>NC_056063.1:25188468-25794361 GCF_016772045.2 Ovis aries
CAATCCCAAAGAAAGACAATGCCAAAGAATGCTCAAACTACCGCACAATTGTACTCATCTCACATGCTAATAAAGTAATGCTCAAAATTCTCCAAGCCAGGCTTCAGCAATACATGAACCGTGAACTTCCTGATGTTCAAGCTGGTTTCAGAAAAGGCAGAGGAACCAGAGATCAAATTGCCAACATCTGCTGGATCATGGAAAAGCAAGAGTTCCAGAAAAACATCTATTTCTGCTTTATTGACTATGCCAAAGCCTTTGACTGTGTGGATCACAAGAAACTGGAAAATTCTGAAAGAGATGGGAATACCAGACCACCTGACCTGCCTCTTGAGAAACCTATATGCAGGTTAGGAAGCAACAGTTAGAACTGGACATGGAACAACAGACTGGCTCCAAATAGAAAAAGGAGTACGTCAAGGCTGTATATTGTCACCCTGCTTATTTAACTTCTATGCAGAGTACATCATGAGAAACACTGGGCTGGAAGAAGCACAAGCTGGAATCAAGATTGCCAGGAGAAATATCAATCACCTCAGATATGCAGATGACACCACTCTTAAGGCAGAAAGTGAAGAGGAAGTCAAAAGCCTCTTGATGAAAGTGAAAGAGGAGAGTGAAAAAGTTGGCTTAAAGCTCAACATTCAGAAAACGAAGATCATGGCATCTGGTCCCATCACTTCATGGCAGATAATAGATGGGGAAACAGTGGAAACAGTGTCAGACTTTATTTTCTGGGGCTCCAAAATCACTGCAGATGGTGATTGCAGCCATGAAATTAAACGACACTTACTCCTTGGAAGAAAGTTATGACCAACCCAAATTAAAAAGCAGAGACATTACTTTGCCAACAAAGGTCCGTGTAGTCAAGGCTATGGTTTTTCCTGTGGTCATGTATGGGTGTGAGGGTTGGACTGTGAAGAAGGCTGAGCACTGAAGAATTGATGCTTTTGAACTGTGGTGTTGGAGAAGACTCTTGAGAGTCCCTGGGACTGCAAGGAGATCCAACCAGTCCATTCTGAAGGAGATCAGTCCTGGGTGTTCTTTGGAAGGAATGATGCTAAAGCTGAAACTCCAATACTTTGGCCACCTCATGCGAAGAGTTGACTCATTGGAAAAGACTCCAATGCTGGGAGGGATTGGAGGCAGGAGGAGAAGGGGACAACAGAGGATGAGATGGCTGGATGGCATCACTGACTCAATGGACCTGAGTCTGAGTGAACTCCGGGAGTTGGTGATGGACAGGGAGGCCTGGCGTGCTGCGATTCATGGGGTCACAAAGAGTCGGACACGACTGAGCGACTGAACTGAACTGAACTGAAACCCTAAGAGCAAAGAGCAATGCTGGCATATAGTAGGTAAGCAATAACTATTTGCTGAAGGCATGAACACTTCTTCTTTCCATCAGACACGAGTCTGCCCCATGGAAGGGCCCTGTGTGTGTCTTGTGTGTGTGTCCCCCACTCCCAGCTGCTGTGGAGCTGAGACATCTTTGTGTCCACACTCTGTAGCAGGGTCCTTGCTCAGCATTCCTGGCTCCAGCTTGGGCATGTCCATGAGGAAGGAGCCTGTGTGGGACCTATGTTTATGAATAGAGAGTAATAGCCTGTGATCTTCTCTCCATTTTCAGCAGGTTCACATTTATACTTGCCTACAGCATATTGTGAAGTATAATATTTGGATCTATAGTTATCCCTTAGCCACCTCTGTGAGTAAATGTTTTCCCAAATATATCCATTAAAAATGACAATTTCTGAATGAAAGGACAAGAGAAGTAAAGAGCAGTAGTTGCAGAACTTAGAGACTGATTTTTTAGGATTGAAGTCCTGATTCTGCACTCACTAGTTTTGTGAACTTTGTCAGTTTCCTCATCTGTAGAATGGGAATAATGATAGTATCTACTGCAAGGACTGTTTGGAGTGAATACATAGGATGCTTTAAAAAGTGACATGTATAACAATAGTGACTGTGTGTTGGCAATTAACATTATTTGTCATTATTATTATTCCTGCTTGAAGAATGGTCTTGAGCTAAATAAATTTACTTTTATTGGCAGTAGTAAGCATGTTTAGATACTCTTAATATTATTACAATGATATTGTAGTATGCAAATGAATCTGGCATTTTATTAACCAGAACTGCCCTAGACTGGCATTTATACCTACAGAGCAAAAAAAGAATGTTCATGATGATCATTCTGCTCACTGGGAGATCTTGAATTAGCTTCTGAATTATTGAAGTTACTATAGCTTTGGGGTTGAGTGGATTTTGTTATAAAGAAACTATAAACTACTTTTTTTGAAATATGATAATCTGAAAGTCACAATATGCAAAAACTCTTCAGTAAGTTTATATTCTTGACTGCCAGGGAGAAGTAGTGCAAAGACTCCTCAAAATATAAGGACAGTCTGGGAACCAGTGATACTCTGTGCAGCTAAACAGAGCATACTGGGAATCCAGAGATGCTGGTTCACCGGGCAGCCCTGGATGATCTGGGCAAATATGCAGGGGCCTCCAGGTTGCCTGACATCTCCAGGTACCATCTCATCCCACCCTGACATTCCTAGGATGACTGCAAGTTTGACTATAACCCCAAATTCCTGATCACCAGCAGGCTTCATCCTCGACCTGTCTCTCCACCATTATCACTCATATTCTGATACAGGACCCCAGAGCCCGCAGACCTTGGGAAGGGGATGGGCTGGAGTTAGTCAACAGGGCTGTTCAGGGAAACAGCGGCACAAGTTCTCCCCCTCACGTGTCTTCACTGAGGCCGTGGGAGCTTAGAGAGGGAGTGGGGGAAGAAGATCACAACAGCACAGGACAAATAAATGAAAAAAAAGAAAGTGGAAGTGGAATTAAATTCACGAAGGTAGGGAGAGCAGATAGTAGGCAGAAACAAATGGAAAAATTTGAACTTTTAGGAGCCAAAAGTTCTACACAATATTTGCCTGATATTTGCCTGTACAGTATTAATCACCACATATTAAGCAATATGATGTTAGATGATTTATATACCATTTCTACTTAATTTTTACATTCTGTAAGTGTGATATAAGTGTTAGTTGCTCAGTCATGTCCAACTCTTTGCAACCCCATGGACTATAGCCTGCCAGGCTGCCCTGTCCATGAAATTCTCCAGGCTGAAATACTGGAATGGGTAGCCATTCCCTTCTCCAGGGGATCTTCCTGACCCAGGGATTGAACCCAGGTCTCCTGCATTGCAGGTAAATTCTTTACTCTCTGAGCCACCAGTGAAGTTACTGTTCTCTTTATGTCATTAAGGTCTTGGAGGCTCAGAGAAGTTGCTTTAAGTCACAGAGGTAATATTTAAGGCTCAGGGATTTGAACCACCTCTACCTGAATCTACACATGCCTGTGTTCCATGCCACATAAAGTGATTTAAACAGGGCAGGTAGATAACTGAGGATAAACTATCCAGAAATGTTAACTGTTCTCCAGAGGGTAGATGAAGCATGACAACTCTTTCATCAATAGAATTTTAAAAGGAGCAAAATTTTACATACTTCAGCTTTACTGTGGTATTAGTTTTATTGGAACATTAGTCACACATGATGTTAAAAATATTACATGGACTGAAAATGATTCAAAGACTTTAGACAAGGGTCAAATGGAGACAAAAGAGGAGAGGATTGGAGGGAAAAGGTGGGGAGGAAGGTAATCTGAGAAAGTGGGGAAGTGGGGGGGGGAGAAGGAGAGGGAGAGAGGAGGAGAGGTGAGAGTGTGGAGGAGGAAGGGAGTTGTGTGGCAACACTCATTCTAAGCTAAGACCGTTTCCATGGCTAGAAGATGAACAGATATTTGTAGCATGAAGAACTACTCTCCACCCACTCCCATACCCCACTCAGGGAGGATCTGAATAGAACTTTTTGTCCATCTTTGGTCTGTTTTCCACAAAGCAGCTAGAGTAATCTTTCTTAAACATAAATTGAATGATTTAACTTTTCAGCTTAACACCCTTCAATGGATTCCCCCTGCTCTCTGAATAAAACCCAAATTTCTACTATAACCTTCTGTGTGTGCTTGCTAAATCGCTTCTGTCATGTCCAAATCTTTGAGACCCCATGGACTGTAGCCTGTCAGACTCCTCTGTCCTTGGGATTCCCCAGGCAAGAATACTGGAGTGGATTGCTATGCTCTCCTCCAGGGGATCTTCCCAACCCAGGAATCAAACCCATGGCTCTTAGTCTCCTGCATTGAGAGTCCAGTTCTTTACCACTAGTGCCATCTGGGAAGCCCCTATAACCTTCTAGGCCTGCATAATCTGCCCCTGCCCACCACTCCAACGTCATAGGAGCTGAGACTTTTCCTGCCACAGGGCCTTTGCACACACTGCTCCCTTTGAAAAAATACTCTTCCCAGCATGCTTCAGTGCTCATATGTGATCTCATCACAAAGGCTCTCCCTGACTGCCATATCTTAAGTGAGTTTCCCTTCTTGTCTATCATTTCACCATTTCATTCTCTTCATAGTGCTAATAGTAATTGTGATTATACATATTGTCTTTTTGTTTCTGTATCTTCTTCACTAAATTTTTAGGCTCCTGAAGGAAGAAACTATATCTCTTTGCTATACCTGCTGCCAGTGGTCTTGTTTATTTAATAAATACCTGACGACAATGATGTCTCCCTGCAGTGTTCAGGGTGGCACACACCATCCCTCAGAATGGATCAGATCTAAGCTGTAGTGGTAAAGAATTTGCCTGCCATTGCAGGAGTCGCAGGTTCAATCCCTGGGTCAGAAAGATCCCCTGCAGGAGGAAGTGGCAACTCACTCCAGTATTCTTGCATGGAAAATTTCATGGACAGAGGAGCCTGGGGAGGCTGCTGTCCATGGGGTCATGAAGAGTCAGACACAAGTGAGCACACACAGACAAGATAAAGAAAGGCAGTCAGTACTTGCAGTGGTTTGATGAGGTCTCTGAATATTCAGATGTGGAGTGAATACAGGGGTCAGTGAGCTCTGTTGTAATAAAAGGAGTGGTACTAGAAATCGTCTCATACAAACTAGAGATGTTTAGGCACGGCTTTGAAGTCAAAGAATGAATAAGGAAAAACTAGTGTGCTCTGCTTGCCATTGAGGGCAGGGTTGTAGTGCAGTCAGCAGACTGAAAAATGATGTGTAGACTTTGAACACTGAGAATTGTTGTTTGTTCCCGGGAGATTTGTGTGTGAGTGTATGCTACACACACACACATACACACACAGAGGGTTCTAAGAGCTGCCCACTGGTGACCAGGAAGAAAGAGCACAGCTGTCCTCTCAGGGGGCAGCCTGAAGAGAGCCCTGGGAGCCCCAGAGCTCCCGTCGGACTCTTCCCTTTCAGCCTCCCCCACCCATCCCCTGGAACCACCCCCCGTCCCCTCCACGCACCCTGTTCTGTCCTGAGTTACTCAGGCCCTGGGAAATGCAGTGCTGAAGTGTGAGTTCTGTATGCTCTGCCAGGTAGGAGGGATCTTAGAGGGTTTCCTGAAGGACAGGGGACCTGGTGTTGGTTTGAAGTGGCAGCCTTGGGTTGGGGAACAGCAGACCTTAGGCAGCACGTCTGCTGCTGCTGCTAAGTTGCTTCAGTCGTGTCTGACTCTGTGCGACCCCATAGACGGCAGCCCACCAGGCTCCCCCGTCCCTGGGATTCTCCAGGCAAGAACACTGGAGTGGGTTGCCATTTCCTTCTCCAGAGGCAGCACGTCTAAACACTGGCATTTTGCTTGGAGAATGTTTGATTTTCATTCACTGGTTCATTCATATGCTATTGTTTTCTTTTGGATTGTGGGAATAATCTAGTTAGAATACCGTGAAAAACATTTTCTGTCATTTGATAAATCTCGTCGGTGACCCCCATTCTCTAACCTAGTCTGTTATAGGCACACAAACTTGTGAAACAGGTGCTTTTCTCACATCCCTCTTCCCGAGAGCCCAATGTGATGACAGCAGTTTTCCACCGGGGAGGGTGGCCTGGAGTTCAGCCGCTCCCTCATGGGTGGGACTGTGAGCTGTGTGTGGGGGGAAGGGGACACTTCTCTCAGAGAAACAGCTGCTACTTAGGCAGTAGTCCAGAGGGAAGACCTCCCTGGCTGGTCTCCACAAATATGCTCAGGCAATATGTGTGACCCTGAGCTTCCGTGGTGGCTCAGATGGTAAAGAATTTGCCTGCAATGCAGGAGACCCATGTTCAATCCCTGGATCAGGAAGATCCCCTGGACAAGAGCATGGCTATGCACTCCAGGATTCTTGCCTGGAGAATCCCATGGACAGAGGAGCCTGGCAGGCTATACTCCGTGGGGTCTCAAAGCATTTGACACAGCTGAGCGACTAACACTTTGACTTTCCTCTGCCACAGTGTATCTCATTGACCATGAGCATCACCCAGGGTCCTTGTTAAAAATACCGGTTCTCTGGCTCCCTCCTGAGATCTGGACTGTGGCCTGGGAATATTTCCTGAATAGTTCCCAATCATCCAGGTGATTCTTCTGATCAGGGACTTTTGGAACTCACTGCCCCAGAGGGAGGGGATCCTTCAGGGGTGGGGGGAGGCTGGCATTTTGACCACTCTTTATTGATCCTGCTTCAGCGAGGACTTGAAGGAAAAGCCTTCCCGGGAGAGAAGCTTGTGGACTGCCTCACTGAGAACAAACAATGAAAGAGCCAGGCTTCCAGTGGGCTTGATTTCTTTATTTATAAACCAGTCTTCCAACCTTCCTGAACTTAAATTCATCTCAGGTTGTAGAGTCTGTTATCCTGACAAGTTGGGAGTGACAGACCCTATTTTATGTCTTTGAATGTTGCTCCCAAACACCAACCTTGAGAGCTGGCACCATCATGGAGGGGGGTTGGGAAGGGAGGGGTGTGCATGAAAATTTAAAAAAAAAAAAGTTTTAGTCCTAGAAGCCTTTAGATCTCTTCCAGAAGGAAAGAGTGTAAAGTTATCCCCTTAGAACAGATCATTCGCGATTATACGGTCATGTGGCAAATTTGCTCCTTTATTTTTTAAAATCAGTTCATCCGAGTCCTTTTTACCTTGGTAACCAAAATAGCACAAGATTGATCAAAGAGCAAAAGTGATGATATAGATGCCTCTGTAATCCTGTGCAGCTTTCACACAACTCTTAATTGGGAAGGGTGTGAATATATATATGTATATATTATATATTCTATGTTGTGTACACACACACACACACACACACACACAGAATGCTAATAATGGTCTAAAATAGCAGTTTTTCCAGTCCAGCATTTATACTATATAATAACATTGTAACACACTGCTGTGCTTTAAATGACAGCAGAGGAGAAATTTTCACTCATTATACATTTTAGGGCTGCAACTCTGTGCAACTCTGTGTTTGGGGAGATTTTTGATACATAAACCTTCCGATATGGTCAGATTTCAGTGAGGCTTATGGATTAAAAAAAAAAACAAAAAACTTGATCCTCAATGTGAATTTGCATCTCTCTCAGAATTTTATAATGACAAAGGTATGCCCTGTAAAAATGGTGCATTCTTTACCCCACTCCAGTTCTGGATAGAGATGCCACGCAACCAAACCAAAGGATGGCTTGAAGGCCCCACCACTTCAGATTATTAAATATTTTGGATAAGAAGTGTCCAGTTGCCCTGGGCAGCTGGGGCCAGGCTGATGCAGGGGCTTTGCAGAATGAATACATTCAGTGTTTACACCGTGGACCACTGATTTCAAAAATTATATTAAAATTCTTACTCTTAAGAAGCTGCAAAGTAGCAAAGCTACTCTTTGCTTGCTTTGTTAGTTCTTTGAGGGCAACCTGAGTCCCTCCATATTCCATGTCTATGCTCTCCAGAGTGCCTCCTTTCATGCACAAAGCCCCCGAGTTCAAGTGTGCTTGGCTGACCACAGGATAGCAGCCCCCTACCCAATGTGAGTGTTTATAATTTTAAACATAAATCCACATCCTGGAGTCCTAACGTAGAGTATTATGCTAATATACAACAATGAATTATCAGAGACATGTAACATTCACAGAGTATATAACAACATAACTATTTAGCAATGGAGTCTTCTAAGTTTTGCAATCTAATGTGAGTGAACAGACATCTAACATCTTGGGAGTTAATATAATTCTGCACTGAGCTTATGAAGACTGTGATACTGAATAAAAGAACATACTTTCACAACCACAAGGAGTTATTACTGTGCAAAATACAACTAAATGATTATTTTCCGTATGTATGATTCCCAGATGGAAATTATGGATACAAAATAAAAATTTCCAGTGTCTGTTCTGGTGCCTGTCTTAGGAATAGCAACAGCAATTATCACAAAGAATTCCACAAACATAGAGTCATTAAGACTATAACATAAGTAGGAAAAAAAAACCCCAAAAGCAGAAATATGTTACAAATGGCATCATAACACATATTTGTCTTGCTATTAAAAGTTAAAGTCTTCCAGAACTTCTCCATATATACCTTAATTCATCAATAAATGTGATTTTCATTGGTTAAAGTGAAATGAAATAAAACACAGCATATTTTTGCCTCTGGCTGTAGAGATGTTATACATGAAATCCAAATTGATTTTTTTTTTAAACTTGGTGTTTTCCACTTTATCTTTTAAATATGTAAAATATCTTCTACTGCTGGCTCCGTTGGTTTCATGGTTTTGTAAGAGAAACAGAAGTGCAGAGCCCTGACCCAGCTTCCTCTGCGAGGCCGCCTCAGGTGAGTTCAGCCTCAGGTGTCCAGCAGGGTGGCCTGCCCCACCAAGAAGCCAGCTGCAGGTTCATCAAGTGGTCTGGGTGAAATTCCTCACCATGCAAGCATTTCTGTCAGCATCAACTCCTACATTCACAACAAAAAGCATCACGAACAGAAAAAGAAATCAGGGCTGAAGGAGGAGGAGAACCAGGTCTAATTGGTGAAAAGGAACAAAATGGGCATTTCTTTCCTGAGGTGCCTGCTTCCTGTGATACTTCCCCTGAGGGAAAGCTTCAGCAGCCACGGCACTGAAAGATTCTTCCATTTTCTTCAGGAGGAAAGGTTCGAAAAAGTGGACCTTTGCGAGGAAATACTGCAGACTTCCAAGTTGGTGAAAGAACTCCCAGCGTCGCTTGGATACTCCGGGTAGGAGGAACTGGAGGAGATGATATTTTTGAGCCTCTGGAGGGCGATGATTAAAAGCAGGAGCAGGAAGGCTAACAGGCTGAGGAATATGGACACATAGATGTAGACATTTGACAGGTGGCCCGAGGACGGGTCCACCGATGTGGACAGGGATGTGGGAAACAGCTGGAGGAAAGTCCCGTTCTCCACACTCCCCGAGAATGCAGAGGGGGAGTCAGGTGCAGACATCGTTACGGAAGGTCACAGAATGCAGTGGATGAAAAGTCAGTTTCACACAGGGCTTAAAAGGGACAGAACCAGCATTCCTTCTGCTGTGATAGCATCAGCAAGCACTGAGGCACAGCAGAGCTTCTCAGTTTCCAAGCAAAGGCAGCAGGTACCAGGTGTCCATTGACACTGCAAAAACAAAGACAAAAAACCCCAGACAACTGAGTGCGTTATTCAGAAAGAAGTCACACTGACTCTCATTTCCAGTTTTCATTTCAGCATGGCTTACTTATAAAATCCATCAGGGAGGGGTAAAAATGAAATCACTTTCCCAGGAACAAGTAATGTTCCTGACTTTATGTTACAAATGATGATATAAAAATGCACTTTTATTTGATCTCATAGTACCCTAGGTGCCAGGTTTCTCCAAAATAAAAAGGAAAGTACATTTCTGGTGTGTTCCATCTGCTGAGATTTCAACAGATGCTCCAAGCCTGCTCTGAGAATAGGACCCCAAAAGTTAGCTGCAAACCTTCCTCCTCCAGAAAATGAATTCCCTGCACTGTCCAGCCCACTAGCACAACTTTTTTTGACCAGTATTTCCTTCTAGCATGCTTTGGAGAATCACTGCATGTGTAAGCTTGCCTTTCATATTTGCTGACTTGTTTATAAAAGCGTGTCTCTCTGGGATTGGTGCCATTCCTGTATATGTGCTCCTTTCAGGTCTACCTCTGTGCTCTGTTCTGCATATTTTAGGCAACGAATAGAAAACCTTTAGATTGATAAAAGCTGGATTTCCTTTTAATAATAGAAAGAGTACTGGGTTTGCTCTTAAGAGCCGTAAGTTTGAGGCCTGAATTCTCCTTTATCTTAAATTGCCTAGCTTCTGAGCTTCATTTTTCTCATCTGTAAAATAGTATAGTACTGCCCCCACTGCACACTGTGTTATGCAGGGATCAAGGTAATAGACAGGGAAGCACTCTGTGAATTGTTAAAATTGGGCCAAAATGAGCTCAGTGTGTGTGTGCATGGTGGGGGGAGGTTCATCTGTGTGTGGGGCTTATGTGTATGTGTTGTGTGTGTGGGGTATGTGTGTGTGTGGGTATATGTGGTGTGTGTGTGTGGGGTGAGGGGTGTGATGTGTATGGGTGTGTGTGTGGGTGTACGTGTGGTATGTGTGTATGTTTGTATGGTATGGTGTGTGTGGGATGTGGGGTATATAAGGGGGGTATGGGTGTAGTGTGGTGTGTGTGTGTGTGTGTGTGTGTGTGTGTGTGTGTATGTGTGGTGTGTGAGGGGGGAGGTGCGTGTGTATATGTGTGATGTGTGTGAATGCGTGCAGGGAAAGAAATGCTCTTGGCCATGTTCCCCCTCCTTATGTGGTCCCTGTGAGGAACGCCAGAAACAAAGTGGACGGAGCCAGGCAGGCATCCTGGGAGGGAAGGTGTGTGATTCTGCAGGCTCCAGGTGTGGGTGTGTGTGTGGGTGTGGTGTGTCTCTACCGCCCTCGCATCCGTGACTGGAGAAGTCCCAGCCAGCTTCTGCCTAGTCCGTGTGGGGGCGAGGGAAGCAGCCTGAGGGAGAACGGTCCCTCTGATGGATGACTCTCTTTCCTCAAATCCGGCAAAGATGCTCTTCCTAGCTCTTTATGGCATTGGACCATTTGGTTGTAAATTTCCAGATTTCCTGGCATCAGAGGTAGTAAAATGCTGATGCAAAAAACATCCTCTGTACCCTGACTTTCCCTTTCCCTAACCTCTGCCTGCATTTTACCTTGACAACTTGCCTTTCCTTCCATTCCTCAAATCTAATTAAGTGACTGATTCCTTGAGGGGCTAACAGTGGCCGCTGTGGCTGTGGCTGAGCGGCACTAATGATCCCCAAGAAGGAGGGACCCTCTGAGAGGGCTGCCCTGGCGGCAGTCAAGCCAGCTAACAATCTCAGTGACTCCTCAGAGGAGGCCATGGGACAAGCTCTTAGTATTTCCTAAAATAATGAGACTCCCACTCCTCATTACACTTTGGTGATTTTAATTCCATTAGGCTGCTATAGGCTCCTAAGGATCCTTTGGAAAAAAAAAAAAAAAAAGACAGAATCACAGTGGGAATGCAAACGGGTTCCACTGATCTGGTAGTAATACCATGCCTTATACAGCAGAAAAGTGCCCTAGCCATTCATCTGTAGGGAAAATAGCAGCATCTCAGAGACAGCATCCTGGAGAAGGGAACGGCTGCCCACTCCAGTATTCTGGCCTGGAGAATTCCATGGACTGTATAGTCCATGGGGTCACAAACAGTCAGACATGACTGAGCGACTTTCACTCCCAGGCAGCATGGTGCATAGGAAAGAATCGTGTGAACTGAATGGAAAGAAATATTCAAGATGTTCTGATAAGACCTCCTAAGTCTAGCTGAGGAAACTAAGGACAAAGATGCTGCCTTGCATCGATATGACAAAAATAAAAGTATCTAATTAGAAGATAAGTGAGGACTTCCACCTTTTATACCATCCAGTCTCAATTTACCTATCCTTTGGTAGTAATGATTTTATGCCTTCTTTTTCTGGCATCGGTAAGAAGGTAGGGGCTGTGCATTTTGTGTTCACACAAACTAGTCTGTAGGAGAGGCAGAGCAGGAATTATTATTCCCATTTTGCAGATGAGGAAACTGATCAACAAAGAAACTGTGATTTACTCAGGGTTCACAGCTAGTCAGTAACAGAGGACAGAGAGGAACCCATGCCTGAACTGTGTTCTTAACTTTTCCTCAACTGTGGTAGGAAGAGAAAATGATGACACTCAGTTAATTCCTACCTGCCACTTTGGACAAGTTCACAGTTCAGTCTTGATATTTGTTTTCCCATCTGTCCAATGATACCTTTTCTATCTCTCCACAAGCTCCTAAGTTAGGATGTGACACTGTGTCCAAAATCATGCTTTGAAAATAAAAAAAGGCCATCCAAGTAAAAGACCAGTAGATACACGTCTTTCTCAATCCCTCGAAGAACTAGAGGGAATTCCAGGTCTCTGCTAGTCCAATAATTCTGACACGTACAGGTCATACATTCAGCTGAAATTGACTGAGTTTTCTGAAACCACCTTTGCTACTCAGCTCTGTATCATTTTCTGGAGGTGGGTTTGGAGGCACCAAATCAGTCACTGGCAATTCAATGATAGAGCTCACAACTGGCTGCTAGACCAGTTGCTAAATCCAAGGTATCTATTTACAATGTAAATATTCCAAGAGTACTTTTCACCTCCTGAAGATCACCTTCTTTGAGGCAAAAGCCCATTGTGAGCCTCAAATGTCTATGGAAGAGTTTATGGCAACTGAGGCTGAGAATATTTGGGGAAAATGTCCGACCTTCCAAGTGACCTTGGGAGGTAATGGTAGAAATGAACAGATGACAACTTGCATCCTCATTCAACATTTCACAATTAAATATCTTCTCTAAATATCCTTCCCCCAATATTTTAGATTTACTATTACTTTCAGAATACTACCTAATTTAAAATGACAGATCTACAAACTTCATTTCACTCTTCTACTCAGAAACAATAGAGAGTACACACTGTTAGAATCATTTTAACTTGATGACATCACTTCTCATTTTCTTATAGACGTCTTAAAAATGGATAACTCCTCTTTCTCTCTGGTGAATATTTTGAGTCTGTGTGTAATGCTGAGGATGACCCAGAGTGTATGTGTTCAGTCACTGAGCAGTGTGAATGAGGCTGTAGGTGGTACTGTGGAAACAAAATCAAACAAGTGTGTTTCAAGATGCTGCTTCTTGGGCTGTTTCTCCCAAACAGATTAGGTTCAAAGGAAAAAAGAAAGCGATTTCATCTGAAATGCATAGCCTCGACCCATCCAGGGGCAGCGAGAGCAGACTATCCTTTCACGTAGCACCTAAATCCATGTGAGGATTGCGATGCTTTTTTTTTCTCTGACCCGTTCTCAGAAAGTTGTGGGGTTTTTTTGTTTGTTTTGTTTTGGTTTTTTTTTTTTTTTTTTTTTGAGGAAGTAAGAGGAGACAGATCGCATTGTAAATGAAGATCTAGGGAGATGTTTCAGTTCATGATCAGCCAGCTATCCCTTTTGTCTCTTGGAATAAAAAAAAGTGCTGGGAAGAAGTCTACAAATGGCAGTCACCTCCTGAAGCGAGGAAGGATGGGTGTGTAATCTCACCGTGAGTCCAGTGGGGTGGGGAGTCAGAGGAACCGCACAGCTAAGGCAGACCTGGTGGAGGGGGGGCGGGCCTTTGTTGCCTGTCACTTAGGGCCCAGCCTCTGTGACTCCTCGGAAAGAACAGAAGCTTTCCTTCCCATGGGCTGATTATGAGGACTGTGAAGCTCTGCAGGAACAGAGCATACTCTCTGGTGTGTGTACCTTCCTGCTTGGTGAAAGGAAGAAGATTCGATAAGCCCTCCTCTCTGAGTGCTCTCCTGGATGCACTGCAAGACCCCTGGGCAGCCAGCTTGTGGGAGGGGCCTCTGCCAGGGTCTTGACTTGTACAATATAGTGGTGGATTAAACCCAGCCTACCGTCAGCCTCCAATCTGGCACAGCAGTCTCTGAGTTTCTGACCTTTATTTAAATACATTTCTATGTGAATAGCAACTCTGTGAAAGGTGTTGTTGTTGTTGTTGTCGTGGAAAACTGGGACAAGCTGCTTTGTTCCCTTGTGGACATTATTCAGAGTGCCCTAGCAGTTAGGACGTTGAATCAACAGTTCACTGCTGTGTCATTCCCCAAAAGGTGGGCCTCCCAAACCATTAGCAACAATTTGCTACAGTATTAACATGCATGGTAAAGGCTCTTTCCAGGTCTACAAATGTAAACTGTAATCGTATAATGTAATGAATAGTTTTAGATGATATATTTGATCTCTTTCTTTGTAGGACATGTAGAAACTACCATTTCCAGAATCTGGAGGGGAACTTATGTCTTAGCACAGTTGTTTTTAGTTCTACTTAGAAAAGAACATGTTTTATATAGGACCTTGAATTTTCCTTTACAATTTGCATGATTTTCTTTTCTCTTAATGCTTTTTCTTCACCTAGTGCCCATTTAGGTCATGCTAGGTAAGAGAAGGTAGGTGCTGACAATACATACTTGCCACCCACTGCAAGTAAAGATTTAAATGTAAATCTTCACTTGCAGTCAATGGCAAACACTTACCCCTGGGCTTGCAATAATGAAAATAAAGTTCATTATATTACTACTAACCTTATTCAAAGCTGATTAAGCCCATCCTTGCAGGCATGCTAAGTCACTGCAATTGTCTGACTTTGTAACCTCACGGACTGTAGCCCACCAGGCTCCTCCGTCCATACATAAGGTGAAGTCGCTCAGTCGTGTCCGACTCTTTGCAACCCTGTGGACTGTAACCTACTAGGCTTCTCCATCCATGGGATTCTCCAGGCAAGAATACTGGAGTGGATTGCCATTTCCTTCTCCAGGGGATCTTCCCAACCCAGGGATCGAACCCAGGTCTCCCGCATTGGAGGCAGACGCTTTAACCTCTGAGCCACCAGGGACGCCCATATATTTGCTTATTTGAGAACTGCTCCTGCTTAGTCAGTATAGTGCTTTGGGAGAAGAATTTTGTGTGAAAATTAGTGGAATCTCATTATGATTCCCTGTGTCAGCACAATAAAAAATAAAACCAAGTAAAGAAAAAAACTGAGTCTATCTGCTATTCAATGTGGAGTTAGAGAGCCATTTCATGAAAAGAAATGTGGAGAGATGAAGTTTCTGAATAACGTCCTGGAATTCATGGTCTGGTCTGGATGCATGTGTGCTAAGTCCCTTCAGTCGCGTCCGACTCTTTGCGACCCTAGGGACTGTAACCCCCCAGGCCCCTCTGTCCATGGAATTCTCCAGGCAAGAATACTAAAGTGGGTTGCTACGCCCTCCTCCAGGGGATCTTCCCAGCCCAGGGATGGAACCTGCATCTCTTCTGTCTCCTGCATTGGCAGGCGGGTTCTTTACCACTAGCAATACCTGGGAAGCTCCCCCGGACTGGATAATGGCAGCCAGAAAATGAAAAGGAACAGCCCTCTTTGTCTGTAGTTCAAAAGAATGATGAGAAAATGTAATCAGAACTTTTTCATAGTACTCTGGTGAAAATTAAAGAAATGTTGGAGTAACAGCTTAGTATCTGTGATTTATTTTCAAAACTAGTTTCTAGGGTGGGTCATTAGGTGGCTTTGGATTCAGTCCAATTCCTTATTATCTCTCTTTACCTCGGTGATGGCTTTTATCTCTCTGGATTAGCCTCCGGCTCAGTAAAATATTTCCTCAGCAAAATAATTAAATTATTTCCAGAATACTTCTATGTTAGGCTAGTTATTTTGTGCAGATTCTTTAAAAATTAGTTATCCACATAAGGTATAATTCACAGAATATTCAGAATATACCTTTCTTGATATGCAAAACTGTATAGATTGAATGAAATTAAAAAATAAAAATAAAAACACAAGAAACTATTTCAAAAGGAGACAGGAAACTAAATGTTTTGACCATCTATCTTGTACAGCCTCAAAAGCAATCATAGATATGAGTTCCCTTGCATCTATAGCACTGTTTTCCTGGGGAAATCAAACTATTATTTGTAATAAAGATTGGCTACATTCTTGTGAACAATTTTATGCCAAAATTTCTGCCTTAGTAAGAATAATCTATTTTAAAATGATACTCCCTTAGGAAAAAGAGAATTTAAGTGGATAATTTTCTGGACAGTGATGCATGATGCATGCATTCTCAGTCGTGTCTGACTCTTTGCGACCCTATGGACTATAGGCTGCCAGGCTCCTTTGTCAATGGAATTTTCCAGGCAAGAATACTGGAGTGGGTTGTCATTTCCTCCTCCAGGGGCTCTTCCTGACCCAGGGATCAAACCCAAGTTTCTTTCACCTCCTGCATTGGCAGGCGTATTCTTTACTACTGTGCCACCTGAGAAGCCCCCATTTTCTGGATTAAAAAGGTCAAATATAAAACCAGTTTTAGGCATAGTATTTTTGTGATTTTTTAATGATGTTTAGAAAAGACCAAGAAGGGGTCTACCCTGCACTCTGGGAAGACTGGACCTATCTATGTTGTTAACACAATGAATCAAGTCAAAATGAGAAAAGTGGCAACTTAAAGGCTGAAGGAAGCAGGAACTGGTTCAGAAGTAGCAGAACATGATAGTCACTTTCAGGGAGCAGGAAAAAAAGGTTATTGGCTGAACACTTGATTTAAAGCAAAAGCAAACAGTCGGAGAAATAATGACTTGAAGATCACAGGCAAGGTTGAAATGAATCAGTGTGAAGAAAGATGGTAAGAAGCAAGATTGACCTTTCAAGATGTTACAGAATTTTTAATGGGAACTTTGAGGTGCAACTCCCTTCCTCCACTCAGCTCTGATCATTTCCAATTTTTTAGAAGAATATTAAGAAAAAAATATATTTTTTAAATTCTTGGAGCAACTAGTATACAAAAAAGGTTCCTTTTTTTTTAATTTTTAATTTTATTTTTGCTGCCCGAGGACTTTGTCTAGTTGTTGTGTGAAGGCGTTCTCTAGCTGTGGTGAGCAGGCTGTAGAATACAGGCTCAGCAGCTGCGGCGCGTGGGCTTAGTTGCTCTGGGGCATGTGGAATCCTCCCAGGCCAGGGATCAAACTTGTGTCCCCTGCATTGCAGGGTGGATTCTTAACCACTGGACAACCAGGGGAACCTGCTTGCTTATTTTTAATAAGACGAGACATGTTTTAAAAATTTTTCAACCATGCTCTGATTGGAGAATGGCATTTCCTCCTTTCCCATTGCCTTTTATTCTATCTCCACAATTAAAATAACTTGTATTAAGTTTAGTTTTTGTCCAGTCAGGAAATGCTCCTAACAGTCTTCTTATGGAGTATGATATTTGGAAAGATTTTGTTCTTGTAAACTTAATTTTGCAATTGCCATAAATCACTTTTTTAAACCTTTATAGGAGACCACAAGGTATTCCCGGTCGACTCTCTCAGGCCTCAGGGGCCTTCGAGTGCCCCTAAAACTACTCTAAGGAGACAGGGAAGAGCTTGGAAATATGGGATTTCTATAAGCTTTGATAAAGTCCACCCTAAATTTAAGCAGATTCCTCTGACGTAGGCAACTATGGGCCCCTGGGACCATGCAGCATAAGAAGCAAGTGAGTGAGCTCGTACAGCTCCTGACCAGTGCCACTCTTTATTCTCTTGTTCCCATTGTTATTTTCCTTTTTAAATACACTTTCTTCTGTTTGTGACTAACCTGATCCCTCTTTCTCTACATTTCCTTCCATCTCCCATAGGTATCTAGGCTAATGTGTTCAATGAAAACTTTTCTGACGGAATATGCTTCTGTATATGTCAATTATTGTTTTGTGTATACGTTATCTTGTAATTTTTCATCTGTCTTGTAAGTTTTCAGCTTATAAGAATGGATATACAGTAAATGTTTTATTCACTTCATAAATTAAACCCCAAGCTTAATCTTCCATTAAAATATCTTGGTAATTGAGGCATATGGAAGACAGAAAGATAAATTATCTAATATATCCACTTCTAAAATTTGCACCTAAGAATATGCCAAAACCTAACAAACCATTCTCTTATCTATAAAAATCACATGTACAGGTACAATTTGAGAAAAAAAAAAGTGATGATATAGGTTGTTTGAAAAGAACTTCAGTATCAGCAAGTTAATTAAACAGGCCATGATTTATTTATATTTCTCTGTTGACAACTATAGTCATGTATTTGTTTAAACTAAGATGCTTTATAGCCTCTTCTTAGAAATGGACTAGAATATGACAAGTATGTGTGTTTTAAGTCCTGCATTTCCCAGCAAGGACTCAAGCTCACAGAGTCTTCCATCTGATGACATTTTCAACAAAGCATTTACTTGAATTAATAAACCATCGCCCCTCATAATACAACTACAAATAGAACCTCAGTTGATTACATAGTGTGTACATTGCCCAACCCTCCTGGATATTAGCCCAGGGCTTAGCATAATTCATACATATGGATTCTACTAAATACATTCTCTCATTATTCCAGTCCTCCATGGCTGAGAGTCAACGTATGATGATGCTTTCCACAGAATGGGTATTTAAAAATAATAATGCTTGGTAATTGGCAGCTTAGGCAGGCTAAGTTTTGGCTACAACCAGTTTTGGCTGTATTACATTATTTAGTATTCAGCTGAATACTCAGAGAAGAAAAAGTAGGATGCAGATGTCGAGATTTATCCTCTAATGCAATGAAAGATCCTTGGACCCATTAAAAGAAAAAATAGCTTTGTTATAAAGGACATTATTATGACAACTGGGGAAATTTGGGCATAGACTCTACATTGGATAACTGCATTGTAGAAATATTAAATTTCCTAAGTGTGATATAGGACAATGTTCTGGTTATTAGGAAATACATGTACAAAGTAAAATATCACAGTAGCAGCAACTGACCTTCAAATGGTCAGCCAAAATAAAAAAAAAATAAGTACACACACCCATACAGAAAGAAAAGATGATGAAACAAATATGTTAAAATATTAGCAACTGATTAGTTAAAGGATATGTAGGTGTCCACTGTTATTATTCTCATAGTTTTTCAGTAGGATTGGTGATCTTTAACATAGAAGTTACATGGTTTATCCCCAAGGGTATTAAGAAAATATATTTGGTATAATATGCAGTAAGTCAGTAAAAATGTTAGAAGCTTCTAAATAAATACAGTGATTAAGCCTGACTTTTCAGTGGGCTTTGGAGAAGTTCAAATATTTGCTGCACCATCAGCTTATGATGCCCAGAGGTACAAGAAGTAAAGTCTCAGAGAATGAGAGAGAGGAGGTTTAATCCTCCTAGGGAACTAGATCTATAGTGGCAGGACAGGCTGCCTGAACACCAGGAATGGTGACTGGCCAGCCAGCCTTGCTCATGACTTCACTCCACCACCACTCACTGGTCTGAATCTCTGTCTGGACCTCCAGATGAACGTAAGATGCTCGATGTTCATCTTACATCATCAGTCATCCTCAGAGGCAGCCCAGGATATCTTTCCTGCACTTTAAATACCCAGTCAAAGGGAGGGGCTTTGTAGGTATCCTGATTCAAGAAAGAGTAGTTTTCTTTTTTAAAATAATTGAGATATAATTGACGTATAGCTTCCCAGGTAGTTCATTGGTAAAGAATCTGCCTGCCAATGTAGGAGACTCAGGTTTGATCCTTGGGAGGGGAAGATCCACTGGAGGAGGAAATGACAACCCCTTCCAGTATTCTTGCCTGGGAAATCCCATGAACAAAGGAGCCTGGTGGGCTATAGTTTATGGGGTCGCAAAGAGTCAGACACGACTGGGCAACTGAGCATGCATTACTCTTTAGTAGAGCAGCAGTAACTGACATATAACATGGTATTAGTTTTTGGGTGTACAACAATGGTTAGATATTTGTATATTGCAAAAGGATCACTACAAGAAGATAATATATGTCACCACCCACAGGTGTAATTTTTTCTTATGATGAGAACTTTTAAGATATTAGCAACTTTAAATATACAATGCAGTAGTATTAACTACAGTCAACATGACAAATGTTATATCCCCGTGACTTACTTATTTTATAACTGGAAGTCTGTACCTTTTGACCACCTTCACACATTTCACACACCTCCCGCCAACCAACTTGTTCTATGAGCTTGCTTTTGTGTTCTTTAGATTCTACATATAAGTGAGATTGTGTGAATTTGTTTTTTGGTCTGACTTGTTTCACTTAGTATAATGCCCTCAAGATCCAAGAGAGAGTCATTTTCTATTGAGGGCTAGTGTGTTGGCAGGCTCTGGGGAAGGTCACTGAGACTCCCAATAGCCAATGAGGTCCAGGTTCCACACAGGGCCCATAGGAAACACAGAAGCAAATAAACTTAGCAAAAGTGGGAGACTTGATTTAGGCATCAAGCATTGGTCTTCAAACTCCCAAGTTCAGCAGATCAAAGAACTCATGCTTCCTGCAACTCAAATCTAGCAGCCACCTCCCTAATTGCTCTGGTTTGGGTGAGTCCTCTATTGTGGCAAGTGGAATAAACCCAAATATGTGAACTCTCTTACAGTTCAGGGTCTGCATGTTTTAAAATAGGAGCCAATAAACAATTTTTAAAGAATGAAACTGCTGCTTCTGCTGTTGCTGCTAAGCTGCTTCAGTCGTGTCCGACTCTGTGTGACCCCATAGATGGCAGCCCATCAGGATCCCCCATCCCTAGGATTCTCCAGGCAAGAACACTGGAGTGGGTTGCCATTTCCTTCTCCAGTGCATGAAAGTGAAAAGTGAAAGTGAAGTCACTCAGTTGTGTCCAACTCTTAGCGACCCCATGGACTGTAGCCTACCAGTCTCCTCCAACCATGGGATTTTCCAGGCAAGAGTACTGGGGTGGGGTGCCATTGCCTTCTCCGAAGAATAAAACTAGTCATTAAGAAATGCAGCTGCAAATTTTTTTTAATATGGAGCATTGATATTAATAGTGCTTTTCTTCAGTCATAAGCCATCATATGACTGAGGCTCCAGGTAGGTATCCTAAATTGATGAGTACCAGATGAGTCAGATTTTAGGCAGAGGTTACATAAAACACCAACCGTATAAGGAGACAAAGTGCCCTCTCATGGCTCTGAAATTACTCTTCTACCAGGATTCCCAAGTTCACCAGGGAAGGCAGGAGACAGAAATGAGGACAGTGTGTCCTTCATCAGGAAAGCATGTTCCCTCAAGAAACTTCCCATGGTCCTGCTAATCCTCTGTGTAAACAGAGTGGCAGAGCTTGCCTTGATATTCTCTCATTCATCCTTCCTCTCTCTCTCTCAGGCAGCACAGTATACTCAAAAGTCTGGCTAACAAAAAGAATGTCTATGTGTTCCTTGTACCATGCAGCACCATAATATGGCAGACTATCAAATGTAGAGGAAATCAAGTCCCTGGCAGCCTGTTATTTGAGATAACAACCCAGGACCAGAATTTGTCAAAGGCAGTATACAAGCAATAAACAAATGTAGGCTCAAATGCTCCCAGAATGTATTTCATTTTTAAAAATGGGAAGAGGTCAAATTGAAAAATAATTAGTCATTATTTGTAGAAAACAGACTACCACACTGATGGCCTATATAAAAGACTTATACATTCTTTTAAAAGTACAAATAAATATGGCTTTACTCATGAAAATTACGAGTATCTTTTATACAAGATTTAACAGACTTTGGCTTTGTCCTTTATGAAGGTTGAGCTCTCCACTTCACCCTTTAAGGTTGTGTGCTTTGTGTTCTTTTATTAAGGTCGTAGGAATACCCTTAATCAGAAGCACACATTCACACAGCACTCATTTCTGTTATATCTAAGTGCTTTTTTATTGCAGTGTATGTGCACTGGATGTAGAGGCAACGTCGTGCCAGAAGAGTGGTGACAAGTAGCAGGGGGTGGTGCAAGGATCCCCAAGTCATTGTGGAATGAAAGGAGGTCTTCAGAGTGACAGGCAGAGGAAGCTGCATCTGACATGCTTGTGTAGGAGAAAGGATGTCTAGTCAAACGAGTTTGGAAAAACAGTAACACAGTGAATGACAGCAGCTGATGTGTATTTAATAAAAAGCATATACTGCTGCTGCTGCTGCTGCTAAGGCACTTCAGTTGTGTCCGACTCTGCGTCCGACTCTGTGCGACCCCATAGACGGCAGCCCACCAGGCCTGTGTGTGTGTGTGTGTGTGTGTGTGTGTGTGTGTGTGTGTATGGTACAAGGGTATTTTCTTTAATCTTCACAACTCTGTACTATAGTTATTATTATCCCTTAGCCTGCTTTAACTAATGAGAAAATTAAGGATCAGAGAATTCAAAAGCTTGCCCAAGGTTACCCAGCCACTTAAGAGGCCAGACTGGAATTCAAATCTATATCCCCATGTCTCCAAATTTTATGTTCATTCCATTTCTTCTCTCCAGGGAGACTGAAGATAAAGGAGGAATAAATTTGAGACCCGTGGTCATCAGTGATCCTCACGTGTTTCTGCTGTCCTTTCCTCTGTCCAGGCATGTTGTAAGGCTGCATGTTTCCACCCCTTCTGAAACTAGGGTGGCCACATGACTTGTTTGGATCAGTAAAATTTGCGGAAAATTTTGTGTCACTTGTGGGTATAAAATGTAAGACTACACGTGAGATTTGCCACATGCCTTCCCTCTGCTCCAATAACTGTGTGAATTTGCTTCTCTTGTGGCTTAGCTGATAACGACTCTGCCTGCAATGCAGGAGACCTGGGTTTGATCCCCGGGTTGGGAAGATCCTCTGGAGAAGGGAAGGGCCACCCACTCCAGTATTCTGGCCTGGAGAATTCCATGGACTGTATAGTCCATGGGGTCACAAAGCGTTGGACACAGCTGAGGAACTTTCACTTTCACCTCTCTTTCATATGTGAGATTTGCCACACGCCTTCCCTCTGCTGCAATAACTGTGGGTTTGGGCCAGCTTCTGCCAATCTGGGTTCCTGGGTGACCAAAGCCAGTGCATTTACCCCTTGCTGGTTGTGTGAGCACTTAGTGTGAACAATAGACTTCTGTTGTTTTAAGCCGCTGAGATTACTCGCTTATTTTGTACTGTAGCATAATCTACCTTCTACTGACTAACTCACTGTGACAGCAGAGGTTATGATGGTATATAAGAAACTGACTTTAAAGCAGTCAAATTCTGAATAATGGAGAGCTGCATGAATTACTATATATTATATTAAAACTCTCTTTAGGCACTGCTAAGAAAGAAGGTTGTAAAGCATGTTTTTGGTTAGCTTTAATTTCAGACAAGAGTGAGGTTTAAAGGAATGAGAGTGAGCTACTGATACAGCTACACACATTCCCTGACAAGCTGGAGCATTCAGTTCAGTTCAGTTCAGTTCAGTTGCCCAGTCATGTCTGACTCTTTGCGACCCCATGGATAGCAGCACACCAGGCTTCCCTGTCCATCACCAACTCCTGGAGTTTACTCAAACATATGTCCATCGAGTCAGTGATGCCATCCAACCATCTCATCCTCTGTTGTCCCCTTCTCCTCCTGTCTTCAATCTTTCCCAGCATCAGGGTCTTTTCCAGTGAGTCAGTTCTTCACATCAGGTGGCCAAAGTATTGGGAGTTTCAGCTTCAGCATCAGTCCTTTCAATGAATATTCAGGACTGATTTCCTTTAGGGTGCATGAAGAGGTGCTATTGTATATGGACAGTCCTGCTCAGCTGTCACTTTAACCTGAACAAATGGTGTCAAGAGGGACTAAAGTGAAAGTGAAAGTCACTCAGTCATGTCCAACTCTTTGCGACTCCATAGACTGTATAGTCCATGGAATTCTCCAGGCCAGAATACTGGAGTGGTAGCCTTTCCCTTCTCCAGGGGATCTTCCCAACCCAGGGATCAAACCCAGGTCTCCTGCATTGCAGGCGGATTCTTTACCAGCTGAGCCACCAGGGAAGCCCAAGAATACTGGAGTGGGTAGCCTATCCCTTCTCCAGCGGATCTTCTGGACCCAGGAATTGAACAGAGTCTCCTGCATTGCAGGCAGATTCTTTACCAACTGAGCTAAGAGGGAAGCCCTCAAGAGGGACTAGGGGAGAGACAATAAAGACATGAAGACTAACTCAAGACCCCTAATGGATTAAACAATTCATTATACAAATAATGGGATAGTGGTAGTGACTTTGGTTAAGAAAACTATTCTTTGATATAATCAATGATTCACTCAGCAACTTGTTAACCATGTTCTATGTAAGGTAAGGTGATAAAATATTACTATATGTGCATGAGTCTTAATGCACATGCATATTTTTATAGTGACCATCTTGATTAAAAATTCTAAAAAACCTTTCTTATATTACCCACTTTATATGTCCCTTGTTACATAGCCACATGCTACTTTTCCAGTCTCATTTTTCTCTTGTCCCTGAGAATGGTGTTCCAGGCATATCAAACTATTATAGATTCCCCACATATTTTGAATTCTTATATTTAATTCTTATATTTGTATGTCTTCTCCCAACTCCACCCCAAATGCAATTTGTTCATCCTTTAAGACTCTGCAAACCTTCCTGCCTCTGCCTCATCTGATAATTCACTCATAATATAAATCCCTACCTATTTTTCTCTAAGCAAATTTCTAGCTCCTCCTTCTGTATTCTCAGGATACTTTCTATACCATTCTACAATAGCATTTCTCACATTTTATTATACTTGTTATATTTGTTGACCCACTGTTCTGCTTTGATAGACTATGTACTCTTAGAACAGAGGACTAATCTTTCTATCTATGAATCAGCAATCTCTATTATAAAGATGCTCAATAAGTATTTGAAGGAATGAAGGAATCAAAGGATAAAAGAAATGAGAAACTTGAAGCTTCTTGGAGAGGTAGTTTCTATCTATTCTACTTTTGGATTCACAATAATATTTATTGAATGAAGGAATAAACGATCTTATATTAAATCATACTGATTAGGCAAAGGGTAGCTATTCAATAGTAAAAAAAAAATGATGAACATGACCTAAATTTATAAATATTTTAGTTAGGGCAATAAAATGAATAGTTCATGCTCCAGACAAAACTTGAACCATACTTTTATCAAGCAATTGTGTCTCTCAACAATATTCAACAAAGATTTTATTGAGTTTCCTGTCCACCAGGATAATGGAGGAATCTGCTGTCAACACTGGAATATATTATCATGAACGTAGTTGAGTGGCTGGAATGAATGTATTCTGAAGAGCACAATAAAAATCAAAAGGGAGTTTACCATAGTGAATCAGTGAAGATGTGACTGGACATGGAAACAGGATGCATTGTTTTTTTAAAATGTAAAGTTAAAGTCTATGATAATCCCATTCTTTGAAAATTACCAAGTCTCATACAATCACAGTCCTTGTCTCTCTGCTCATCCGTGGAAGTAAAAAGGGTCAAGGGCAATACGCTGATCACTGTAGGGAAGGGTATTATAACTAGTGCATACAGGAACACCATGTTTTATCGTGCTATTAGTCACTCTATCTCAAAGTTAAATACACCTTCCCCTCAAAAAAAAAAAAAAAAGAAAGAAAGCAATTTCAATAGAAAATGAGTACAGGAAGAGAAAATGTTTACATTTTTACAAAATTTCTCAATTTAACTACAAAGCCCACCTTAGAGATCAGTGCTACTATTCGAATAGCCACTTGACTCCCTCAGGAATAGGTGGGTTACGAGTCCTTGTGAGAAGAGGAACTTCAAAGCACTGCTTCCTTCATCAAGAAGGTTTTACTACCAAAAAATCATCCAAACTAAAAAGTGTGCTTTCATGCCTTATTTGATTTATATTCTGGCTCCAGTTCCCATCTCTCCTGGTGAATGAGTAATTAACAGTTCAAGTGCTGGTGCGTGAACTGTACTTTGAGTAGCACTTCATCTCAATTGCAGCCATGGTAATGTGGGCAGTGACCTCCCCAGCAGTATTGTGTTAGGAAACTGATCCAGACTTCCGCTTCTTAGAAAATAATAAAAGGGATGACAACAGTGGAGCACAAAAGAAGCAAATATTTTCTCTTCTCATTCACTGAACTAACTTAAGACACTTTTCATGCATCTAACGCATTCCTTCTTTCCTATGTTACTCTCAATATTGACTTTCCTCTATGAAAGGAAAGTTATATGTATTTAATTATACATTAAAGGATACTTTTTTTTTAATAGAATCAAGGAGTTGTAAGTCCTTAAAAATCAAGAAACTGATGTCTCTGAAAGTTAAGTGAATTTTGAAGGTTATTGATTATACTCCTAATGGAAAAAGAAGGCAGAAGACAGACAGAAGCTACAAAATGAGAGCCTAGGACTCCTTTTCCAATTTTAAATCCAACTAACTCAGCTGGGCTGGGTGGCCAACAATAGGAAATCAGATGAAAAACAAGTTAGTCAATTTCTTCTGTTATCCAGAGGTTAATTCATGATATAAATTGAAATATGTGCCAGGCACGGTCCAATGGATAAATATAAGATCAAACTTGATAGAAATGATTAAGTGATGAGAACAGAATGAAGGATTTTGGAAACTAATTCAGTTGAACCAGGCCACCTTTGTTGAAAAGGAATCTTTGAAGGTCTGAAAAGCATCAATCAATATTATATTGTCAATCTAAATGGCATGGTGCCCATAATCTAGCACTTGAATCATGAAAACTAAGGTCAAAAGCTCACCAACGACTTTCTCATGAGGAATTGTTAGAATAATCAATTGGTCGCCAAGGCATGTGAGGGGCATGAGGGGATGGTATTGGTAAATATTTTATTTTTTGACCTGGGTTCCATCTGCATGGGTGTGTTCAAGTTGAACACAAAAAATCATAAATTATGTACTTATGACTTGTGTACTTTCACTATGAATGTTAAGTAACAATTAAAAAGTACCTTTTTAAGTACAAAAAACATGTTGGGCATATAGAAGATATTCTGGATCACAGTGGGGAATATCTACTACTTGTTGGATGAATTACTGAGTCCTTTATGTTTTACTGAAAAAATGCACAGCATTATAGGTCAATAAGACAAATAATAAATTCTGAGAATTTACCCTATGGGGAAAAATAAGACAAATTTAAAGGGTGCACACACAAAGATGTACTCTGTAGCTGAACACTGGAACTACCAACGAGTCTAGGATTGGTTAAACAAATGATGGCAAGATTGTATAAATAGGGGATTCTGGTATAATCAAAAGAATTATGTTTTCTAACATGGAAAGACGCTGGACATGTCTGGCAAAGTAAAAAAGTAAACTTTAGAGTTGTGCATAGTATGATTCTGTTTTTGTAAAATAATTACCAGCCTGGCTATTGCTGCTTTGCACACACACACACACACACACACACACACACACAATTTTAGTGACATGTAGAAACCAAACCAGACTAAACTAAAGGAGGTAAGAGGTCATGTACCAGGTTGCTAACATATGATTTTGTTAGCAGGTGATATTATGGGTATGTTCACATTCTATTTTGTGCTTGTCTGCATTTGAATGTTGGTACAAGAAAATAAATCTTAATCAGAAAATACAGGTATTTTCATTAAGAAATAGAAATAAAATTTAATAATAACTTACGCAGTAAAATATTACTGATTATGCCCAGAACTCTTTCTCCCCTTCCGTCTTTTCTGTAACGTATATGCTTAACACAACCCTTTAAAGTGGTTCATATGTACCTTTTATTTCAAAGTTTAAGACTCTCAGGCTGAGGCCAGTAAGTCAACCTGCCCAAAAGGATGTGACTGTACTTTCTGTTACAGTTGCATATTACAGCATGTTCTGAATGTTCTGTTTAAGAAATGAGAAGATTAAGTCCCTCTGCTATAATCCGGGTCACGGGAAAAGTGAAAGTGAGTAAGAACCAAGCCAGCATGATTGGCGATAGTTGGTAAATTGCCGGACACATCTGATGAGTACTAGATGGTCATGGCAGAGGAAAGCCGCTGTCTTGGCTACCCCAGGGGTAAGTCTGTCCTCTAAATGTTCCTTGGATGGATATCTTTAGTGTTTGGACTGTGCTTTAAGTCAGCTTCTTGTCTATGTGAGTTTGAAATAGGTTCTTGACAACCACCTATCCTTTCGTTTCCCATCAGAAACTGTATTCAGGTCTGTTACCTTCTTCAGTTACCCTTTTTAACAACTATGATAGGCTTATAATTTCCACACCTGTTCACTACTGTCTATAACAATGTCAGCATCAAAATCAAGCCTGTAATATTGTACAAATAATAAATCTGGACTGACTGAAAAGTGAAAGAAAGTGAAGTCGCTCAGTCGTGTCCGACTCTTCGCGACCCCATGGACTGTAGCCTACCACACTCTCCGTCCATGGGATTTTCCGGGCAAGAATACTGAAGTGGGTTACCATCTCCTGCTCCAGAGGATCTTCCTGACCCAGGGATCGAACCTGGGTTTCCCACATTGTAGGCAGACACTTTACCGTCTGAGCCACCAGGGAAGAAGCCTGATCTCCCATCTTAACACAACTTATGCGTGTATGCTAAGTCACTTCAGTTGTGTCTGACTCTGCAACCCCACGGACTGTAGCCCACCAGGCTCCTCAGGCAAGCATACAGGAGTGGGTTGCCATGCCCATGGGATCTTCCTGACCCAGAGATCGAACCCACATCTCTTATGTCTTCTGCATTGGCAAGCTAGCGCCACCTCGGAGAAGGCGATGGCAACCCATTCCAGTGTTCTTGCCTGGAGAATCCCAGGGACAGGTGAGCCTTGTGGGCTGCCATCTATGGGGTCGCACAGAGTCGGACACGACTGAAGCAACTTAGCAGCAGCGGTGGCAGCGCCACCTGGGAAGCCATTACAACTTCAGTTCAGTTCAGTTCTGTTGCTGAGTCATGTCTAACTGTTTGTGACCCCACGGACTGCAGCACACCAGGCCTCCCTGTCCATCACCAATTCCCGGAGCTTTCTCAAACTCATGTCCATTGAGTCAGTGATGCCATCACAACTCAATAGATGACAGTTTAAAAGTTAAGAACTCAGAAAGTGTTTATGACAGTCTCTCTTGTTCCTGATGTGAATTCAGAGGATTGAAATACTGACACTGTTTTGGCTAGATTGTGCCATTTCATGTTTAGATATACTGTTAAATTGTATATGGCTACTTGACCATTCAGAACCCTCATTTTTTTGTTGCCAAAATTTAGTGTAGACTTAACAATGACTGTGTCTTGGTTCCAAAGGTGAGCATGGATTCTATTCATAGGGAACTCCTGATGGAGTCATTTTGTGTCATGAGATGCAGAACACTTGATCCCACAGAGATATCTACCACAAGTCAGAAGCAGAGGTGCTGAGGCCCTAGAATGTGGCTCAGTAGTCTGCTACCCTGGACCTGAAAAGGCCAGTGGATAAACAGATGTACACTATGTATCTCTTTACATCACAGACATCCAGGAAAATCTGTTGAATTGAACTAACCAGCGGCAGGGAGAACAGAATGGATCTTACCTTCAGTGAGGCTTCTTTAAAGAGAACCATAAAGGTGTGTGTGGTGAGCTCTTCAAAGCGCTTTGCCTTTATGTAGAGGAATCAAAGATAGTAAATAAATAAGCCAAATAAATAATAAGCCTCCAACCCAAACACAGAAATGGAACACTCCACCCATTTTCTGGAACTCACTATTCCCAGACTACTTCTCAAGTTGGCAAACGGTTCCCCATGCCTGATGCCCAGCATTTGAAGGTGACTGGGGCATCCTCTGTGGGGCTGGTGTCGATGCAAGACAGCCTCACTAACACTTCAAAAGGCCATTTATCAATACATTACAGATCAACTGTGTGTGGATTATAGAGGGTGTGCATGTGTGTGTGCGGGGGGAGGGGGGGTGAGGGGGGGGTGCCTTTATACTTAGTAAAACAGTGCCAATATATTTAAGCATGCCTTGGAGCCAAATCACAAATAAGCTAAAACACAGAAGCTAGTTATATATACCTTCTTTTGTCTTTTTAAGGAGGATGTATTGTGCTTAATGCATTAGGGGTTAAACCTTTGAAGAAAAGGGTATCACTTATTTCGCCTCTTTTCCTGTTGATAGGCAACTGTCTTGACAGTGAATCTGGAAAATCGAAAGTGAAAAGCACCTCGAGGGGGGGAAAAAAAAGGCCTTTCTGGGCGTGGTCCCTAAGGTGGGCCCGGGAATGCTCAGGACGTAATCGCCACCTGTTTCCCGCCCTTGGCACCTGTAGTCTGGGCTGACTTAAATGCGAAGGCTGTGAGACGTCCTGCAGCCGTCCGATCCCATTCTCGCCCGCAAAGAACCACCCAAGTGCTTCTGCACATTATTTTCCAAAGAAAATTTTATGAGCAGAGGAAATGAAAGACAGTAAGAAACGGACCCCATCCCTGGAGTCTGACACCAAACCCAGGAACAGCGGGGCCCCAGGCGTCTGGCGGTGGAAAGCAAGCGGGTGCCTGGGACTCAACGAGACGAGTCTGTGAATGGAGAAGTCCGATGCTCCCCGCAGGACTCACCTTCCTCCTCAATTAGAAATCAGACAGTCTGCCCATGGTCCACGGACCTCGTCAGGAAAACGCGGGATTCCAGCGTCTCATGAGATCAGGGAAAACGGGGAGGAAGCTGATGCGTTTTCCAACAAAGACTCGGAAAATCGCGGTTGGGGAACGGCAGCCTGTTCCGCGCCAGTAGAACTTGCTCGGATTTAGCGCCGCCGGGGACCCGTGAAGACGCACGCGAGGCAGGTAAGGTACAACGCGGGCGGTCAGTGTGCGCGCCGCGAGTCCTCAGAAAGGGAGGGTGACCCTAGAAATCCAGGTGGGCGCCCAACAGACACAAACGTGACCGCAGGCACCGCAAAGGCGAGAATAACCTTTTTCGCAAAGGCGAGCGTGCACCCAGAGACACACTCCGCAAAGTGTAGAAGTGCCTGCACTTGAGCGGGGGAATCAGCCCATCTCTGCAGCCGCAGACGCGAGGGCAGTCCTCCCCGGCGCCCCGTGTCCGGGATAGAAGCGGGTCATCCCGGGACCAAGGACACGGTGTCCTACTGTAGCCCCGAGGAGTCGCCCAGAGAATAGGCAGAGACGGGCAGCGGAAGCTGCTCGCCTGCGCGAAGGGGACACATTCGGAGGTGACCAGAACAAGGAGCTCAACCGCTGGGAGCCGGGGAGAGTTGCCGAGGCGGCTCGGGAGGGAGCGGAGCCTCTGGGACCCGAGGCCACCCCAGGAGAGGAGTCGGGCTGCCGGCGTCACAGGGCAAGCCCCCTCCAGCGCTCGGCGCCCCGCGCCTCCGCGGCTCCCACGCCTCTGCCTGAGCTCGCGGGCGGCGTCGGGAGCCCCTCACTGACCTGCGCATCGGGGCGCGCGGATGTCCCCTGCCGGCTCCCGAGCTCGGGGTGGGACGGGCTGCGTCGAGCTCCTCGCGGGCGCTCCGGGTCTCGCCGATCTGCGCAGGAGAAGCGGTCGGCGGGAATGGTGGAGCGCACCGGTGCTGCGCGCGGCTGGGGCGCACGGGCGGACGGCGGGCACAGCGGGAGGCTTTCCTCCGCCCGGCAGCCGCACAGCCAATGGCGGCGAGCGGGGCCCACTCCTCGCCGCCCCCCAGCCGCTGCTCGGGCGGGCACTCTGTGCTAGGACTGGAGCCAGGCTCGGGCAAGGGAGGAGCTTGCGCCAGCGTCGGAAAATCCTGGAGCGGGAGGAGACTTTTGCGCAAGGAACCCCATCTGGGGAAGGCAGATGTGGTGGCCTCAACTTTTGTGCGTGTGTGTGTGTGTGTGTGTGTGTACGCATTGAGGGAGGCGACTGGGGACTTAGGGACCTTTCTCTGCAGGCAAAAGCATCTACTTTCTGACAATGCTTCCCCTCTTTTGTGAATCCCACGCAGCCCCCACTCCAAACCACGAGTCTCGGTGCATTACAGGAAGCCCAGCTCTGAGCTGGGTGGGGGCATCCCCCGGTCCTGTGACGGGCCTCGCCTCAGACCTCTCTCCTCCGGCGTTTCTCTTCCCCCTTCCGAGACCTTTGGCAAATCATCAGATCAATAGGATCTCAAATCATGAGATGAATAGGATTGCAGTTTCCATCACTGACAGGGAGACAGGCAATCGTAGAAATTCCCTACTGGGCCACTGGCTCAGAGAGTCACACATCTTAAAAGAACTCTGTACAGGGAGCCTTTAACTGGTATGCCTAACACCGGTTACCACTCCACCCTGTGACCTTCCCCCAGTGACTCTGGATTCCTGTTTTTCAACTGGAAAGCGAGAGGCTTGGATTATTTGATGTCTGAGGTCTCTTCCACTTTGACAATCAACAACCCAGGTGGTCCTCTGGCCTCTACGGCCTGCGAAGGGCTGAGCCCTGGGAGGTGTCCCTGGCGTGGCCTCCGGTCCCTGCTCTTCCTGCCGGGCTGTATTCCCCTTGGCATCATCTCCCTGATGAGACGGCCAGGAGCACAAATCAATATAAAAAGACGCTGCTCAAGCCTCAGTGACCATGTAAACTTGCCCAGATACTGCCACCTGCCAGCGCCCAGTTCCTGGGGTCATGGTTGCTGTACCCCTGTTCAGTGGGTCTCCAGGTAGAGGCCAATGAGCGTGGCAGGCTTAACTCCGAGGCCCCTTTGGTAAGAGAGCAAAGGCGCTCTCTCTCCCATTTCCTTCTCCAGGGAGATTGCCCATATGTTCATCTTTTCTGTGTGACTCTTTGCGTATAGGATCTAAAAAGCAGGATGCTGGAATGAGTCGCGCTATCCAGAGGGCATGTTCTGAGACGTGTTTCTCTCCCCACACACTTGCCTTTGTGTCCTAAACTTTATCATCCACACGCTACTTTCATGAATTGTCCTACATCCACTTACCACTTGCTCTATAGGTACTTAGATTTCTATTTAGCCTCCTCATAAGCAGTAACATCCATGAAATCATTGCTTTGTTATAAACCAATTGTATTTCAATACAAAGTAAGTAATAAATAATCTGTAAGGATTTTCTTGGTGTTTCCTGAACTTGGTTTCCTAGGGCTGCTGTAACAAATTTCCATAAACTATTTCAAAACTGATATGAGAGGCAAAGCTTCTCTTATATTAATTTTTAAAATTTTTCATGTACAAATGATTTAGAAAATGTTAATGATCAAATTTGTCTTCAAAAGTAGGTTAGGCACCATTCAAGGTCCTGGGAATTTGTGGGCACAGTTTAGAGACGTAGTACCAGCTTCTAGCAAGCATGATCACCCTATCTTTCCCCCAACCCTTTTCTGCCTTATTCAGAGAGAGATGAATGGTTTTTTTAAAAAGTGTGGCATTTGGAATCAGATGGAGAGTTATTAAATTCTGATGCTCTCATTTATTACCTCTGTGATTTAAGCCAATCACTTAACTTCTCTAAGCCTCAATATAATAGTGTTCACATTGTTATGTTGCTGTGAGGGTTAAATGTGTGTGTGAGCTTGCACACACACACACACACACACACACATATACATACACACAGAGTTCCTAGCAACTGCCTTGCATGTAGTAAATGCTTAAAAATATTAGCTCCATCTTTTCTTCCTTGCTACCATCAAAGCAGCATTCAGAATTCTCTGATTTCCTTCTAGGTTATCAGGAATCTTATGTTCTGTGTCTAATATTCCCAGATTCTCTGCTTCTTTTCCTTAATTCCTTCATTTCTGCCCCGCTTCTAATGATTTCTTCTCAAACTCTGTCCTCTCTCTCATGCCTCCATCTCTCTTCTTTCAAGCTGTTCCCCTTTTACATCTGCCCCAGTTTCAGAGATCTGTGCCCTGTAAAGGAACTAAGATAACTCAGAGAAGACTGTGGGTCATAAAAACTCTTACTTCTTTTGCTCTTTCATGAAGTGTCAATAGTCCTTTTTGTTTCTTTGCTTGTTTAAATCATAGTATTCCCCCAAAGCGTGAAGAAATTTATGTTATCTAATGCTGTGGAAAAATTCCTGGACCACAGTCCTATTAAATTTGACAGACATTTTTGAACATCTGCTATATGCCAAGCAGTGCCCCAGGCACTAGGGAGATAAAAATAAAGCCAAAGTCTTCTAAAATGCTTACAGTTCAACCGGGCAGACAGACATATAAATACCTGCCTTGAATATAAGCGTGCCTTGTGAGGCTTCAGACAGTGCAGGTGGAAGAATCCCCTCTGCTTTTGTGGTCATGAGATTGTCTTGGGCTGGCCAGTCAAAGTACTCAACCTGCCCACAGCCCCCGCTGAGTGGGGAGCCCTGTTCTGCTCCCCTGGAGCAGAGCTTATTGGTTTTGTCTTCACGTGATGGATGTCCACATTTTTTTTTTTTCTCTTAGCCACCCGTCATCGCGCCACTGTTTGAAACTTTGTGAGAGGCAGAGCCCATCTATCACTGATGAAGCCTGAAAGGCTGTATACTCTTTCCCATCCTCTGATCACCACCCAGCACCAGTGTAGCTGGGGTGAGAGCATGTGACCTAGGCTTGGGCAGTCAAATATACCTCCCTTGGACCCGGAATTGAATCTTGGTCACACAGAAGAACTGAGACGAAGAGAGTGCTTTCTGGAAGTGATTGTGACCGGTGTCCAGGTTCCAGAGTCAGCAGGGGCAGGAGGACAAGCAGTGAGACCTGGTTTCCAGCACCCAGGGTCAGTTACACATCATGGCTTCTTCTGTTCAGCAATGGCAGGAGTATCCACCCTCAGCTGATTTGGAGGTATGACTTGGCTGCTGTTCTGGCTTCTCAGCCTCCGTTTGTTTCTGTTCATTTTCTGAACCTCTCTCTGATCCAATATCCTTTCAATATATTTTTTCTTTTCTTAAATGAGCCAAACTGATTCTTAGCAACTAAGAATGCTTTGGCTGAGTCCTAATACAAAGTCTGCCTCAACAAGGAGAATGCTAGCTAACTGATCCAGGTAACATCTCCTTCTAGGACATTCAAATTGGAAATATGTGAGTGGGTCAATCAGAACCCAGAACAGAAGCTAAAAACACACACCCAGGGGCTATGAGATAGCAGGGACTGTGTGTAGGCTGAAATTGTGAGTAAGTTATGAACAAGCAAAAGTTATGAGCTAACAGAAATCAAAGCACATGAAGAGGGGAGGAAGAGGTGGTTGGCTGACAGCTGCAAGGAAGCAGAAGTCAGAGGCACTGAGTCCCCATGATGGGGAAGGAATGGATGAACCCCTGCTCTCCAAGCTTCAGATTACCCTTGAATTTGAACTGTTTTCCATTTTCCAAACTACATTTCCATTTCTATGAAACTGATTAGCCATAGCTATTCATGGTTCCTTGAAATTCCAGGTGCTCTCTTTTCAATGTATATCCTTATAACAATTCCACTATTATTTGAGGTAACCAGAATAAGACTTTCCATATGATCAAAGGATCCCAAAGATTACAGTGATGCTATGACCCAGGACCCAGTAAACAACTGTCAAGTGTTATACTTCAGTAGTCACTGACCTGCCTCTCCAAAGATGTCCTTTGGTTTCCTATTTTCCTGGAAGTTTCCCAGCAGGAGTACCCTTCCTCTGGACCAGAAGATAATAGTTTATAAGAAGCCCCTGTTTAAAATGTGCTCTATTCCTTGGAGGGAAAGAAGAGCCAGAGGTATTTCTCTCTGCATTAGCTATTAGCACCTGAGCAAATTAAATGAGTTCGTTCTTAAATCAAAACTCTTAGAGGTCTGATAGTTAGGGGATGAGCTGGTTATAGGGCAGAAAAATGGGACACAAGGGTGGGGTTGGGGAGGGGATGATAGAAAATGGCGGTGAGAGGTCCCCGGGACACTTCCCCATGGGGAGAAGTCCTACTGGGCAGCCAGTGTGGAGAGTGCTGGGGGCAGCGCGGCCAGAATGGCAGCCGGCGTGCTCTTCACAATCTGCCTTCTTGCCGGCTCTAGAGCGTGACCTTGCATAGTTGCTGTTACCCTTCAGCTCTCGTAGCAAGTGAGGCTGAGCTAACATGGCAGCATAAGATGGCCATCTTGTCTGCCCGCTTTGCAATTCTGCTCAGAAATGACATCAGTTGTGCCTTGGGATTTCCTGAATTCATTACCACAGCCTTCATTTTATCTCCCAAAACATACAATGCCCTCTCATGGCTTGTGCAAAAGGAAGTGTCTGTGTGTCTCACGCAGTCAGTGAATGGTACACATTCTAGAAAAAAAAAGTGATTCTGTTAATGAAACGACACAGGAAGGAATGAATTTATACAGGCTACTGTGTTTCAAGGGAGAGAAGATACATTGGAACTGTTTTAATGAAAGCAGAAGTCTGAAGTTATGTCTATAGTGGTTTATTTATTTTGTCAAAGTCTAAAATGTACCTCAGGGTTTGGTGTTTTTCTTCTTCTGAGACTAGTGGGTAGAACTCTTCTCAGAATAGCAGTGAGTCACATCAGGGTGCAGGTAGGAGAAGAAAAACAATGCCAGGGACCCATCTTTTCTTTCTCAGCTACACACTGCATCTGCTGGGGGCTGTGCTTGCCCGTCAGCTCTGTTTGTGCGGCCAAGTGACTTACCGTGAGTTATAAATCAGCGATGAGCAACGTGAAAAGCAGACAGAGAGGTGGATGCATCCTCCACATCTCTGTCTTGTGACTGGCTGGAGTCCATGTGCAATTTTGAAAAGGATGTTTGGAAAGGATATTCATCATTTTAAATTGCTCGGTGGGAGCTTTGCAGTTCATAATGTGCCTCTCAGGTACATCTCAGAGACGGCTTTGCCTTGAAGTGGTTTGCAATTTCATAACAGCAAAAGGGCAACTTTGGGGTGTTAGGCTAGAAAAGCTAATTTCAAAAGAATTAGCAAGAAATAAGTTTGGGAGGGAGGGTGAGTGGAGGAAGCTGGAATATTTGAGCTGAATTCTACCCCATAATATCTGGCACTGGAAATTCCCTGGGTGTGCCAATAACTTTGCTGTCCATGCCTCAGTCCAACCCTCAAATACTGTTGGGAAAATCTACTTGGGCATGAGCCTTCAGATGATGAAAATATATTTGCTGTTGTGGAAAAACAGTTAAAAACCCGACGTATGATAGTTTAACAATGCTTGAGTTGACCATCTGCAAGAAAATCGTTACTGAAATGTTTCTGAGCCAAACACATCTGCTGCGCTCTTTGCATTATTTCGCGGCTTTACTCAGAGCAATCCCAGTCGGCAGTGCTGTGTGCTGTGTGCTGTGTGAGTGGCGCTGACTGTCAAGTGGAGAGTTGGTGTGTGGGCACCACTACCCCAGACATCCAGGGGAGAACGAATCAGCAATCAGCAGCCTGGGAAAATAGGCATCTTGAGCACATGTGCTCTAAGGTCAAGAAGAGAGGAAACCAGTGTTGGATTTTGATTCAGCACAATAAATATGAGCAGAGTAGTATGTGTGCAGAATAGGAAAGATAAGATTCTCGCAAACCCTGAAGGAGGAGGGGAGGGAAGAGCCGCAGATCCAACAGGACTGCTATTGCAGAGAGGGCTTTATTTTTCATATGCTAAAATGTCTTTTAGAAAACCTCCAGAAGAGATTTCTGTACAAAGCACATGTGACACAAATTGGGAAGTGGTGCTATAAAAACTATAAGGGTAGTAATTGTATTTCCACCTCTTGCATCAATAGTCAAGGCAGATAGGTAGAGAATGTTTTCCCTGAATAGCGCCTTGCAGTTTAAACCTCTTAAATATGGTCTGTTAGTCAGCGCAACCCACAGTCGGAATAAGATAGAGTTGAGCTGGAGTAGATGATCATCAGGAAGATATCTGAGAACACAGACCCTTCTGGACATACTGTGGTCTGCCCCACCACCCCGGCCCCTGCCCAGTGTGCAGAAACTCCCATCCTGCCTTTCTCTAGTTTTTTTCTTAAAACAAATTTTATTTCCCATTTTCTCATCCTCTTGGTTTTCCTTTACCTACTTCGTCATGAACTTCCACTTAATTTCATCCAGCTCTCCCACCCAGCGGCCCTATAGCTTTTCACGGCTGACCATCTGCTCTTGTTCCCACTTCCATCTTACCCCCTCTGAGATTTCAGGCGTCCTTACTCCAGTGGGCTTCAAACTCAGTGCCCGTAAGGTACAGGAAGACTTCCCAAGAGAAAGACTTGTGCAAAAAAAAAAAGTTTCAAGGGAAATTTCAAACTTTATATCAAGTATTTTTCTTAAATTGACCACCTTGAGAATTTACAAGCATTTGTAATACCCTTTCTCGTACTACTTATGAGAAAGATGTGTACCTCACTGATCCCAAATCTTACTATGGCAAATAGGAATATAACCGATGGCCTATATTTGCTATAACTTAATCTAGAAAGAAGTAAATTCACCTGTGGATGAAATAATTAGAAAAAACTTCTTATTTACCTTACTGGGCTTCCCGGTGGCACTAGTGGTAAAGAATCTGCATGCCAGTGCAGAGGAATGCAAGAGACACAGGTTTGGTCCCTGGGTCAGGAAGATCCCCTTGAATTGGAAATGGTAACCCGCTCCAGTATTCTTGCCTGGGGAATCCCATGGACAAAGGAGCCTGACAGTCCATGGGGTTGCAAAGAGTTGGACATGACAGAGTGTCAGAGCATACATATTAACCTTATGAAGAGAACTTTCAATAAAATGTTAGCTTGTATGTTTGATATTTATTTATAAAAGTTAAAATAAATGTATGTTTTGGTAAAACTTTTAATCTATAAAAATTATTCATCAGTTATACATTAATAATAATTATAATAGTAATTAATTTAGAAGAAAAATTTTAACACTTAGAGCCCTATGCTCACAGAAAATATAAAACTTACATTAAAACTTCAGTTTGAAAAAAAAAAAACAAACTTCAGTTTGTATACAGTTGGCCTTGAACAATGGAAGATTGGGGTGCCGCCTCTCCCCACAGACACTGAGTTTAGCTTACAGTTGGCCCTCCGTACTCAGTTACTGCATGTCTGTGGTTCTTCATCCTGGGATTCACTCAACACCTGAACCTGTAGTACTGTAGCATCTACTATTGAAAACATTCCGTGTGTAAGTAGACCTGTGTAGTTTAAACCTATGCTGTTCAGGGGGCAACTCTATATGTTTGTTGAGTGAGGGTGATAAATAAAGAACTTGTGATTTAAAAAATACATGGTGAAATTTAGTTGCCAGGGAAGATATGTGGACCAGAAGAACAGATTCAGATAGAAAGGAAGATGTAAAATTTCAATTTAAGAGCACTTTTATTTATTTTTAAGTGGATGACAGTGGGTACCAAATTTATATGGTATTAAAATTCCTTGATTACTGTTATAGACTGAATGTTTGTGTCCCCTCAAAATTTATAAGTTGAAAACTAATCATCAGTGTAATGGCATTTGGAATATTAACCAATCACCCTCTCACACTGATCAGTCACTCATCTGTGGTGTTGATTAGACAAGAATAAGAGGGAGAGAAGAGAAAGGTTCTGATTCCTTGAAAAAGTCATACCTTGAAATTTCAGTGGGAAAATGAGTACCAAGAAGGCAAATTGTAAGAACACTGGTGTAGTACAAGGGTAAGGAAACATTCTGTAAGTGACCAAATAATACCTATTTTAAGCCATGGCGTTTTGGTGACACCTTCGGCTGTTGTAAGCAGCCAAAAAGCATATGTAACAGAGACCTGGCTGTGTTCCAATAAATCTTTATTTGTAAAAGCAGACAGTGAGCTGAATTTAGCCAACTCATAGTATAATACATTATCCATGACCCACAAGAAGCCTGGGCAGTAGTTGAGTCTTGAAGTTACCTAAAGGGAATATTTGCCTCACATAGTCAAGATGCAGACATCCGGCTTGATCTTTTTCCTGTCACTGAAGGGCCAAGATTCTCAGATCTTTTGGTGTCCTCACAAAGTGGTAGCTGGCGTCTCCCAGGTTTTCTGAGAGAGAGCAAGGAGGAAACCACGATGCATTTCTGAACTGTTATAAGTCACACAATGTCACTTTTGTCACATTCTGTTTGCTAGAAATGAATCATTAAGTCTGACCCTCAGAAAAAAAGAAATACAGATGGCCAAATGGCACATGAAGAGACATTCAGCATCGCTAATTGTTAGAGAAATGCAAATCAAAACTACAGGGAGGTATCACCTCACATCAATCAGAGTGGCCATCATAAAAAGTCTACAGATAATAAGAGTTTGGGATTAACATGGGCTTCCCTGGTGGCTCAGATGGTAAATAATCTGCCTACAATGCAGGAGACCTAGGTTCAGGTCAGGAAGATCCCCTGGAGAAGGAAATGGCAACCTACTCCGGTGTTCTTGCCTGGAGAATTCCAGACAGAGGAGCCTGGTGGACTACAGTCTGTGGGATCAAAGAGTCAGATACGACTAAGCAACACTTTCATTTTCATGTATTTTGGGGATCAACATATATACACTACTATATGTAAAACAGATAACCAACAAGGACTTAACTGCATAGTGCAGAGAACTACACTCAATATTTTGTAATAACCTATAACGGAAATGAATTTGAAAAAGAGTAGATATACATACATGTATAACTGAATCACTTTGCTGTCTCAGTTCAGCTGTCTACCTGAAACTAAAATAATATTGTAAGTCAACTATCCTTCAATAACAAAAAGGTCTTACCCTCAGAATATACCTTTTGAGAACAGGATTGTCAGAGGGTCTGTGGACATATTTTAAAGACACTACGAAGCTGTTGTGATGTCTTGTTTTGGTTGATATGTTTTAAGAAATCTCAGTTCAATACTTGGAAAAGGGAGCATTTTAATAACTTTCTTAAATAGTTTGTGGCTATTCTTAGATGCAACACCAAATGCTAGTTTCTTAAAGATGAATTCCATCGTAGACTCTGAAACCATATCCATGAACTTTTCAAATTCTGTTACATTAAAATTTATTGGTTTATTTTGTGCTTTGAATCGATATTTTACCCATATATTTTGTAACATGATGCATTGGTCATTTGGAATATTGATTTTTTGAATTATTCAGCTCTCTCAAATGTTGGCATATTTCATTATACAGTGTAAAATATTTTATCTGTTAATGTTGCTAATCATCAGAAAAGTCTTTGAGCATTGAAAAACTGCCAGGCTTACACTGGTAGATACAATTTTTCTAAAATTCTGATTTTCACTGCAAATCTTGAATCTTATCCTTGGCAACAAAACTGTCAGTTATTTTCCTTGAAGTAACAGTCTCATTGGTTCATTGTTGAGAAAGTTTCTGCCAAATACTCATGTCTAAATAAACATGATTCTTCACTGAATCAAGTGAAAATGGCAGTCCCTGAAAAAAGTTGCTCATTCAGCTCACAAGTCAAGCAACTGTCCAACTGTTGATTTTGAGACAACCATCATACTTCAGTGTATAGCAGGGGCACTTTTTGAACACTTCCTGTTTCATCAGATTCTAAAAAATCAAGTACATCTAAGGACTGATATTTAATAAAGTAAATAATTTGTGTTGCTTTGTAACAGTCATTGTAAGGTGAAACTGTTCTCTGGTTTTTTTCCCCTCCTGCCAGTGAGTGGCAGTGAAGTACAATGTGCATTAGGGTAGCACACTGATTTCACAGGAAGCCAGCACATGACGCCAGTACACTTAGGAGCCATTGCCTCGATTTGGGTTTCGCCACCAACAACTTTACCCATCATTGCTTTTGTACCATCTATGCAAAACTTCCCTGGTGGCTCAGATGGTAAAGCATCTGTCTACAATGCAGGAGAACCAGGTTCAATCCCTGGGTCGGGAAGATCCCCTGGAGAAAGAAATGGCGATCCACTCCAGTGCTATTGGCTGAAAATCCCATGGACAGAGGAGCTCGGTAGTCTACAGTCCATGGGGTCGCAAAGAATCAGACATGACTGAGCGACTTCACTATGCAAAACAGCGAAATGAAAGAGACAAATAATGTCCCAGTATTATTATTAAAATAGTTGTAAGTTTATACTCGAAAGTAACGTCAATGACCCTCAGAGGCTGATAGCCCATATTTGGGGTACTGCTGTCCTAAGGCATTGGCTAAAGACTAATTTCTCCTGAGAAAGTCTTGTGTCTTGTGTGAATCTTCTCACAAGCTTTAATCTTGATCTTCTGTCTTCCTGTCTCCACCCCTCCCCAGTGGCCATCACCCACCAACATTGCCTTTACCCATTAGGCCCAGAAGCTGTACTTGTTTTCTTGGGAGAGACTGTCTTCTGACTTGCTAAGTTTTGTGGGGAATATTTTTAAAAGATTTGCCTTAAATATTAAAAGTTTATCTCATTCAGATGATGCAAGTTACCTTAAAATAATTTATTTTTAAAACAACCATCTTAACTCCAGTGGAGGACTGTCATATCCTTGCTATTAACGTTGGTTAATTTTCTAAAGTATAGGACATGTTAGTAAGACATGAAGCTAAAAGTGAGATAAATATTCTTTTCCTAATTGAGTGCTGACAATTTACGTGCTCTTAGGAGAAGGCAATGGCACCCACTCCAGTACTCTTGTCTGGAAAATCCCATGGATAGAGGAGCCTGGTAGGCTGCAGTCCATGGGGTCCTGAAGAATCAGACACGACAGAGCGACTTCACTTTCACTTTTCACTTTCATGCATTGGAGAAGGAAATGGCAACCCGCTCCAGTGTTCTTGCCTGGAGAATCCCAGGGACGGGGGAGCCTGATGGGCTGCCATCTATGGGGTCGCACAGAGTCGGATACGACTGAAGCAACTTAGCAGCAGTAGCAGCAGCAGCCCACCTCTTGCAGGATAAGTGACAAGTATCAGTGACTCAGAAGTGGATCCATGTTCAAGTTGTGAGCACAATGCATGATATTCAGAGGGACTAGTGATTCTTTGATACCTTTTTTTTTCTTTTGTCACACTGACTTGAGTCTCTGCACCATATTATTTGTCATGGTATACACTGACCGCTGAATTTTTTTCAGTTTGTCTGAACTCAGTTTTTGCAGAGAGGTTTCAGGTATAAAAGGAGAATCAAAATGCAGTCAGCACTGACAAGAGAGCCGTCTGAAATAGAGCTGAGAGGCCACTGAAGAAGTGTGACTCAAGCACTGCTCACCCCAGATGAAATCTGAACTTGGACCACTTCTTATCTTAACATAGGCATCCAGAACAGCAGCCCAAAAACTCAAGATATGTATCCGACTCTTGAAAGTGAAAGTGTTCGTTGCTCAGTTGTGTCTGACTCTTTGTGACCTCATGGACTGTAACCCACCAGTTTCCTTTGTCCGTGGAATTCTCCAGGCAAGGATACTGGAGTGGGTAGCTTTCTCACTGCTTCCCTTCTCCAGGGGATCTTCCTGACCCAGGGATTGAACCTGGCTGGGTCTCCTGCATTGCAGGCAGATTCTTTACCAAAGGAGTCACCAGGGAAGCCCTTACTTACTCTAAAATAATTTGTGACAGCTTAGCCCTTAAAGACAAATATTTCCTTTCTTGCATCAGGGTCAGTCATAGTTTTTAAACAACCTTGTGGTTTTTGCCTTGATTACCAACTGAACTACAAGGGAAGCCCTTGATAAGCCCCAGGCACTTTGTATTCTCCGGGACCACTCTAAACAGTTTTACCCATCTGTGTCTCCTGAATTGCAATTCTTAAGACCCCAAATGAAGCTCTTCTTTTCAGCCTCAGTACTGATTATTGTTTGATACAGGATAGATTATGCCTTTGCCCCTAACTTTTACCCGAGGTGTGTCAGAACTTCATGCAATCTCTGTAGGAGTTTACTACTTGGTAATAAGTTGGGAATTAGCATCTGCTTGGTCCTTTCTATTGCACTGATCCACCTATTGTTTTAAGAGTCCGTGGTGTTACGTCTAAATTAGGGCTCTCATTTATCTCTGAGGCTCCGTGTCACATCATTAACTCCCAGTATCCAAATGATGATTTATGCAGACCATTTGGCTACGTTCACACAAATTACTTTGAGGGCCTCAGTGTAACTAATCGAACTCTGTTAGAAAATGTCAGTTAAGAAGATTCTTTGCAACAAATTTCATTTGTAATGAAATCCTTCTTGCTATTGGGCAGGAGCACAATCTAGGTTTTATAGGGCCTGAAATTCACATGACTTTGGGATCCCTCTAAGAAAAAAACAAATACATAGTTATAAAAGAGATCTTAGTTAAAATGAAAAAAAAAAAGTAAATCACAACAAATTATGGAAGGCTTGAAGATTCAGAGATCTCTTTAGGCCAACTTACCAGAAATGAACACATAGGAATGCTTCCTGATTAGCACCTGGCTTGCTGGCCCCTCCTAGGACACTGGGACATTCATAGCTTCTTGCCTTCATAGACCTGGGCAAGCGAGAGCCCCAAAGGGTCAGCCTTGTTAACTTCACTGTGGATCCACCTGGCATTGGAAGGACTGTCTATTCCAGACACTGCCACTTTTCAAATCCTGCTGTCACACTGGCTGTTTTTCAAGTGACCCTAAATCAGGCGAAGTAGAATCTTGAAATAAATTGCAGTGACAAAGACACTTAGGTTCTTGCTTTTCATTAAGCATTTAAAATGTCATTCTAAAATGACATTTTGAAGGCCTGCTTATTCTAAAATTGTATTATATTTCACATTATTAGACAAGGAAGCCTCTCAGAGTGAGCCAAATACCATCTTTGTCTATAGGAAACTTATAGCTGTTACTGAAAGGAGATTCTACAAATTCCACAAATTCAATTCATGACTCCCATCAATTTTTTAAAGAGGTCTGCCCCTTAGGAAGGCAATTTGAGAGGCAACATTTTAATGATCTCCACTGGAGATCAGGTAGTTCGTTATCTCAAATATCATTTTTATTATATTAATAGATTGACATGCTAATAAAAGGGCAAATCCCCATGCATATGTTTTATAGTGAAGGTAAAACCCTCAGAAGCATGAGATTAGAGTGATGTCAGTTAAAACAGCCATAGAGATCTGTAAAAGTGATCTTTTAAAATATGCAGCAAATTGGTCTCTTGTAAGGGATTTTCTTCTCTTCATCTGCCAAGGTTATTTAGTGATCTCTTCTCTAGTATATCAGTTACTTTACTAAATGCATGAGTACAAATAAGAAAATTGAAAAAATAGTCTCCAGAAAAATTTATGAAACCATCATATTCTATAACTACTAGAGGTAATAGATCCATAAAAGGTAAGTGCATCCATAATCCTTCATCTTTTGTAACATCAGAGCAGTATATATGGCTTCTAGCATGTGGTTCTCGTTACATGGATAGAATTGGGACATTCTAATCACATGATTACTGAATCAGCTATTTATTTTTGTGCCACAGAAAACTTATTACAAATATCTCATAGATTAATTCATCAGTTTGACTTTGAAGTGGTTTGAGTCAATGTTGGAGATAGCTGAAACCTTGAGGTCTAGAGTGCGTATTATTTAAATCAATGTAGATAATGACAGAATCATAAGGCTCAGACTTGAGAAAGGATTGTGGTTCATCTGTCCATCCTTGAACCTTCAGGCCTTAAATTTTGCAGATAGATAATATATCTGGTTTTAAGAAAGTTTACAGTATAATTAGTATATTACTTAATGATTACTTAAATACTACTTAATTCATCATTAGAAAAATATATCTTATATTTAACATAAATTACAGTGCCCTGGATTGATTAAATTCTATTAAGTATTGAGTTTCTATTCTAAGCTCAACCCTAACCACGATAGAAGTTCCATGGAGGTTTACACAACAGGCAGATTATGAGTTGAAGGATTAGAATAGATTTCTCCAAAGGAGAAACACCCCAGTGAAACATTTAGTCATGATGACAATGCATGTGTCAATCTCTGTGGTCCTAACCATAAGTGCTAAAGGAGGAAACCTGAGAAAATAAGGTTCAGTGTTAATGGACTCATCTGGGGACTGTTTAGAAAGACGACTGAAGTGACTTAGCAGCAGCAGCAGCAGGCCTTGTCTAATGACGCTGAAATGAAGTTGTATTTGGACTGGTGTTTAATCGTTAGGTCATGTCTGACTCTTGTGCGGCCCCATGGACTGTAGCCCTCCAGGCTCTTCTGCCCACAGGGTTTCCCAGGCAAGAATACTGCAGTGGGTTGCCACTTTCTTCTCCAGGGAATATTCCAGACCCAGGGCCTGAACCTGTGTCTCCTGCATTGCAGGTGGATTCTTTACTGCTGAGCCAGCAAGGGTGCCCAGCATTTGGGTAGGTGGAGAGTAAAGGAGGACGATATTTAAAACAGAAAGACAGGCATGGGCAACACTGTGAAGAAGACTTTATTATCTGTCTCACTAGGAGAGAAAAAATGATTGTTGGTTGTTTTTTGTTTGTTCTGTTTTTGGCTTTTTTTTTTTTTTTTTGCACTGAGTAATTATTAAATCATTTCTTTGGTCTCTTCCTTTCAAGTTAAATAATCCCAGATCGTCTGACCTTTCATTACACTGTTTTCCAGCCTTTCCCGAGGTTCTCCAAGCTTTCTGTGTCTCTCTTGAGCCATATGGCCTAAAGGATGGAGCTTCAATTAGGGATTCAGGATTCTGACTTCTACTTGTCATTCTTCCTCCTGTGTGGTCTTGACCAGGTGCTTACTGGACCTCTTTCCCTCTGTAATTTAAGGCACTGGACTGTGGCCTCTTGACTTCCTTCTATCTCAAAATTCTGAGTCTTAAATTGTGAAACTAGCATTTGATATGAGGTTCTAGTCATGTGGAATAAGGTTAAAGGGTTAATTCCAATCTCCTTCATCCTTCATGTATACTTCTCTTTGGACATTCCAATATCATAATTACATTTAAAAGCCCAGGGTCCAGAAAAAGAAGTCTAGTACTTACATAGAAACTGGGTTTCCTTGTCCTTGACTTTATCAACAAAAACATCATTTGCATAAAATGACATTAAGTACCAGCCACCCTAAGTATGGAGTAAATATATTTTCCTCTTGTGGATAATGACAGTTGCTTTTTAAAAAATAATTTAAGCTGCTGATCTGTAAAGTACTTTAAATACGTCGTTGTGGAACATTGCACTGAAAGAGTACTGAATTCAGGTTGTTCTCTGACCACTTCCTTCCTTACTGAATCATTCTTCAAGATATTGTCTCTATCCTTCACTTCTTTTTTCTCTATTGTGGAGCATTTAGAAGAATGAAATTATGTCTTTTGCTACAGAGCACAAGACAGTTACGTGCATAAATTCCGATATTTATTCCATCAGAATAAATTTCACTTGTCTTCCTTAACCTTGGGATAACACAGAGTATTGTAACCTATTAAAGTAAGCTTTTGTTGAACAAGTAGGGGGTTTGGAAGTAGGGGAGTTCCAAAAACTAAGGCAAACATAAATATTACTCAAAATGAGATAGATGTGCTATGTAGAGGAAATAGAGTCATACTTATAAAGATGGCCTCCACCATGGTTAATGCCCTAAGTATGGATGCTGGAGTCAAATGCCTGGGCTTGAGTCCCATTTCCACCACTCACTGGCTGCATCACCTTGGTCAGTTAATTATCTTTCTCAAGTTCTAGTTTTCTCCTCTGTAAAATAGTATGTGCCTCATCGGGTTGTTGTGAAGGTTGAAGGTGCTAACACAAATAAAGTGCCCAGCACACTATCCAACAAAGTCAGAGGTCAATAAATATTAGCTGTTGTTTTTGTTATTACCTGAGCTTGTAGCTGCTAGCATTGTGTTTGACAGTGAGTGATAAAGACCCACAAGACAGAAGCTTATTTCAGTTTCACATAGGGATTCCAGAGTAGAAAGTCCAGAGCTGGTCCTTGAAGTCCTCAGGCACCCAAGCTGCTTCCAGTTCATTATCCCACCATCCCTAAGACGTGACCTTTATCCTTGTGATCCAAAATGGTGCTATGAGCTCAACCCACGTTCTCAGCAGTATGATAGAGGAAGGGATAAAAGAAAAAGAGGGAAAACTGTGGTGTGTCCTACTAGCTATGTTTTAAGGAAACATCTCAGGAGATATGCCTAAGGTTTTTTTGTCCATAATACTAATATACAAAGGACCGACTTTCTTGATCATCCAGCCCCATTTCAAACTTTTAATTTTTAAAGCATCACAAGAGTTACAGTCTGCAGTCTACTGGGGCTCACTATGGCCATGGAATCTTTTTCTGTTGTTATGTCAACAATACTGATGAACTAAAGCATAAAACAGTTTGACTGAATATCAGTTTGAATATCATTTAGTATTTTGTACCTGGCTGCCTTTGAAATGTCATTGTCTCAGTGCTTTGGATGTACCTAAATTGTTCAGATTTTAAACTCAGCACTATAAAATGTGATTTGCCTTCCCCTTTGTGAGTCAGTGCCAAGTTAAGCCCACATTGTAGACGGATTGTATAACAAATGCTTCCATCAAGAGTGCTCTGGGGCAGAAGTGGCCAGAAAGTTTGTGTGACAGAACAAGGTGATGTGGCAGGAAAATTAGCTTTGCCCTAGGATTCATATGAATAATAGATGCAATGCAGGATAAAACAATGGTTAAAAAAAAATAAAAAACCACTGAAATGACAGCAACTCAAGGTCACACACCATGCTGGGTTTGTACAAGGGGGATGGATCACTGCCATATTGAAGTCTGAAATGTAGTTTCTGTGCTCCCTTCTCTGTTAAATGACTATTACTTGGCAGCTATTCATTAACATGAGCAGTGGGATCATTGAATAGAAGGCAGTAATTAGAGTATAATATCTCTTGGTCTATAGCATGTTATCTTTTGTAACTGATCAAAATGGTACATCCAGGAACATCTTATTTAATATTTCTAATGATAATAAAACCTCTACTGAATCAGATTTCTAAATCCTAGTGCTGTTGTCTTTGCATAGCAATCAATAGATCACAGAGTCTTATAGAGATGATGTGGAAGTGGGTATATTTGGGAATTAAATATGAATTCACTAACAGCATAATTAGGCTAGTTTTGAGAAGCAAATATATTAGTACTAAATATAAGCCCTAGTAAGGACTAGGATTCAAGAACACAACATAATTATCCTGAGAAGGACAGCATCATATTCATAAGTTGAGTATTTATCCGTTCTCGCATTCTCCCATCTTCTGTGAGAAGTGGGTTGATGTTAGTTGAAAATGGCTTTCAGATGACAGGCTCACTACCTATTTGGCTTATTCACTAGAGAAGGAAGAATAAACGAGCATTTCTTTTTGTTATCTAATGTTTAATGAGTATGAATGGGTTTCTTTTGAGTAGCTAATGTAATAAACCATAAAATATATGAATGATATTTAACTGTGGCAGACACTTTCAGTTGCCTGTTAAATATCTCCTCACTTCCTGCTTGCTGCCAGAAGCCAGATTTTATTAAAGGCAAAAAACACTTGCCTAAATATGTGCTTATAAAGCCTCTTTTATAGTTAGAAGTGCACTGTAGTTGGGCCAGTGAAACAAAGGTAGAATTTGGCTGAGCTTTCTAGGAAAGTGTTTGCTCTCCCGATAAAAATGGATGGATGCAACTGGCATTGCTCTTTTCCTTTCTGCCTTCCTCTATCCTTGAAGGTATGATGTCTGGAGCTGCAGCAGCTTTCTTGCAACCTTGAGGTGAAATGCATCAATTAAAAGCCCCCCACATGGCTGACTCTGGCTCCAGTGTCCTGAGTGCTGACAACATCATCAGCCTATTACCTCCAAACTTCTTATGGGTCTGTGTGTGTGTGTGTGTGTGTGTGTGTGTGTGTGTGTGTGTGTGTGTGTGTTCAGTCACTCAGTTATGTCTGACTCTTTGTGACCCCATGGACTGTAGCTCACCAGTTCCTCTGTCATGGAATTTTCTAGGCAACTGGTGTGGATTGCCATTTCCTAACTCCAGGGGATCTTCCTGACTCACGGATCAAACCTGCATCTCTTCTGCCTCCTGCATTGGCAGGCAGATTCTTTACCTCTGCACCACTTGGGAAGCCCTTCAAATGGGTGAATCCCGCCTTATTAAAGTCACTGTAAAAATAAGTAAATAAATAAAGCCACTAGTTTTTTTGCTGCTTACAGTCAAATATATACCTGATCAAACCCTGGGCCTATATAGAACTTGTTGCCAATTGAAATTACCGTAACATTAACATAGTGTAGGATATTTCAGTGACTCATGAATAAATTCAAAGGAAGACACAAACCTTATTTTTAAAGCTGGACTGATAGGATGCCTTAAAAATCCTAAGGGTTATGTTTATGTTGGTTACTCTCCACTGACCGTCCCTCAGACCCACTTTTGCCCTTCTCAACCCTCCTCTGACCCCTAGGAGGCTAACTCTATGAACTGCATGTCTCCTGACTCTGGCTTCTGTTTTTTCAACCAGTGGTCAGCACCAGTAGGAGACTGGAGGTTGGGAAGCATAACAGATAATCTTTAGCATGGCTCTTTCACGTCCCAAATCCAGCGACTAGAACATAGTACTGATGTTTAATATGAATATAATTGCTTCTCAAGGTTAGCCAGATTATACTGCTGCTGCTGCTAAGTCGCCTCAGTCATGTCCGACCCTGTACAACCCCACAGACGGCAGCCCACCAGGATTCCCCGTCCCTGGGATTCTCCAGGCAAGAACACTGGAGTGGGTTGCCATTTCCTTCTCCAATGTATGAAAGTGAAAAGGGAAAGCGAAGTCACTCAGTCGTGTCTGACCCTCAGCGACCCCATGGACTGCAGCCTACCAGGCTCCTCCGTCCATGGGATTTTCCAGGCAAGAGTACTGGAGTGGGGTGCCATTGCCTTCTCTGCCAGATTATACTATTACCTTGCATTTGTATTTATTTCCCCAAATACCTAATTATGCATCAAGTCTGTAAGCCTGTGATCTACTCATTGTCATGCAAAGGCAGCAGCACTAGGATTTAGTGATCTGAACCAGTAGAGATTTTATACTCAAATAAGAATATTGAAGGAGAGGTGAATAAGGTAAGTGGTGGGAGAGGGAGGTTGAGCTGTATCTTCCCTGCTCCATCTCTGCTTTAGGCAGACTTTTCTGGCAGAATCTGGATTCTTCAAGTCTTTGGTTTCTTGAAAGGTCTTATCTTCTCTGTCTCTTTATGTCCACTTCTTCTGTGGCTAATTTCTTGGGAGCATCAACATTTTTGATATCAGTTACTTATCTTGGCCCACATTTTTACGAAAGTTCCTTGAACCACCTGCCAGAGCTCTGTTTGATACAATATTCTTATACCCACATTTCTAAAATTTATGTTAATTTATTTGATGAAAACCATCAAATATCTTTTAAAAACTTGTCTGGATTTGGCACATAACTCAACCGAAATCGTGTTGATTTGCGTGACTACTTGAGCAGTGTAATCTATCGTTCCAAATTAACTCACTACAGGCAAAGTGACTTTAAATTTGCAAATGTATTTGTATTCCATTCTATTTTTATGCCAATGATGAACAGTCTAGAAAATTTCAAACTTTATTTCAACTGTAAAGATATGTTGCCTGGAGTTAGGTATTCTGATCTAATACAAAATTTGCAAGATAATTTTATAATGATTTCTAAGTTAATCCTAACAACCTTCCTATGAACAGGGTCAGTGTTGTTATCAATCCTTATTTTAGAAGTCTGACTTCTGAGCAAGGAAGAAGAATGTTCCCCAGCTTATACTGCATGCCAGTTAAGGTCTGTAGCACAAGGTTCCTTGTTATTGTTCTGGAGGTACTGCTTTAGCTTCTTTTCAAAAATTAATTCACTCTAACTGCAAGTCAGAGCACGTTGCATATTTTGCCTTATGGATAGCAGCCCATCGTATTCAGTGTGTGTTATAGATTGTTTCTGATGGCTCTGACAATGCCAAGAAATAATGGATGGTCTTACAATCTTTTTCTTCTTCTCAGTTCTCTCTCTCTCTCTCTCTCTTTTTTTTTCTCTTTCGCACCACTGAACCCACTGCTACAAAGATAGAAGAACAGCGTTTCTGAGGTAGCATTGAAATTTTCTAAAACTTCTCTGAGCTTACCTGTGCTCCCTAAGAGAGAAGCATCCAATGGATGATGCCTTAAAGTCCAAGTGGTGGTGGTGGTTTAGTTGCTCAGTCGTGTCTGACTCTGCAAGCGCATGGACTATAGCCCTCCCAGGCTTCTCTGTCCATGGGATTCTCCAGGCAAGAATACTGGAGTGGGTTGCCATTTTCTTCTCCAGAGGATCTTCCCGACCCAGGGGTCGAACCCTTGTCTGGTACACTGCAGGCGGATTCTTTACCAACTGAGCACCAGGGAAGCCCAAAGATCAGATAGTGCCCGCCTATCTTAGCCACCCAACCCGATCGTTTTAATAAAAACCTCTAGAACTGTTTCAAAAGGCAACAAACTCAGTTAGCCCAAATGCACACAGTGATATGTTAAACTATGCTTTCTAAACATGCAGAGGCTGAAGTCACTTGCCACATGTGAGACAGTTGCCATGGACAGAAGAAAAGGTTCACTGGGAGATTCTGTTCTGTGATCTGCACAAGTCTTGTTCATTGCATGATGTGATCAAGAAGATAAAGTTTCTTTTTGGTCCTACCCTTAACCTCTGCCAGTTTTATTTAAAAAAATGGAACTCATAGTCTTCTTCCCAGAGCGTTCTTTCTGGGTCTCTTATGCCCATCTTCAGTTCTGTTGCCCATACATCTGGGACTCATTCTTTGCTTTTTTTTCATGTGTGTCTTACATGGCCAACAGGGGGAGAGGGTTCATTCTTCTTTTCCTTTCCTAAGTTGCCTGAACTCAGTGAAACCATAGATTTCTAAGGACTAGCAGAGAGCTCTTTGGGGGTAACAGAATCACAGTTTGGATGTATGTGAATCATGCATTATCTTTTTTTGTGACTCCTGTTCCTTAATCTACTCACTGAAGGCCAGTATTCCCAGGATCCCAGTTTGGCCATCCTGTTTTCTTCCTCTGTCTTCTCTGAGTGATTTCTCTCAAGTGAGTACACTCTGCTGCCACCTGTGCACTGATGAATTTAGTTCATCCCTCTGCTGAGCTACACACCCAAGGGCCTGACTACCTGTTGGGCACCTCCACGTGCACAGCCTATAAGCAGCTCCAAGTTGACCTGTTTGACTGTGTTCCCTTCCAGTCTGGTCCTCCCCCTGTACCCCTGTCCTGATAGACGGCACCCCTGCCTTCTGGTCCGCCTGCATCGGCGGTCACCCAGGGGCCTTTGCAGTCTCCTCTCTCATTTCAGCCCTCCGCCCTCTCTCCTCCCCACTGCCGACCACTCGCTCCCTTCCTGCTTAATTCTTCTGTGTGCAGGGTCACTGCAGGAGTCCGCTGATTAGTTTCCTCTTTCAGCCTCCCTCCTCAGGACCCATTTCAACTCACCTTCTCCACTGCTGCTCTTCTAGTCATGCCATTCTCTGCTTAGAACCCATCTGCTGCTGCTGCTGCTAAGTCGCTTCAGTCATGTCCGACTCTGTGCGACCCCATAGATGGCAGCCCACCAGGCTCCCCCGTCCCTGGGATCCTCCAGGCAAGAACACTGGAGTGGGTTGCCATTTCCTTCTCCAATGCATGAAAGTGAAGTCGCTCAGTCGTGTCCAACTCCTATCGACCCCATGGACTGCAGCCCACCAGGCTCCTCTGTCCATGGGATTTTCCAGGCAAGAGTACTGGAGTGGGTTGCCTTTGCTTTCTCCTAGAACACATCGTTGAACAGCAATTGTGAGTAGCAAATAACCTGGGAATGTATATTTTTTGAATTTGTCTTTATTCTGTTCCCCTTTCCTGGAACTTCTGTTATTTGAATGGGCTCTCTTTGTTTTTGTTTTTGCCTTTTTCTATCCTGTTTTCCTTTTCTTGATTCTGTTCTATTTCTTGAAGTGTTTCATACATTTCATTTTCCATCCACATTAGTTTCCCATTCCTACTTAAAAAAAAACTTTAACAGCACTCTCATTTTATTTATTTTTAAAGGTTTTGTAGTTGTTTGCTTTTAGTTCTCTGAATGTTTCCTCTGTTCTTACTTCACTGGTGCAGTCTCACGTCTCCGAGATGTTAATGAAAGGCTTTGTTTTTACAGTATCTTCTCTGAGTATCTTCTTTCCCCTATTTATTTATTTTAATCCTCAAGCATCCAGCGACCCTTCCTTGTCTGGTCCTAATTGAGACTGAGGTCATCCAGTTGTTGATCGGAAGTTCTATGTGAAAGCTCGAAGTTTGTTCCCTGTCAGGCTTCACTCCCAGGTGATCTGGCTGCCCTGTTCCTTTGGGGACCCCCAGTCCTTCTCCCTTGGGTTGCTCAGATTCTACCTCTTGAACTGTCTTCCATTCTCCTGTGTAGGAGCCTGGGCCCGACTCCCCGTGGTCTAGAAGGCCTGCAGGGAGTGTGGGTGGGGGTCACACAAGTCCCTGGACCTTCACCTAATTCCTGTTTTTACTGCAGCGATCCCACCCGCTGCCAGCTGTGCTGTATCCCCCGCCCACAGAATAACACCTCTGCTTCAGCCTCTGCTTCAGCCTCTCTGGTCTGTGACTGCTTCTGAAATACTGTCTTGACCGGTCTTGCTGTCTTCAGCCTCACTGTTGCCCTTCCTTTTAGAGACAGCCGGTACTGCCAGTTCCTGACGTGCTCTGGGCTTCTGTGGGGTAAATCGCTTTGCTCCTTAGTTTCCACTTTGGCCAGCATAGATTGCAGTCATCTCTGGCCTAAAAGGTCAGCTGCTTTTCCTCCATTTGCCTTTCCGTTGCCACGTGTTTCTGACTGTTTCTCAGTTCCAGTCCTCTGTGTTGCCACGCTTTATGTCTTCAGCTGTCATTTAGTGGGAATTAAAGAGAGAACAGATGTAAATGCCTGTGTTAAATCCTACTTTAGCCAGGATAGCCCTCAGTGTTTTTTCTCCAGTACTGGTGTTTAGTAAAAACTCTGTAAAAGTTCATTGGATGAATAAGTGAAAAGCCACTTACAGAGAGCAAGTCTCAGGTTACGTACACATTCCCTGCTTAGCGATGTACTCTAGTTCCCAGAGAAATGGACAGAGGTGAAAACAAAAGTATGTCTCCAGCATATACAGTATTCGTGGACTTTTGGTGACAAATCTGTCTCAGGCTTGTCCTGAAAAGTCTGGTGATGCTCCAGAAGTGGGTGACACTGCCTGTTTAGAAGTCTGTTCTCTTTACCTGAGTGACTCAGTTTTGGAATTGGAATTTATGTGTCTTGATGGCTATAGCCTGTGGCTCTTGAGACTAAGTTAGTCTGTGAAGCACGAGGTTAGTTAGTATGAATTTTACTCTACAATTTGGAGTGTAAACATTTAACATTCTTTAAAACCTGTAGGCCAAGATTTATCTTTATCAAGCCCACAGCCCACTAGGTTACTGGCAAACTCCATCTCAGGCATAATAAAGACCCTTTTGCTTTATATCTGGGTGGACAGAGGACTTCTGCCTCTGGGAAAGAGCCTTGTTCACTCCTCATGTTCTGATATTTAAGGAGAGAGGGAAAGGGTAAAGAACAGATTAGATAAGAGATACAAACTACTATACAGAAAATAGATGAGCAACAGGGATTTACTATATTGCACAGGGAATTATATATGATATCCTGTAATAATGTATAGTGAATTATCATCAGAAAAATGCTAACCGAGTCATAATGTTGTATACTTGAAACTAATATATGCAATATTATAAATCAACTATAGTTCAAAACAAAACAAAAAACCCTGACAGATGGTTAGAACAAAGACTTTGAGCCCAATTAAGAGCGTATGTCTGTTGGAAACCTTCTGAGCTGTATTGAAGTCCACTTACTTTTCTTAAGGTGTAATTGATCAAAGTCCCGCTTCTTATGCTAGGAGATACATCTTACAGCAATATTTCTGTAATTTTGCTTTTGTTTTTTCTGTATTAAATTCTAGCCAGATGCTGAGGAATAACACAATGACATAGAGAAGTTGTATTTAACACAGGCATTTATCTGGTGAGGGCTGAAAATAATATAATTACCATGAAGTTCTGTTTTATTCTTTATAGAGTGAATTTTTGCAGTTTTTCTTTTTTTGATTAAATTCCTATCTTGTTTCATTTTTGCAGTTGTCATGAGAAAGATGAAGAAAAGTAAATATTACTTTTGAGCAGTGGCTCTGGACCTTGGCTGTGCATTGGAATCACCTAGGGAGTTACAAAATACTAATGCCTGGGGAACTAAATCCCTGGGAACTCGGATTTAATTAGCCTAGGGTGCAGCCTGGGTATTGGATTGCTAAACACTCCTCACTTGACTCAAATGTGCAGGAAAGGTTGAGAACCAGCACCTTAAACCATCAGTGCATGCATGCTAAGTCACTTCAGTCCTGTCTGACTCTTTGTGACCCCATGGACTGTAGCCCACCAGGCTCCTCTGGCCATGGGGATTATCCAGGCAAGAATACTGGAGTGGGTTGCCATGCCCTTCTCCAGGGATTCTTCCCGACTGAACCCATGTCTCTTAAGTTTCCTGCATTGGCAGACAAGTTCTTTAGCACTAGTGCCACCTGGGAAGCCCACCTTAAACTAAAACTGTAAAAATATTAGCTTGGTGCAAAAGTAATTGTGGTTTTACATTTTTAAGCTTTGTCGTTTGATACTGGAATACATTCTGAAATGAATGTGGTTATGTTATGCATCATTTTAATGCACATTTCTCACTTTATGTTTTTTGCTAATAACTTATTCCGTATTACTTATGATTAATTACTTTAATAATTATTGGCAATAATTATTGCTAGTTACTTTTTATGTTTATTTTATATTCATTTTAGACTATAGAAATTACATTAGACAAAAGCAAATTCAAGCAGTTTTTTTATTACAGAGTTCAGAATGGGTCATAAAGCAGCGGAAACAACTCACAACATCAACAATGCATTTGGCCCAGGAAGTGCTAACGAACATATAGCTCAGCAGCGGTTCAAGAAGTTTTGCAAAGGAGATGAGAGCCTTGAAGATGCGAAGCATAGTGGCCAGCCATCGGGAATTGACAAAGACCCACTGAGAGCAATCATTAACACTGATTCTCTTACAACTATGCAAGAAGTTGCTGAAAAACTCAACATCAACCATTCCACTGCCACTTGGTGTTTGAAGAAAATCGGAAAGGTGAAAAAACTCGACAAGTGGGTGCCTCATGAGCTGACCAAAAAAAAAAAAAAATTTGTCGTTTTGGAGTGTCGTCTCTTATTCTATACAACAACAACAATTTTTCAGTTGGATTGTTATGTGCAACAAGAAGTGGATTTTATATGACAACCAACGATGGCCAGCTCTGCGGTTGGAGCAAGAAGAAGTTCCAAAGCATTTCCCAAAGCCAAACTTGCACCAATAAAAGGTCATGGTCACTGGTGGCCTGCTGTCCACCTGATCCACTACAGCTTTCTGAATCCCCACGAAACCATTACATCTTAGAAGCATGCTCAACAAATCGATGAGACGCACTGAAAACCACAACTCCTGCAGTCGTCATTGGTCAAAGGAATTGGCCCAGTTCTCCTCCATGACAACGTCTGACTGCGATTGCACAACCAGGCCTTCAAAAGTTGAACCAATTGGGCTTCAAAGTTTTGCCTCATCCGCCATATTCACCTGACCTCTCAGCAACCGACTACCACTTCTTCAAGCTTCTCGACAACTTTTAGTCAGGAAAAAGGCTTCCACAACCAGCAAGAGGCAGAAAGTCCTGTCCAAGAGTTTGTCAAATCCTGAAGCATGGATTTTTTTCATTACAGGACTAAACAAAACTTATTTCTTGTTGGAAAAAATGTGTTGATTGTAATGGTCCCTATTTTGATGAATAAAGATTTTTGAGCCTATTTATAATGATTTAAAATTCATGGTCTGAAACCACAATTACTTCTGTACCAGCCTAATAGATGACATAGTCTACCTTAAGTAAATCGGCAAGTCATTGAGTTAGTGGCAAAAATTTAGAGGATGAGCACTTAATTCCAATAAAAATTCTGGGCACAGAGGTACATTTTATGGTTCGTTTTGTTTTGTGTATAGATGCAGCCAGCACAACCTGGCATGCCACAAAGGCATTATTACATGGGAAGTGTTTGGAAGCAGTGAGGAAGTAGTTTTCCTGTTATTCTCTAACCCCAGAATTTTCTTCACCCTTGCCAGTTTTCAAGACAATGTTTGGCTTCTCCAACTTGATTTCCCCAGGGTTCACCTTCAGCTCTCACAGATCGTAGACTTCCTGGAGTAGGCTGATGCGGGTGGAGATTTTCTCAGAAGGAAACTGAAGCCAAAGGACGTTCCTGGTAGAGAGGGACTGGATTTCAGTACATCCCCCTTCAAGTGCTGACAAAACATTTTCTATTGTCTCTGTCTGCTTCCTTAGGCTTGGCCCTGAGCTTTAATACTACTTCTTGCTTGCTAAATTTTTGTTCATTGATTCCCTCCTCAGTGTTCCAAGGATGTGTTCAAATTTCTCAGCATTCACATTTCTCTGATTCAAAACTATAAACACGCAGTCTTAAATTAATTTGAGTGAACTTGTGCTATATTTGGGCTTCCCAGGTGGCACTAGTAGTAAAGAACCCGCTGCCAATGCCGGAGACTTAAGAGAGGCAGATTCAGTCCCTGGGTCAGGAAGATGCCCTGGAGGAGGGCATGGCAACCCACTCCAGTATTCTTGCCTAGAGAATCCCCATGAACAGAGGAACCTGGTGGGCTACAGTCCACAGGATTGCAGGGTCGCAAAGAGTCAGACGTGACTGAAGCTTCTTAGCAGGTACACTCATACACACCTGAGAACCATTAGACAACAGAACTTAAGTATATGCTCTGAGTTAAGCCGAAGTGTTAGTAGCTGATAATATATTATCCTACCAGGACCCCCAGATTAATCAACACTTTGTTTCCCATTTTTGTGAGTGCTGCCAGACCCCAGGATAACTACTGGGTGTGTACTGGTGAAGAAAATGTACATTATCCTTGCTTTCATGGAGCTTGAAGTTCTGAAGAATGAGGAAAATGCATTTCAGACAGTGGAATGGAACCAGTATGTAGAGAAGATGCCTCTTTGATCCTGTAAGTATTAAAGGAAGAAGGCGAAAGACTACTGCTGGGGGTCCATGAGTCTCCTGCCCCTTGTGTCCACCGGGGCCAGTGATGTCACCTTTCCTGGGGCTCTGCTCTCACCGAGGCAGCTGAATTTTTGGTTGAAATGGATGGCTTCCAACCATAGAGTCTTGGAAAAAAACAACAACATTATTTTAGCTAAGATTTATTGAGTACTTACCAAGTGCCCAAGTCTGTTCCAAGAATTCTAGGTGTGTTAATTTACTTAACCTTCATCAGCCCAGGAGTTATAGTCCACTCCACTATTATCCCATTCTGCAGATGACAAAACAGAGGCATGGATGGGCTACCTAATTAAGCCATGGTCACATAATGTTAAAGGGGGGTGGAGTTCAATGGGTTGAAAGGACCTCGTGCTCAATGACAGTAAACAGTTTCCTGGATACCCTTTCGTCTTCTTGGTTGCATTCCTTATTCTTTCTTGAGGTAGGTTGTGGGAAACTGTTGAAACTGTCTCTTAGTCACATTGTGTCAGGGAAATAATTGTATTTTTGCCCTTCAAAAACCTGTTGAATCAGTTACATATACTTATAATCAGTAAGATGGATATGTCCTAATAAATAAACATAGGTGTGTAATTTTGTGTTGCTGCAGGAACTCTCACAGAAACCTGTCTGCTTGTAAATATGCTTCTCCAATTTTTTAACTGCTGGACCAGAAGCAAAATCTCCCAATTAAAATGCTTCAGTGTTCCTAGCATACACAAGTGGGTCCTAAAGAATTATTGGTTTACATGATGTCTCAGCGACTCAAGTGAAATGCTGAGACATTTTATAAGTTCACAGTACAATTACCCAAAGGAACTGAATTCAAATAAAATACTAAGGTTATATCTATTTCAAAAAAAAAAAAAAAAAGCTTCTAAAAGATAGAGGAAGGTGACAGCCCCTGAGATTTGTGAGTCACATAGTGTAAAAAAAATGTGGGTGGTTTTGGAAAATACACCTCTCTTCATTTGCTGCTTCTGCCCACAGCCTTACTAGCTCCTGAGAAATGGATTCCTAACCCCAACGACACATTAGAATCACCTGGAAGTATCTTAAAACCTCTCATTCCAATACCCAGATCAATGATATCAGAACCGTTGGGGGTGGGACACAGGTATCCATATTTTTTAAAGATTTCCAAACAATTATGATGTGTAGCTGAGGTTGAGAACAACTTGGGAGAGGGAGAACCAGAGACGAATAGCAATGCTTTCCTTCCTACAACTGTTGAGGAGATGTTAATGAGCACCCTGACATTTGCCTGATCTCCATCATCTGGGACATTCTGCAATAATTTATACAACAAGTAATTTAATTGACATGATGGCAAGCAAAGCACACTATGAACACCTAGGTCACAAATAAACTGACTATACACAGCTTTCCATGAGGCAGTAGATTCTGACATTTTGAAACAGAATTAGCTACATGATGAAGGTTTAATACAACCCTAATTGAATGAAGGTTCTGTTATGTGATAAGTGCAATGCATACAAATGAGGGAGGCAAGATGGAAATCTTATTATTGAGGAAAACTGTGCAAGGGGAGAGTTGAAAAAATTTACTTATCATCTGTCTGTTCATTTAAGCATATATTTTTAGGAGGGTGGCAGTAATCTATCAACCAGGGATTTAGTTCTAAGGTAAAGTGTATTACTTTTCAGGTTGTTATTGTTGTTTAGTCTCTGAGTTGTGTCCTACTCTTTTGCAACCCCATGGACTGTAGCCCACCAGGCTCATCTGTCCATGGGATTTCCCAGGCAAGGATAATGGAGTGGGTTGCCATTTCCTTCTCCAGGGGATCTTTCCAACCCAGGGATCCAACCCAAGTCTCTTGCACTGGTAGGCAGATTCTTTATCACTGAACCACCAAGGAAGTCTCACTTTTTATTAGGTACTAGACTAATAAAAAACTAGCTTTGCATCGGAAAAATAATTTATTTAAAGTGTTAGCTCAGGAACTGTTGCCACATTGTAAATCAACAGTGCAACCAGAAAAAAAATTAGCACTCAAAATCCATTTAAAAATCTACATCTGAGACTTTCTGAACAGTAACTATAGAGTTCTCCAACTTTTCTTTTCTTCAATGCATTCTCCTTTTCTTAATGAGTTTATTAGCTTCTAGAATGCATCTGTGTAATGGTGAGAGAGAGGACCGTGGGATCAGAACACCTGCATGCAGTGTCATCCCCACCAATGGCTAGCTTTACCACTCTGCAGTATCCTCTTTGTACCACCTGTAAAATGGGCATAACAGAAGAACGCGACTCATATAGTGAGAAGAAATGAGTTACATGTGGAATTCCTAGAATGGAGCCTGACACTCAGTAAAGACCATATGTGTGTTAACCCTGCTATTACAGAGACAAAGATCCCATTTATGGAACCACACACTTCTCTTTCCCTTTTTTTCTCTTGCCTTTTGGCTGCCTTTAGGTCATTTTGCTGTTGATTAGCACCTCTGTCTTATCATGAGTGACAGAAATAAGGAAAGAAAATCAAGACAGAGTTAAAAAATAAATAAAAGCAGAATCCATTAGCATCATTGGGATTTGGGCTTGTCTATAGAATTCAGTTATCTATGTTCTTCCTAGACCCTGCAGTTCTTTCCCAACTTGCCCTTGACGTGGATAATTGGAGATTGACCAACTAAACCTATGGCTTAAAACTCTGGATATACTTGAGAATCATCAGGATATATATATATATATTTTTTTTCCAAGTTTAAAATTTTATTGCTTTATACAATTAATTGTCTTCCATTGTTCTGTGAATACAATACAATTTTAGTGTGAGGCCTAACACATTTACTTATTTATTTATTTTTGATCTTTTTTGTTTGTTTGTTTTAATTTTTATTTTTACTTTATTTTACTTTACAATACTGTATTGGTTTTGCCATACATTGACATGAATCCACCATGGGTGTACATGTGATCCCAAGCATGAACCCCCCTCCCACCTCCCTCCCCACAACATCCCTCTGGGTCATTCCCATGCACCAGCCCCAAGATATATTTTTTTAATGCCTTTACCATGGCCTCATCCTCAACCATTGTCGTTGGACTCTGCATACTGTCTTTTATAGAAGTTCTCTGTGTGATTCTGATATACAATCAGGAAAGATTAAGGCTGATCCTGGGAGGATTTTTGATGGCCTTTAACAATTTAGGGAGAGTGATTGTTGTGATAAGGTTCGAGTATCAGAGAGGCGCTGCTCCTGGTTCTTGGTTGTCTTCCCTGTGGAAGATCATCTGATGGGCAGTGAAAGCAGGTCTTCACCCCTTTTTGGCCTCACTCATGTCCCTACTCAGACCAGATGTTGAAATTGATAACTTGAATCATTTCCTCATCAAAATTCTTGATTTTCTTTTCTTCTGAAGTATACCACCAGCCCCAGATCATTCCCAAAATCTCCTACTTTCTTGCTTTGGGGCAACCAAAGACTTCTAGAGGAAAAAAAAAAAAAAAGTCACTGTTCTTGGGAGATTGTTGACGTCACACATCTGCAGTCTTCTCCAGGGTCAGCCTCCCTCTCACTCATTTCCTTTGATGTCTGACACAAGCCTCCACAGTCCCCCAGCTCCCTCTCTAGTCCCTGCCCTCCAGACCTCTCACCCTTTGGATTATTTAGTACCTCCATTCCCATCTACTAGCCTATCTACTGCTTCTGTGCTCATCCTCACCTTCTCCCTCTAGTTTCAAAGAACATATCCTTACTCTTCTACAAGACCAACCTTCCCCTCTGAATGCCATTGTTCCATCAAGTGCCTTCCTGGAATTTATATTTTCAAGCTTTTTTTCATCATTGATTCTTTTTTCATAATCCATAACAGTGTATTTAAGTGTCAAATCCCCCAAACTCTTCTCCTTGAGCCTGCACGGTCCCTTTACTGCCTCCATCTCTCCTTCCCTTCACATCCAGGCTTCTTGAAGGGTTAATCCACATTGACTGTGTCTACTTCCTGATCCATACATTCATTTGTGTTGGTCTCAGGTTCTTCATAGTGATGTAAGGAGCTAGAAATGCCTGAGACCCTCACCTGAAACCATATTGCTTGTGGTGAACCCTACAGAAATGTCCCTGTCCACATGGATGCTGTGACTGGACCACTCCCTGTGGTTCTTATTATGATTTCAGGACATACCTTAGCAACAACCATTAGGGAACTCTGAAGAACAGGTTTATTACCCACAAGTCCCGAAAGGTACATGGAACACTCAGGACCACTCAACAAGGTCTCAGGTAGAGAGACAGGAAGTGTAGACCTGGGACTTGCCTTTATTATGGTCTAAGGATAGGTTGTTTAGGGTTTCATAGGCTCACTGTTTATTGAAAAAGTTAAAATATAGGAATGGTAATTAGGGAGCAGGAAGGTAGAAGCAAGGTCACTCAAGCCATTTGTGTTACCCCAGACCTTCTAAAAGAGATTTTTCATGGGTGGAGGTTGCCCAGCTCCTTATCTAATTGCTTTGCCAGTAACTGTGTCATGCAGCTTGCAATGTGCTGACTTGAGATGGATATCTTTGAAATGAACGCCTCTATGACCAAAAGCTTAATGTCTGGCACTTGTATTACAATGAAAAAAAGTCTTCCTCTCATTACTTATACTACATCACTCTTACAGCCTCTGCAGTGTCTTTCGTCCTCACCTCCTGGCAACATCTCTGTGGAAAGACCATCCATGACTGTCATAACATCCAATCTGAACAGTAATTTTCAGCTCTCTTGTTATTAAACTTCTCTGCTGCATTTAACACTGTTGACTATTCCCTCTTCCCTGGAATTTTCTGTTCTCACGGGTTCTTGGGAAGAATCTCGTGCTAATTCTCCCTCTTCTTCTTTTGCCCTTTCTCAATGACCTCCTTCATAGCTCCTGTTTTCCCGGCCACCTCCAATCTCTCGTTCTCCCCAGAGTTCTCTTTCTCAACTGCTCAGCTTCCACGTCCACATTGCCTCCCTGGGCTTCTGCATCGCCTCAGGGCCTCTACAGTGACCCATCTGCTGATGGCTCCCAAATGCATGTCCTTAGTTTGTTCATCTTTCCATCTTGGCTCAGCAGTCATTGCCTATGAAAGCAAGCTCTCACAACATCAGTGAGCTTTCCTTAGAATCTTCCTTAGTTTAATCACTTACCAAGTTGCATCACAGTTATCCATTTATCCTGTGACAAAGAACGTGTGATTTGTCTTATGCATCTTTGTACCCCTAACCCCCTTGCATTTTGCCTGACATAAAGTAGATGCTCAATAAATATTTTTGAACTGCTAGTGGGTTTTATAGTTGTTTGATTAATCAGTTAACATTTAGAATAGTTATAGGGCACCTAGAAATACAGGTCAAGATCTAGAGGTCTCAGTATATCAACAGTAGTACAGTTTCATGAAGGTAGTCGATTCGTTGGAATGATGGGATAGTGTAAAAAAAAAAATAGTCATACAGACAAAATAGATGAAACAGATTAGGAGGTACAAATTCCAGTCATAAAATAAGTAAGTCACAGGGATGTTGTGTACACACAGGGGATATAATCAATAATATAACAACTTTGTATGGTAACTGGTCTCATTTTGGTGGTCACTTCATAATGTATGAAAATACTGAAACACTGTGTTGTACATCTAAAATTAATATAATAAGTTAATTGCAACCCAATTTTTAAAAGTATATAAAGGTTCAGGTTGAACAATAAAGACTAATGGTCTGTGAAAGTCAAAGTCACTCAGTTGTGTCCAACTCTCTGTGACCCCATGTAGTCCATGGACCCCATATAGTCCGTGGAATTCTCCAGGTCAGAATAATGAATGGATAGCCTTTCCCTTTTCCAGGGGATCTTCCCAACCCAGGGATCGAACCCAGGTCTCCCACATTGCAGGCAGATTCTTTACCAGCTGAACCACAAGGGACTACCACTTAAAAGGAGCAAGGAGGCCTCATGTGGTCTCCCACCTCATTTTACCAAGTATTTAGAGAAGCTTAGAAGGCTTGCACCGCTTGAGAATAAAAGACAAGGCAGGGGAGTAAACATGAGGTCCTGTTAGGTAAAGGGCCTCAGGAACAGTGCATATAATTTGGATGTGTTCTTTTATTGTTTGTTTCCTTCCCCACCGAGTCTACACTGTTGCTGGGAGAGCACATCCATTCAGAAAATCAAAGATTTTGAAGCCAGACAGTTCTAGGTTCAAATTCAAGCTCAGTCATTTGTTAGCTGCGTGACCATGACTTCTTTGAGCCTCAGTTTCTTCATCTGTTACCTGAAGATGATAATAACCACTCTTCACTGTTGTAGAGGAGATTAAATACGAGAATAAATAAGCCCTTTAGCATTGCAGCTCTCACAGAGTAGTGACACAGTAAAGAGTCACTTGACATTTCTCATGTCTGCTAGTTTGTCTTCCAATTAATATTTTTATGATTATAGAAATACATGCTAACTATAGACCATTTAGAAAATACAGAAAAACATAATGAAATCATTTAAACTACCTTTCTACCCCCTAGTGAAGCCCCCAGTAAATAGGTGGATAGGCAAGTCTAGAGTCCAAGAGAGAGGTCTGCATTGGCTGGATATGCAGATTGGGAGTTCAGAGCAGATATATGTGAATCAAAGCTAAGACAGTTTCATCAACTGAAACTGTCCGTTAACCCAAGGAGAATATGTGGAGTGAGAAGAAAAGAAAGCTTAGGATATAGTCCTAACTTGTGTAACATGGGTGAAAAAACATAAGTACAAACCTCAGATTTCACAAAAGTTTGGCCTCAATGCAGCGAGATGGTGAGACCACAATGGAAGGAAGCAGATTAACTCCAAACAAAATACTTTCCCCATTTCTGTAAGTGCTTTTTCCTTTTCTTGGTGGAGACTCCCTTTCCTCAAAAGCTTTCCATATCCAGACCCCAGGTCATAGGAAGTCTGGGCTCTACACCATCCGGTGGGGTTGCCACCGCAGAGGAAGAGGTGCCTTTTCCTAATTACATAAAGACTCTAGCTGGCAATGACCCTGTCAGAGACACATTGTTCTGTTGCCTTCTCTCCACAGTCAAAGCTGTTATGGGGACTTCCCTGGTGGCCAGTGTTCAGGACTCCACTTTTCCACTGCAGGGGGCCTGGGTCCTTAGTTCCCTGTTCAGGGAACTAAGATCTTACAAGCCACAGATCCTGTGGCACAGCCCCCACCCCTCCAAAAAAAAAGCTGCTATGGATCAAGTATGATGTTTATTGGGGCTTCCCAGGTGACGCATTGGTAAAGAATCCGCCTGCCAGTGCAGGAGACACTGGTTCAACCCTGGGTTGGGAAGATCCCTTTGAAAAAGGAAATGACAACTCACTCCAGTATTCTTGCCTGGAAAACTCCATGGACAGGGGAGCCTGTGGACTACCGTCCATGGGGTCTCAGAGTCAGAATGATGGAGACTGAGCACACGCACATGTGCGCGCACACACACGATGTTTATGAGTGTGTATACACACATATATATATATATGGATCAAAACTCACTTATCCTAGAGTGCTTCCTTGGCAACATATATCCCCCTGAAGACTTGTATTTAATGGTTTCTTTGATGAACAACTCCAGGGAACCCCACCAATACTGAATTGTTTTTATGCTCCAGGGGATGCTATTGACATACAATGCAGTGAATATTTATGAGAAATTAAAGGCCTTGTCCTTATTTAAAAGAATGTAAGTCTGGAGGCAAACAGGACAGCTTTTCCAGTGGGGAGATTTTCTGAGTGTATGGAACTCTCTCCCAGAGATCTCTGAAAGTTGGTGCCTTTTCAATTTGCCGTGAAAGAAGCCTTAGCTATATGAAAGCAACTTTGCGATGAGCCTTTCTTAGAAGGTCTACTCCAGAACTTTCAACTCCATCTCCACAAACAGCGGACAGCAGGGCGATAGCCCACCTAACAACACACCTCCTTCTTTCTACAGAATCCAGACTTTGCCTGGGTTTCTGCCCTTCTCTGAGTGGCCAGTTGTTTTCTGGAAGGTGAGTCCCATCCCTAGCCCCAGAGCAGTAATAATTCTTGCCGGTGATGGGCCAAGGCTTGGGAATGCGGTACTTAGGAGGGGAAATTGCACAGGCAGCTTCTGGGAGACTTTTCCTTCTCCATCTGCAAGGAGACCTGACAGAGAGGAGGTTCTTCTTTCTGCCTCTAGGTGTTGTCATAAGGCGGTGGCACCTGTAGCCTCATCAGCGGATGACGCTGATAGACTGGGGATGGTCATGACCTGGTTGAGATCATGGTGCGCTATATTAGTCATCCCTAGAGATGGCCCACTTCTCTCCCAACACACGCTAAGTTCTCTGAAATTCTTAGGACATGGTATACTGGTGACTAACTCCCTCTGAGATGAAAAAATAAGTGATGGGCTGGGTAGATGATGACAACTGAGCTGAAGAGGTGTCTGCCAAAGGGGAGAGCCTGAACTCCTAGTTTGTCCGAGAAAAGGAAGCACAAGGATTTTCCATGATCCATTGTGGGTGAGGGCTTCCCATGTGGCGCTGGTGGTAAAGAATCCACCTGCCAATGCAGGAGATGCAAGAGACATGGATTCGATTCCTGGGTCAGGAAGATCCCCTGGAGTGGGATATGGAAGAAAACTCCAGTATTCTTGCCTGGAAATCCCATGGGCAGAGGAGCCTGGTGGGCTACAGTCAGACATGACTAAGCTCTTTGAGCGCTATTGTGGGTAAAGTCCTGTCTAACAGGCTACTTGGGGAAGTAGAGGGGCTTCAGTGCAGGGTACCTAGAGGCAGACCACTAGATTCCTAGGAGTAAGGTGAGCTTGGAACAAGATTATCACTGGCATATAGGTAAGTGCAGATGAAAATTCTCCATGAAGCAAGGGAAAGTTGTCCAAACCCCACAAAAGCATACAAAAAGACTGCATCACCTTTAAACATCTCTCAGACTCAAAATGTAAGGCCACTAAGACAGCATCAGGCAGTCAGGAACTTTCCTGTTTCCCTAATCTTTCTTCCCTACAACCTCAGAGGGGTCTGAGACAGTAGCTAGAAAGAGGAAAAACTGGTAATGCCTTTCTCCCCTGGAACATGATTCAACTGGGTGGGGGTAGGGGGAAGGGAAACAATTGTAATTTGAATGAAGTTGAAGGCTTCGATCAATGCCTGAGTGTGAACTTTCTAATATCTCATCTGAAGCTTTGTCCCATGGAGAGATAATAGGATTTTCTAATAGCGGCACAACATTATACATAATTCTGAGAAAATGGAAATATTCCTAAGAACTCTTTTTTATCTCCTTGCAATGTAATGTTGACAATTAACACTTCCTTAATCTGCCATATAGTGTATATTAATTCACCAGAATAATTTTCATCTTCTTCAAACTTTCAGTCAGTTGTTGACCATCGGATTTTGTGATCCTCAGCGTTCCTTTGCTCACCATACCATTATCATAAGCCACTTTTTGAAAGTTAGTTTGAAGGGGAAGGTTTTGGTTTGTGGTAGAGACAATGAGGAATGGTCCATTGTAAATTGTATTATGTCAGACCAAACATTCCCTCGCCTGATGACCAAATGTTTTAAAACAAAACCAGTAACTGTGATGTCTTTTTGCAGTAACCTTATCTTTTGATGGTTCCTTTCTCAGCAGTCCTTGAGTATTTATTAGATAGAGTCTTTGGAAAAACTTAGGCCTTCCTCACTTCTTGTCCAGCCAGATCTCAAGACAGAGATAAGCAGAATCACCTCTTTGTTAAAGTTTTCAGGCAGCAAGGGAGCAAGTACCTAGTTGTCAGTGTCTGACTATTTCAAATGAAATAGAAATTACTTTGGCTTATCTCCTTCTTTCATTCTCTTCTCTTCTTTCTGTTCATGCATCCAGTTCATAATTGGCTGTATAATTAAATACTTCATAATGAACCTAATTCTTATCTTCTCTAAATGCAGTTTCATTAACATTAAAGATTACTGGAGTAGTCTGTCATGTCAAATAATTGAACTGATTCAAAAACATACTAATTACCATAGGAATTGTGATTCTAAGTTAAGCTCTATGAAACAAGGGCACAGAATCTGGAAAAAAGTGACAGAGCAAATTAGAGCATGATGTCAGGGAATGCAGACGGTGAGCCTGGAGCAACTTGTTGTGTCGGGAAGGAAGGAAGCAATAGAGCCACAGAGTTCTGTTCCAGGAGAAGCCAGAGAGCCTGCCATAAATGCGGGTTGTGTGGAATTTGGGAAACACTGTGATTGTATGCTATCTCCCTCTCTTCCTCTGCAACCAGTCAAAATATCCATCTGCCTGGGGAATGAGGAAATGTTGGGGTACAAAGTTTGAGTTATGCAAGATGAGTTTCAGAGATCCGGTGTTGATGATAGTGAAGAGTGCTATATTGAATACTTGAAATTTGTTAAGAGAATAGATCCTAAATCTTCTCAATACACGCATACAATCGTAATTGTGTAAAAGTGATAGAGAAGTTATTTAGCTTGATGTTGGCGATCTCTTCACAATGTGTGCATACATCAAGTTGTCCACATTAAATACACACAAATTTTATATGTCAACAAATAACATTGTTTAAAAAAGTCAAGTCTCTGACAAATGGTAAAGTAAATAAAACTATTCAGCTTCATTAACCCACCATTTCTCAAACTTATTTGATCCTGGAATACCCTGCCCTCTCCTCAGTACTCCTTTTTACCTCCTGTTGAATAGTGTTTGATGAATTCTAGTTTGGGAAAAGTGAAAGTGTTAGTTGCTCAGCCGTGTCCACCTCTTTGTGACCCCATGGACTTAGTCTGCCAGGCTCCCCTGTCCATGGAATTCTTCAGGCAAGAATGCTGGAGTGGGTTGCCATTCCCTTCTCTAGGGGATCTTCCTGACCCAGGGATTGAACCCAGGTCTCCAGCATTGCAGGCAGATTCTTTACCATCTGAGCCACCAGGGAAAAGCTGTTATTCTATGACTTTAAAAACAGGCAAAGCTATAACCTGCTGTTTGGGTTATAACATGGATATGGAAAGACTCTACCTTCCAGTGTCAGACAGGCAGAATTCCATGCTGGGTCTTTAATAGCTGTGTAACCTTGATCCAGTTCTCTGAGTCTCATTTTTCTTGTTTGTGAAATGAAACACATGGCAGGAGAATACTGATTTTACAATGTTGTTTTTAAAAGTTAGAGGTATCTGTCAAGCATCTAGCATATGCTTGACGTGTGTGCTGTTTTGCAAAAGTGGTTACTGTCATGATTGGCCTGTAGCAACTGATGGACCCTTATCATATATAGAAAGAAGAAGATTTATATTCTATAAAGCAGAAATTAAAAGGAAGTTTTCATAAAGTAGTCATTTTAAAAGATTGAATTAAAGAGAGATGACTGCATTCTGTCTTAAAATCTTGCTTTAGCTGTATCTTGTTGGGCTTCCCTGGTGGCTCAGGCAGTAAAGAATCTGCCTGCAATGCAGGAGACCTGGGTTCAGTCCCTGGGTCAGGAAGATCCCCTGGAGAAGGGAATGGCTACCCACTCCAGTCTTCTTAAGAACAATTAAAAAATAGTTTGTATGTGACATATAAGTGTTAATTATAATTCCATTTGTTACTTAAATTTATAGCCAAGATGCTAAATGGGGATATATATTCTATATTCTTGGAATTTTAGTTCAAGCCTTACACATGAGAAAATGGGCAAAAGATGCTTTTACTGTCTAAAAAAGAAGTGCTGGACACATCTCAACCAGACTGACTCAAAGAAAACAGATTTGGTCAAACCTGTCCGCTACCACCGTCGGCCTATGTAAGAGAAACGGTCACTGAGGAAAAGCAGCTACTGGCCTAGGCAGTTAGCGAGGCATTTCCAACCTTCAGGCCAAGCTGTGGGTCTGAGAGATGTGTTTACCCAGATTGGGGGTGCCTGACAGGATAGACTTTTGCCGTCTCACTCTTAGTTCTGTACTCACTGAGCTGCTGACATTCCTGGGACCACCAGTTGCGCTGAAGTGGAGGAAATGAAGGGCAGCAAGAGGCTGCACTGGGTTCCCATAGACAAGGGGCATCTGTGAACATACGACTGGTGACTGACTTCTGTCTGGATACATGGGAGGTAGGAGGAGAGCTGGTCAGTCGTGTCCGACTCGTTGTGATGCCATAGAGTGTAGCCCACTAGACTCCTGTCCATGAAATTTTCCAGCCAAGAATACTGGAGTGGGTCGCCATTTCCTACACCAGAGGCTCTTCCTGACCCAGGGATTGAACCCTTGTCTCTTGGATCTCCTGCACTGGCGGGTGAATGTTTTACCAATAGCGCCACCTAGGAAGCCCAGGAGAAGGAGAGCTGGAGAAGCCCATTAACCCTGGCATGGGGCAAGGAGAGAGCTGGGGCTTCCCAATTTGTTGTGGAAAGATGCGAGAATTCCTTGAGGACCAAGAGAATATGGCAGTTGCCTATGGTCACCAGGCTTGAGCTGTCCTGATGGGACTTTACTCAAAGTGCTGACTGCTTGAGCTGAATAACTGCAGCACCAACAGAGGGTTGGGGAGGGGACTGCCTGAGTCTGGAACTGGAATGAGAAGGAGCTCTATAAAGGTCTGCGGAGAGACTTCACTGTCCATGTCAGGAAATGAGAATGTCCTTGGGGTGTGGAGTGTGGGTGGGGGAGGGCTCCAAGGAACCTAGGTGATGCCATGACAGAGTCGGTGTTTGTATGTATGGCTGCCAGATGGGAGGCGGTGACAGCCAACCAGCACTGGCCAAGAGAGAGCACCAGTGCCTTAGCCTTGGTCCACCTTCCTCTTATCCCGCTCCCTTTCCATAATTTGAAGAAGCCAGAAGATTAAGTAGAGAAAGGGCAAAGTCATTATATCAGCTCTTGCCCGTGGCAGGGTCCTGAGCCAAGGGCAAGCCCTGAGCTGGTGGTGGGTAGGGGTGGAAAGCTGTAAACTGTCTGTAAGCTTCAGGTTTTGATATTATTAAGAGGTGGGAATCAACCTTTTAATATCCAAAAGTTGATTAAGTACTAAAGAAAACTTTTTTGGGGGAGGGGGTTCTGTAAAAATGTATTTGAAGGATCCAAGCATACAATGGTTTAAAATTAAACCTGCATTCATTTTCTGGTACTGAAAGTCTGGGGTTGTGCTTCTCAATGCTTAGAAGAGCTGTGAACATTCACCTCTCCTTGACTGACAATCGATTAAATAAGACTTCTTAAACTAGCTGGAATTGCTAGAACAGCTATGGTCTCTACATACGCAGCCATCAAGGGGTGGGCAGAGGAAATCGGAGAGTGCAAACGTGGAAGTGGCTTGTGGTTTTACCCCATCGATTAAACCTATTAAAAAAAAAAACAGTAATTGTTTTAAAATAGAATTCTTCCATAGAAAAGGCATTATTGACAGACAGGCCATTGAGATTTTCCCCTTGTCCTCCTCAGATATGCAAGCCCAGGGAGATATAAATCAAAGAATTTATGCTTCCTGGACCTAGAGCCTACAGGGAATTCTTCTGGAAAACTAGCTTTGCAAATCCCACTCAGTAGCAATGTAACGTCAGGTGTTGAGTGGTGAAGACAGATTTCATGGAAAGAACCAGGGCATTTTTGGAATAGATGTAATATTTTGAAGAAGAAGAGGAAACAACTTACGTTTTCCCCCCATATATCTGGGAACCTGGTACTGTGATAGGCATTTTATCTCATTTAATCTTTCCTACACCCGTAGGAAATAATTATTCACACACTCATTTTGCTGATGAGGAGGTGGAGCCTCAGGAAGCTGTGGAATTTTCCCAAACTCACCCAATTTATAAATGTCCTTGATTTTTAGAAACAGAACTTCTGTTTCTACCACATTGCCAAACTTGTGAAAGAGAACATGAACCTTACCTCTTTAAACTTCAAGGGATATTGACTAGTATGGGACAGCTTAGAGCCATAGCAGGGTTCATTATCAAGAAAGCTGACAAGAGAGGTGAGTGTTCCATGAAGGAAAGAAAAGGAGCAAGAAAAAGCAGCAGGAGCTTGGAGTAACATTGGAAGAAAGCTGGTAGTGTCTCGAGGGAGACCTCTCTGGACCGGATCAAACAGAGCTGAGCTGGTGAGGTGGGAACGTGAAAAGATGGAGGCCAGGCCGATGTGAAGTGGGGCAACCATAACTGAAAAGACATGTCAGGGCAGAGGTTGCTGATAGAAGGGACACAGTGCTGAGAGTGAGCAGCTCAGAGAAAGAGCTGCAAGGGCGGAGCAGCCCCCACAGCAGCCGGAGACAGCTGTCCTCTACTTGCCAGAAGGTGAGCCCGCCTCGCCTTGACCAGGGTATACACAGGGAAGATCAAGGAAGGAGGTTCAGGAAGCTCTCAGATAGGCTGCCTCTGAGCTTGGACACGCTTTCAAGGATGTTGCCGTTCCCAAGTGGGTCCTTTGTGAAACCTGCCAAGTTAGGCAGGTCACCTGAGGTCTCGGTGTGGAGAGACTGACAGATGCAGTCTGAAGAGTGCTTATCCTGCTCACTTGGACGAGGATCTCCAAATAAACCAATGGTTTGTTTTTTCATTTTTTTGGTTTGCTTTCTTCAGTACCAAAGGAAAGTCCCCTCTACAACTGGGTATAAACAGGACACCCTGCCCTCCTCTTGTTCCCATTCTTAGAGAATCGGCAATTTTGAGCTTTAAAGATCCACCACATGCTTGGGGAGTCGAGCTGGTGGGGGAGGGTGGTCTAAAGCCAATCTCAGAAATTCCTTGAGAGAACATCAAGGAAAACCTCTCTGTGGGCTCACCTGCCTCTGTGTGGCCTGTCTCCTGAACCATCTGCCTTTTCCTCATACCTTTGATGGAGCAGCTCCAAGACAGAATCTGGGTTCTCCCTCTGACCACCCCCTGCGGTTCCCCTCCAGGTCCTGCACTCATGTGCATCTCAGCGAAGGAAAACCAGACACGTTATCACGCAAGAAACTGGGCACACCCTGTGGCCTCTGACAAGGGCCTGCTGCTCTGGTTGCCCCTTGTCCATCCTGGCTTCTCTGTTCTTGCTCTTCAATCGTTGAAGGTAGAGATCTGTGTGGTCATGGAAAGAGCACAGACTTGAAGTTACAAACCGGGGTTTAAATCTTGCTCTGTGTCCTCTTGGGCAAGTTGACAAACTTGTTTCCTCATCTGCAAAACACACAATCCCTTCACTGCTGGTTTTGCATTTGAAGTGTTCTAGTGATGAAGTGAGACGGTACTACAGAGGGCTCAGTGAGACAGACGAGCGATGAGTAGTCGCTTCCTCAAGCCCCTTAATTTATTAAGTCAGTGTTTACAGAGCTGTCTGCTGCTTCCGAAACCTGCAGTTGAGGCACCCTGGGGATAAGCAGGACGTGCCAGGCACCCCTATTTCAGAAAACCTTTGGCTCACTTCCCTTCACATTCTCCTGGTCTGGGTGCCTGAGTTCCTTTCAGCTGAATTAATAGCCAGATGGAGATGACAACAGGTGGGCTGAGCCTTTGCAACACCTGTTTTTCATTCTTCCTGACGTTGGAGCAAACCTAGCTTTCTGAAAATGTTACTTATAATACATTACAGTTAGCATAGAGCAGGCTGTGATTGGAGGGCTTCTTGAGAGAATGTTCTCTTGAGAAACCCCTTGACTAGAAATGAACTATTCGTGCTGTTAATGAGTTTGTGAGACCCCAGGGTCCACCAGTAAAGGCTATCGAAGAATAGATGGATCCCCTCTGCTGTTAGATGGTGCTACCACATCTTCAAAAGGCTTTAAGTTCTGCGCATAGAGGAGCATTTCCTACAAGGTTTTGTTTGGTTATGATGCTGGTGTCATATGGTCTTGTAATATATCATGTAAGATGATTATGTACCATGATATTATATCTTACATGCATGTAATATAGAAACAAAACAAAGTGTACGTGGATACTATTTTGAAATATTAGTTGATGAAATTCTTCTTTCATTCCTTTTACTTACAGCCCTTTAGATGGTCTATAAATAAAAGTCCTGTCTAAAGCAATTTACTGATAAAAATAAAATTGAAGGTTTTTTTTGCTCTTCAAGGACAGAAAAAATATCCATGGCAAAAAATGGGTCAAATTTGTGGTTTTGAGTTCCAAATTAGGGGCATGAAATGTAGAGCCAAAACAGTACATTGGAAAGCCAAAATCTTCTGATTTGTAAGAGATGTAATTTTATTTATTCATTTACAAAAGGAAAGACTGGAGAATTAGTTTTCCACCAAGATTTTTAAGAGCAGGGAGCTGGCATCTTCCTCCTAACAACCTTGCCCTGGGCTAAGGAGAGTGAGAGCTAGAGTTCACTCTTGGCATAAAAATAGAGCTTATACCATAAATCACACCCACTAGCATCACTGGGTACAGAAGTAGTCAGGCATAGTCTGACTACTAGACCAGGTGAGGCGTGAAGACCAGAGGCTAGTCCCAGAATCACTGGTTCTTCCACTCAGCAAATACTTCTAAGGTATCATCTACATGCCGAGACTATTCTTGGGGTCCGACAGGGACCAAAGGTTCTTGCCCTTGGGGGCCTTCTGAACTAAAATGAATCCAGGAATAGGGTACTAAAGATAGATTTCTGTCACATCTAAGTTTCTGGACTTATAGTGATCTGACACGTAAAGTCATGGCAAAGTAGTATGAAATTCTGAAGCCTATATTATTAAGCTTTGGAGCAGGTTCTACTTTTCTAATTTTATAGGCAGAAAAAGTAAAGTGCAGAAGTCTAAGGCAAAGGTTCTCCACTTATGGGCCTCACTGGCAGCACCAGCAGTTCTCCCACTGGGAGCTTGTTAGAAATGCAAGAGCTTGGTCCTTGGGGCCTCCCCAGATCTCTTGAATCAGAAACTCTGGGGGTGAGGTGGGTGACTTGTTAGCAAGTCCCCCAGCTGACTCTGCACAGGTGAAGTCTAAGAAATTGTTGCTGGGATGACTTGGATCACTAATGAGACTGACCCAGTTCAGTTCAGTTCAGTTCAGTCTCTCAGTCGTATCCGACTCTTTGCGACCCCATGAATCGTAGCACGCCAGGCCTCCCTGACCATCACCATCTGCCGGAGTTCACTCAGACTCACATCCATCGAGTCCGTGATGCCATCTAGCCATCTCATCCTCGGTTGTCCCCTTCTCCTCCTGCCCCCAATCCCTCCCAGCATCAGAGTCTTTTCCAATGAGTCAACTCTTCTCATGAGGTGGCCAAAGTACTGGAGACTGACCCAGTGGGCATTCATTCCCCAGTGGCAGTAGTGGTAAAGAATCCACCTGCCAATGCAGGAGACGTTAAAGACTCAGGTTCAATCCCTGGGTTGGGAAAAATCCCTTGAAGAATGAAATGGCAACCCACTCCAGTATTCTTGCCTTGAGAGTCCCATGGACAGGAGAGCCTGGTGGGCTACAGTCCATGGGGTCGCAAAGAGTTGGACACAACTGAGCACACACACACACACAGGCATTTTATTAATTTTAAGTCCTGGGTTGGCACTGGGGCTGTGAAGGCAAACAAGATGAGTTCCTAGTGTTCAAGTGGTTGTTCACAGACCTGGACACAGATCATCACAGTACCTGTGATTCCACTAAGAGAGCCACGCTCAGTCATGGGGTGAGCCCAGGGAAGGTGGCACCTATCTCTTATCCACAGACCTCCTTGCATAGCGGGAAAGACAAGGCTAGTTCTTCCTGAATCTCAGAGCAGCCTGGCCTAAGAAGTCTCCTTCATCCCAGGCAGAGCTGCCCTGAGTCTAGAGCAAGGTCCCTACAACAGGCTGTGCTTCAGAAACTCAGGGAGAGTTTGTAAACATAAGCTCCTGGTCTCATATATTCAGTGTCAGTGGAAATCTATATTTTTTAACAAGCTCCCTAGGTGATTCTTATGCACAGTCAAGTTTGTTCTAACAGATTAAGAATTAATCAGCCTCTGAACTCTTCTGTCTGCCTTTTCATTGGCACCGCTCATTGAACTGTGAGGGGATAAAGGAAATACTTTGCTCTGGTTGTTGGGAGTTATCCTTCTTCCACAGCTAATCTTCAGTGAGGCAAATCTTGGGGGTCGGTGGGGTATTGTGTGCGTATTAGTTGCTCAATCATGTCCAAATCTTGCAACACCATGGTCTGTAACCTACCAGGTTCCTCTGTCCATGGGATTCTCCAGGCAAGAGTACTGGAATGGGTTGCCATTCCCTTCTCCAGGGGCTGTTCATGACCCAGGATTCGAACCCAGATCTCCTGCATTGCAGGCAGATTCTTAACCATCTGAACTACCAGGGAAGCCTGGTGCGTTGTTTATCTGAGAGCAATTGTTCATGGCACAGGAATCTCACCACATATTGTAGCTGAACTGCACTGTAATGATTGCAGCACTCACTTAGCCCATGTTTATTGAATATTCACAGGTCACAATTCCCCCTCCTGGCATGATTTGGCCAATGGGAATGACCAGGCATGACTTTGTCATGGCTGAACAGAAACTTTAAATGCCATCGCATGGTATGACTGAAGCCAGCTCCCAGTGTGGGATCTTAGGTGATGGCTTCTCCTTCAGCCTAGATTCCAGACAAAGAAATAGAAGGTACCAAGCCTAGAAGAGCCCAGCTGACCATGTATAATGTGAACAATAAATAAGTATTTGTTGTAAACTGTCATGATTATGAGTTTGTATATCTTGTAACATAGTCAAAGGAAAGTTGATTTAAGCACTTACTCTGTGCCTGGTGTTATACTGGGATATAAAGATGATTAATATATCCCCCTCCCTCAAAACATTTGTCATTCCTGAAGATGGATGAGACAATATCCAATTCTATCCTACCCTAACGTATCCTCTGTCTCCCTACTCATTTACCCATTCCCTGGCTTGCTATACAAAGGACTTATTCTTCCCTTTATATATTAAATGCAGGTAATGGAATACAATAAGGTTCATTAGAATCAGATGGAAAGGAAAAGAAAAAAAAAACTCAGAGGTCAAGGAATGTGACATAAAAATGCATCATCTATGCTCCTGGGGTGGATACAAATTTGATTCTAATCATTTAGAAGCCAGTTCATGAAAGAGCCTTGATTAGTTTCATTCAGAGAGCCCGTAAGATTAAACAGCAAGCAATTGCCCCAGAGAGGCCTGGCTGTGTCTAATCATAAGACAACATAAAAATTACTCTGAAAGTCCATGGGATTTAAGTTGTTCAAATTTGCTCTTGGTGTTGCAATTTACCATTTTCCCTTTCTAATGTACTGTATATCTCAGCTTAATTCTGTTTTAATTTTAAAGAGAAGAGCAAGGAGAAAATATATATTTTTTTGTTTTTTAGCCAGAGGAAGAAGGGAAAGGTGCGATGAGATATCTGTAAAGCATTCTTTTTGAGTGTAATACTTCACTAATATCACATTGGACTATAAGTATTAGTTTACCTGGTATTTTTTCCCTGTGAGTTATTCTAAGAGGTGGTTTTGTCTTAATTTATTTAGACTTCTTGGCTTAGTTCCTAGTTCAATAAATGCCAAACAGAATGAGTGAACACTGGGTTTATTGATTTTCATTGTTGTATAGTATTCCACTGTGTATATCATTCTATGTCCATTCTACTATTAATGGAAATTTGGCTTGTTTCCAGTTTGGAGAGATTACAAACTATGCTACTATGAGCATATTTACATGTGTATTCAGGGGTTCCCAGGTGGTGGTTAGTGGTAAAGAACCCTCTTGTCAGTGCAGGAGACAAAAGAGATGCTAGTTCGATCCCTGGGTTGGGAAGATCCCTTGGAGGAATGCAGGACAACCCACTCCAGTATTCATGCCTGGAAAATCCCATGGACAGAGGAGCCTGCCAGGCTATAGTCCATAGGGTCGCACAGAGTTGGACACAACTGAAGCCACTTAGAGTGCACACATGTATATGTATTCTCCTGCACATAAACACATATCTTCAGAGAATAAAGCTAACATGAAATAACTGGGTTATATGGTGTGTATATATATATCTCTTCCAACTTACTAGATAACAACACTCTGTTTTCCAAAACGGAGGTTCCCATTTACCTCCCCATAAGCAGTGAACACTAGTATCTGATGTTCCACATTCACACAAACATACACATAGTGTTTTCAGACTTTTTGATATTTGCTAATTCTGATGAGCATATTGTGGTTTCTCCTTGTGAAGTGGTGCGAAGAGTCGGACACGACTGAGCGGCTTCACTTCACTTGTGGTGTAAGTTTGCACTTTCTTGATTACTAATAAGGTTGAATTCACGCTCATGTAAATGCCTGTTATTTTTCCTTTCCTTCCCTTCTTTGAACACGAGCCAGTGTAAGAATTTTGCATATTTAAAAGATTGCTTTGTCTTTTTATTATAGGAGTTTTAATATATTTTGGATACTGATCCTTCATCTATTATGTGTGCTGCAGATATCTTCTCCTACCGTGTGGTTTATCTTTACACTTCTTTTTTTATAGTGTTTCAATGAAATGAGAAAATATTCTAACATCAAATTTAGCACCCTTTCCTTTTGAGTGATTTTGTTCTCTAAGAAACTCCTTTGTCTCAAAGTCATGAAGATATTTATTTTATGTCCTTCTAAAAGGCTTTATAATTTTGCTTTTCATACTTAGACATTTAATCCACTAAGAATTATTATTATTAGGTTTTTCTGAGGGGGTGCATCTGGTAGGTTTGTGACCCCAGCCCTGACCTCAGCTGAAGTCACTGGTGGACAGTTGTACTACCGGCAGTAGAGAATAGAATCGTGGCCCTCCAAAGATGTCCACAACCTAGTCCTCAGAACCTGTCACTGTATTACTTTATACAGCAACAGGGACTTTGCAGATTTAAGTTAAGGATCTTGGAATGTGGAGATCCTGAGTTATAGAAATGGGCCTGCTGTAATCACAAAGGTCCCTAAAGGAGGAAGGGAGAAGAGAAGAGAGGAGAGACAATGTTCCACTACTGGCCTTGAGGATGGAGGAAAAGACCGCAAGCCAAATGATGTAGACAGACCCTGGAAGCGGAAAAGGGAAGGGAACAGATTCTCGGATAGAGTTTCCAGAAGCAAACTGCACTGCAGCCCTGAGTACCGATTTTAGACTCTGACATCCAGAACTGCAAGATAATAAAAACCTGGATTGTTTAAGCCACTAACTTTATGGTAGTTTGTCACTGCAGCTACAGGAAACTGCATACTCAGTCGTGTTCCAACTCTTTTGAGACCTCATGGACTGTAGCCCACCATAGAAGTCTGTCCATGGGATTTCCCAGGCAAGAATGCTGGAGTGGGTTGCCATTTCCTCCTCCAGGGCATCTTCCTGACCCAGGGATCAAACCCACATCTCCTGCATCTCCTGCATTGTAGGCAGATTCTTTAGCAATGAGCCACTGGGGAAGCCCCACAGGAAACTTATACAAGAGCCTCAAACCTGTCCTGTGCCGCACATGAATGTCACCCATCATCATGCCAGCACCATTTTGGCAAATTCAATCTTTCAAAACCTCTCTCTAAAAAAAATTACAGCACTTGTCAGTGGGAGCCATCCTAGCACAGACCACACCCTCCTGGAATTTAGCCAGCAACAACCAGGGCAGTCTTATGGGTGTGATGGGGAGTGCCCTCAAAGGGGAGAAACAGGGACCAGTACCCACACAGATTCCCAGTGTGGCTCAGGTGCCTCATCCTGACATCTGTTGGTTCCTGATGGTCTCAGAGACTTGGGGGTTCTTAGAAAATTTCAAGGGAAGCACCCTAAAATATTGGAGCCCTCTGAGGAACCCTACTTGCCCACGTCTAAGAGTGGCACTGCATGCAGTAAGTGATCACTGCTATTCTCAGTTGGAATCCGCTGCAGGTTTTAAGCCAAGACATAACACGATATGTTAGATCAGCCAGGTTGCTGAGTGTGAATTACACTAGATCCCCCAAGGGTGGAGGCTGGGAAATCACATAAAAATATTGTTGCCTTCATCCAGAGGAGAGGTATGGTGGCTTCTATCAGGGTGGGGAAGGCAGAGAGAGAAGGAAGGGAACAAAATATTATTAACATTTGTTGGCACTTAGGCCATTTATTTGGCTGTGTACCATGTTATCATGGAAGCACCACAGAATAAGTAACTGTGATGATTTACAGCAAACCAGTCTTGAGTCTTCACTCCACCTCTTCATAACTTGTGACTTTGGGCTGTATCTATAAATTTTATATAGTAATAATGCACCCCTAAGACTTGTGTGTGCATTGAAGGAGACTGGTATGAGAAAGTCCATAGGTCTGGGTGTGACACGCAATAGGAGTTCAGTGAGGGATGCTCCCCTCCTATTCCATATTCATGTTTGTACCTGCATGATGTAGCAAAGTATCTGGCAAAGAGATGACTCAGTTATTTGCAGAACTGAATTAAATGGTACCACTGTTTGTCTGGGAAGCAAATGTTCCCTCAGAGCAGTGGTTCTTAACTCATTTTGGGGCCAGAGACCTTTTTGAGTTTCTGTTTATAATTGTACATAGTCAATATATGCAAAATTCTGGGTGTAATTTCAGAGGGTTTGTTTATCTTTAGAGTCATGAGACAAGCCATAAAATATATATGTCACTGCCTTAAAAGTATGCACTTGGAACAAGAACTTAACTTGGAATCGTTTAGTTTTCTGTGTCCTTTTGGCATTATCCCAATACAAGTGAAGAATTTAACCCCTTTCACCTTGAAATCTCAAAAATTCATTTAAAAAATAGAGGTAAGGGAACTTCACGTCTGTCCAAATTAACCCCTGTAGCATTGGCTGGTATAAAAAATAACCCTCTGGGATTAGAATCTGCAGGGCCACTGGCCTGACCTGACCTTCTACAGCTCTGATGCTGAATTGGGGTCAGGCTGGGCCTCATCCTCTGTTCCTGCATAATCAGTGCTGATGGATAACTTAAAACTAGTTTTCAAAAGCTGAATGTTGATACAGTTAAGGAGTTTATCAATTCCCCAATGATCTTAGAAGAATAAACCCAAGTACTGAGCTTTTAGAAGCAGAAGTGATTTCCGGAGGGGTTATTGCAGGAGGATATACAGTGAGATGGCAAGCTGAAATCCAACCCTGAAATGAATAAGGGCTTCATCTTCTTAGAGAGCCCCAGATGAGTTGGAACATTAGGGTAAATCTGATTACTTCTATTTATGTAATTTTAAAGTGTAGTTGGATTTCTCTTGATTTGCCGTAAACAGAGTTTTTCAGAAAATGATGACTTTCTTAACTGTGGAAAAAATGCACATGAGATCAAGACCTACATATGGGATAATGAGGAATTAATTTACAGTCCACCCACCAAAGCCAACTTCGTTACCTTCCTGAGTCAGAACCCCAAGGGGCTATGCAGGCCAAGGGCCCTCTCCCCAGAGTTGTCTACCTTTTCTTCCAATCTATTTCTGCTCTCAGTAATCTTAAAAGAATCTAAACCACTGTAATCCTCAGCCTTTTCAGAGAATTTATGGACGCAACTAAAACCTAATCCATTTGGTTGGAAAGCTAGAAATTGCTTTAGCATTGAAATATGTGCAGACACGAGTTTCCTTAAGATCAATGGAGCACTTCCGTCTCATTCTCCCTTCAGAATATCTTGCAGTGCCCAGAAACTTATGTAAGGATTCTATGCACCTACACATCATGGGTTAGAAAAGTTAAATCATGGAAGGACTTAACAGATCATCTGGTCTCTGGCCATGCCAGAATAGCATGGTGCCTTATAAAAGACTGTCTGGGCTCTTTTCTAGCTGCAAGACTCTAACCATCCTGTTAAGTGATTCTGTAATAATCTAGTGATGCTAGGACATCTTCCTTGACATTGAGTGTATACTTTCTCCTACCAATTTTAACTACATATTTTTAAGGACCCCTTTTTTGACCACCTTAACTTACCAACTTTCTCAATTTCTGAATTCTTTAAGGAATGACAGAAAATAACAAATCAAGAGAATTTTTTTTAAGAGTAGGCAGCTTAAATTATGTATTTCAGAACCATAACAGAACCATAACAGTCTCTGGATCTGAGTATGCATTCTGTGCTAGTATTTTTGTTTACTGTCTAGATTTTAACAGTGTTTCACTGCAATCAATCCCAAGATGATCCTCTTATATTTTGAATACAAGAACAGGAATACTAACATGAATGTTTAAAACTTGGGAAATTTTAGGGTAGTTTTAGATTTACAATAAGACAAATAAATATGCCCATTTAAAATTGTTAAAATAAATAAGATGATTGACTAAGTGGAATTCAGCCATGTAAACTCTGAGAAGATTGCATTCTATAAAACATTTCTTGGATGTGTTCAACCACAGTCAATTTTTGGTTTCTCCTTTTTTTTTTTTAAATTACATTCCTGTCAGAATTAAATTCTCAAAAATTGTGGGGTCAAAGACAGAAAATGTAGAAAATATTTTGAAGTCTTATTTTGCTTTTTAGATTAGGATTTCAAATCTGTGGCCTGAGAGGGCAGGGTGCTTGCCTGTGATGTGGCAGGAGAAGCCTGGGTGAGTGGAAGAGGTGGGTTGTGATCTGCATTTCAAAATTTATTCTCCGGCCCACTTAGGATGGGCTATGTGGATTTTTCTTAGTCATAAGAATTTATAGATTCTTGAGGGTAATAAAGATATTGTGAAAATAGTATCTCTGTGGCTGAAACATAAGAAGAGATTAGAAGAAAGGGGAAAAATGCAAAACGATTTGTTAACTCAAACTTTAAAAATCTGAAATATGTATTTTGCCATTCTGTTCACTGTTTCATGAGACCAGAGATAAAGAGGTGATTAACTGTATGATCAATAATTGACCTCACTGGGAATTTTCTTGTTTTTTTAAAATCTCTAAAGAGAAGGGTAGAGAATTGTGTTGGGGAGAAAATTTAAAGCTAAATAATTATTGCCTCATTATTATTTAAAGAGAGTCCTTATTTAAATTGCTGTCTGAGTTTTCATTTTATCTTGTATTTCTTTAATCCTCTGTAAGCATTTTTAATCCTTTGGTAACAGAAGTTACCAAAGTTCCATATTTCTGACTAAATGATTCTTACTTAAGTTCCGTCCTTTTATCAATATAAAAATTATTCCATAAATTCTAAGATTTTTTTTTTCAGTATGCTTGGTTAGGTGTTACATATCTCAGTAGACACTAACCTCTGTGTTCTAGTAGAATAGTGCTTCTGATAGGCCATCTGATGGCCAGAAAGACAGTGAGGCTGTAGTGAAGAGTCTGATATGAAATAAGACCTCTTTCACTTTGTTGTTAGGTGCTTGATCATGAATCTATTATTAACACCCAGAAGCCTGTGTTCCCTCCATATGATGGAGACAACAGTCTTCTGCAGATTGAGTCTGCATGCTTAGTCATTCAGTAGCATCTGACTCTTTGTGACCCCATCGACTGTAGCCTGCCAGGCTTCTCTGTTCATGGGTTCCTCCAGGCACCATTCCCTTCTCCAGGGGATCTTCCTGACCCAGGGATTGAACCTGGATCTCCTGCATTGCAGATGGATTCTTTACCCTCTGAGCTACCAGGGAGAAGCACAGGTTGTTGGGAAGTTAACAAATAGTAAGGAAATCAGCCCACGCTGTTTCTGTTTTCTAGACAGGTTTTCCCCGCCATTTGTATCCGTACCATCTCACTCAGTGAAGGGAGGAACCTTGTTCCCAACCTCCGCACTAGGTCAGATTTTCCATCTTTTTGTTCCCCAGGAACAACCCATCATTATGATGTTGCAAATTACCGGAAGTTTACAATTCCCTTTCTCACTTGAGTGAGGCAGCCTCGTTTGCCTTGTCACAGTATTTCCTTTTGGCCTTTCTCCCAACTGTGTGACCACAGTCACCAGAGCCAGTTTGGATCTGGTTGGTATTCAGAAGGCTGTCAGTCATGGATTTCCGAAAGCCACAGGTCACTTACCAGCTTCCTCTGGGGAAGGTTCCCAGCACCACTGCTCTTCCGAATCTCAGCTTTTTTCTTTACATTGCGTCACATAAAACATGAACAAAATGGCAAGATACATACTTCAAACTCCTGAAATCTGGCTATTAAACCAGAGCTCACTACATTGTAGAGACTCCACTTTGAAAATATGGCTAGTGGTGAGTCAAGACTTGGGCCACCTGACCCCAACCTCACCCTGCTCCCTTCTCCACAAGTCAGGCTTTCAGCCAGAACTCTTAGAAATAGGTTGTGACCTGAGTAAGATGTATTTGGGTCTGAAGAGAAAGGTTTGTCAAGTTAACTCTTGGGAATAAGGTTCTCTCTAGGTGCCTCAAACAGTAAAGAATCTGCCTGCAATACTGGAGACCTGGGTTTGATCCCTGGATTGGGAAGATCCCCTGGAGAAGGGAATGGCAATCCACTCTAGTGTTCTTGCCTAGGAAATTCCAAGGACAAAGGAACCTGGTGAGCTACAGTCCATAGGGCTGCAAAGAGTCCGACATGACTGAGTGACTAACACTAATCTAATATATCTCCTATGGATCCTAGAAATCCTCAGGTTAATATTTCTGGTATATCTTGAAATGCTTATGCTTTTGTTTTAATTTGTTGGTGAGAAGATGTGGCTGCTTTTGATACTGGAAGAAGTGATAATGTGAAAATTCCTCCCTCTCGCTTCTGCTGTGTGTAATTGTGGCTCTCTGAGGTTTTCTCAAGTGCTCATGTCAATGATATTTCTATTTTATGCAACTTCTACTCTCTAGAGCAAATGTGTTATCATGAAAATGTAGCGAATTAACTTCTGTTTCAGAGCTGTTGTTTTTATCTAACCTTTCAAGTCAACAGAAAGCTTCTGTTGTTTACATTGCCATCTCTGAGACCCTGAAGGCTGAGTGAATAGTTGAATAAATAGTGCACAGGGTGAAATGTAGAAATTGAGCTTGTTTTTGGAAACTGACTGACTCGCAAAGTGGCACAGAGATGAATGGAGTTATGGATATTGAGTACCCCCTGTATTCACCATGTCTTTTGTTTTCTGTACTCTGATGCTTTGACATCTGGGACCTTGCTGACCCTGGAGGACTCCCTCTCCCTCTCCCTCTCCAGTTCCTAGAGACAGTAGCAACTGGCTCTCAAGTGTGCTTTCCAAATGCAAACCAACCAATCCAGAGCCCACACCCCAACCACCTCCTTTATTGGGCTCTCATGCTGTGGGCTCTTATCCCACTACCCTAGTCCCCTCAGGGTCAGGTACCAGATCACTAGGGAAGCCTCTACGCCCCAGAGCCTGTTGAAATTACTCACTCTAGTCAATCTTGAGCCTGTTTGACTCATGTGCTCCTTCCATGGAAACCACAATGAAGGCTCTTGCCCATAGTTCCTCCCTCTCCCTCCCCCACCCCCGAGTGGCCCACCATGGCATGTCATACCCCCATCTCTTGAGAACTGTGAGTGGCAAACCGTGTTTTCAGTGGCAATCATTTTCTGGTCTACTGGCCTTGCATGCGTATGTGCTCAGTCACTTCAGTCGTGTCTGACTCTTTACAACCCGATGGACTGTAGCTTGCCACGTTCCTCTATCCATGGGATTCTCCAGACAAGAATACTAGAGTGGGTTGCCATTTCCTTCTTCAGGGGATCTTCCCGATCCAGGATGGAACCCTCATGTCCTGCATCTCCTGCTTTGCCAGTGGATTCCTTACCCACTGAGCCACCTGGTGAAGCCTCTACTGGCCTTACGGTGAAGATCGCTCAGTCGTGTCTGACTCTTTGCGACCCCATGGACTGTAGCCTACCAGGCTCCTCTGTCCATGGGATTTTTCCAGGCAATAGTACTGGAGTGGATTGCCATTTCCTTCTCCAGGGACCTTCCCGACCCAGGGATCGAACCTGGGTCTCCCACATTGTAGACAGACGCTTAACCGTCTGAGCCACCAGGGAAGTCTTACTATACCTCAAATTTTATATTAAATGCACCACATTGTAAAACACCCACAAATTATTCTTGTACTGGGTGAAAACATTATTATACCTACAAGATGCTACTAGATAATGATGTACCATCAGTCTTCATATACAGTGTAAAAACCTAATTTATATACTTAAAGACAGGATCTTTTTTGAATTTCTTAATGACTTGAAGAAAGTTGGTACTCAAGAAAATATTTGATAAGGTGAACTGATTTCTTGTGAAGAATCCTGGAAATGTTGGTAAACTGAATACAGCTTATTTTCCCTCTTCTGCCAGTGTCGGGCCTCTGTCGTTATTCACCTGCTGCTCTGCACTGCTAGAATTACTGGTATTAAGTAGCTGATAGCTCAATCTGCATTTTTATTTTGATTTCATTTGTGCACCAGATAAAAGCCATTCCTGACTGTGCAAAGTTTAAAAGCTTTACAAGAAAGAAATGGATTAGGTAAGCTGAAAGCTTACCATGAAACCTTTCTAATTAAGGTTTAGAAGAAAAAAAAGTGAGATAACTATAACCTATTTTTTTTCTCTTCCGCAAATGCTTGTAATAATAGAATAATGACAGGCTTCAGGATAAGAAAACTGAAACGTTTGAGGGGCCTACATTCCTTTTTTAGTTCAGAACTTAAAATTAATACAGAGTCCAAGTTTAAAACAGTGTTTTTATTTTTAACCAACTGCAGTAAGAGATTTAATATTTCATTATAAAATTAAAGAAAATTATCAAACCCATATGGTCAGAGTTCAAATTCTGGGTTTTATGATGCCAAGTCACAGATAGGAAGAGCCCCCTCTTCCAGGACTCTTTCTACCCCTATGTCCTTATGGTTGCCACTGATCATAGCCCCATCAGAAGCTGTAAGAGAGGCAATCTGCCTGTGGTGAAAAATCCATGGGTTGCAGTGTACAGAAAATGGATAATAATATGTATTTAACAGAAGAAAGTCAGAATTTTTAAAAATGAATGAACATCAGAAATTGAAAATATCTAATTAAATGTAAATGACTTTTTTTTTCTTAAATTCTCTAAAAGTAACTGTTTAAAACAAAAATTATAACATTGTCTTGTGGGATGTTTATAATATATAGATGTAATACTTATGACATATAAAAGTCAACTCATAAAAGATATCTGGGGATGGGGATGTTAATGGATCATATATAGGTGCAAATTTTCTACATATTATGGGAAATGGAACCATGTTAATTCTTAGTAGACTGTGAAATGTTAGGCACATATAATCCCTAGAAAAAAATAATAAAATAAAAGAGTCAACAGGTATAGTTAAAGATCCAATAGATATACTATAGTATTGTTTCAATCCTGGCCACTGTGGCAAAAATAGCACGGACTTGGTGATATAAACAAGAAACATTTATTTCTTATAGTCCTAGAAGCTAAGAAGTTGAAATAAGCACTAACATATTTGTGTTTGGTGAGAGCTTTCTTCCTGGTTTGCAAACAGCTATCTGTGCCAAGACAGAGATCACCTCTTTAGCATCTCTTCTTATAAGGGCACAAATGCCATCATGAAGGCTCCACCCTCATGTTCTAATTGCCTCTCAAAGGCCCTGTGTCCTAATACAAGCACACTGGGGATTAAGGCTTCAGTATATGAATATTTGGGGAACATATTTAGTCCACTGCAGAAATACTAAAACATATTTAATCAATCCAAAAGGAGTCAGGGAAAGGGGTCTACAGGAACAACAACCAAAAAAAAAACCAAAAAAAACCAGAAGGGACAAATAGAAGGCAAATAATAAAATGGCAGACCTAAACCCAACCATACCAATAATTACAATAAGTGATAATGATCTAAAAACACTATAGTTACAAAAGATTGTCAATATAGACAGAAGAAAGTCTTTAATGTTGCTCATAAAACAAGTACTTTATTTAAAAAGTTAGGTTGAAAATAGATGGATGGGAAAGGGTGCACTGTGCACACAGTAAGCATGAAAAATCTGGAGTGGCTATACTTGTATCAGATAAAATAAACTTCCAGGCACAGAAAAAGAGGGATATTTCATTATGAGAAAAGATACAAATTATCAGGTAGACATAATGTGTGTGGGCAACAGTTAGAACTGGACATGGAACAACAGATTAGTTCAAAATTGGGAAAGGAATACATCAAGTCTGTGTATTGTCACCCTGCTTCATTAACTTATATGCAGAGTACATCATGCAAAATGCCGGGCTGGATGAAGCACAAGCTGGAATCAAGATTGCCAGGAGAAATATCAGTAACCTCAGATATGCAGATGACACCACCGTTATGGCAGAAAGCGAAGAGGAACTTAAGAGCCTCTTGATGAAAGTGAAAGAGGAGAATGAAAAAAACTGACTTAAAACTCAGCATTCAAAAAGCTAAGATCATGGCGTCTGGTCCCATTACTTCATGGCAAATAAGTGGGGAAACAATGGAAACGGCAACAGATTTTCTTTTTTGGGGCTCCAAAATCACTGAAGATGGTGACTGCAGCCATGAAATTAAAGGACACTTGCTCCTTGGAAGAAAAGCTATGACCAACCTAGACAGCATATTTAAAAACAGAGGCATTACTTTGCCTACAAAGATCTATCTAGTCAAAGTTATGGTTTTTCCAGTAGTCATGTATGGATGTGAGAGTTGGACCATAGAGAAAGCTGAGCGCTGAAGAACTGATGCTTTTGAACTGTGGTGTTGGAGAAGACTCTTGAGAGTCCCTTGGACTGCAAGGAGATCCAACCAGTCAATCCTAAAGGAGATCAGTCCTGACTGTTCATTAGAAGGACTGTTGCTGAAGCTGAAGCTCCAACACTTTGGCCACCTCATGTGAAGAACTGACTCATTGGAAAAGACCCTGATGCTGGGAAAGACTGAAGACGGGAGGAGAAGGGGACGACAGAGGATGAGATGGTTGGATGGCATTACCGACTCGATGGACATGAGTTTGAGCAAGCTCTGGGAGTTGGTGATGGACAGGTAATCCTGGCATGCTGCAGTCCATGGGGTTGCAAATAGTCAGACATGACTAAACGACTGAACTGACTGACTAGTAAATGGAAAACGAACAGAATAAAGAGAAAGACAGACTGTTTCACGTAGTATTATATTTAGGATTCCTTTCTTAGCAATTAATACAACGTCTAGACTTTAAAAAGTTAGTAGACATAGTTCAACAATTCTGTCAAACCTCATGATCTAATTCAAATTTATAGAATACCATTTGTTGAAGTACAAAATACAGTTCACTTCAAATACTTAGTTCATTTTCAAGACTCTCTATATGTTGAGCCATAAGACAAATTTAAATAAGTTAAAAAAATTGAATTCATAAAAACATTGTCTGAAACAAATCAGTATGAATGATCTTATTTGAGAGGAAATCACAAATATTTGGAAATCAAATAGAATGCTTATTATTATTAAATCATTCACAGATCAAAGAAGAAATACAAAAGAAATTAGAAAATATTTTTAATTCAATAATGACTATTAATCAGCCTATCAAAATCTATGATGTACAGCTAAAGAATTGAATAAAGGAGAGTATAGCTTTAAGAGACTATATTTTTTAAAAAGAAAAATATAAAATCAGTCACCTGAAGTCCATTTTAAGAAGGTAGAAAAGGAAGAATAAGTTAAACTAAAAATAAACAAAAGAAGGAAATAAACACAGGAGCAAATTTTTAAAAAACAGTAGAAAATTGGCATAGAGCAAATTAGCAAAGTCAAACACTAGTTATTTAAAAGATTAATTTTGACAAACCCTTAGCTAGACCAGTCAAAAGAAAAGAGAGAGAACACTAATTATCAATAGCAAATAAAAGACAAGTTATCACTTTGAAGTATACAGACATTAAAAAGATGTGAAACCCCACAAACCATTTTTAAAACCTCATTTTGTATCTCAGAATTCATAAATAGACAAAAATACAGTAATATTCAATAGAATAAATAAGGATTACCCTGTAGGTACTTTGTAAAGCATAAGATTTTTCTTCTGTTATTTACTTAAAATGTAGACCATGAAACTCAATTATGAAAGTATTGAAACCATAATGTATAGATTTTTAAGGGAGCAAGAAAATCTTTATGTTTTATTATTTAGGTAAGCATGTCATAAAGCAAGAAAAGTAAGATTTTCCTTTTTCTTCTGTTGAAAAATATGTAGTATATGGAAAGCCATTACAACCAGGTTTACCTTGTTCACCACAAATTTCAAGAGACGTTCACATGAGAATTGTGCTATGTGTGCACTAAACACATTTTGTAACAAAACCTTTATTGCAGGAAGGAGGTGCAGTGTTCCAAGTAAAATTTCTCCAGATACAAAGATGAGACATTTTAAAGTAAGGGGGAAATGTCCTTGGCAAAAATCAATCAAATAATATTATAGATCTATATGCAGTGGTTACTAAATGAAGAATACCATGTTGGGTCAGCAGGTAAAGAATCTGCCAGCAATGCAGGAAACACAGGAGACTCTAGTTGGATCCCTGGGTTGGGAAGATCCCCCGGAGGAGGAAATGGCAACCCACTCCAGTATTCTTACCTAAAAATCCCAGGCCTGGCAGGCTACAGTCCATGGGGTTGCAAAGAGTGGGACACGACTGAGAAACTAAGCACACACCAAACGATTTCAGAGTACTGGATCTATAGCCATTATTTCAGCTACTTTGACATTATATAAAAATGAAAAGTATATGAAATGTCCATAAAAATCTGTATTCAATAATGTCCAGTACAGGAAAAAAAATTTTTAATACTATTCTTGTTTTTGTGAGATACAAATGGCTTTATTATGATATTTCAAAATTTCATAAAACAAAAGTCTAATAGTGATTCTTCAGATCTTTCTTTTTCTTTGCTTTTACCTTTGTTTCGTGGGAGCTTAGTTCTTATTCCCAGGTGGCGCTAGTGGTAAGCTGCCTCCCAGTGCAAGAGACTTAAGAGACAGGGCTTCAAACCCTGGGTCAGGAAGATCCCCTGGAGGAGGAAAGGGCAACCCACTCCAGCATTTTTGCCAGGAGAATCCCATGGACAGAGGAGCCTGGCAAGCTACAGTCCCTGGAGTCACAAAGAGTCAACAAGATGGAAGCAGCTTAGCATGGTGCAGGTCTTATTCCTAAGTTTCTGTGTTGGCTTCTTATTGTGAATAAGAACTATTTGGTAGATATAATACTCTTAAAGAAAAAATATTTGGCAAGTCGTTTTGGACATCAATTAATATGGTTGAATGAGAACTACAAAATCATCTCTTTTTTGCTCTCAGAGAATAGGAATTTTAATAAAATTATTTTTAAATATTAAAATACACTTAATATTTTAAATATAAAAATTAAATATAGAATATATGGAATTTATTTAAAATAGATAACTCCGTTTAAAAGGAATGGTACAAGAATTTCTCTGATCCAGGAATACTAAAAAGGCCATAGGGGACATTGAAGCCACAAGTTTCCCAGAAAAGAGTAAGTGGATGCAGAAAATGAGTTTCAAATAATACAAGGCTCACAAAAAAATGGTTGATGGCCATATCCCTCTTGTTACAAAAGACCAGAATGAAGCTGAGTGCCAGGTAGCTCTCCTAACATTGAAGTGGCCTGAATTAACCTTATTTGAAACCCCAGAAAGTGGGCACAGTGTGGCACCTTTCTGTGATCCTGAAAGAAAAGAGACACTGCAGTGAGAACCCCTCTGTATGTGGGCATTAACATCCTAACTAGTCCTCCTCACAAGGATAAAGCCTGCAGGCCTCCAAATGAAGACTCGTTTCTCTCTGTTCAACCTGGAGACCCTTACTGAGGCAACTGAAAAACACATGAGATGAGGACTTTGCATGAGAAAAAAGTTCCTGTATCAGATTCAGACAAAAATAACAAACACATGAGGAAGTGCATGGTTGAGAACAGTCAGCTGATGTAACAAATGGGAAAATTCATGCCCAAGAGATAGAAATATTGAAGAAGTTAAAAAGAATTACAAAGTATACATGCTGAACTTGCCTGTGGGATTTTTTATAAAAAAAAAAAAGACTGCTAGCAGCCTTCCAATGATAAAGATCATGTAATAAGAGCAAACTCATATTAAAAAAATAATACCATTGGAAATCTTGAAAATATAAATAATTTTTTTTAAAAAGGAGAGATAGAATGAACAGTGGATTTAATGCAGTTGAAGAGAAATTACCTAACAAGAAAATAGAACTGGAGGACATAGCCAAGAGAAGTTAAGAAATAAAAAACTGGGTAGATAATTTAAGACAGATAGTGGATAGAGTAAAAAGTGATAATGTTATTAATGCTCCAGTGCTCAGTTGCTCAGTCGTGTCCAGCTCTTTGTGACCTCATGGAATGTAGCCTGACAGGCTTCTCTGTCCATGGGATTTCCCAGGCAAGGATACTGGAGTGGGCTGCCATTTCCTCCTCCAGAGGATCTTTCAGATCTAGGGATCAAACACTTCCATGTCTCTTGCAGCTGGCTCCAGCATTGGCAGGTGGATTCTTTACCACTGAGCCACCTGGGAAGCCCCTAATTAGTAGGAAATCCAGAAAATGATAAAAGTGAATGTGGCAAAAAGGAATTGTCCAAGATAATGACTTAAAATTACTCATAAGTGAAAAGAGATAAGAGTTATTAGATTGTAACTGACTGGAGGAAGTAAGAAAAAAGTGAAGAGAACTCACGGTGAATACAAAAGGAAAGGTAAAACGGTAGAAATGAGTCCACATATTTCAGTAATCAAAAGTAATGCACATGGGCTAAATTCACTTATTAAAAGTAAACAACTCTGAAATTGATAAATTTTTTAAAATTCAGCTTTATGAAGCAAAATGACATTAAAGAAAAGATTGAAAATAAAAGGATGAAAAAGTTACAGCAGGGAAAATATAACCAAAGATACTTGATTTAAAAAATTAATACTTGGTCAAAATAGAGCTCAAAGCAAATTGCATGATAGGGACAAAGACAGACATTTCACCCTAAAAAAATGACTAACCCACCAAGAAAACTCTATAATCTTAAATAACTTAGCCTCAAATACATATAAAGCAGACACTGAGGAAATCATGGAAAAATAAATAAATCAGTGATAACAGCAGAATCTTTTTACATGCCTTTCTTGGAAAATAGAAGGTTAAATAGACAAAACTAAATAGTCCAAATATATTGATGTTAGATTTGAATGGTACTATAAACTTTCCTGATGTAATAGATATATAGAACTGTGGTCTAAGAAATAGATACACATTCTTCTCAAGACTGAAACATTTATAAAAATTGATGAGACCTCTATCCCAAAGGGAAGACTCAACAAATTGCAAACACTCGGTATCACTCAAGCCACATTCTCTGGTAACAATACAATCAACTTAGATATCAACTTTTAAAAGAATGTTCAGAACTCCAATAATTAATTCATGGATTAAATATGAAATATTTAGAAGTGAACAGTAACAACAGTGCATATTAATGATTCATGGGATGCTGATAAAGCAGTACTTAAATGAAAATTTTATATATAAATGTATTTATTAGACAAGAATCCTTGAAAAGCAATAATCTATTTTCAACTTAAGGAATTAAAAGATATTAAGAATTAAATCTAATAAATTATAATAAGATAATTAGAATATCAAAAGCAGAAAGCATTTAATCAAAAATACAAGAAAATTAAAGTGGTTAACAATAGCTAGTTCTTTGAAAGACATGAAATAGTCAAAGTTCTATCAAGACTGATTGCTAAAGAAAAGTTAAACAATTGAGAACAATAAAGTAACAGAGCTACAGATATAATAGAGACTTAAAATTATGAGACTATTTCAAATTAATGAAATGATTCTATAAATTTAAATACAATGAAGAACATGCAGAAAATGTAAACTGTCAAAATTGATTCAAGAATAGAAAATCTGAATAAATGCAATTTTGACTTTTTAAATTTCCCCTATAAAATTACACTCATCAGATGATTTTATGGGTGCATTTTATTAAGTCTGCAAGAAAATGATTGTACCGTGCTTAATCGCCCAGTCATTTCCAACTCATTGCGACCCCATAGATTAGCCCTCCAGGCTCCTCTGTCCATGGGGATTCTCCAGGCAGATATACTGGAGTGGGTTGCCATGTCCTCCTCCAGGGGATCTTCCCAACTCAGGGACTGAACCCAGGTCTCCTGCATTGCAGGCAGATTCTTTACTATCTGAGACACCAGGGAAGCTCAAGAAAATGATTACTCCTCTTTTATAACATGTTTCCAGAAAATAAAGAATAAAGTAGGAAAACTGTCTCTGAACCAGTTATTAAAGCTAACAAGATAGTTGAGAAGGTTGCTGGCTATAAGATTAATGAAACAAAATCAACAGCATTCCTAGTAAACAGTTAGAATACATAACAAGAAAAAACCCTATTCCCAACTGCAAGGAGAAAAAAAAAAAAAGTAACAGAAATGGATGTACCAAAAGATGTAAAAGACTTTCTGGAATATTTAAACTATTAGATTAAAGTATATGAAATTCCTTTTTTGTAAGTCAAAACTTTTCAAGTATGGATAACTTCATATGGTTCAACCTATTATGTTGACGGAAATAAGAAAATCTAAATACACGGAACAGTATATTTGCATATAGATGTAAAAACTTGATGATATCATAAATGTATCAGTTATCCACAAGATGGTTACTAATTGTAATCAATATCACTCCAGGAAAATTGTATGGCACCTTATTTTAAATCTGCTTCTAAAATCTGTATGGAATAGTAAATATCTAAGAATAGCCAAAAAGCAAAAATTGAGAAAAAGAACAAGCATTTGCCCTGCCAGATATCAAGCTCTTGCATAACTATAGTATTAAGATAGTGATGGTTATGCAGAAAGAAACAAATCTAAGAAATCACAAAGATCAGAAACAGACCTAATCATATATGAAAACTTTAAATACAATGAAGTTGGCATTAAAAATCAGTGGGAGAAAGATAAATCACTCAATTGATGTTATTGAAACACTAGATTTTCAGGTGGACTTCCCACGTGGTGCTTGTGGTAGAGAACCTGCCTGTCAGTGCAGGAGAGGTAGAAGATGCAGGTTCGATCCCTAGGTTGGGAAGATCCCATGGAGGAGGACATGGCAACCGGCTCCAGTACCCTTGCCTGGAGAATCCCAGGGACAGAGGAGCCTAAGGAAGAAAAGAATGCTCTTAAATATTCATCATATTTAAATAGCAATTGGAGAAGGAAATGGCAACCCATTCCAGTACTCTTGCCTGGAGAATTCCATGGATGGAGGAGCCAGGTAGGCTACAGTCCATGGGGTCCCAAAGAGTCAGACGTGACTGAGAAACTTCACTGCTAAATAGCAATTGCAGAATGGTTAGAAAATCTACCTGTGAAAATATTTTAACTATTAACAGAAAAAAAAAAGCAGCTTTATAAACTTGAGATAGGGAGAGTTTCTTAATTAGGATATAAATCCATAGAAAGAAAATATTAAAAACCATTTTCAAAATTAAAAGATGTATATGAGAGAAGACATTATTTAAAAAATTAGTAAGTAATAAAGCAAAGAATGAAGACACGTGTTCCTTCTCCTTCCTCTCTATATCTCACTAAGTAACACTTTAAGGAGAAAAAAAATGTAGAAGCCACATGAAAACAAAGAAAGAAGGACCCTGTAACAATAGTTTGTTATCACAGAAAGTCTTGGGCATTGGTAGTACCAGGGACTGAAAGCAGAGGGAAAATTAGTGGCCAAAAGAAAATGGATTGAAAGTTTATTCAGGAGCGAGTAGATCTTCATAATCCATTCCTTATTTGTGGCTAGGAGAGAGCTTTTTTCCTCACCTGGCAGAAAATTGGAGGTTTAACCCTTTAGAGAAGGTGAACCATAACTCTGTATGGGGCAATGTCCAAGGGAAGGAAAAGGTACATCGTTGGAAATGAAAATAAATGCCCCTTACCATCCCTTCCTTCTAGCAATCAGGTTCATATCTTCAAAGCAAAAATCAGAAGATTTCTCCCTCAGTTCAGTTCAGTTCAATCGCTCAGTCGTGTCCAACTCTTTGCGACCCCATGAATCACAGCATGCCAGGCCTCCCTGTCCATCACCATCTCCCGGAGTTCACTCAAACTCATGTCCATCGAGTCCATGATGCCATCCAGCCATCTCATCCTCGGTCGTCCCCTTCTCCTCCTGCCCCCAATCCCTCCCAGCATCAGAGTCTTTTCCAATGAGTCAACTCTTCGCATGAGATGGCCAAAGCATTGGAGTTTCAGCTTTAGCATCATTCCTTCCAAAGAAATCCCAGGGCTGATCTCCTTCAGAATGGATTGGTTGGATCTCCTTGCAGTCCAAGGGACTCTCAAGAGTCTTCTCCAAGACCACAGTTCAAAAGCATCAATTCTTCAGCGCTCAGCCTTCTTCACAGTCCAACTCTCACATCCATACATGACCACAAGAAAAACCATAGCCTTGACTAGACAGACCTTAGTTGGATTCCTCCCTAGCAGTTTGAATTTGCTAAGAGACAAGATCTAAAGACAATGGCATGTCCCCAAGTAAAATAGCCCAGCCAAATCACCTGCAGATTTACTGCTTTATTCAAAAGCTCCAGTCAGCTTTTCCTGCCCCACTCTTGAATATGACAAGAACCCAATGACCACCAGCTGAGAAAAGTTTCCAACATAAAAAACAAAATTCCTTTCCCCCTAAAAAATAACTAACAAAAACTAGAAAAGGAAACGCAAGAAGAGAGAGGCGAGATTGAAGAAGAAATATTTTTTAAAAAACATTAAGATATTACAACCATGAAGCAGAAACAGAATGCAAAGAAGTATTTGGAGAGCAAAAGACCTTGGAAATTAAAAAAGAATTGATAATAGAAATCAAAAGTCTACTAGAAGGTTTAGAAAATAAGAGGAAGTCTCTGAACGTGGAAAATAGATGAAAAGATTAAAGAGAGAGAGAAGATAAAATTAGAGGCCAATCCAGGGGGTCCAACAGCTGAATAATAGTAGTTTCAGAAATTAAAGGAAAGAGCATAGAGGAGGAGGAAATTATCATATTTAAAGAACATTCCCCAGAACCAGAAGACACATGTTCTCAGAATGCCAGAGCCATCGAGTGTCCAGCATGACGGCAGGATGAAGATCCACATCAAGACATATCAGCACAAAATTTTTGCTCTGGGCTCAGGGTGAAATTTTAAGATGTCCAAAGAGGAAAAAAATAAATAAGTAAATAAAGCCTCCCTCAAGAAAAGAAAAGCACAAAAAATCATATACAAAGGAAAATAACAACGTGGGAGGTCTTTTTTAAAGCATTCCAAGGTAAATACTTTCTAAACCAGAATCTATAATAAGCCAAATATTCAAACAATGTGAGATTGGAATGGAGCCATATTCAGACATGCATAGATCTCAAACATTTTACCTCCTTTTCCAGATGCAGTTGGGGATGATACTCTATAGAAGTGAGAAAATGAAACAAGAAAAATCTCTGTGGACCATTAAACAAAAATTCCAACACAGGACAGAGAGGAGAGGAGATCTTCGGGTGAAAACAGGCTGACTTAGGGAGAAATGAGACCAGAGCAAAAAGACAGACCATTGCAGGAGGAATATCCCCAAGAGGAAGAAATGGATTAGATATCTGTCATGCTGCAATGTCTTGAGAGATTTTTCTCTTCTGGCAGATAAAAACATGAATGACGTGCAAATTCAGGGAGTTATTGGTGTATCAGTGGTGGTGAAGCCACAGACCTGTGTGCAACTGTTTGAGGAGGAGGATGGAGGAAAAGGAGAAGGAAAAGAGTCCTGGATGTCCCGTTGGTTAGAGGCTAGGGAGACACAGAAAGAGCTGACGGTGAAGCAGGAAGAGAGTGGGTGAAACAAGAGGGGTGTTCTGACAGCCAAGTGAAGGTATTCTAGAAGCCAAGAGTGACCAACTCTGTGAAATTATTCAGATGGATTAAGTGAAATGAGGACCGAGGATAATGGCTGGATCTGGCAACAGGGAGCTGCCTTGGATGGAGCTGTTTTGGTGGCGCAGTAAGGGTGGAGACTTCCAGTGGGGACATGAGAAAATAGAAGGAGAGGAATTGGAGATAGATGTGTCTGTTAGAGGAAGCACACTGATGGAAACCGCCCACCCTGGCCAGGTACCATAGTAACCATTTGCATGAGTTGTTTTATGACAGGAGATCCTGATAAGGAATACGGAACTAATAAGCCACCACCAACCGGCAGAGTTCGGGAGAGGTCTAAAGGAGACACTGCGTGTCTGTCCACTTCCCAGAATCCCTCTCGCTAGCATCCATCTTGGCTGAGCGATGCATGTGCCACCAGGAAAGCCTCTGAATTAGAATGATTGCTCAAAGACCACCCGGAAACTAATCCCATCACCATAAAACCCAACATTGCAAGCCACGCGGCAGAGCAATTCTCCTGGGTTTCCTTACCCTACTGCTCTCCACCCGGGTGCCCTTTCCCAATAAAATCTCTTGCTTTGTCGGCACATGTGTCTCCTCGGACAATTCATTTCTGAGTGTTAGACAAGAGGCCAGTTTCAGGCCCTGGAAGGGGTCCGCCTTCCTGCAACATGTCCACAGAACTGAGGAGATACATGAGAACAGAGGTGTGATGCGGAGGGAGGGAGGTTAGAGCAGGTTCTTGTTTGGGTTTTTTTTTTTTTTTTTTAAGACCGAAATGTTTTGTTTTTTTTTTAAATTTTAAATCTTTAATTCTTACATGCATTCCCAAACATGAACCCCCTCCCACCTCCCTCCCAAAACATCTCTCTGGGTCATCCCCATGCACCAGCCCCAAGCATGCTGCATCCTGCGTCAGACATAGACTGGCAATTCAATTCACATGATAGTATACATGTTAGAATGTCATTCTCCCAAATCATCCCACCCTCTCCCTCTCCCTCTGAGTCCAAAAGTCCGTTATACACATCTGTGTCTCTTTCCCTGTCCTGCATACAGGGTCGTCATTGCCATCTTCCTAAATTCCATATATATGTGTTAGTATACTGTATTGGTGTTTTTCTTTCTGGCTTACTTCACTCTGTATAATCGGCTCCAGTTTCATCCATCTCATCAGAACTGATTCAAATGAATTCTTTTAACGGCTGAGTAATACTCCATTGTGTATATGTACCACAGCTTTCTTATCCATTCATCTGCTGATGGACATCTAGGTTGTTTCCATGTCCTGGCTATTATAAACAGTGCTGCGATGAACATTGGGGTACATGTGTCTCTTTCAATTCTGGTTTCCTCGGTGTGTATGCCCAGAAGTGGGATTGCTGGGTCATAAGGTAGTTCTATTTGCAATTTTTTAAGGAATCTCCACACCGTTCTCCATAGTGGCTGTACTAGTTTGCATTCCCACCAACAGTGTAGGAGGGTTCCCTTTTCTCCACACCCTCTCCAGCATTTATTGCTTGCAGATTTTTGGATCGCAGCCATTCTGACTGGTGTGAAGTGGTACCTCATTGTGGTTTTGATTTGCATTTCTCTAATAATGAGTGATGTTGAGCATCTTTTCATGTGTTTGTTAGCCATCCGTATGTCTTCTTTGGAGAAATTTCTGTTTAGTTCTTTGGCCCATTTTTAACTTATGCAGCTCAATTCCAAAAAATAAACGACCCAATCAAAAAATGGGCCAAAGGACTAAGACCGAAATGTTTAAGCACATTTTATGCCATTGGGAATGATCCAATAGGGAAGGAGATTTTCATGACACAGGAAAGACAAAGGAATAAATCCTGGCAGGATATTCTTGATGAAGCAAGACTGGGTGAATCCAGTGTTCAAGTTGAGGGTTGCCCTTATGTAGGAGCACAATACTCTATCCATAGTCACAGAAAGTAAGTCTTAGTATATTAATTTAAATAGTATTTAGGAACACATTTAAGTATACAAGACTTCCCTGGTGGCTCAGACAGTAAAGCGTCTGCCTACAATGTGGGAGACCCAGGTTCAATCTCTGGGTCGGGAAGATCTCCTGGAGAAGGAAATGGCAACCCACTCCAGAATCCTTGCCTGGAAAATCCCATGGATGGAGGAACCTGGTGGTCCAAGGGGTCATAAAGAGTCAGACACGACTGATTGACTTCACTTTCACTTTTAAGTATACAAAGCTGGTAAACGATTCAAATTATTGACACATCAAATTCATGATTATGGGAACCTAAAGCACAGATGGAACTGAGATAAAGGTAGTTCATAGCGATATAAACTTTCTCTGAAATCTTTATTTTATTTTTAAAAGATAAGGCAAACAGAATTTTAAAGTAATTTTTCTTTTTCCTATTTATTATCCAGGTTTCAGATGGCATATCAAACACATACAGCTTTTCTTCTCAAAGCCCAATAGCTTTGAGTCTCAAAATTTTTCTGCTATAAGTATTTTTAGAAAGTTTATTAATATCCAGGTATCTTACCCACCCTATACCTAGGCTGCCTATGGATCTTTAGGGTGTATTAAGATGCAGAGAGAACCAGATATTTTAAGAAAAGCAGAAGTAACTTGTGTTTCAATGCAGATGGAAGGAAGGGCACATAACCAAGAACAAACACAATTTTGGCATCAACCTGAAGAATAATGTCAAGAGAGCTAAAGTAACTCTAGCCCTCAAAGGATACTGACAATAACACAAAGTTTTTGTTTTCGAGCCTTGTCAAAGCTGGAAGAGAGAGGAAATAATCTATCCCCTTGGGGGAAGTGGTGAGGAATGTTGGTGCAAGTGTTTATTTGAATACTTTTAGTTCACCCTCTTCCGTAAAAGATCTGAGATTATTCACAAAGACACTTGCCATGAGGCAAGATCTTTTTTAAAAGTGAGGAAATGAAGGGAAATAAGATTACGAAAAGTAGATTAAATCAGGTATATGGAAAGGACCAAAATACGTTTGCTCTGTTCTTGTTCACTTTGCTAAAAATGGGTCTCAAATTAGATTCTAAGTGACAAACGTAATTGGTTACTCAGTCTTCTGAATCCATAGGATGAAGACAGACTCTTTGCCTGGATATTCAGCCATCCCTGTCCTGAGGCTGGAAAGAAGTTTCTGCTGTGCATCTCCCAAAAGACAGCATGGAGGACTTTCAAGTCAAAGCAGGGTTGAAATGGCACCACAGACTTTTCCTTCCCTAATACCTAACAGAATGAGCAAAACAGAATAAAAAACTAACACGGAATGGGGAGAAAGGGAAGCCCAATACAGCACAGGTGAAAACCTGGCAACGAAGGAAAGACAGATTTTGGAGCAGAGCATAGAGGGGCTGTACAGCTAGGTTGCTTAACTTGCCACTTTCTTTAGGTGGCACATTGATATGTTGAGAAAAATCTGCAGATGACACAGAAGTACCCCCAGATCCGGAGAGAAGCAGAATGAGAGTGTATCCTCTAAATGAGGAATAATGGAAGTAACAGCTCAAGAGAAACAACTGAAGGTATAGAGCATTGACTCTAACAGACATGGAGGCACTGGAGCACCACAGGCTGGAAAGTTTGAGGATGATGTCCTTGAGCTTTAGATCCATTCCCAGGTGAAATGGCACAAACTCAGGTATAAAACACACAACAGAATCTCGAAGGAAAATGCAAACTGTAGTTTCTTTTCTTCCACCACTTCCTCAAACTATAGAAAAAGTAGTTAGGATATAATATGTTAAGTTCTTAACTGGGTTGAAAGTAGGAAACACTCTAGTTGGATTGAATGGGAAGGTAGGCAGGAGTGATGGCACGTTAGACAGGATCCCTCTGAAATGAGCTGGATGAAAGGAGCCGCAAAACAATTCCAGGCACATCTCAGAGGAATCCACCACAATATAGCAAGTAGCACAGTGAACAGAAACACAAACTTTTTGGTTTCCTAGTGCATATAAAAATTATGTTTACATTATAATTGTAGTCTATTAAGTGTGCAGTAGTATTATGTCTAAAACTGCATATACTTTAATTTAAAAATACTTTATTGTTAAAAATGCTAACCATTCTTTGGCTCTTCAAGGAGTCATAATCTTTTTGCTGGTGGACGGTCTTGCCCTGATGTTGATGGCTGCTGACTGATAAGAGTGGTGGTTGCTGAAGGTCGAAGTGGCTGTGAAGTTTTCTTAAAATAAGACAATGAAGTTTATCACATCAGTTCTGACACTTCCTTTCACACATGATTTCTCTGTAACATGCAGTGGTGGTTGATAACATTTTACCCACAGCAGAACTTCTTTCAAAATTGGAGTTGATCCTCTCAAACCCTGCCACTGCTTTATCAACTAAGTTTATGTAATATTCTAAATCCTTTGTATCCATTTTGAAAAGGAGCAGGGCTCTGTGGTCCTTCCCCAACCCCACCCCACCATGTCCTCTGCCTGCTTTTTTGTCTGTGGGAAAACTTTAGCCAAAGAATAAGTTTAATCAGAGAAGTGAGAAAATGCAGAAACAAAGGAAAGGAGTCCAACAAGAGTAGCGTTTGGCCTATCTCAGCTTTCATCATGGCTTCTCACTAAGCTTAATCACTTCTAGCTTTTGATTTAAAGTGTGAAATAGGTGACTCTTCCTTTCACTTGAGGAAGAGGCCATTGTCAGGCTATTAATTGGCCTAATCTCAATATTGTTATGTCTTAGGGAATAGGGAGGCCCAGGAGGGAGAAAGAAGAGCAAACAGCTGGTTGGTGGGGCAGTCAGAACCCACAGGACATTTATCAATTAAGTTTCCGTCTTATTAATGGATGTGGTTTATGGTGCCCTTGAGATTATCACTGTAAATTAAGATAACAAATACAGAAAGTAGAGAAAGTAGAAAAAAGATGTTATAGAATATAGAAAAGAGGGTCCTACATAAAGATAATTAACAACCTGCAAGTTCAGAAACAAACAAAAAAAAAGGAATAAATGATGTATTCAATGATAAAATAGAAGAGAACCTTCCTACACCCACCAAATGAAAAATTTACAGGTTAAAAGATGACTAGATTCTGGAAAATTTTGATACAGATTGTTCATAATGATATATGGCAGAGCTAAGCTACTTTGAACAAAAAGAGATAACTCTTGATGTGTCCAGAAAGAAAGTACCTTATAGGGGGAGATAAATCAGGCTGGCCTTAGGCTTTTCCTTGATGAAGACAGTGGAACAGTTTAAATCAAGCCATGTGGAAAGTAGTGTGACCAAAGCATGTCATACCAAGTGAAGATGTCATTCAAGTGTAATGTACACAGGCAGACCTCGAGAGAGAGAACCAGCTCAGAATCCCAGACACAAGGACTTTTCTTGAAGAAACAACTTGACAAAAAATCCAGATAATTATTAATAACACACTCAAAATGAAGAACTCGGGAATAGAGAGACCATGGTGGGAAGGGGCCAGTGATGACCACTGAATATGTCTAATTATTGAATGATAACCAAATTACTATGGGACTTATATTTTCTGAATAAAATATAATCATTATCAAACTGAGCACAGTTACTAAGAATATACAAACAAAATTTGCGAGATGGGCAGGAAGATGGAAGTAGTATAGTCTTAGAAAGGTGTAAGGATTGCATACCCTTCAGGCAATCCTTAACAAATACTATTAATATTTCTCTCAACCAGACTTTGCAAAAGCACTGGATGACACCAGTTGTAAGACTGTACTCCCTGATAGATGGTTGGAAATTAAATTCATGAGAATAGATCCATTAGCTTGTGGAATTAGCAAGCCTAACAGATCCATAAGCTTTTAGAGTTAAAAAGGTTTAAAGTTAGCATGGCTAATCTGAGTTAGTTGATCTCAGAAAGTAGGCAAAACCACTTAGTTCCCATTTTTACTTTCATGGTTTTCAGAGAGGAGAGAAGAATTCAAATAGCTGCAGAAAAACATATAATGAAGAAACTGTCTTTGTGCCAGTACCATACTGTCTTGGTGACTGTGGCTTTGTAGTAGAGCCTGAAGTCAAGCAAGTTGATTCCTCCAGTTGCATTATTCTTTCTCAAGATTGCTTTGGCTATTCGAGGTTTTTTGTGTTTCCATACAAATCTTGAAATTATTTGTTCTAGCTCTGTGAAAAATATCGCTGGTAGCTTGATAGCGATTGCATTGAATTTGTAAATTGCTTTGGGTAGTATACTCATTTTCACTATATTGATTCTTCCAATCCATGAACATGGTATATTTCTCCATCTATTAGTGTCCTCTTTGATTTCTTTCATCAGTGTTTTACAGTTTTCTATATATAGGTCTCTAGTTTCTTTAGGTAGATATATTCCTAAGTATTTTATTCTTTTCATTGCAATGGTGAATGGAATTGTTTTCTTAATTTCTTTTTCTACTTTCTCATTATTAGTGTATAGGAAAGCAAGGGATTTCTGAGTGTTGATTTTATATCCTGCAACTTTACTATATTCATTGATTAGCTCTAGTAATTTTCTGGTGGAGTCTTTAGGGTTTTCTATGTAGAGGATCATGTCATCTGCAAACAGTGAAAGTTTTACTTCTTCTTTTCCAATTTGGATTCCTTTTATTTCTTTTTCTGCTCTGATTGCTGTGGCCAAAACTTCCAAAACTATGTTGAACAGTAGTGGTGAAAGTGGGCACCCTTGTCTTGTTCCTGACTTTAGGGGAAATGCTTTCAATTTTTCACCATTGAGGATAATGTTTGCTGTGGGTTTGTCATATATAGCTTTTATTATGTTGAGGTATGTTCCTTCTATTCCTGCTTTCTGGAGAGTTTTTATCATAAATGGATGTTGAATTTTGTCAAAGGCCTTCTCTGCATCTATTGAGATAATCATATGGCCTTTATTTTTCAATTTGTTAATGTGGTGAATTACATTGATTGATTTGTGGATATTGAAGAATCCTTGCATCCCTTGGATAAAGCCCACTTGGTCATGGTGTATGATCTTTTTAATGTGTTGTTGGATTCTGATTGCTAGAATTTTGTTGAGGATTTTTGCATCTATGTTCATCAGTGATATTGGCCTGTAGTTTTCTCTGGCACAAAGACAGAAATATAGATCAATGGAACAAAATAGAAAGCCCAGAGATAAATCCACACACATATGGACACCTTATCTTTGACAAAGGAGGCAAGAATATACAATGGAGTAAAGACAATCTCTTTAACAAGTGGTGCTGGGAAAACTGGTCAACCACTTGTAAAAGAATGAAACTAGATCACTTTCTAACACCGCACACAAAAATAAACTCAAAATGGATTAAAGATCTAAATGTAAGACCAGAAACTATAAAACTCCTAGAGGAGGACATAGGCAAAACACTCTCTGACATAAATTACAGCAGGATCCTCTATGATCCACCTCCTAGAATTCTGGAAATAGAAGCAAAAATAAACAAATGGGATCTAATTAAAATTAAAAGCTTCTGCACAACAAAGGAAAATATAAGCAAGGTGAATAGACAGCCTTCTGAATGGGAGAAAATAATAGCAAATGAACCAACTGACAAACAACTAATCTCAAAAATATACAAGCAACTTATGCAGCTCAATTCCAGAAAAATAAACGACCCAATCAAAAAATGGGCCAAAGAACTAAATAGACATTTCTCCAAAGAAGACATACGGATGGCTAACAGACACAGGAAAAGATGCTCAACATCACTTATTATCAGAGAAATGCAAATCAAAACCACAGTGAGGTACCACTTCACACCAGTCAGAATGTCTGCGATCCAAAAATCTGCAAGCAATAAATGCTGGAGAGGGTGTGGAGAAAAGGGGACCCTCCTACACTGTTGGTGGGAATGCAAACTAGTACAGCCACTATGGAGAACAGTGTGGAGATTCCTTAAAAAATTGCAAATAGAACTGCCTTATGACCCAACAATCCCACTTCTGGGCATACACACCAAGGAAACCAAATTGAAAGAGACACATGTACCCCAATGTTCATCGCAGCACTATTTATAATAGCCAGGACATGGAAACAACCTAGATGTCCATCAGCAGATGAACGGATAAGAAAGCTGTGGTACATATACACAATGGAGTATTACTCAGCCGTTAAAAAGAATACATTTGAATCAGTTCTGATGAGATGGATGAAACTGGAGCCAATTATACAGAGTGAAGTAAGCCAGAAAGAAAAACACCAATACAGTATACTAACACATATATATGGAATTTAGAAAGATGGCAATGACGACCCTGTATGCAAGACAGCAAAAAAGACACAGATGTGTATAACGGACTTTTGGACTCAGAGGGAGATGGAGAGGGTGGGATGATTTGGGAGAATGGCATTGAAACATGTATACTATCATGTAAGAATCGAATCACCAGTGTATGTCTGATGCAGGATACAGCATGGTTGCGGCTGGTGCACGGTGATGACCCAGAGAGATGTTATGGGGAGGGAGGTGGGAGGGGGGTTCATGTTTGGGAACGCATGTATACCCGTGGTGGATTCATGTCAATGTATGGCAAAACCAATAAAAAAATAAAAAATTACAAAATTACAAAAAAAGAAACTGTAGCCCAACATCACTGAGGAGCTGTAGAAAGGGACTTGATCACATGAGAGAAGCATTCTCATTTCTGGAGCCAGAGAAGAACATCCCAGAGCCCAGAAGGAACCACAGGTGTGATCTCAGCCTTCTGAGATCTCACAGCAAAATCATGGAGAATGAGGAAGGGCTTGAACACTGGAAACAGAAATGTGATCTTGCTTGGCAAAAGAAGAAGTAGTTGAATAAAGAATATAGACTAACAAGATTGAAGTCTGGAAAAAAATCTCGAAGAGACTGTCAGATGGTGAATGAGCTTTTAGGAGAAAGGGAATAATTTTTAATGATAATTACATATCCAAATAATTCCATTCCCTATAACAACTGTGTGATGTATTCATTGTTCTTATCACAGTGAAGATGGAGAAACATAGTGTCAAAGAAATCAGGTATTTGTTCAAGGTCACACAGCTAGTAGATGCTGGACTATATTTGTTGTTATTGTTTATTCACTAAGTCGCATCTGACTCTTTGCGACCCCATGGACTGTAGCCTGCCAGGCTCCTCTCTCCATGGAATTTTCCAGGCAAGAATACTAGAGTGAGTAGCTGTTCTTCTCCAGAGGCTCTTTCCAACCGAGGGATTGGGCCCATGTCTTCTGCGTTGGCAGGCAGATTCTTTACCACTGAGCCACCATGAAAGCCCAGACTATATATACTGCCCCATTTTATAAAAAGTATGATGATCGCTAAGGATCCAGGCAGTTTTATTAAGATAAATGTTGGTCAGACTTACTCTTTCTTTTGATAACATTCTAGGTATAGAGATCTACCAGAGACTTAGTATATCCTGGCTTAATTAGGTGTTTAATCAAGTCTCCAGGTTATTCTGTGTCTCATATAATGGAAAAAAAAAATCAAAGTTTCATAGAATAATTGTTGCTTTAAGATATTCACCCTAAAAATACTAATAGCAGTGTACAATCTATTAAATGGAAAAAGAAAGTTAAAATGAGAACCTATATCTTGTTTTATTTTCTCAGAGACCATATATATATGTGTGTGTGTGTGTAGTGGTGTTGGAGAAGACTCTTGAAAGTCCCTTGGACTGCAAGGAGATCCAACCAATCCATTCTGAAGGAAATCAGCCCTGGGATTTCTTTGGAAGGAATGATGCTAAAGCTGAAACTCCAGTACTTTGGCCACCTCATGCGAAGAGTTGACTCATTGGAAAAGACTCTGATGCTGGGAGGGATTGAGGGCAGGAGGAGAAGGGGACAACAGAGGATGAGATGGCTGGATGGCATCACCAACTCGATGGACGTGAGTCTGAGTGAACTCCGGGAGTTGGTGATGGACAGGGAGGCCTGGCGTGCTGTGATTCATGGGGTCGCAAAGAGTTGGATACAACTGAGTGACTGAACTGAACTGAAGTGACTGATACATATATATATATACACACATATATTTAACTAACCTATTTTTCTCTTGACATAGTTTCTGGTATACAGTAAGTAGTCCAAAATATTTGCTAGAATAGTTCATGAATTTGGAGGGAATCTCTAGAGGAAAGCTACAGAACTCTGTCCTGTTTGGCTTTTTTTCTCTATAACTTGATGAAGACAGAAAAGATATTTCATCACGTTTGAAGGTGACAGAAAGCTGGAAAAGGGAATGAATAAGACTGATGATAAAATCCAGATTCAAAGTAGTCTTGACAGGTTGAAATGATAGGCAAAACCAAAATGTTCTCTTCTGTGTTTACCCTTAAAAACAACTGCCTAAGTACAGAATGGAAAAATAGAATTTGGCACTGATTTACATGAAAAATATTTGAGAGTTTTGCTTGTCCCCAGCAGGAGCCAACAATTTGATGTATCAATAGTTATTAAAATTAAAAAAAAAAAAAAACAGATTACATTAGTAAGATGATAGTGTCCAAATCACATAAAATTATAATCCCATTGGGTTTTCCACTGGTCTGATTACAGCAGGATATTACTTTCAATTTTGGGCACCCCAATTTAAGAAGGAAAAATTGAAAGGTTCTAAGACAAGATGGTCAAGAATAAGAGAAATGTTCTTCAAGAGACAGTTCAAAAAACAAGGGGACTTTTGGACTTCCTTGGTGGCTAAAACTCTGCACTCCAAGTGCCAGGAGCTCAGGTTAAATCCCTGGTGAGAGAACTAGGTCCTACATGCCACACTTAAGACCCTGCACAGCCAAATAAGTAAACATTAAAAAATGAAGAAAACAGGAGACTTTGGCATGTGGAAGTTTTAAGGGGAGACATAATTAGCTGCCTTCAAATATTTGAGAGGTAATTGTGTATAGAAAAGATCAGATATACTTGCTGTTTTTCCAGAGAGCAGAATTAAGAGGAAACAATGAGAGAAAGCTATAGACAAGCAGATTTCAGTTTATAAAAAAAGAACTGCCTCACAACTTGTTGTTTTTCAGTCTCTAAGTCATGCCCAACTCCTTGTGACCCCATGGACTGCAGCACGCCAGGCTGCCCTGTCCTTCACTATCTCCCAGAGTTCGCTCAGATTCATGTCTATTGAGTTGGTGATACCATCCAACCATCTCATCTTCTGTTGCCCATTTCTCTTGCCCTCAATCTTTTCCAGCATCAGGGTCTTTTCCTATAAGTCGGCTCTTCACGTCAGGTGGCCTAAGTATTGGAACTTCAGCTTCAACATCAGTCCTTCTAGCCTCACAACTAGATTTGTTCATTGGAGAAATGAGTTAACTTTCAGGGGAAGCCTAGAAATTTTCACTTCAGTGAGAAAGACTGTCTGGAGGGGATTCCTGTACAGAAAATGAGAAGAGTCAAGAATATCCCATGGGTTTCTCCTGGAGACCTTCCACTTCATTCAGATTCTCGGCTAGAGAGGAATTTGGTCTCAAGTAAGCAGAATTTTCAGTGGTTCTCATTTCCTCTCCACAAGGGCTCACAAGGAATTTCTTTGCCAACAAAATGCTTCCCTCTTGTCTCGTATTTCCATCTTTAAGCAAATCTCACACTTTGCATGCTTTATTCTATGTATATTATGCATCAATTTTAAAAATCCATTGGAATCTCTAAATACTTGTGTGTCTTCTACTCAATTAAGAGTAAAGATACCACTAGTGACAGCAGCAGAGGTCAAACACTTGGTTTGTTGAGACTCCTATAAAGAAACATTCAGTATATAAGAACATCCAATACAGATTTGTTTTTTTTTTTCTAATGAAACAAAAGATCTATCTCAAATTTAGGTGAAAAGATTCTAAAGTAATATTTCGACTCCTAAAGTCCCTAGCACTGACTAAAGTTAGAGTCTTTTGTTAAAATCATCTTGTTCCACTTATGTTCCTACAGCATTCTTCCTTTATTTGATTTCCTTAATAGATTTAAAATATCTTCTTCAAGGTGATGGGCACCTTGCCTGGAAAAAACTGGCTTCTCTCTGGGCAGGTGAAAGATCATTTTGTAAGCAGAAGCTGACAGATGTGAATAGCAAATTTAACCTACAGCAAGATCATGGATATTTGGGGATTCAATCTCCAGTCTTCCTAGAGACTGACAGAGCCTGGGGAAGGGTTGCAGATTTGAAGAGAACAGATTTCTGACGCTCAAGGCAACCAAAGGAATAGCTCATGAATACCGACTCTGGACCTGCTTTCTCTCTGCGGAGAGAAACGCAGACACAGTGCAATCCATGTTGCAGTGCCTATCTCCAACTCAACAGCACGCTGCTGCTAGATAATAAACAACTCATCAAACCACAATCTAGACCCGTTTCTTCACTTTCATTTCATGTTTCTGAGGATAGAATCTGTCTCACCAAATTGACAGGCTCTATCCTGCATACTTTGAGAGCCCAAGCAAATACAGGTCTGCCACATACCAAGTGCTCAAAAAATGCTTACTGCAAAAACATGAAAAGGGCAGCATCTTGGATCCAGTCTGTTTTGCAGATGGAGGATGGGTGACAGATGTGATCTAGGAAGAGATAAATGGAAAGCAGGCAGAGCAAGAGTGGTTGGCTGGTTATGGAAAATGCTGTAAGGAACTTCTGATTTTTTTGTCAAATACCAGGGCTCTTTTGTGGAATATGCAATCTGTCAAAGAAAGTAGAAAGTCTCATACATTAGGATTTTTGTTGTTGTTGTTCTTCCCAGGAAATGTACCATCTAATTGGTACTGTATCCAGTTTACAAAGAACTGAGTTAGATGTTCCTCTTTAAAGATGCATGCTGAATGGAAGCCAGGACTTCCATTCATTATAAACAAAATAATCAAGTGGTCTTCTTGTTGTGCCTGCGTGCTAAGTTGCTTCAGTTGTTTCCAACTCTTTGTGACCCTATGGACTGTAGCCTGCCCGGCTCCTCTGTCCATGGGATTCTCCAGGCAAGAATACTGGAGTGGGTTGCCATGCCCTCCTCCAGGGGGTCTCTTCAAATCTGCAACCCTTCCCCAGGCTCTGTCAGTCTCTAGGAAGACTGTCAGTCTCTCTGTCAGAGATCCATCCCGTGTCTCTTACCTCCCCTTTGTTGGCAAGTGGATTCTTTACCACTAGGGCCACCTGGGAAGCTCCAGTCTCCTTGGCATCTTTACTCAAATATTCCATTCATTATTCCTTATATTTAAGCAACCCTAGAGTTTCAAAGAGTAAACAAACTATATGAGTAACTTGCATCCTACTTCAGAAAAACTGACATTCACCAAGTAAAGTTGATTCTGTACTAGTTAATTCAAAAGAGAAAAATACATATTTGTCGAATACTTTTCATAGCCAGTTCCTATGGTTCATACTCTAGAGAAGAATCTAAGAGTTTCTTTCTCAAATAACTATATTAAAAAATTCAATACTTTGAACTATGGGGTGACAAGAATCTGACTGTACCCTGTTTGAGACAGGAATGAAATAAACTTTGTCCTCATAAAATAGATTTCCTCTAAGACAGAAATACATGGCAGGAAGGAAGCACTCCGTTGGTAAAGAAATTCTTGGTGAGCCATTAGGGAGAGCAAACGAGAGTCATTGAAAATTCTGTTTATTTGGGACCAAGATGTTCTCTAGTCCAGAATCTGAATATAGTATAAGGTCCTTGGGAGGAGCTCATGGGATATTCTTGACTCTCCTCATTTTCTGTACAGGTACCTGCTCCAGACTGTCATTCACACTGAACTGAAAACTTCTAGGTTTCCCCTGAAAGTTGGTACACTTTGGGTGTATTCTGTTCCCTCTCAGTCCATATCCTTGCCAAAAGTTGTCAGATGTCTAAATTTCAGCCATTTAATGGTTGTGTACCAGTATCTCATTGTGGTTTTAGTTTTCATTTCCTTGGTGAATAATGATATCGAGCATATTGTCACATGCTTGTTGGTCATTTGGAAATCTTTTGTCAAGTGCCTGTTTCAGTCATTAACCAATTTACAAAAACAAATCACTTATAATGAGATATTGGGCTTTCCAGGTGGCTCAGGGGTAAACAATCTGCCTGCCAAGCAGGAGACATGGGTTTGATCCCTGGGTTAAGAGGATCCCCTGGAGAAAGAAATGGAAACCCACTCCAATATTCTTGCCTGGGAAATACTATGGATGGAGGAGCGTGGCAGGCTGTATAGTCCACGGGGTCAAAAAGAGTCAGACACTACTTAGCAACTGAACAGGAGCATAATTTATATAAAATAACTCATTTTAAGTATGCAGTTTGATGAGTTTTGACAATTATAAACACTTATGTAACTGCCACTGCGATCAAGATATAGAACATTTCCATCAGCCCCCAAGGTTCCTTCATGCCTATTTGCAGTCAATGTCCACGTTCACAACCCCAGCCAAACGCTGATCTAATTTTTCACTATAGGTTAGTTTTACTGGCTCTCAGTTCAGTTCAGTTGCTCAGTCGTGTCCACCTCTTTGCGACCCCATGAATCGCAGCACGCCAGGCCTCCCTATCCATCACCATCTCCCGGAGCTCACTCAGACTCATGTCCATCGAGTCAGTGATGCCATGCAGCCATCTCATCCTCTGTCGTCCCCTTCTCCTCCTGCCCCTAATCCCTCCCATCATCAGAGTCTTTTCCAGTGAGTCAACTCTTCGCATGAGGTGGCCAAAGTACTGGAGTTTCAGCTCTAGAATTCTATATAAATAGAATTATACGGGTATGTACTCTCTTATGCCTGGCTTCTTTCACTGACTGTAATGTTTTTGAGGTGCATCTGTGTTGTTGGGGATATCAGTAGTTCATTCCTTTTTATTGCTGAGCAGTAGTCTTAGATAGATGGTCCACAGTTTGTTTATCAGTTCATCTTTTGATGGATGTTTATGTTATTTCCAAGTTTTTGCTATTATAAATAACAGCTGAATAAAGCTATTATGAACATATGTGTAGAAATGTCTTTGTATGCACATGTGTTTTCATTTCTCTTGGGTAAATGCCCTAATGAAGTTGCTGGAACTGTGTCATATGGTGTGTGTATATCTAGTTTTATAAGAGACTCCAAGATATTTTCCAAAGTGATTGTAACATTTTAAAGTCCAATGAGCAATAGAATTCCAATTCCTCCATATCCTTGACAACATTTGGGGTGTCAGTCGTTTTCATTTTAGCCATCTTTTTTGCTGTGGTAACTAATTGTGGTTTAAACTTATTTAACCCATTTTTATTTAGGTCTTTTGCATTTTTCCTTATAGACTTATGATTTTTTTTAAAAATATACTCATCTTTTGGGCATAAGTCATCTGTTACATATGTTGCTGAGAATATGTTCTTTGCTTCCATAGCTTGCTTTTTCAATTTCTGGATATGGTGGCTTTTGATGAACTAGAGTTTTTCATTCTAGTGAAGTACAATTTATTTATTTCCTTTTGATGTGTGCTTTTTATATCATGTTTAAGGAATATTTGCATACCTCAAAGTCATTAGTCATTATTGTATTCTCCAATGTTTCTTTTTTTCTTTTCCTGCAAGTTTGATCATTTTACTTATCATGTTTAGGTATAAGATCTGTTTTGAACTCATTTTTATGTATTGTATGAAGTGATCTTCAAGGTTTACTTTTATCCAAATGGATATTCAGCACCATTTGCTGTAATGATTTCCCACTAGATTTTAAAGACTATTTCAACATAAATCCTCAATGTGGAATCCATTTTTAGATTCCAGCTGTTAAGTGAATGGTGTAAATTATTAGAAACTTTCATGCTCCTCTATTGAAGAGGTGGCAAGAATACACAGAAGAACTGTACAAAAAAGATCTTCATGACCAAGATAATCTCGATGGTGTGATCACTCACCTAGAACCAGACATCCTGGAATGTGAGGTCAAATGGGCCTTAGAAAGCATCACTACGAACAAAGCTAGTGGAGGTGATGGAATTCCAGTAGAGCTATTTCAAATCCTAAAAGATGATGCTGTGAAAGTGCTGCACTCAATATACCAGCAAATTTGGAAAACTCAGCAGTGGTCACAGGACTGGAAAAGGTCAGTTTTCATTCCAATTCCAAAGAAAGGCAACGCCAAAGAATGCTCAAACTACCGCACAATTGCACTCATCTCACACGCTGGTAAAGTAATGCTCAAAATTCTCCAAGCCAGGCTTCAGCAATACGTGGACCATGAACTTCCAGATGTTCAAGCTTGTTTTAGAAAAGGCAGAGGAACCAGAGATCAAATTGCCAACATCTGCTGGATCATGGAAAAAGCAAGAGAGTTCCAGAAAAACATCTATTTCTGTGTTATTGATTATGCCAAAGCCTTTGACTGTGTGGATCACAGTAAACTGTGGAAAATTCTGAAAGAGATAGGCATACCAGACCACCTGACCTGCCTCTTGAGAAATCTGTATGCAGGTCAGGAAGCAACAGTTAGAACTGGACATGGAACAACAGACTGGTTCCAAATAGGAAAAGGAGTACGTCAAGGCTGTATATTGTCACCTGCGTATTTAACTTCTATGCAGAGTACATCATGAGAAACACTGGACTGGAAGAAGCACAAGCTGGAATCAAGATTGCTGGGAGAAATATCAATCACCTCATATATGCAGATGACACCACCCTTATGGCAGAAAGTGAAGAGGAACTAAAAAGCCTCTTGCTGAAAGTGAAAGAGGAGAGTGAAAAAGTTGGCTTAAAGCTCAACATTCAGAAAACAAAGATCATGGCATCTGGTCCCATCACTTCATGGGAAATAGCTGGGGAAACAGTGGAAACAGTGTCAGACTTTATTTTTGGGGGGCTCCAAAGTCACTCCAGATGGTGACTGCAGCCATGAAATTAAAAGATGCTTACTCCTTGGAAGGAAAGTTATGACCAACCTAGATAGCATATTCAAAAGCAGAGACATTACTTTGCCAACTAAGGTCCATCTAGTCAAGGCTATTGTTTTTCCAGTGGTCATGTATGGATGTGAGAGTGGGACTGTGAAGAAAGCTGAGCGCCAAAGAATTGATGCTTTTGAACTGTGGTGTTGGAGAAGACTCTTGAGAGTCCCTTGGACTGCAAGGAGATCCAAAAGTCCATTCTCAAGGAGACCAGCGCTGGGTGTTCTTAGGAAAGAATGATGCTAAAACTGAAACTCCAGTACTTTGACCACCTCATGCAAAGAGTTGACTCATTGGAAAAGACTCTGATGCTGGGAGGGATTGGGGGCAGAAGGAGAAGGGGATGACAGAGGATGAGATGGCTGGATGGCATCACTGACTTGATGGACGTGAGTCTGAGTGAACTCCAGGAGTTGGTGATGGACAGGGAGACCTGGCGTGCTGCGATTCATGGGGTCGCAAAGAGTTGGATACGACTGTGCAGCTGAACTGATTGAGTGATCGTTGTGACACTCTGAAAGTTTGTTACCTCTCTCAGGATAGATGTGGTGTGAGAGATTTTCCAGTATGTAACTGACAGTTTAAGGATTCTAATGATCTTGACCAGCCCCTACTCTGACTCTCAATTCCAGGGAGAGCCAGGTGCCTGAGTTCAGCCTCTCCTTAACAAGAGTTGCATATCCACATCAAAACTGGGTGTGGTCAGTCATTTTAATTTTAGCCATTCTGGTATGTGCATGCTAAGTGACTTCAGTCACATCCAACTCTGTGGGACCCTATGGACTGCAGCCCTCCAGGCTCCTCTGTCCATGAGATTCTCCAGGCAAGATAACTGGACTGGGTTGCTGTGCCCTCCTCCAGGGGATCCCCCAGACCCAGGGATCAAGCCGGAGTCTCTTACGTCCAACCTGCATTGGCAAGTGGGTTCTTTACCAATAGCGCCACTTGGGAAACCCATTCTGGTATGTAGTGGTAATTAAATATGTGGGTTTTTTTTTTTTTCCTAATTTTTAACTTTCATGTGAGTTTTGCTGAGAACCATCCTTAATGAAGATATGCGCTCTTCTTGACCTCATACATCCTTATACATTGCTGTTTAAGTCCCTAAGTCCCTAGACATTTGGTATTGTTTGATGCACTCTCCTGACCTCATGATATACAGGGTTTTTTTTTTTTTTTCTTATTTAAATAATACATAAAACTAAAGAAGTTAAGCTCTAAAAATATTTACGCTGAACACCGTTCAGTTCCTTTTGAATTCACAGCTGAGGGAAAATCTGGGTATGCACTTTTAAACTATTCATATTGTTTCAGTCTTCAGTTGTTGCTGTTTAGTTGCTAAGTCTTGTCTGACTCTGTTAGACCGTGGACTATAGCCCATCAGGCTCCTCTGTCCATGGGATTTCCCAGGCAAGAATACTGGAGTGGGTTCCTTCTCTAGGGGATCTTCCCAGGGATCGAACCTGAATCTCTTGCATTGCAGGGGGATTGTTTACCACTGAGCCACCTGGGAAGCCCTTGGCACATGAAAAGAGAATTTCCTCTACGTAAACCAGAGATCCTCAGTGTTGTCTTCGACCATTTACCATTCCTGAGGAGCTCCATATAGTCCACAGACCAAACCTTTGCACTATTAATGTGTATAGTACAATTCTGTCTGTACTTTGTTTCTGACTTGCATTAATATTTATTATGTTTAATGAAAGCTAATTGTTACCTCTTCAGAACCCATTGAAAATGGCATCATTATATCCAGAATTTTGATGAGACTTCTGGGCAGTAACTTGATGTACTTTCAGGTCTTTCATCAAAATATTATCCAGAGCTGAGAGTACAAAAACAGTTTGAATATTAACTTGTCAGTTCCTGTGAGAGGCATTCTTTGAAAGAAAGAGGCTTAGTAGAGTGGAAAAGTAAGAAAGTGCAAATGTAAAACTTATTCTGTAATTAAAATGGGAAATATTACTTTGATCATTTAACAGCTTAAGAAGTAGGTGATCAAGTTGTTTCTTTGCAATCTGTAATAAGAATATATGAATAGTAAGAGACTTATAAGGCCTGTAGAACCATAGTACTTATGGCTCTCAGACAAGAAATTTGAGTTTTAAATATTAATTATTTTCTACAATAGTTAATTTTTTGTTTATATTTGACTGGGTCATGGAGTGTCCAGACAGTTCGCCAAACATTATTCTGGATGTTATGGTGTTTCTGGATGAGATTAATATTTGAATTGGTAGAATGAGTAAGGCAAATTGTTCTCCTTACTCTGGATATTACTTATTCTCCTTACTCTGGTATTTAAAAGCAGAGACATCACTTTTCTGACAAAGGTCTGTATTGTCAAAGCTACGGTTTTTCCAGTAGTCTTGTAGAGATGTGAGAGTTGGACTATAAAGAAGGCTATGGTCCTTTTGAATTGTGGTGCTGGAGAAGACTCTCGAGAGCCCCTTGAACTTCAAGGAGGTCAAACCAGTCATTCCCAAAGGAAATCAACCTTTAATATTCATTGGAAGGACTGATGCTAGAGCTGAAGCTCCAATATTTTGGCCACCTGATGTGAAGAGCCGACTCATTGGAAAAGACCCTGATGCTGGGAAGACTGAGGGCAAGAGGAGAAGGGAATGGAAGAGGATGAGATAGCATCACTGACTCAATAGACACAAATTTGAGCAAACTCCAGAAGATTGTGGAGAATGGAAGAGCCTGGCATGCTATAATCCAGGGGTCACAAAGAATCATACATGATTTAGCGACTGAACAACAACAGTAACTCTGGGTGGGCCTCATCCAATCTGTTGGAGGTCTTAACAGAATGAAAAATGATGACCTTGCTAGAGTAACAGAATTTTTTCTGTCTGTGGTCCTTGAACTGGGACATTGGCTCTTCCTGGATCTTGAACTTATTGAGCTTTGGACTAGAACTATTCCATCATCTCTCCTGGTTCTGAGAACTTCAAATTCAGACTGGAACTCAGCTCTGCTGGGTCTCCAGCTTGCTAACTCACCCTGTTGATCTTGGGAATTTACATCCCCCATAATCATATGAATGACCAAATTATTGGAGCATCAGCTTCAGCATCAGTCCTTCCAATGAATATTCAAGGTTGATTTCCTTTGGGATTGATTAGTGTGATCTTCTCGCAGTTCAAGAGACTCTCAAGAGCCAACTACTTATAATAAATCTTTTATGTATGCAAATGTATTTGTTTACTTATATTTATATATTTCCTATTGGTGCTATTTCTCTGGAGAACCCTGACCAATATATTACCTTCCATCCAAAGGGAAAACATTGGAAATTTAAATTTAAAACTGAATTTTTTTCAAATACTTATATCTAGTGAAGAAGATTTAAAGGCAAGCTCCCAAAGCCTTGTTTTTCCTGTAATTTAAGGTAAACAAGCAGTGTTTAGCTATTGGACTTATCCATTCCACAGACACAGATTATACCCATGGTCCTAGCATTTATCCTGCCAATGTCTTTGCTCATAGAAGTGTCAGGGGAGAGAGTGGAAATGGATCAGCCAGCCGTAACCCATATTCATTCCTTTTTAGAAAAATAAAATATGTCTTCCTGTTGTCAAAGTTGGGTTTTTTGTGTTGTCCCTCCCCACATAGAAAACACAGAATTCTCATGCAGCTAGACTGGCAGCCATGAACCTGAGTAGTAAGACAGGTTATACCAACTCTATGAGCCTCATGGTCTTCCATTCAGTGGTGAGTAGGGGAGGAAGAAGCAAATTCCAGTGTGACTTGGGTCTAAAGCCACTTGTCCTATTTTTTCTTAAAGTTCTCCTTTGGAGATTATGGGAGATTGTGTAATAAAATGGAGACTTTGGATCTCATTTGATTATTTGTTCTCTGGCATATGGTTGACCAGTTCCCTGGAAATTAAGACTGGTAATAAGAGCAATGAATCCCTTTTAAAACCATCAAAAACTAAGCAGCCAAGAGCTAGATTTCTTTTAATACTGGAAGTTTTGTCCAGGGTAACTGGAGATAGACCCAGCTTCTTATGCATTTCTCTTGGATCCTGACTACTCTAATGGTGGCAGAAGACCAAGTCAGGTGGGTGCTAGTGAAAGCTCAGTAGCCTTGACCTAAAGATTGGAACGAACGTATTTGTGTGTAGGTGTGGATGGGGGTGTTGGAGGGTGAGATGGAGAAAAGGGGCAGAGAGCTATTTTCTCTCCAAGAGTAACCATCACTTGCAAGAGTTTTACAGTTTTAAAAGCATTTTCTTTTTTTTCTCTTTAAAATTTACTATGTTCTGCTAAGATCATACTGTTCATGGGGTTCTCAAGGCAAGAATACTAAAGTGGCTTGCCATTCCCTTCTCCAGCTCTAGGAGTTGGTGATAAACAGGGAAGCCTGGTGTGCTGCAGTCCGTGGAGTCCCAAAGAGTTGAATATGACTGAGCAACTGAACTGAACTGACATAAGATCATACACATTATAAGTCAAAATGTAGCATAAAGTACAAAATAAATCTGTTTAAAAGTTCTTTCTGGCTCTCTTGCCGGTAAAACTCTCTTCCATTTTCTTTTGCTACTTTGGAATTAAAGAATCTCTTGAGAGGCATATTAAAAGTTTTCCATTTAAGATATTAATATCAATATCTCATTTTCATAAAACAACATTAGGTGAGGTACTATTTGGCTTCAGAATTCTGCTGAATGCAACTGCCTACCTAAGTCAATGGTCAGCATGCTAGACTAATGGTGTTGCCTATGGCAACTTGAACAGAATTGATCTGCTGGGTATTATTATTATTATTTCTATTCATTATTACTAGTTCTACTACTGTTACTTCTATTTTTTATTGTCATTTCTGTTATTACTTTATCTGCAGTGTGCTATCTAACTCTGAGGAAGTAAGGCAACTTACTTTAGTATGGCCCACTAAAAATATGAATTAACAGACACCATTTTTAAACATAGGGCTTCCCTGATGACTCAGATGGTAAAGAATCTGCCTGCAGTGCAGGAGACCTGGGTTTGATCCCTGCGTCAGGAAGATCCCCTGGAGAAGGGAATGGCAACCCGCTCTAGTATTCTTGCCTGGAGAATTCCAAGGGCAGAGGAGCCTGGTGGTCTAGAGTCTACAGGGTCACAGAAAGTCAGGCACAACTGAGTGACTAACAGGATGGTTTCTGAAAACAGTAATGTGTCTTCATTCCAGCAAACCTACACTACTGATATGCCCTAAATTTAACTCTGCACAAATTTAATATATGAAAAAAGTTCAGCTTTCTTGTTCCTGAGGAGACATCTCACTATTCAAATGTCAAACTGAAAAATCAATAAAGCAAACCAAGAGGCATTACTAACCTTGAACTTGTGGATCATACGTAACTCTGCATTCCATACACAGAAAGATAACCTGATCAGTGTGTCTAGTAACCTGGTGGTCAGATCACATGATTATGAGAAGAGCCCCTTGGGTGCACAAGCACCTGAGAAGAAAGGGGATCTTAACGGTGGTGTCGAGTGAAAAGTGGTAAATGCTAATGGTGATTTGTGCATAAGTTGTAAATCATCCCCAGGTGACCCAGTCCATCCCCTGGTGACATTATAGTTTAGTGTTGACAAATGTGGTACTGAATATGCGTGTGGCAGCATTTACCGTGCAGAGAGCAGAGCAGTGTCTGTTCAAACACAGGTACCAGTGTTTGCTTTTATGCCCTTGCGTCTGAATCAGTCACCCATCTGTTTCAGAAATTCTTCTCAATTTCATAAACATTTATTGAACACCTACTACAATCAAAGCAGAACACTCTGCCAGATGCCTTGGGCATTACAGATAAGAGTAGGACTCAGCCCTGGTCTGGCAGGGGAAATGAGACCAGTGCATGAATAGTCGCCCCACCAGGCAGAATGAGAAGTCTGGATGACATCTAGAGAGTCAAGAGGCTGGGAATGAAGATGGTTCCTCTGGAAATTGACAGGACTAGAACCATGGCTAAAATGTGAGAGTCAGAGTGAGAGGTGAGGAGAAATACCCTTGCTAGAAGAGAATGGCAACTGAGAGTGGGTTGGACAAAGGGTGGTACATTAAGAGACTAGTGACTCCAGGAAATAAAGCAAGTTTAAGTAGAAACTGTGGAAATCAGACTTCAAAGCTCAGTTTCTGGACTTGAATTCGATCTAAGATATGAAAATACATTTAATCCTGAATTGACATGGGTTCCGAGTGTTCTAGTTTGGAAGATTGAATATTTTGGCTTCTGGAGAGTTACCACAAAATTTGAGATGAATGTAAAGTGTGCTGAACAAGACTTTAAACATAATGTTTATTGAGGTATTTCTACTTAAAGTGTTGAATTTAACATACTGAGTATTCTCCATGATCATGAAATATCTCTGTGTTTGTTTTTGAAGGACTGCAGAATATTTCAACATATGGATGTACCTTAATTTTTAAAATTCAATTTTAAAATGCATATTAGTAGCCTCTCATTTTCAGCTACTATTAGATAAAGCTACAATAAAATTCTGATGGTTAACTTTTCTTCAGTACTCACAATGTGCCAATGTCAGTGCCACTGTGTCAAACATTTTTTTTTAATTGAGGTGAAATCCACATAACATAAAATTGATCATTTTAAAGTAAACAATTCAGTGACATTTAGTGCATTCACAGTGTTGTGCAACCATCACCTTTATCTTATTTCAAAACAGTTCCAAACCTTTTCATGACTTGTGAAGGAAACTGTATCCTTTAAACAGTCCTCATTCTTCCCTCCCCCTGCTTCTGGCATTTCAATCTGTACTCTATTTGTGGGTTTACCTATTCTGGATTTGTCACATAGTGGAATCATATGAGATGTTTCTGCCTTCTGTTTCTGGCTTCTTTCACTTTGCATCATGTTTTGAGATTCATCCATGTTGTAACATCTGTCAGTACTCCACTTCTTTTTATGACTAAATAATATTCCATTGTATATATACACCATGATTTGATTATCTATTCACCCGCTTATAGACATCTGGGATGTTTCCAGTTTGGGTTTTTGTAAACAATACTGTTATGAACATGCATGTATATGTACTGGTTTTTAATTCTTTTGGATACATACCTAGGAGGAGAATTACTAGATTATATAGTAATTAGTTATTACTCAGATGGTAAAGAATCTGCCTGCAATGCGGGAGACCTGGGAAGATCCCCTGGAGGAGAGCAGAGCAACCCACTCTAGTATTCTTGCCTGGAGAACCCCCATGAACAGAGGAGCCTGAGGGGCTACAGTCCACGGGGTCAGAAAGAGTCGGACACTAGGCACAGCACATGATAATTCTATATTTAATTTTTAAAGGAAATTTTAAACTGCTTTCAATAGCAATTAAAACATTTTACATACCTACCAATGATGTATTAGGATTCCAATTTCTCTCCATATTCTTCTTAAAAATTTTATTTATTGACTTATTTCCCTGTGCTGAATTGTCTTATAGTTGTGGCATGTGGGATCTAGTTCCCTGCCAGGGCTCGAACTTGGGTCCCCTGCATTGGGAGTGTGGAGTCTTAGCGACTAGACCACCAGGAAAGTCCATCTTCATATTCTTGATAACACTGATTTTCCTGTTTGTTTGTTTTGGTTATTGCCATCCTAGTGGGTGTGAAAGTAGTATTTTGTTGTGGCTTTGATATGCATTTCCCTAATGACTAATGATGATGAACATCTTTTCATGTGTTTGCTGGCCATTTGTATATCTTCTTTGGAGAAATTCCTTGCCTGTTTCTAAAATTAGGTTATTACTGAGCTGTTAAGAGTATTATATATATGTTTTTAATACTAGACCTTATTAGATATATGATTTCCAAATGTTTTCTCAGTTCTGTAGGTTAGCTTTTAACTTTCTTGATAATGTCCTTCAATACATGAGAGGTTTTAAAGTCCAGTTTATCTATTTGTATTGCTCACTTACACTTTTGATATCATATCTAAGAATACATTGCTAAACCCAAAGTAATGAAGATTTACTCCTATGTTTTCTTCTAAGGGTATCACAGTCTTAATGCTTATATTTTTGTTGTTGATTGACTTTAAGTTAATTTTTGTATTCGATGGGAGGTAAGGACTTGTTTTCATGTGTTAGAGTGCATATTTTCTATGACTTGAACTATTTTAAAATTATTGACTTGCTTTATGGCCCAGAATCTTATCAATCTTGATAAATGTTACCAACTCTTTCACCAAGAGTGTTGTTGAATCAGTGTTAGGTCAAGTTGCCTGATAGTGCTGTTTAATTCACCTATGTCCTTGCTGATTTCCTGTCTTTTCCAATAGCCCCTTCCTTTGCAATATATAATCTGTTGTTGATGATATCTAATGTGTTTTTTGTTTTAGACATTGTAGCTTACATTTAAGTTCTATGTGGGTTTTTTCTGTATTTCTTATGTCTCTAATTCAGTTTTTGAACATATGGAATACAATTATAATAATTATTTTCTTTTTTTTTTCTGGAGAAGGTAAAGATAGCTTCCCTAAGACTTTAAGAATGAGTAGCCATTTGGCATGGAAAGAGGATAAAGGGCTGGTAGAATGCATAAAAAAAAGAAAAGAAAAGAAAAGAAAACACATTCCAAGTGTTACAGGGAAGAACTGATTCCATTTTGGAGTTTGATTTTACATTTGCTCTCTGTTGCTTTTGTTCACTAAAAGGATACTGTCCACATATAATGACCTGCATCAGAGAATCTTGGCCCTCTGCCTGAATGTTAAACTGAAATGCCCTTGTTTGGGACCCTGTCCACACATGGAAGCTTATAGGAAGGAATAAACTGACACATCCCCTCTCTGAGGCTAGCCATTCCAGAGATATTTGTAAGATTAATGGCCTTTTGTACTTTACCTCCTCACGTCCTCCCCCTCCTCTCTATTCTATAAAAAGAACCTAGCACCCAGACCCCAGTAAGATAGTTATTTTGAGACATTAGTCTGCCATCTTCCCAGTCACCTGCCTTTCAGAATGAAGTCATATTCTTGCCTCAGCACCTCATTTCTCAGTTAATTGGCCTGTTGTGTGGTGAGCAAAACAAGTTTGATCTCTGTAACACAAGGAGAATGAACAGCATGTTTAAAGGTCCTCAAGCAGGAAGAGCTTTCAGTTCAGTTCAGTCGCTCAGTCATGTCCAACTCTTTGCGACCCCATGAATCACAGCACGCCAGGCCTCCCTGTCCATCATCAACTCCTGGAGTTCACTCAGATTCACGTCCATTGAGTCAGTGATGCTATCCAGCCATCTCATCCTCTGTCGTCCCCTTCTCCTCCTGCCCCCAATCCCTCCCAGCATCAAAGTCTTTTCCAATGAGTCAACTCTTTGCATGAGGTGGCCAAAGTACTGGAGTTTCAGCTTTAGCATCATTCTTTCCAAAGAAATCCCAGGGTTGATCTCCTTCAGAATGGACTGGTTGGATCTCCTTGCAGTCCGAGGAACTCTCAAGAGTCTTTCCAACACCACAGTTCAAACACATCAATTCTTCGGCACTCAGCCTTCTTCACAGTCCAACTCTCACACCCATACATGACTACTGGAAAAACCATAGCCTTGACTAGACGGACCTTTGTTGGCAAAGTAATGTCTCTGCTTTTTAATATGCTATCTAGTTTGGTCATAACTTTTCTTCCAAGGAGTAAGCGTCTTTTAATTTCATGGCTGCAGTCACCATCTGCAGTGATTTTGGAGCCCAAAAACATAAAGTCTGACACTGTTTCCACTGTTTCCCCAGCTATTTCCCATGAAGTGATGGGACCAGATGCCATGATCTTTGTTTTCTGAATGTTGAGCTTTAAGCCAACTTTTTCTCTCTCCTCTTTCACTTTCATCAAGAGGCTTTTGAGTTCCTCCTCACTTTCTTCCATAAGGGTGGTGTCATCTGCATATCTGAGGTGATTGATATTTCTCCCGGCAATCTTGATTCCAGCTTGTGCTTCTTTCAGCCCAGCGTTTCTCATGATGTACTCTGCATAGAAGTTAAATAAGCAGGGTGACAATATACAGCCTTGACGTACTCCTTTTCCTATTTGGAACCAGTCTGTTGTTCCATGTCCAGTTCTAACTGTTGCTTCCTGACCTGCATACAGATTTCTCAAGAGGCAGGTCAGGTGGTCTGTATTCCCATCTCTCTCAGAATTTTCCTCAGTTTCTTTGATCCACACAGTCAAAGACTTTGGCATAGTCAATAAAGCAGAAATAGATGTTTTTCTGGAACTCTCTTGCTTTTTCCATGATCCAGCAGATGTTGGCAATTTGATCTCTGGTTCCTCTGCCTTTTCTAAAACAAGCTTGAACATCAGGAAGTTCACGGTTCACATATTGCTGAAGCCTGGCTTGGAGAATTTTGAGCATTATTTTACTAGAGTGTGAGATGAGTGCAATTGTGTGGTAGTTTGAGCATTCCTTGGCATTGCCTTTCTTTGGGATTGGAATGAAAACTGACCTTTTCCAGTCCTGTGACCACTGCTGAGTTTTCCAAATTTGCTGGCATATTGAGTGCAGCACTTTCACAGCATCACCTTTCAGGATTTGAAATAGCTCTACTGGAATTCCATCACCTCCACTAGCTTAGTTTCAAGAAATAAAGAGAAAGTCAGACTGGGTGGCACAGAGTAGGATGAAGAGAGGGAGAGTGGTGAAAGATGTGCTTGGGGTGACTGAGGGCGGCAGATCAGGCAAGGCCTTCTAGTTCAGTTCAGTTGCTCAGCTGTGTATGACTCTTTGTGACTCAATGGAGTGCAGGCTTCCCTGTCCATCACCAGTCCCAGAGTTTACTCCAACTCTTGTCCATCGAGTCAGTGATGCCATCCAACCATCTTATCCTCTGTTGTCCCCTTCTCCTCCTGCCTTCAATCTTTCCCAGCATCAGGGTCTTTTCCAATGAGTCAGTTCTTCACATCAGGTGGCCAAAGTATTGGAGCTTCAGCTTCAACATCAGTCTTTCCAATGAATATTCAGGATTGATTTCTTTTAGGATTGACTGGTTTGATCTTACAGTCCAAGGGACTCTCAAGGGTCTTCTCCAACACCACAGTTTAAAAGCATCAGTTCTTCGGTGCTCAGCCTTCTTTATGGTTCAACTTTCTTAGTTTGCTTTCTTTTTGGCTGCACTAGGTCTTCGTTGCTGCACATGGGCTTTCTCTAGTTGCCGTGCACAGGCTTCTTGTTGTAGTGGCTTCTGTTGTTGTGAAGCATGGGCTCTAGGCATGTGGGCTTCAGTAGTTGTGGCACACGAGCCCAGCTGCCCCGCAATAGGTGGGATCTTCCCAGACCAGGGATCAAGCCAGAGTCCCCTGCATTGCAAGGCAGATTCTTAACCACTGGACCATGTGGGAATCCTAAGGAATAACTTTTAATAGGACACACCATCAAGAGGGAGAAGGCTCTTGATGAACTCCCATACAACTTTCAAAGCATCTGTCTGGAACTAGAATTTGCACCTCCACTCACATCTTGTTTGTCAGTGGGATGGGAGGAGCAGCAAACATTTGTTAACGGTAATACATCTCCCACATGGTGCTAAGGATTTTAACCTTTTTCTGAAGAACAATGAAAAGCCAACTCCCAAGGAATGTTAAGCACAACAATGACATTATTGTTCCATCTGATAAGACCAGGCTTTATTTGGGGGGGGAAAATCAAAAGTAATTTGGAATCAGAGAAATAATGCAGATGATCATACTCAGTAACATGGTTTGGGTCATTTAAAAACAGGGTAAAAATTTTATGGAAGTAGTAAGATTTTTTTTTTCTGTGAGATTTATGTAATGCTATTGTTAGGTGGGTAGAATAGGGAAAAGGAGTCCAAAATGGCAGTGGCTAAAAGACAAAGAAGGGAAAATCCCACGAAAATAGAACAAAGGAAGGTCCCAGGACCAGAGTGAGGACCTCAGGTAAAACAAACACTCCTGGTTGGCCCAATTTACATAGGACAGGCCCAGGGAGAGATAAACATATAAATAGAGGAGCCAAAGTTAGCTCTCTCTCTCTCTCCCGTGCGCTGGGGCGCTCTTCTCTTCGCATCTTTGGATCGACGTGCCCTCACGCCTCGAAGATGGATTTTCCTGCTATCTTCTAAATAAAATAGAGCTGTAACACTGAGCTGTAGCTATAACATGGTCCATTCGAGACCTGAGAGCTGTAACACGATCTGTCCAAGACCTGAGGGTGACACACCACGGGGGCTTTAATGTCCGTCACTCCAAATCCTTGTTGTGACGAGACAAAGAACCGAGGAACATACACTCTCGTGGCACCGTGATAGTGAATTTGCTATCTGCCCAGCAGAACCATCTTTAAAGAAATGACAGTTACTTGCATATGTAGCTTCTGATGCCTGCTTCTGTTTTAATTACTAGTTTATAATAGTATTTTGAGCACTGTATTCTGATGATTGCTTTTACAGACTTAGTTGTTTAGTTGATCAGTCATGCCTGACTCTTTGCAACCCTATGGACTGCAGTACACCAGGCTTCCCAGTTATTCACTGTCTTCCAGAGATTCCTCAAACTCATGGCCATTGAATTTAAATATAAAACAATATGAAACTAAATTTTACATGGCAATTACATTGAACGCTACTTAATCTTTCTTTGCAATATAAACAATGGGAGGTTTGAGAGGATGAGTGTTTTTGTCCTGGGGCCTCAAGGGAAGGGAGAAATAAAGTACCAGGAGGGCAGAGCCAACCCTCAGACAAGCTAGATGTCATCCTTTGAAGCCAGAACTCCACCTTATTTTAGGGTTTGAAAGAACACCAGGCCTCTGGGAAGGAGAGTGTTATCCTTGATGGGGTTGGCATCTGTGATAGTGAAGTCAGGGAAAAAGAAAATCCAAATCTGAATGTGTTTTTCTTTGAGGACAGGCGTCTTACCTCTCAGTGACCATCTGTACCAATTGTGGGGCTGTATTCCAGCAGAGAAATTACACTGGAACCAGGAGGTATCCTCCTAGCTCCAAGGCTAGGTCCAGTGTCCAGATGCTCTGTTTATATCTCTATGTAGTATCTGCCAGATAATTTAAATGATCTGTGAGTTTGACTTATTTCCCCATAGACCACAGATTCCTTAAGGGCAAGAACAGTGTTTTATCTACCTTTGTATCCACCACCTAGCATAGTGCCTGGCAGACACTCAACCAAACAGATGTAGGAAGAGAAGGCCATTGATCTAGCCGCTTATTCCTCTGAACAAGCTCAGCAGTGGCTCCATTAGAGGAAAGAGATTTTCAGACTCTTTTCTGGTAATGTCTGGGAAGACCTCCAGATGAACGCACAGCATGAAGAAGGCAGAGGGCCAGGAGGCGTGCTGGCAGGAAGCTACGTCCAGAGACCCACCTGAGAGAAGCTCCTGCCAGCGGAATGGGCAGTAGAACCCACAGGAGAGACTCAGAGATGACAGCAGGAAAGCCTGAGCCAAAACTGGAAGGATGTTGGGGACTTGGAAAAAAAGCGTCAGACTCTACTGTTGCTTTTTGCTTGAAGCTAGATGTTTCTTTCATACCTTGTGACTCTCATGTTTGCAAGGAGAAGAGCCCTGGACTTTGCAAAAAGCTGAATTCTCCAGGTTTTTAAATGAGAATTAGAGCCAAGAAAATTGTAACTCCTTGTCCAAATGATCCTGAGCTCCTTATTGAGTGGCACTGTATCTTACTCACAGTTGTCTCCAACATGAAGTGAGAAAAGCAAAGTCTGTATGTATGTGCATGTAGCCCTGAAATTGGGATAAATCCATCCTCAATTTCCTGTATCTTACATAATTATAAGGCTATGCCCTGATTGATTCATACATATGTGCTCAATATTAACATCTATTGTCTGTTTCATAAAAGTAAAGCTAATTGATTATGTGTTTCTGGGAAAGTAAGAGTTTTTGCTGGTTTTTAGAGCCTGGTAAATATAAACTTTAAAGAACTTCATTCTCCCTGTAGGTCCTTCTAGGAAAGGTAACGTCTTAGGACTTCTGCTTCTAGTTTGTAGCTCATTATCTCCTGGCCTATTTTGGACTGTGACTCAAACCACTAGGAGGGTAATTGTTTATTTAATAATTTTTAGGCAAACTGATCCTGTAGTCAAATAAACATGGGAAACCTGAGTCAAAAGGAGCTAAACAAATTCCTTTATTGAGGGTCTCGAGTTTCTAATATATTAATATACTCTGGAAAAGGGTCTACTGCATTTCCCAACTTATGTTCTTATGTGACCTCAGAACTCTTCCCTGACAGATACTTCTTAGGAATAGTGTTTTGCATAGCCCACAGAGAGATTTCCTGGAGAGCAGGAGCCAGGAGCTTCAAGTCAGTTATTTTAATATGAGCACAGCTCTGCACTGGAGTGTCCCAGGACACTGAGAGCCATGGCTGTGTCACAGACCTTGGATTATTATTGTAAATGACTTAGGGTGAATCACTGCACTTTTCTGGCATTTAGTTCCTTTGCTTTGAAACATAAAATTAGATACTTTTAGACAATATCTAACCCATCCATTCTGCAGTTCTCTGATATTCCATCCTATCCTTTGGTAGGAAGACAGAAAACAATAGCAATTTTTTAAAATATATCAAAGATAATACATGGGATGTTCCTGGTGATCCAGCGGTTAAGAATGTCTCTTGCAATGCGGGGGACTCAGGTTGAATCCCTGGTCAAGGAGCTAGGATCCCACATGCCTCGAATCAACTAAACTCTTGCACCCCAACTAGAGGCCCAGGTGCCTCAACTAAGACCTGACACAGCCAATAAATAAATAAAAGATAACACATGAGAAAATCTAGGTTTCCTTATTCTATTTCTGTGATCACTTCACACTCTGAGTCCCCTGCCCCTCCTCCAAAAGTCAGCTTGGAGCTTTGCTCAACCACCTACTTTCTCCCCCATGCTATTCACCCTACTCTTCTTGAAATAATCTTTTCTTTCTCTTCTGCCTCTGGTAACCCCTACATATCCTTCCAAATGTGACATCATCGATGAATCCTATCCTGACTTTCCTAGGAAGAGTCACAGTGTCCAGGCCACCACAGCATTGTGGGCATTTGCACTATAAATAAATTCTGTGATACTTACATTATGCCTGCCTAGACAAGGATAAGCCCTTGATGAATGCTTGTTGAATTAAATTGAACTCAATATGTATTTCTGGGCTTCCTGTTTCAATGAACAAGGAACATTTCTGATCCCATAGTGTTTGATGCCAGAACTTGATTTTATGATATAAGTCTACTCTCTGGGCATCTAGAGTTGAGCGTCACATCCTAACAAAGGGATGGCTACAAGGAGGGCAGTTTGACTGGAATTTGAATATTGAACCAATGAGAAAAGAGTCTGAAAACAGCAGGAGTTAATTAGTGAAAGCCAGCATGGCTTTTCATTTCATGGAGAAGGAAATGACAACCCACTTCAGTGTTCTTGCCTGGAGAATCCCATGGACAGAGGAACCTGGAGAGCGACTGTCCATGAGGTCCCAAAGAGCTGGACCCGACTGAGCAACTGTCACTCTCACTTTCATCATGGCCTGAGCATACCAGTGGCAGGACAAGACTAATACTCTGTTTTATTAGTTGTAGTTACGGCTTCCAGAAAGTGATGGAACCACCTACCTGTTTCCAAACATTGTTCTCTCTGCTCCTCACTGATTCTATGAACTCCTGATAAACTGAAGCAAGACCAGAGTCTGATTCTATTACCACCAGAGAATCCCAACTGATGCAAGGAGGCAGGAGGAAGTCGAGTGTGACCTTCACCGAATAGTGAGTATCTGGATCTGCATATGAAACTAAGAGTTCAAACCTATGGAAGATGGAGAGATCCCTGGGTTGTTGTTGTTTTTCTTTTTTTTTTTTTTTTAAAGCCTAGAGAACTTGTTGTTGTTCAGTTGCTAAGTCACGTCTGACTCTTTTCCACCCCATGGACTGCAGCACACCAGGCTCCTCTGTCCACTAAACCTGTAGTGCTCAATTAAAATTTTGTCATTTTGTTTTTTTTTCAATTAATGGATACTAAAGAACTCGATTGCAATTCTCTGAAGGGTTGCAGTTTTTTGACATTAAAAGAGACCCTTTATAAAAAATAAATGCTGGAGAGAATAGGGAGAAAGGCAAACCCTCCTACACTGCTAGTGGGAACATAAATTGGTTCAACCACTATGGAGAACAGTATGGAGGTTCCTAAAAATACTAAAAATAAAGCTACCATGCATGCATTTGTGCAAAGTTGCTTGACTCTGTACAACCCCATGGACTGTAGCACGCCAGCCTCTTCTGTCCATGGGATTCTCCAGGCAAGAATACTGGAGTGGGTTGCCATGCCCTTCTCCAGGGCATCTTCCCAGGGATCGAGTCTGCAACCCGAATCTCTTCTGTCTCCTGCATTGGCAGCTGGGTTCTTTACTAACACCACCTGGGAAGCCCAGAGTGACCATATGATCCCACAACTGGGCATATACCTGGACAAAAGTCCCAATTGGTATACAAGACAAAATGTTTGAAGTTCTGTTGACTTGATCTTTTCACTTGGTTTTCTTTTCTTGTGAAGAATTATCAAGTCAAAGAGCAAGTCTAAAGTTTGTATCAGTTGAATGGGTCATTTTATTGGGATTTCACCAAAGTGAAGCTGCTGCACTTTGGAATGAAAATCTTTTTTCATGATAAAAGCTTATCGATCAGAGCCCCAGATCTCCAGTGATTTTATGAGAACACAATCATCTTGCTTTAAAACAAGGTTAAAATCAATGTATTCAAAGCTGGACATGCTACTGAGCACTGGAGGGTAAATTAAAATTTTGATTCTTTTTGCATTAGTGTTTAAATGTTTTGTTTTTAAAGCAATGGAAGAAAGATTACTTCTTTAATGCAACATGAACACACCTGGTAAAATTTGTACAATGAAACAGAGGCAATGGACTAGTGAATTTCCAAATTAGCAATTCTATTAATGAGAACACACATTAGGAAGGCAGTGTCTGCCCTGGTCCAGTCAACACACTGCAGGTCTCCAATTGTATTCCATCTCTGCCCTTGAAGACCTCACAGAGCCAGCGGGTGTATATTACCCCATGTCTCAGGCCTTGTGTGCTCCTGGAGTTAGAACAGTATTTACTTTTGAACAAATACAATATTCCTTCAATGTACCACCATTTCTGTCCCAAGAGAAATAAATAGTACTGCTAGGTCTAAGCCGGAAATCAAATTATCCCATAAAACAGGCTCAGGTGTTATAGGAAAAGTAACTTATTTATTCAGGTTTTCTGTTTGTGTTGCTGAAATAACATACAGAGTTTTGAAAGCTATGTTGATTTTATTTTTATTTATTTTTATTGTATTTTTTCACTTGGGTACTTTTTGACTTTGGATATGTAAAGTGGCTCCCCCAAAGCTCTAATTTGCTACTCAAACTAGGAACTTACCTTGTTGAAATGATGTCCCTAGCTGAGGGGTTAAAATAGTAAAGCAAGTGCTATGCTTGGTCGTTCAGTCATGTCCAACTCTTTGCGACCCCATGAACTGTAACCTGCCAGGCTCCTCTGTTCATGGGGATTCTCCAGGCCGAATACTGGGGTGGGTTTCCATGCCTTCCTCCAGGGGATCTTCCCAACCCAGGGATCGAACCCAAGTCTCCTGCATCGCAGGCAGATTCTTTGTTGTCTGAGCCACCAGTAAAGCAAGAGAGGACAGTAATCTCAAGGTTGTCCCCATAACGAAGAACCTAAAGGAAGGACTGTCAGAAGGGGATGAGTAAGTCATACCTTAAACAATGAGCAAAACCAGTGGAATGAATAGTGTGACACCAGGGAGTGGCTCAGAGGTTAAAGCGTCTGCCTCCAATGCGAGAGACCCGGGTTTGATCCCTGGGTCGGGAAGATCCCTTGGAGAAGGAAATGGCAATCCACTCCAGTATTCTTGCCTGGAGAATCCCATGGATGGAGAAGCCTAGTAGGTTACAGTCCATGGGGTCGAAAAGATTCGGACACGACTGAGCGACTTCACCTTCACCTAGGGAGTAAAAGACTTCCTTTGCAGCTCTATTGTTCCCTTCAGAACACTGAGACAATGATAAGGTTAATAAATGTTTATTGATGAGAATCTGTACACCCTGTTCCTTGCATATTCTGTACTTTTTAGAAGTAGTCACAATATCTAACATTTATTGCATGCCTACCCTGTGGTCAGCACTTCTAGTGCTTTACAGATATTTTCTCACTTAATACCCACATCAGCACCCGAGAAATGGATGCTATTGTTCTCTTCTTTTACAGATGAAAAAAAAATGTTCCTTAAGAGATTAAATAATATGCCAAAGGTCAAAATATTGGTATGTGTGCATGACAGAGTGAAAACTCCTGGAAGTCCAGGTCCTGTGCTCGGGGCCACCACACTACTGTGTATTACGAGCAAGGTTAATGAAATGAGATCGATAAATCATACAGGAAGAAGAAGGAGATGACATTGATTTTAATAAAGGAGAAAATGTGAAAGAGACAAAGGGTGAAAACAACTATGACAAAGACTTTTCCTTCAAGGTTAGCAATTTATGTCCGGCTACAACTTGTTTTAAGAAAACCGTTATAACAGCCATTACTCAGTAGCCTTTTCTGAGCAGAAGTCATTAGTCTTCTCTGATCTTTTCACCTTTACTCATTAGGATGTGATCGACAGGCACCCTGAGCCCAAACCAGCAAGGCTAAGATAGTGTTCCAGAGTTGGTCCAAGAAAAATTGCTTCCTTCACCTCAGAGCTGCTCACTGTCCCACTTCTAATTTCTGTGGGTCTGTTCACTGGTTACCTCGGCACCAAGGAAACCCTGACCAGCCTGTCCAGTGCTGCACCGTCAGGAAGCAAACCTCTGATGGAGGGGGAGGGCCAACATTCACTGTCCCCAGCACACAGCAGCTGCCTGGAGCTCTGATTTCCACACCTGTCCTTTAAGCTTCCAGGCAGTCCCAACCTGAGAGATTCTACCCTGATGTCAGGCTGTGGACACTTCATCCTCAGAGCATTAAGAGACTAAAGAGAAAGCAGGCTAACTGCAAATCCACTCATAGGGTAAATGATATAGAAGCCTACCCAGGCCTGGATTTGTACCCACAACAAGGAAAGGGCTCTTTGAATCCAGGAGTCTCTCCATCACTTCCATCAGCACTGGGAAGGCAGAGTAGACACAAAGCAAATCCCGCCTGTCCCTGCAGACCCTGCCGGGTCAGTTCAGGACAGGCTTGAGAGCTCTGTTTGCTCCAAACAAGTGGTTCCCAGACTTTCAATTTCATGGACGGCTAAAATGACCAGAAAAACCATGATGGGACTCATCTAGTGCCAACTATTTATTCTGCCTGGTATGGACATCAGAACAAACAAGAAGACTACTATCTGCTGTTTACCTTCATATCATAACAAGACATATGTTTTCACAGCAAAAAGGAATTAAGCTAAAGGGTCTTTTAATACTGTACTAAAGTAGAACATACCCAGCAGTCCTATCTGTCCATTATACGTGAATGTTACACTTTTTTTTTCCTTATTATTTTTGCCACAGCCCAGCTCTTGAAAAACCACTGCTCTAAACCACTCAAATCTGCCACTCTGTCAGAATCTTGGGAGATCACAAAAATGTTCCCACTTGGAGGAAACTATGGGATAAGTTCAGGGACCATTTCAGTGGGATGGGGATTTGGGGATATCCATGGGGTGGCCTGATAACTCTGTAGCACAAAGAACCTGACAGAACTGAGGATAAGTCTCAGTGCCCCACACAAAACTGGGTGAACCTTGGCAAGTAATGTAATCTCCCTGGACCTCAGTTTCCTCATCTATAAAATACAGTGGGTGATCCCCCAGAGAAAGTTGAGGGAATGAATGAAAGCACCCAGCCCCCTGCCTGGCTCCGTGGGAGCTTCCTCTCCCTCAGCCTGCAGGGACTCATCTTCCCTGACACATCTCAGGATTGTGATCTTCTAGGTCTCAGTAGGTATCTGTGGAGTGAACAAGAGTAAAGACAAAGCATGAGAGAAGAAGAATCTTGTTCCTTTTGGACAAGAACCTATGGGAGTCATGCTCCCTGAAATATGGCCCCAGACCATCTACATTGCTATTGGTAACAGTGTTTCAAGAGGAAAATGTGTTTCTTCTCCTCTTCAGCCTGCATGATGTGAATCCTCCAGCCACTTAAGCTTGAGGTGGCTGTTCACTCTCTCCATGACCAGGCTGATCTCAGTCATTGTTTGACGTTCATATGGACCCACCACTGTGCTCCTCATCCCTCATTTCTCACTCTGCTTCCCACAGAGCTGTGACTGAGTGGACCATCTCATGACTCACTGGCATTACTCCACTGCACCCTTCCCTTTCTCCAAGTGGCTCCCACTTGGCAAAACCCTGACCCTTGGTACATACACCTTGTAAGATGATGCTGTGAACGTGCTACACTCAATATGCCAGCAAATTTGGAAAACTCAGCAGTGGCCACAAGACTGGAAAAGGTCAGTTTTCATTCCAATCCCAAAGAAAGGCAATGCCAAAGAATGCTCAAACTACCACATAGTTGACTCATTTCACATGCTAGCAAAGTAATGCTCAAAATTCTCCAAGCCAGGCTTCAACAGAACATGAACCAAGAACTTCCAGATATTCAAGCTGGATTTAGAAAAGGCAGAGGAACCAGAGATCAAATTGCCAGCATCCGTTGGATCATTGAAAAAAACAAGCGAATTCCAGAAAAATATCTACTTCTGCTTCATTGACTATGCTAAAGCCTTTAACTGTGTGGATCACAAGAAACTGTGGAAAATTCTTAAAGAGATGGGAATACCAGGCCACCTTACCTGCCTCCTGAGAAACCTGAAGGTAGGTCAGGAAGCAACAGTTAGAACTGGACATGAAACAACATACTGGTTGCAAATCAGGAAAGGAGTATGTCAAGGCTGTACACTCACCCTGCTTCTTTACCTTATATACAGAGTAGGTCATGCAAAATGCCAGGCTGGATGAAGCACAGGCTGGAATTGAGATTGCCAGGAGAAATAGCAATAACTTCAGATATGCATATGACACCACTCTTATGGCAGAAAGCAAACAGAAACTGAAGAGCCTCTTGATGAAAGAGGAGAGTGAAAAAATTGGCTTAAAACTCAACATTCAAAAAACAAAGGTCATGGTGTCCAGTCTCATCACTCCATGGCAAATAGATGGGGAAACAATGGAAACAGTCACTGTTTATTCCCTTTGGCTCCAAAATCACTGCAGATGGTGACTGCAGCCACGAAATTAAAAGACGCTTGCTCCTTGGAAGAAAAGCTATGACAAACCTAGACAACGTATTACAAAACAGAGACAGTGCTTTGCCAACAAAGGCCCATCTAATCAAAGCTATGGTTTTTCCATTAATCATATATGGATATGAGAGTTAAACCATAAAGAAGGCAGAATGCTGAAGAACAGGTGTTTTTGAACTGTGGTGTTGGAGAAGACTGTTGAGAGTCCCTTGGACAGATAAGATATTAAACCAGTCCATCCTAAAGGAAATCAGTCTGGAATATCCACTGGAAGGACTGATGCTGAAGCTGAAGCTCCAATACTCTGGCCACCTGATGTGAAGAGTTGACTCATTAGAAAAGACCCTGATGCTTGGAAAGATTGAAGGCAGGAGGAGAAGGGGATGACAGAGGATGAGATGCTTGGATGGCATCACAGACTCGATGGACTTGAGTTTGAGCAAGCTCCTGGAGATGGTGAAGGACAGTGAAGCCTGGCGTGCTGCAGTCCATGGGGTCACAGAGAGTCAGACACGACTCAGCTACTGAACAACAACAACAATCAACTCTGAATCTTCATCTGTACAAATGACTGCTTCTGGAAAACACATCCAGCCTTGTCTGTGGTACCACTTGAAATGCATGACTTCTAACCTTCAGTGGGACCTAGTGCTGCTTAGAGATGCTCTGACATTTCCCTGGTCTGTTCCCTCACCTGCTGTCCTAGACAAGCGATGTCACCCCAAGACTATCTTCCCATCTCCTCCCTCACTTTCCTGACAACCTCACACATTCTCCTCTCTCCCCTGACCTCAAAACTACACCCCCACCCAGGCTCATTCTCAGGCAGAGACCCTGCTTTCCACTTCACAGAGCGAGCAGAAGAGACCAGAAGACAACATCCACATGCACTTACTTCCTCATCTGATTCTCTGAGCCAGTGGCCGGTTTCTTTGCCTCTTCTGCTCTGGCGGGTGAACTGCACTTCAGCTAAGGACTTGACTCCAGGGAAACAAAATTTAAAAACCTGACACCTGATCCTGTGGAGCATATGATCAAATAGGATGACAGGCAAGTAAATTAAAAATGATAGTAGAATGCATGGTTCCTGATGGAGAGCTCTAAAGAGCAGATGGAGCCACCGAGGAAGGAGCCCTGGGTCTGCGTAGGTGGAACATCAAAACAGGATTCGCACCTGAGTTGACCTGAAGAAGCAGCCATGAGAAGAGGAAACACTCTATTAAAAGAAAGCTTGATTATTAAAACTACACAACCGTAGACATTGCCCCCTATTAATGATCAAGTGGTTCAGTTCAGTTCAGTAGCTCAGTTGTGTCCAACTCTTTGCGACCCCATGGACTGCAGCACGCCAGGCTTCCCTGTCCATTACCAACTCCCAGAGCTAGCTCAAACTCAAGTCCACTGAGTCTGTGATGCCATCCAACCATCTCATCCTCTGTCATCCCCTTCCTCTCCTGCCTTCAATCATTCCCAGCATCAGGGTCTTTTCCAATGAGTCTGTTCAGGTGGCCAAAGTATTGGAGTTTCAGCTTCAGCATCAGTCCTTCCAATGAATATTCAGGACTGATTTCCTTTAAGATGGACTGGTTGAATCTCCTTGCTATCCAAGGGACTCTCAAGAGTCTTCTCCAACACCACAGTTCAAAAGCATCAGTTATTCAGCACTCAGCTTTCTTTATAGTCCAATTCTCACATCCATACATGACTACTGGAAAAACCAAAGCTTTGACTAGATGGACCTTGTTGGCAGAGTAATGTCTTTGCTTTTTAATATGCTATCTAGGTTGATCATAACTTTTCTTCCAAGGAGCAAGCGTCCTTTAATTTCATGGCTGCAGTCACCATCTGCAGTGACTTCGGAGCCCAGAAAAATAAAGTCAGCCACTGTTTTCCACTGTTTCTCCATCTATTTGCCATGAAGTGATGGGACCAGATACCATGATCTTAGTTTTATGAATGTTGAGCTTTAAGGCAACCTTTTCACTCTCCTCTTTCATTTTCATCAAGAGGCTCTTTAGTTCTTCTTTGCTTTCCGCCATAAGAGTGGTGTCATCTGCATATCTGAGGTTATTGCTATTTCTCCTGGCAATCTTGATTCCAGCTTGTGCTTCATCCAGCCTGGCATTTTGCATGATGTACTCTGCATGGAAGTTAAATAAGCAGGGTGACAATATACACCTTGACGTACTCCTTTCCTGATTTGGAACCAGTCTGTTGTTCCATGTCCAGTTCTAACTGTTGCTTCCTGACCTGCATACAGATTTCTCAGGAGGCAGGTCAGGTGGTCAGGTATTCCCATCTCTTTCAGAATTTTCCACAGTTAGTTGTGATCCACACAGTCAAATGCTTTGGCATAGTCAATAAAGCAGAAGTAGATGTTTTTCTGTAACTCTCTCCCTTTTTCGATGATTCAACAGATGTTGGCAATTTAATCTCTGGTTCCTCTGCCTTTTCTAAATCCAGCTTGAACATCTGGAAGTTCTTGGTTCATATCCTGTTGAAGCTTGGCTTGGAGAATTTTGAGCATTACTTTGCTAGAGTGTGGGATGAGTGCAATTGTGTGGTAATTTGAGCATTCCTTGGCATTGCCTTTCTTTGGGATTGGGATGAAAACGGACCTTTTCCAGTCCTGTGGCCACTGCTGAGTTTCCCAAATTTGCTGGCATATTGAGTGCAGCACTTTCACAGCATCATCTTTCAGGATTTGAAATAGCTCAACTGGAGTTCCATCACCTCCACTAGCTTTGTTCGTAGTAATGCTTCCTAAGGCCCACTTGATTTCACATTCCAGGATGTCTGGCTCTAGGTAAGTGACCGCACCCACCTAGATCACACGTTGCCCACTATTAATGATCAAGCGGTTAAAAAATAATAAACCAACCAGACAGTTACAAACTTTACAGCTCTGAAACCAGTTGACAACAAACATCACCCTGTGGCATCATCTGCAACTTCTCGTTCCTCATAACCAGCACTGAGCCTGGCAATGGCAATTAGAAAGCAAATGGCAAACAATAGCCAAAGTATCAGAAGTAGGTTTGGATAAAGCAAGTGATATCTGTGTTCTAGTCACTGCCCTGACATTTACTGCATGAAGCTCTAAAAAACGTATCCCCTCTTTGGACTTCAGTTTCCTTGTCTACGAAACAAAGGATTTGAATTATGGTATTTCTAAGGTCCTTCCAAATTCTAAAACTGGATGACCACAGAATACATCTGTTACGGACTATTCCTGTCCCCAGAAAATTCATATGCTGAACCCTAACCTCCTATGGGAGTGATTAGGGTTAGATGAGGTCATGAGGGTGGAAAGTGAAAGTGAAAGTGAAGTCGCTCAGTCCTGTCTGTCCCTTTGCGAAATCATGGACTGTAGCCTACCAGGATCCTCTGTCCATGTGGTTTTTCAGGCAAGAGTACTGGAGTGGATCCTCTGTCCATGTGGTTTTTCAGGCAAGAGTACTGGAGTGGGTTGCCATTTCCTTCTCCAGGGGATCCTCCTGACCCAGGATTCGAGCCCAGGTTTCCCACATTGTAGGCAGATGCCTTACCATTTGAGCCACCAGGGAAGTCCACGTGAGGGTAAAGTCCATGAGGGTGGAGCCCTCACAAATGGAATTAGTGCGTTTATAAGATTCACAGTAGAGTTTGCAGCTCTCCTTTCTCCACCAGTCGAGAATGAAATGAGCAGGTAAGCATCTATGAACCAGATATCAGATATGCTGATACTTTCAGAAAAGCTTTTATTGAAGGATGGTTGCTTTACAATGTGGTGATAGTTTCTGATGTGCAGTAAAGTGCATATATCCTCTTTTTTGGATTTCCTTCCCATTTAGGTCACCACAGAACATTGAGAAAGTTCCCAACGGTATACAGTAGTCTCTCATTAGTCACCTGCTTTACGCACAATAGTGTGTATAGGTCAATCCCAATCTCCCAATTCATCCCAGCCCAGCCCCCTGCCCTCCTTGGTTGTCCATACGTTTGTTTTCTATATCTTTGTCTCTATTTCTGCTTTGCAAATACATTCACATGTATTATTTTTCTAGATTTGACATATAAGCATTAATATTCAATATTTGGTTTTTTCCTTCTGATGTACTTCACTCTGTTCTCCCTGCTGATACTTTGATTTTGGACTTCCCAGAACTGTGAGAAATAAATGTTGTTTAAGCCACATGATCCACAGTATTTTATTAGTAAGAGCCCAAACTGGGACAATATCCGATTTTTTAATTTATGGAAACAAAAGGAGAAGAAAGTCCTTTGAGTTAGAGCATTAAGACCTGGGCTTCTAATCTCAGCCCTGGCCATCTGGGGTGGTATGAGCTCCAAGAGTGACAGGAAAATACAGTTGAGTGCCCTGTTCTAAGATGCTGCGTCATCCTCAGAGAATATTTCTGATGTGCTCTTTTAAAGTCTTACAAGACCTGTGACTATACTGCTGGCAGATTTCTGCTCTCTCCATTGAAGAGAAAATGACAGGAAAGTGTTTGCGTTGTGTGGCTGGCTTCTGGTGCCCCATCAATACCTGGCTTGAAGGATGAGTCGATACCACTTTTTTCTCCCCCAGTGAGTGCTTTGAAGGGCTCATTGCCAAGAACAATAGCCAATCTTTATTAATTAACTTTTATTCCCTCTGAAGAAATGCCTTAAGTCACATGTAGGATGAGATTTAGTCAGTCCTATGCTTGATGCCAATTTCTAGAGTCTTGTACATCATATTTGCTCATTTTAATAACTTCCTGTGAAGCTCTCAGGTTATCCATTTGTATTTAGAACTGGCGGTTGGCCTTAGGTCATCAGTGAGTGACAATAGTCACATACCTTCTTGCTGGACTCTCAGAAAACTGATCCTTCTTTGTTTTTTCTGCACGTGTATGTGTTGCTTGCTCAGTCGTGTCTGACTCTTTGCAACCCTGTGGCCTGTAGTTTGTCAGGCTCGTCTGTCTGTGGAATTCTCCAGGCAAGAATACTGAAGTGGGTTGCCATTCTCTTCTTTAGAGGATCTTCCTAACCCAGGGATCAAACCTGGATCTCCTGCTTTGCAGGCAGATTCTTTACCATCTGAGCTACCAGGGAAGCACTTGTTTTTGCATAAAAGATAGCAACTGGAATTCTGTTCCAAGCCTCAACCAAAATACATATCCTCAAACACTGTCAGGAATAAAACTAGTTATAGCTGAGACAGAAAGTGGTTTGTCCCTTTCTCCTGAAGTTAATACCTTGCAGAGTTAATAGGATGTGATTCTTAAAGAATGATCCAGTATATCAAGGAAAAATTCATGATAACTTGTATCAATTGGGTATTTACTTGTTGTGTCATGCACTGATCCTAATTACATAGATCACTGCCAAACACCTTACAAACATTTGTGGGTAGTATTCAGTTCAGTTCAGTTCAGTTCAGTCGCTCAGTCATGTCTGACTCTGTGACCCCATGAATCGCAGCACGCCAGGCCTCCCTGTCCATCACCAATTCCCGGAGTTCACTCAAACTCACATCCATCGAGTCGGTGATGCCATCCAGCCATCTCATCCTCTGTCGTTCCCTTCTCCTCCTGCCCCCAATCCCTCCCAGTATCAAAGGCTTTTTCAATGAGTCAGCTCTTTGCAAGAGGTGGCCAAAGTACTGGAGTTTCAGCTTTAGCATCATTCCTTCCAAAGAACACCCAGGACTGATCTCCAGAATGGACTGGTTGGATCTCCTTGCAGTCTAAGGGACTCTCAAGAGTCTTCTCCAACACCACAGTTCAAATGCATCAATTCTTCAGCACTCAGCCTTCTTCACAGTCCAACTCCACATCCATACATGACCACAGGAAAAACCATAGCCTTGACTAGACGGACCTTAGCCGGCAAAGTAATGTCTCTGCTTTTGAATATGCTATCTAGGTTGGTCATAACTTTCCTTCCAAGGAGTAAGTATCTTTTAATTTTATGGCTGCAATCGCCATCTGCAGTGTCTTTGGAGCCCAAAAAAATAAAGTCTGACACTGCTTTCACTGTTTCCCCATCTATTTGCCATGAAGTGATGGGACCAGATGCCACGATCTTTGTTTTCTAAATGTTGAGCTTTAAGCCAACTTTTTCACTCTCCTCTTTCACTTTCATCAGAGGCTTTTTAGCTCCTCTTCACTTTCTGCCATTAGGGTGGTGTCATCTGGATATCTGAGGTGATTGATATTTCTCCTGGCAATCTTGATTCCAGCTTGTGCTTCTTCCAGCCCAGCATTTCTCATGATGTACTCTGCATATAAGTTAATAAGCAGGGTGACAAGATACAGGCTTGATGTACTCCTTTTCCTATTTGGAACCAATATTGCTTGGTTAAAAACCAATGAGAAAACTGAGGCTCTGAGCGGTCAGGGAACCTGCCCTGAGTCACACAGTGGGTGAGTGGTTCTGGTGCTGGCTCCACCCAAGATGGACAGCACAACCTCAACAGGCCCTGGTCTCCTCACCTGTCAGGGAGGAGAAAAATGCCAGCCTTGCCTCTTTCCATAAGACCAAAGGGGAGAGCAGCATGAGAGTGTTTTAAAAAGCACAGAGTGTGTCATTTAAGGTGGTCCTAGAGGAATTGTTTCCCCCATGTATAGCATAAGCTCCTTGGGGGAATATGTCTCACATTGAGTAGTACAAAACAAGCTCTTGATAAATATGCACTAAGTGAATGAATGAAGAAACAAACGATGAAAGAACTTAGGTCTGGTGGTTTCTGTCCCCTCCCAATACAAACTCAAACTATTTTGCATGAACAATTTTGCTTTAAAACCACTTTCCTCCAAGCCCCTGGGAAATGCTCAGTAGTGTCTCTAGCTCCCTTCTGAGAAAACCTCATCACCTATGGGTGTGAATCTCAGAGGCTATCTTTCTGGTCCATGGGAAGAGGACGATGCTGGCTTAAGTGGAAATAAGCAAATGTAAGAAGAATAGTATTTCATTTGCTAGGAACCAGCAGAGGATAAGAACATCAGCAATTTTTAACATGAGATTTTATCATGACTCATAGTCTCACTTTTGACAAGATTGTTTTTAAGATTCATATAAATATTTATGTATATATATATATTCATATATACAAGGAGGGCACAGCAACCCACTCCAGTATTCTTGCCTGGAGAAACCCATGGACAGAGGAGCCCAGCAGGCTATAGTCCATAGGGTCACACAGAATCAGACACAGCTTAGCACGCAGGTGTTCACATATGCAGACTTCTCAGGTGGTAAAGAACCCGCCTGCCAATGCAGGAGACATAATAGAGGCAAGTTCGATCCCTGGATTGGTTAGATCCTCTGGCAGAGGACATGGCAACCCACTCCAGTATTCTTGCCTTGAGAATTCCATGGACAGAGGAACCTGGCAGGCTACAGTCCATGGCGTTGCAAAGAGTTGGACACGACTGAAGTGACTTAGCATGCACACACATTCACATATGCATATATATTTATATAGATAGATAAACAGACGTTTGTAGGTACTGCTTTTAAATATCAATCAGGACAATTGTGTATGAGGGCAGGATAACCCCTAAAACTGGACTCATGGGGGAACATGGAAAAACGAGGGAAAGGCGACTTTTTGTCTGTCCCATGAAGAACCCATCTGCTCTCTCAAGGGCCATGACCGGTAGGGACGGAAGCACTACCATCAGCACAGCTGGAGCCGCCTCCCGGACGAGGGGCTGCCACCAGCCAACTGTGTTGGGAATTCGGCCCCACTGGCTCGATCCATGCCAGCATTTGGCAAATGAAGCCCCAAGTGGAAACCTGCCAGTTTAAATGAAGTGGTGCTCTGTGCATGCTGTTCCCTCTAACTGTCCGTAAAATAATTACTGCTTCCCTTCTCTGATTGCCTTGCCGTTCGTCTGATAGGAGGCGGGGGTGGGGGTGGGGTTAGGGACCGCTTGATGTGCACAGTGAATTCCGAGGAAGGAAGAATTTTAGTGGGTAACTGAAAACCGAAGATAATCTTCCCAGTTGGGTGGGGTGGAGGAGCGGTGCTGGGAGGAGAAGTATGCATCCCCAACCTCAGGGTGATCTGGCAGATGGATGGGAAAGCCTGATCCTCGCCATCTGGGTAATCCATGTGTGCAAAGTCAGGGGTTAACTGTACCCACTCTGCAAAATAGCATATGTCACAGCCACCGAATACCATCCATGAGCAAAACCTGTTTGAATTTGCAAACAGCCTGGAAAAACAACAAGAAATCTCTTAACCGGTGTTCCCTTTATAAAAGCAACTGATGTTTTGAAGGTCTTGGGTCTCATTTATAAGCTTTGGCACCACGTATGAGGGCTATTCCTAGGCAGGGCCTCCCCAAAGGACAAGGATCAACATCTTAAAGTCACTGAGTATGGTTTTATATGCTGTAACCCCCATTGTCCCCAAGTCTATTCACAGTGAATGGTTTATGTAAAAATGAACGAACAAATAGAGATGACTAGCTTTGAAGTACGGAGTGTCTGCCATCTTGGTTTCTTACACAGCTAATTGTTTTCCACTGGCCCACATGGAAAAGGACCTGAGGTTGGAACAATTATTGCTGGAGTAACTGGTGAGATTATATGAAAGTATGTTACAGGCTTTAAAGTGATAAACAAATGGGAATAGTTGTTTATAGTAATGATGGAAACTACACTATATATTCCTTCCTAAATCTCTCCCCTCTGTGTGACTGCATGGCCTTTACTTTCTGCACAAACATGTATATGCAGGAACCCCCAGATTATGTGAGGGAAGTTCTTCTGCCTCTCATTTCTCTCCCTCTAGCCCTCACTCATTCTCTCCTTTCCAATAGTACATAAGATTCCTTGGCTTTTCTCTGGCAGTTCAGAAATCCTCCTGTCTCCCCAGTGGACCCCCCAAAAACTATTTTCTTCCATCCATCTGAGACATCTACATCATAGTTGTCATCACATTTCTAGGTGGAACCCTTAGTTCTGTGTCCTTGCTCACCAGTGAGAAAACCAAATTATAGACACAAGAAAGACATTGTATTTTCTCTGCATATCTAATTTGTTAGCAGAGTTCAATTTAGGGTCCTGTTGCCCATAGGATAGTGGATGGGGAATAAGACAACAACAGGCTCCCACCAAGCATGAGACAGGAGACCAATTCTTGACTTTCCTGGAGTTGTTAACTGCTTAGGTATTAGGCTGAGTGGTTGCTTGACTCTTATCTCCTAACTTTTCATGCAGTATTGCCACTTGCTGGCTACTGATCTTGGTCAATTATTTGATATCTCCAGTCTCTGTTTTCTAATGTATAAGATAGGAATGATAAACAGTACCCGGGACTCACAGGGTAGTCTGAAGATTGAATGAGATAATTCTCATAATGTGTTTATACAGGGCCTCATACATGCATAAGCATTCAAAATATGCCAGCAATTATGATTCTTCCTGTCATTATAGATGGACATGAAATCTGCTCTTTTCCTGGACCTCTGACCCTGGGGCCCCAAAATTACAGGATGGATGCTTGCAAGCAAGTTGGCTAGAGAAATTTGTTTGTTTCAACACTTGCTATTTGAGGAAAACTCAAATAACCTTTGATCAGTGCTCAATCACCACATGAAAGATGAAGATCCTGAGGACAACAGCTTTCATTTGTAGAAGGTTTAATTCCATGTGCATTATCTCATCTGACATCTGTGCAATGAGATGAAGGGCTACTAAATCAAACCTGGGTGCCTTTGACTCTGAACTGAGTCACTACCCCCTTCCGTGGTCATGACCCAAAGATCACAGTCAGAAGCTTTAGGGAAACAGGCCACTGTAATATTTCTAGAAATGGCACAAGGCTCCATAAGTGACAGCCTGTTTCTCATATTCCATGTTCATTTCCCAAATTGTCCCTAGAAATCTCAAGAGAGCCCCTTTCCCAAATAAACGCAGCCAGCAGCTTCTTTTGAGTAAAATAAATTGACAGCCTGAATGATTGCAAACTCATGTCTAACTTGGTAGAGCATCTAGGTTATCTATAGTGCAGCTTATATTTGGCTTAATAAGAACTTTCATTTTCCTCAACGAGATGCAGGATGGATCTTTAAAAATGAAACAAGTAAATAAAATGTAAAGAAATGAAAAGAAATAGAAAGTCACTCTCAGAGGTACTAAACTTTGGCAAAAGAGAAAAGCATCTCAGCAGGTTCCAAAGATAGTGGCATCTCTTTTCCAAGTGAGAAGCATAAATCTGCCCATTTGCTAAACCCTTTACCAGGGTGCTGACCTAACATTTCTCCCAAGTCTCTACCTATTAGTTAGCAAGAACGCACTTAACTAAGTGTCCAAACTAGTTTAAATTTGGTCCAGTCCATAGTGTGTGTGTATGCATTGCTTAAGCCAATGTTCAGGCACTTTTGTTGTTGTTGTTCAGTCGATAAGTCTGACTCTTTGCGATCCCATGGACTGTAGCACGCCAGTCTTCTCTGTCCTCCACTGTCTCCTGGAGTTTGCTCAAACTCATGATAATTGAGTCGGTGATACTATGTAACCATCTCATCCTCTGCCACTCTCTTCTGCTTTTGGCTTCAGTCTTTCCAAGCATTGGGTTTTTTCCCAATAAGTCGGCTCTTTAGGCACTTAAAAAAAAAAACAAAAAACGTAGTCATTTAGGTAGCCCTCTCCCTCCCTCTTTCTCTGCTTCTATTCCTAGAATAGAGCCCAACTGTATGTAAGCAAGGGTCTCACTTCTTTCCCAGTTACTGGGGAAAAGAGACCCCATGCCTCTTTAATCCAAAACCCTGAGAAAGTTTTATGTCTTTGGTTGTCTGGGCTCCTGGCTTTGTTATCAAAGACAGAAAGGTTATCTTCTCACTAGAGGAAAACCAGGTAATATGAGTCTTCCAGGCATGGCCATTGATGTACTAAAGGCAAGTGGGAATTATTGGGTAAAGTCATTCAGCAAATTCTCTATCATAATAGCCACCTCGTTTTGGAGGCTATTACTCTATTGCAAAATCCCAGTTTACATGGGAACAGTTAAATATTGCCATCTTTCTCTCTGCAATAATCTTTCTTTGCTATTTCTCAAACCCTCCCCATCCCTGTATATAGAAAGATGTTTATAAATATTTTCAATCCAGACCAAGGTGAAAAACTCAAGTAGGCTAAAAGAAAGTTTGTTAATAATGTTTAAATACCACCCATTTACAGAAGTAACCCCTTCTCCCACTTTATTCCACATAGTCTGTATTTGTTTCCAAAGTGGTCCCTAAACATTTTAAGAGAGCCGTTTTTTCCAAATCAACTCAACCAGAGGCTGAACACCCATTTTGCATTTGTGAAAAATCCTCTTTCCCATGTACATCCACCACACACACCAGGTCCAGGCCCAAGCACCAAAATCCTTTACCTTTTGTTCTGGACACGACTGGGTGCTTTGTAAACAGAGCAGTGTAGGGGTGGTGGGGGGCATCTCATCATTGATCCCAATGATATAAAAGAAATCCAGAGAGAAGACAAGTTAATGTTCACTTCGTGTTCACTGAACAGAGAGGCCGTGAGAATGAACTAGTGTTTGATTGGATCAAGTGAATCATGAAGATCAAAGGAACAGAGGACAGAGAGCTCTCCCTAGGGTAGGAAGTGCTGCAGGATGAATTTTCAGTTCTCCATGATGAGTGAGCTGGGGGCTTTGGACTAAGGGGGCCCCGCCTTCAACTGTGTCCACCTGGGTTTAGATGCTGACTTAGTAAACAGAAATATCGGCAACATCCAGGAAAGCATGAGGGTGCCAGCAGCTGTGTTCAGTCCCTAAAAAAAAAAAAGAAGAAGAAGAAGAAGGAATTAGAAATATTTTCAAGATAAAAAGCAAAGGGGAAGACGTTGACTCACTGGAGCCACAGAGCTGGCTGGGAAGAGTGTCGCAGAATGACTGCTCATTGCAGGGCCCCGCTCACTGACACACAGGACAGGCTGGTGACAGAGGAGCTTTCTTGGGCTGTCAGATCATTTTCAGAAACTGCAATTCATGTCACGTTAATAGCTCAGTCTATAATTAGGTGTATTTATCTATGTCCCTGGGATATGTCTCCTGCCTTTCTGTGCTTAGTTTTCTCCAAGAACAAATAATCCAGATGAGTTATGAGTCTCCAGAGTGGCGAGTGGGAGTATGTGTGCGTGTTGAAAGCACTGGTATCAGATCACCTAAGAGCAATCTTCTGATTGACCAAATGGGTGAGTAGAGAGCATCTGTTCTCATGGGAAGCAGAGGAGGCTGGTCCTTTCTGGAAAGAACAGAAAAGGAAAACATTTTCTTCTCTCTGCCACAAACTTACTATGATTGTGCTATTTCTGTATCTTCCTTTAGTAGGTCAAAGGGGATACACTTTTGCCATGACTTCAGACTACTTGGAAAGATGATCAATAAAAGTGAAAGAAAGTGAAAATGTTAATCTAGTCACTCAGTCATGTCTGACTCTTTACAACCTCATAGACTGTAACCCTCTTGGCTCCTTTGTCCATGGACTTCTCCAGACAAGAATACTGGAGTGGGTTGCCATGCCCTCCTCCAGGGGGTCTTGTTGACCCAGAGATCAATCCCAGGTCTCCAGCATTTCAATCAGATTTTTTGCCTTCTGAGCCACCAGGGAAACACTGGTAAATAAAAGCAGTGTGTCAATTAACATTTTTAAAAGTTTTTGGAAAGCCATAAAAGCTTCTGCCAGCTTCCCTGATGGCTCAGCGTTAAAGAACCCACCTGTCAATGCAGGAGATTCAGGTTTGATCTCTGGATCCAGAAGATCCCCTGGAGAAGGAAATGGCAACCCACTCTATAGGTTTCCCAGGTGGCACAGTGATAAAGAATCCACCTGCCAATGCAAGAGACACAGGAGACATGGATTCAATCTCTGGGCCAGAAAGATCCCCTAGAGTAGGAAACGGCAACCCAGTCCAGTATTCTTGCCTGGGGAATTCCATGGACAGAGGAGCCTGGTGGGCTACAGTCCATGGGGTCACAAAGAGCATGACTAAGCACGAGACACGGAAAAACTGATGCAGGTGGACGAGCCTGGAAGTAGCTAGATGTTTTTCTTCTTTCCTTTATTTCCATCTGTTTTACAACTCCAGGAAGGGAGAACTTATCATTGATTGGCCTGGCTAATTATGCAAAGACTGACAAGGCAATTGGAAGCAAATTGGGTGGTGTAGCATTTTATTGGACTTTGATTGTCTTGATTCTCCATGTCCGTGAGATTTCTGGGTAGATCCTCCTGTCAGAAAACTGATGCAAAACACTATGCTTTGTACGTCTCTCCTCTTCCAAAGAAGCAAAGGAATCAGCCAGCTGCTGCCTGGCTTGTCGCTCCCTGGGAAATCATGTTCATGCATGAATAACATTTGTCCTCCAAATCCCAGCCTCTCTGCTAGGGCTCCTGCACCACCCTTGTAACAAGTGGGGCGTCCTCCGACCCAGACTGCCAGTCAGGGGAAGCTGCAATAATTATGTTCAGTTTCCAATAGATGTTAACTTTCACAGAAGTTGAAAGTGGAATCCACTTTTTAAAAACAAATATAAGTTGATTGCTTATTATGCTGCAGTACTATCTTCATTTAATACTCAAAGCCATCCTAAAAATAGGTATCTTCATTTCCCCATTTCCCAGAGAAGATAAGGAAACTAAAGCATGATGAAGTTAAATTACTGGCCCAAGGACCCACGGGTAATATGAGGCTGAGATTCAAACCGTGGTTTGCTGTGCACAGAGCCTTCATCACCTCTTTGCCCATTGCTGGGGTCCAGCCCTGGTGGATCCAGGGTGATTCGAAGGGGAGACGGATAGGCGAGGAAAACTTATTTATTTAGAGATATAAGATTAGATTAGGAAGAAATAGTACAGTAGGAAATTTAGGTGGAGAAAAAGAGGCTGAATAACTTGGTTTACGGGGAAAACCAATAAAACCTCAAGACAAGAGGTTTGCACCATCTACATTAGGCCACCAGCGCCCACTTGAATATCGAAGGGTGCCCTGCCTTAGTCTCCCTTTCGCGTGGATCTTAGCAGCCAGGGCAAGTAAGTAGATGTGGTGAGCCTCCCCGCTCCAGATGGGAATTCAGCCGAAAAAGGGGAGAAAAGAATGACACGGGGAAGCCCAGTATCGGTGCAAGACTCCAGAACTTTATTTTTCAAAATCAGCTTATATACCCCAATTTGTACATAAAGAAATAGTGGAATATGCAGAGTTATGCAAGGGCAGCAGTCCTGACCCTCTTTGAGACCAGGCTTTCTTTTTGCATACCCTCCCATATACAAAAGGTCTCAGGGGGGTTACATTATCTTCTGGCCAGGAGGCCTGTTAACATTTTTATGGCTCTCTTCCTGGATAATTGTCTATCAACCAGAAAATTCCTTTTCCCTAGAAGTGTTTTTTCTTTTCTCTGCATCACCCTCAAAGTACTAAATAAAGTTACATTCCTGTAGAACAAAGGTGCAATGGGTTATAACAAAGAAAGTACTTAACTCAAAGATCTAATGTTGCTAATACCAGGTCTACTACCTGTTTTTCTATATACCAACTATATCTACAAGTAAAAGATATGAAAATTTGGCAGCAAGTATTGGCTCAACAAATGAAACCTTTAATCAGTCCTATTCTAATGATTTTGACTCCTCAGAAGCCCCTACATTCCTAGGATGTTTTAAGCTTCCTGTGCCTCCCGCAGTCGGGAGGCCTCAAACAATCACATGCGCAGCTGTACGAGTCCTGCAGGCAGGCTAGAAAGCCATCAGAGGGGTTTGGGGATTGAAACACCGTTTCAAATGCAGAAGACTAGAGCCCTGAGCTGACTTTTTCCAGAGTGTGTCAGAAGAGTGGAAAAGTAGAGTACAAAGGCTGGCAGACTTTGGTTTTTTGGGATACATGCTCAGGAAATACCAGGGGGAAAACCTGAGATCTGACTCACCTTGCCCATCAGATCTCTGCCGCATGACCTTGTCACAGGTGGGATTCCTCACGCTGGCTCCCTTCAGTCCATCCTGTCACAGGGTCTGGGTTCTTGCTTGCCACCTAAACAGGCTGCCTATTCTAACAGAAAGAGAAAACTATTTGCACTACACTTTGGTTCACTGATATGAGAGAATGAAATACTGATCATTAATCCACTAATTTCATTAATTCACAGCCCCTATCATTTACCCAGACTATTGGCTGTTTTACCCCTTCCTGATAAAGGCAAAGAACTCTGGATGAGGTTGAATATTATTTTTATAGATTTCACATATACATATCTATGTAAAATAACAGTCATCCAAAGTAAATGAAAAAAAGAAAAAAAAAAAACATCTAGATGAGAACCCAGTACCAGGACTCACAGAAGTTAATAATCAGAGCAGGACTTCCCTGCTTGTCCAGTGGTTAAGAATCTGCCTACCAGTGCAGGGGACACGGGTTCCATCCCTGGTCCGAGACCACAGAGCAACTACTGAAGCCCACATGCCTAGAGCCCAGGCTCCTCAACAGGAGAAGCCACTGCAATGAGAAGCCCACAGGCCCCAGCTAGAGAAAGTCCGTGCACAGCACCAAAGGCCCAGCACAGCAAAAGTAAAATAGCAACAATAATAATCACAGCAACTATTAGGTATTAGTGTTCGTTTTGTAGAATCAGATCATGTGCCATCACTTTCACAAGGTTCAATTTTCTAAATTTCAAATAGACATTGGGCTATGTCAGAGACCCCAACTCTTGAAGTCAAGCTTGGCCGAACACATCTCATAGAAGGCCTGCTGAAACTGTGGCCCTCATGGATCTCCAGTGTGACTGCTTGGGACTCCCGGTGTGTCCACTGAAGAGACTAGGAATGCAGAACTCCAGCAGCCCAGGAAACTGAGCTATGACAACACCATCAGCCACCTCCATCACATCACGCCAGAGCACTCCACAACCTTGCCTTAGTCCTTCTGGGCTTCGGTAGCAAAGTGCCAGAGACTGGATGGCTTGTAAACTACAGAATTGTTGTTCTCACAGTTTGGTGGCTGGGAAGTCCAAGTCCAAAGTGCTAACAGGTTTGGTCATTTCAGTGTCTGGTCAGAGCCCATTCCTTGACCACTGTCTTTTTGCTATAACCTCATGTGGTGGAAGGAAGGAACAAGGGGTCTTTCTGGGGCCCCTTCTATAAGCACACTAATCCTGTTCACAAGAGCTCCACTCTCAGGATCCATTCACCTCCCGAAGTCCCAGCCCCTAAAATCATCAGCTAGGGATTTAGGATTTCAGCACACACATTTTGGAAGGACAAACATTCAGCCCATAACAATCTGCAAAATAGATTTGTGTCTTATCTTCACTTCTTTCTCCTTTCATATGCTGTGGGCCAAAGAACAGACTGCAGAAGAAAATTCACAAGAAAGGGAAGAATTAAGTCTGCAAACACACAGAGACGAGTGTTGTGAATCCTCAAAAACTGCAAATATTCATGAGGTTTAATCAACTTGAGGTAAAATAAATCATCTTTTGAAATAAAAGGGCAAACATTACACATCTGGGGCAAAATAATAAGGGGTGAGAAAGCTAAGCTCTTCCTTTTATCCAGAGTTAGCAACTCCATCAAAATAACTGCTTTTCTTCTTGCTAAAGCCAACTCAAGGCTCCTGAAAATTCAGTTCAGTTCAGTTCAGTCACTCAGTCGTGTCCGACTCTTTGCGACCCCATGAATCACAGCACGCCAGGCCTCCCTGTTCATCACCATCTCCCGGAGTTCACTCAGATTCACATCCATCGAGTCAGTGATGCCATCCAGCCATCTCATCCTCTGTCGTCCCCTTCTCCTCCTGCCCCCAATCCCTCCCAGGATCAGAGTGTTTTCTAATGAGTCAACTCTTCGCATGAGGTGGCCAAAGTACTGGAGTTCAGCTGAAGTTTCAGCTTCAGATCATTCCCTCCAAAGAAATCCCAGGGTTGATCTCTTTCAGAATGGACTGGTTGTATCTCCTTGCAGTCCAAGGGACTCTCAAGAGTCTTCTCCAACACCACAGTTCAAAAGCATCAATTCTTCGGCGCTCAGCCTTCTTCACAGTCCAACTCTCACATCCATACATGAGTACTGGAAAAACCATAGCCTTGACTAGATGGACCTTAGTCGGCAAAGTAATGTCTCTGCTTTTGAATATACTATCTAGGTTGGTCATAACTTTTCTTCCAAGGAATTAGCGTCTTTTAATTACATGGCTGCAGTCACCATCTGCAGTGATTTTGGAGCCCCAGAAAATAAAGTCTGACACTGTTTCTACTGTTTCCCGTCTATTTCCCATGAAGTGATGGGACCGGATGCCATGATCTTCATTTTCTTTCTTTCTTTTTTTTTTCTTTTTCTTTTTTATTGGTTTTGCCATACATTGACATGAATTCACCACGGGTGTACATGCATTCCCAAACATGTACCCCCCTCCCACCTCCCTCCCCATAACATCTCTCTGGGTCACCACCGTGCACCAGCCCCAAGCATGCTGTATCCTGCGTCGGACGTAGACTGGTGATTCGATTCTTACATGATAGTATACATGTTTCAATGCCATTCTCCCAAATCATCCCACCCTCTCCCTCTCCCTCTGAGTCCAAAAGTCTGTTATACACATCTGTGTCTCTTTTGCTGTCTTGCATACAGGGTCGTCGTTGCCATCTTTCTAAATTCCATATATATGTGTTAGTATACTGTATTGGTGTTTTTCTTTCTGGCTTACTTCTTTCTGTATAATCGGCTCCAGTTTCATCCATCTCATCAGAATTGATTCAAATGTATTCTTTTTAATGGCTGAGTAATACTCCGATCTTCATTTTCTGAATGCTGAGCTTTAAGCCAACTTTTTCACTCTCCTCTTTCACTTTCATCAAGAGGCTTTTTAGTTCCTCTTCACTTTCTGCCATAAGGGTGGTGTCATCTGCATATCTGAGGAGATTGATATTTCTCCCGGCAATCTTGATTCCAGCTTGTATTTCTTCCAGTCCAGCATTTCTCATGATGTACTCTGCATAGAAGTTAAATAAGCAGGGTGACAATATACAGCCTTGACGGACTCCTTTTCCTATTTGGAACCAGTCTGTTCTTCCATGTCCAGTTCTAACTGTTGCTTCCTGACTTGTATACAGATTTCTCTCGAGGCAGGTTAGGTGGTCTGGTATTCCCATCTCTTTCAGAATTTTCCACAGTTTATTGTGATCCACACAGTCAAAGGCTTTGGCATAGTCAATAAAGCAGAAATAGATGTTTTTCTGGAACTCTCTTGCTTTTTTGATGATCCAGCGGATGTTGGCAATTTGATCTCTGGTTCCTCTGCCTTTTCTAGAACCAGCTTGAACATCAGGGAGTTCATAGTTCACGTATTGCTGAAGCCTGGCTTGGAAAATTTTGAGCATTACTTTACTAGCATGTGAGATGAATGCAATTGTGCAGTAGTTTGAGCATTCTTTGGCGTTGTCTTTCTTTGGGATTGGAATGAAAAGTGACCTTTTCCAGTCCTGTGGACACTGCTGAGTTTTCCAAATTTGTTGGCATATTGAGTGCAGCACTTTCATAGCATCATCTTTCAGGATTTGAAACAGCTCAACTGGAATTCCATCACCTCCACTAGCTTTGTTCGTAGTGATGCTTTCTAAGGCCCACTTGACTTCACATTCCAGGATGTCTGGCTCTAGATGAGTGATCACATCATCATGATTATCTGGGTTGTGATGATCTTTTTTGTACAGTTCTTCCATGTATTCTTGCCACCTCTTCTTAATATCTTCTGCTTCTGTTAGGTCCATACCATTTCTGTCCTTTATCGAGCCCATCTTTGCATGCAATGTTCCCTTGGTATCTCTAATTTTCTTGAAGAGATCTCTAGTCTTTCCCATTCTGTTCTTTTCCTCTATTTCTTTGCATTGATCGCTGAAGAAGGCTTTCTTATCTCTTCTTGCTATTCTTCGGAACTCTGCATTCAGATGCTTATATCTTTCCTTTTCTCCTTTGCTTTTTGCCTCTCTCCTTTTCACAGCTATTTGTAAGGCCTCCCCAGACAGCCATTTTGCTTTTTTGCATTTCTTTTCCATGGAGATGGTCTTGATCCCTGTCTCCTGTACAATGTCATGAACCTCTGTCCATAGTTCATCAGGCACTCTCTATCAGATCTAGACCCTTAAATCTATTTCTCACTTCCACTGTATAATCATAAGGGATTTGATTTAGGTCATACCTGAATGGTCTAGCGGTTTTCCCTACTTTCTTCAATTTGAGTCTGAATTTCATAATAAGGAGTTCATGATCTGAGCCACAGTCAGCTCCTGGTCTTGTTTTTATTGACTGTATACAGCTTCTCCATCTTTGGCTGCAAAGAATATAATCAATCTGATTTTGGTGTTGACCATCTGGTGATGTCCATGTGTAGAGTCTTCTCTTGTGTTGTTGGAAGAGGGTGTTTGCTATGACCAGTGCGTTTTCTTGGCAAAACTCTATTAGTCTTGCCCTGCTTCATTCTGCATTCCAAGGCCAAATCTGCCTGTTACTCCAGGTGTTTCTTGACTTCCTACTTTTGCATTCCAGTCCCCTATAATGAAGAGGACATCTTTTTGGGTGTTAGTTCTAAAAGGCCTTGTAGGTCTTCATAAAACCGTTCAACTTCAGCTTCTTCAGGGTAACTGGTTGGGCCATAGACTTGGATAACTGTGATATTGAATGGTTTGCCTTGGAGACAAACAAAGATCATTCTGTCGTTTTTGAGATTGCATCCAAGTACTGCATTTCGGACTCTTTTGTTGACCATGATGGCTACTCCATTTCTTCGGAGGGATTCCTGCCCTCAGTAGTAGATATAATGGTCATCTGAGTCCTCTCTGGGTCCGTGATTGCCTGAAAATTACATGGTTGGAAATCTAAGTCCATCTAGGAATTAGCTAACTTCACTGATAGCCATGCAAGGAGAAGCAGAATTGAGACAGATTCATCTAACTGGCAAGCTAGTCAACCAATATTTCTTTGCCTTGTTATTAGGCACAAATTTTGTCACTTTTGTAAATGAAAAGATATTACTTAATTGACAGGAAATTTATTTTTAATTAGAAAAGCACCTTTGCTGAATGGTTTTAATCGCAGGAGAAACAGCTTCAAACGATTGGGTAAGAAACGAGGCATAGTTAAATTGCCTGGCAACTTAATTAAATTGTTGGCTAAAATTCTGGAAAATATGGCATTTCAAACCACAGGTGTGTTGTATTATTTTTTAAGAACTATAAGAATGTAATACATTTCTACAATGTGTTAAATCACCATGATTTTAGAATTTTTCTTTTTTTTCTTTTTCTTCCCATTTGTCAGCAAATTGAATGATTAGTTTCTGTATAGGCTTTAGCCTAGCAAATTCCAAGAGAAGAACAGAGCCCGTTTTGGCCTTTATTCAGTAGGTATTTAATGTCCTCTTTAAGTGGCCCATCTTTCTTGTTCTACATAATGATGATAAAACAAATTCCTGCTCATTTTGTCTTTAATATATGTTTATGACTGTTGGGAAAATTAATGACACTTCAGCTAGCATTTAATGTGTGTTTATTTTCTGAGCAAAGCTATCCATATTATGGATGACAATTCATCCTTACGTGCATGGAATCAAATATCAGCCTTCTTGAATGTCTTTTAAATAAAAGACTACAATTCACAGGGATAAAAGGAGGCTTGATTTTTAAGACTCTCTTTGGAGCTTACCACATCCTTTCCTTTTCTTTATCTGCAGTAAAATAATAAAAGGATAGAAAATAGCGTTACCTAGAACTTCCCTGGTTGTCCAGTGGTTAAAACTCTGCTCTTCCCCTGCAGGGGTGTGGGTTCAGTCCCTGGTCTGGGAACTAATACAAAAAAGAGAAAAGACACTAGCCTTACCTAATTAGCTTGTATGGACCCCCAGTTGGGCCCTAGGCTGAGGGATTTACTTTTAAGGAGTGAGGACAATGTGGGGAGGAGTGAGAGTAAAGATGAGCAGATGTATGTGTTAGTTTTCTGGGAAAGAGGCGGGGCTTTCCTGGAAATGGGGTGCTGTTTTCTTATCTTGAGATCAACAGCTTCTGGCCATGGCCAGCAGTAGCTATGTCATTTAGTTTGCTCCTGTAGTAAAATTAGCATAGAATGAGACTCGGGGTCTGTTGGAGGTCAGATTTGTCACCATCTTGGTTTCAGTTTTTGATTCTACCCAGTTTTTGCTTTTCTCTTTCTATAGCTTCCTCTCCTTGTGTCAAGACACTGTGACTTAAAAAAATATATGTTAATTCCTGTTCAAGAGAGGGGTTGATGACTTTTGACCAAAGGTCTGGTGGCAACTCTGGTAACAAGAGTACTTAAGAAAATAGATGTTTACACAGATTCTTTGCCATTCACTACATCAGGGGAAAAACTTTAAAATAGATCTTATATAAACAAATAAATATAGGTTAGACAAGGTGTTTTCATAGGATTCAAGGTTAGTAAATAACTCATTATCATTAATATATGCCCATGAGTCATATTTGAAAACTAAATCAGCTGCTACTTAGAAATGGCAGTGGAAAATATCAGTCTAAATTTAAAGTGCTAGGATGTTAATGAACTGAAAACTAGATATTAGAGAGGGTTGAATAATTTGTAATTTAGTATCCATGCTCTGCATTCCTTAGCAGTCAAAAATAATTATTTTATTTGCCTGAAATAGCTATCAACCAGTAATTATTTGTAAGTTGCACAGCATTAAATGCAAGTAAGATAGCTTTATAACTAAAATTGTCATTTTTAAAAAATTCATTTTATAATACATTTTACTCATTGTGCTGGTAAGTTAACTTTTCAGACCAATAGTGCTGTTTGCCAGAGAGGACATGTTGCTAATTCTTTGCAGGGAGAGGTGTTAAAAACCAGGCCCTACAGTACCTATTAAAAAATTAAAAGAGATACCTTAATCAAAACAGGAGGAAGTCTCATTTTAGTTCAGGCTGCTATAACAAAATATTAATATTATATACAAAAAACAATAATACTATAGACTCAGTGACTTAACAATTTATTTCTCACAGCCCTGGAAGCTAGGAAGTCCAACATGAAGGTGCTGACAGAGTCCAGGGTCTGATGATGACCCACTCCCTGGTGTGCAGATAGCCATCATTTTATTATGTCCTCATCTGGCCTTTCCTTGGGTGCATATATTCAGAGAGAGAAAACAGCTCTCTGGTCTCCTCTATAAGGGCATTAAGCCCAGAGTAGGGTCTCACCCTTGTGACCTCACCGAAGTCTAATTACCTCCCAAAGGTCCCTCCTCCAAAGACCATCACATTGGGGATTAAGGCTTCAACATATGAATTTTGCGGGGACACACACACTAAGTCCTTAGCAAGTACATACACTGTGGTACTCTTGGAAGTATATAAGGTGGAGGGAAAAATCAGTCTCACTCCTGAGCATCACCTGGAGGTCCCAAGTTTGCTTCAAAGCCTGGTCCCTTCTTGACAAACTGCCAGCTAATGGCATCACCCTGGTCCTAGGGTAACAAGAATAGTAGCTGACACTGACTTTGGGTCAAGAACTGCTGTAGTCACTTTGCTATAATAACTAATTTAATTTACATTTAACAATTATGTACCATGAGGTAGATACTCTTATTAGCCTTAAGTTTAGTAGGTGAGTGGCAGGAATGGGATTAACATGCAGGCAGTGTGGGAGCAGTAGAGTTTTAACCACTGTTCTGGTCTGTGAAGCCTTTCTCGCCCTGACTTGTTACCAAATCCTCTCTTTTATTCCTTCTTTTCTACTCCCACTGACCTCAGTAACTCACTTGGCCATTTCATGAGTGTTGTCCCTTATGAGAGACTGAATATACAAATGAATAAAGCCCAAACCATATGTAAAAATAGAATTCTGACCCACAGTCTGCAGCAACTAGTACAGGAAACCAGCCTGTGATCTATAGAAACCAGCCCAGAATGCCAGCCTGCTATCTATAAGTCAGACTTGCAGGAAGTCAGATCACTATCTCTAGCAACAGTCCAGGGAGCCCAACAAAAATTTCTCTGCTAATTGACCCAAAATATCCAGGACTTGATGAATAAATGACAGCTACCTTAATTTTTGTCCCTACTTCCAACTTAGGATCAACCAGAGAAAGTCAAATATGCACTTCTGACCCATCACATAGATGCTTCTAGCTGGTTGCCAACAGCCTCTAGTTACAGCACACTTGAACCTTCCCCCTTTTTGATGATCAAGTTTTCCCACTCCTCTACCTTCCTGTGTGTCTCTGCCAGGACGCAGATGATGGTGTCTGACTTTCGTGCTACAGCAAGCTCTGAATAAACAGCTGTTGCCTGTTCCGATTTGCTTGGCCCTTGTTTATTTCACACTGGCCCCCTCCATACCTTCCCCTCTCCAGCACAGACACAATCTAGCATACAGACCGGGTTGTAAGAAGAGACTGAAGCCCAGAAATCTGCATGAGGATGATGGGACTTGAGCTGTGCCTTGAGGAGAAGCATGATTCAAAAAGCTTGACAGGAGGCTGGGATAAGCGCACATAGAGAGTGGTGTGTGCAGAGGAGAAAGAGGATCCTGTGGGAACTTCAGTTCAGCTCAGTCACTCAGTCGTGTCCGACTCTTTGCAACCCCATGAATTGCAGCACGCCAGGCCTACCTGTCCATCACCAACTCCCGGAGTTCACTCAAACTCGCGTCTATCGAATCAGTGAGGCCATCCATCCGTCTCATCCTCTGTTGTCCTCTTTTCCTCCCGCCCCCAACCCCTCCCAGCATCAGAGTCTTTTCCAATGAGTCAACTCTTGTGCATGAGGTGGCCAAAGTATTGGAGCTTCAGCTTTAGCATCATTCCTTCCAAAGAACACCGAGGACTGATCTCCTTTAGAATAGACTGGTTGGATCTCCTTGCAGTCCAAGGGACTCTCAAGTCTTCTCCAACATCACAGTTCAAAAGCATCAATTCTTCGGTGCTCAGCCTTCTTCACAGTCCAACTCTCACATCCATACATGACCACAGGAAAAACCGTAGCCTTGACTAGACAGACCTTTGTTGGCAAAGTAATGTCTCTGCTTTTTAATATGCTATCTAGGTTGGTCATAACTTTCCTTCCAAGGAGCAAGCCTCTTTTAATTTCGTGGCTGCAGTCACCATTTGCAGTGGTTTTGGAGCCCCCAAAAATAAAGTCTGCCAGTTTCCACTGTTTCCCCATCTATTTCCCATGAAGTGATGGGACCGGATGCCATGATCTTCTTTTTCTGAATGTTGAGCTTTAAGGCAACTTTTTCACTCTCCTCTTTCACTTTCATCAAGAGGCTTTTGAGTTCCTCTTCACTTTCTGCCATAAGGGTGGTGTCATCTGCATATCTGAGGAGATTGATATTTCTCCCGGCAATCTTGATTCCAGCCTGTGCTTCTTCCAGCCCAGCGTCTCTCATGATGTACTCTGCATATAAGTTAAATAAGCAGGGTGACAATATACAGCCTTGACGGACTCCTTTTCCTATTTGGAACTAGTCTGTTCTTCCATGTCCAGTTCTAAGTGTTGCTTCCTGACCTGCATACAGATTTCTCAAGAGGCAGGTTAGGTGGTCTGTATTCCCATCTCTTTCAGAATTGTCCACAGTTTATTGGGATCCACACAGTCAAAGGCTTTGGCATAGTCAATAAAGCAGAAATAGATGTTTTTCTGGAACTCTCTTGCTTTTTTGATGATCCAGCGGATGTTGGCAATTTGATCTCTGGTTCCTCTGCCTTTTCTAAAACCAGCTTGAACATCAGGAAGTTCATGGTTCACATGTTGCTGAAGCCTGGCTTGGAGAATTTTGAGCATTACTTTGCTAGCGTGTGAGATGAGTGCAATTGTGTGGTAGTTTGAGCATTCTTTGGCCTTGCCTTTCTTTGGGATCGGACTGACCTTTTCCAGTCCTGTGGCCACTGTTGAGTTTTCCAGATTTGCTGGCATATTGAGTGCAGCACTTTCACAGCATCATCTTTCAGGATTTGGGAACTTGAGAGGAATGCTAATTCTCAGTCCCCACCTCAGTTTACTGAATCAGATACAGTATGGGTGAAGCCTGGCAATGGTTTAAGAAGCTAGCAGGTGACTCTGATGCAAACCAGAGTTTAAGTACCAGGGCACTACGCCAGCACTGGCAGTACAGTCTGTTGGAATGCACAGAAGTTCTGCTGACTGATGAACTTGAAAAAGGCAGTGGCAGTTCCCCAGGGAACTGATCTAGGGACCACACTTCAAGTCGCAAAGTCTTAAATGATTTTTTCCCATGATTATGATGACCTTGAGAGTTTTGAGGAGTAGTGGTCAGGTGTTTTCTAGAAATGTCCTTCAATTTGAATTTGTCTGGCATTTTCTCATCATTAGACAGGGGTCAAGGGTTTGGGGAAAGAAGACCACAGAGGCAAAGTGTCACTTTCATCACATCTTCCCTAGGGTACGTACATCCAACATGAGTTGTCTCTGTTGATGTTGACCTTGATCACCTGGCTAAGGTAGTATGTATCAGGTTCTAAATGATTCTAATGCAATTGAATTTCAAGATCTGATGTATGAAAAAAGATACAAACTGCTTAACTTGGCATATGGAGCCCACAGGGACACACCCCTTCCTGGTTCTTTATCTTCATCCCATCATTTCCCGATTTGTTCTCTAGGCTGCATAAATAACAAATTGCTTGAGGTCAACCCTTCCCCCTGTACACACACACACACACCACCCAGATTGACATTTCTTTTCTCCTTCAGAGAAGATATCTGGTTAGACTCCAATTTCTATGCATCTACTTCTCCCCTCTCTCATAACCTCTCATCTCATCACTTTCCTCAATCCTATCATTAACTCTATTTGATGGAAATTAACAGCTTAAGGTTCTCTCTCTCCCATTAAAACATCAGTTTTGCAAGAACAGGGACTTGGAAGTGTTCATCCTGAACCAATAACATAGACAATCAATAGGTATTTGCTAAATTATATGCCAAACAAAAACCTTACCATTGCAACTATCAAAGAAAATCACTCATCTTTTGAAGGTCCATTTTTTACTACTCCAATTGATGAAATTAAATAATTTCAAGTGTCAAGTGAAACGTGTCTAAAAGAGCCACCCATTCTCAGAGCTCTGTATCTCTGCAGCCTAATTAGTACCAGGCGTTTCCATTAATCCTCTTAATGGCCTTTTTTCCCCAAAAACTGCTCTTACAGACAAAGATTTGCTCCAAAAACATAAAACAACTTTCAGAAAGCTTCTGTTGTCATGATTAATTCCAGTCCCACTTTCTTATATATGAAAAGATGATGGAGGCAGACATGGGCAATGTGAGCATTTGGGTGGTTTCACCAGTGGTGGCTGTCACATAGTTGAGTTGGAAACATCAATCAGCACGGTGCCCTTTAGAATCTACCCTCCAAGGTTACATCCAAACCACCTTAATGGGACAGTGCAGAGGGCAGAGACAGCATCTTTGCTGGCCGTGGCTTCATCCATCACGTTCCTAACCAGCAAATAGAGACTGATGAAGGTGCTGGGCCACAGCTGGGTGGGGTGGCAAGGGTGAGGGTGTGCTGGCGACACTCTGCTTGCTACGCTGAATACCTCTCTCATCTGGCGCCAAACGTTTCCTCTGAGGTGTTTGCTTTGGAAGGCAAATATTAATATTTGCTGCCGCTGACTTTTTCATTAAATACTTGGCTCCTTGATGCACATTCTTTTCTAAATGATTTCCCTTCATCTTCCGGCTAGTCTGAAATTAGGGAGCAAATTTAGCCTTGTGGAAATTTGCTTTGACTCCAAACCTCCCTCTCTCACAGGTAATGTACTTAAATAAACACGGAAGCATTCGGTATCCAGATCTTTCTTTCCAGATCTTTCCCAGCCAAGCCAAAGGCTGCACTGGCCTGAGAAGGCTGTGTGACTCACAGAGGCATCCAGCCTGGAGACCTCTCCTCATGTTGCTGTCTCCCCCTGAGTTTCCTGGACAGGCTACTGGCACTCTGACCATTTTGCCCAGCTGAGCACTCCAGGGCATTTCTTCTAAAGACCCCAAAACAGACTTTGCTCACTTTCACTCACACAGCTCGTGTGAGTAAAAGAGTGAGTTATTCTGAGGCCAGTGATGGCGAGTTTGGCTGGAGGGCTCTGGCTCTGGTTTCCAAACTTGCAGCTCCCCAGACCTGGGAGTGGACCTACATAGCTACCCTCCCAGCCTCATCCATCACCTAGAGGAGAGAGCTTTTCTTAATCAGGCAACAGTGCTTTTCAGATTTGAAAAAGCTTCACACATCTGCATCATGTTAGGCTTTTAAAGATGGCAATGAAATACAGGCTGATTCCTGCTGTCACTCAGCAGCTCTGATCAGAAAAATACCAAACTTGCAGAAGGGGCTGTGGGTTAATGCCCCTGCTGAGCACTTGTCCACCGTGGTTTCTAGAGCCCACCTGCTGCTCTTCTTCAGGTACCTCAGGTGTAATTCAGTGGTTTTCAACCCTAGCCACACATTAGGATCAATAGGAATTTTGACTTAATTGGTCTAGAATGGAGTCCTGGCAAGAGCAGTTTTTGAGAATTACCCAGATGATCCTAAGTGAAGCCAAGGCTGAGAACCATTGAATGCTGTCCTTCCTGAGTCCTTTTAGCAGAGGACTTTCTCCTAGTTAATCAATCCCCCTGGTCATTAATGACACTTAGACACCACTACTTACCTTCTCTTCTTCCTTCAGTTAGAAACTAGGTACATATATACAGTGGAATATCACTCACCCATAAAAAGGAACAAATTTGAGTCAGTTGTAAAGAAATGGGTGAACCTAGAGCCTATTATACAAAATGAAGTGAAAGATAAATATTGTATATTAACACATATATATGGAATCTAGAAAAATGGTACTGATGAACCTACTTGCAGAGAAGCAATGGAGACACAGAGGCAGAAACTAGACGTGTGGGTACAGCAGGGGAAGGAGAGGGTGGGGCAAATTGAGAAAGTAGCATTGACATATATACACGATTGTGTGTAAATAGATAACTAGTGGAAAGCTGCTGTATAACACAGGTAGCCCAGCCTGGTTTGTGATGACCTGAGGCGGGGGGGATGGGAGTGGGAAGGGAGGCTCAATTTGGAGGGAGGTACATATAATTATGACTCATTCACTTTGTACAGCAGAAACGAGCACAGCATTATGAAGCAATTATTCTCCAATTAAAAAATAAATAAATAATGAAAAAAAAGAAACCAGACCTTTACAAACTAATATGACTTTTTTTTTCTCTTAAGGGAGTTACTCTGTTTCTGCATTTGGTGAATCTCCCCATCTGCACCTCCACATGCATTTTAGACAGAATCAGAGCTTACACCCTACTTGGAAGCTGAAAATGCGAGATACTGACTTTCTCAGCCTCTGCGCACCACCCTCCCACCAGCCTTGCAGCTATACAGAGTCAGGTGACATAGGTACCAGTCACCACCAGGCTCCTGGTGTTTGACTTGGGAGCCATGAAAGCAAAGAAGGAAGGACTCTGGGAATCTTCTGGTGATGGTGGTAGTAGAGTCCAGGGCCAGTGGCAGCAGGGAACAAACTGCCCGGTCCAGTTCCTGGCAGTGTTCCCCCTTAGTCTCTTCCCCAGGCTGACCGTGGGTCTCGGTCATGGCTGCAGAGCCTCAAGCCTGGTTCTCTCAGTGATTCTGTGAGCATGCAGTCTCCATCTGATAAGTTCCTTTCCGGAGTCGGTCTCTATTTTTACAACTAAGAGCCCTCTTGTTCCTTCATAGCAGATGTCACAAACTATCCTCAGAGGATAGTTGCCTGTTTTGGAATGAGAGTTGTATTCCCTACCCCTTTGATATAAATCCAGAGATCAAATCTAAAACTTCTATTTCATTTGCTTAATTTCCATTCTTCCTTCCAGTTCTATGAATAGGTAATCTGGCCAATTAACTTTTGAATTTTATTCACCACCCACAGCAGAATTCAGGTTAAGCCACCCCCTGCAGCCTCTGTCTCTTTGCCCTCTGTTGATCTGCTCCTGGTATTTTTCACAAGGTGGCTACATCATCAAAGCAGCAGCCCTGTTGGGTGGACTTCACATTCTGTCTGCACTGCACCAGCTTTAGAAATAGACTTGTCTTTTATTAAACCATGGGTGACGTTCAGTCACTCAGTCGTGTCTGACTCTGCAACCCTATGGACTGCAGCACACTAGGCTTCTATGTCCTTCACTATCTCATGGAGTTTGCTCAAACTTGTGTCCTTTGAGTCGCTGATGTCATCCAATCATCTCATCCCCTGTGTTCCCCTTTTTCTCCTGCCCTCTATCTTTCCCTGCATCAGGGTCTTTTCCAATGAGTCAGCTCTTCGCATCATGTGGCCAAAGTATGGGAGCTTCAGCTTCAGCATCAGTCTTTCCAGTGAATATTCAGGGTTGATTTCCTTTAGGATTGAGTGGTTTGATCTCCTTCCTGAAACTCTTGACTCATGGTTAACTAAGTCTGACCACATCATAAGATTCTGTTAGTGAACATCACCCCAGAGTACAGTACAGCTGGTGACTGCCGTGATTGTGACATGAAGGGTAAGGAGAAGAACCACTGTCACTGATACTTTGGCCTATCTCAAAGCCTTCCTCCTTCCATGCTTTGGTGATGGTTGGATCATAAAAGGTATGGAATAAAGCTTCATAAAGTACAATTCTCTTGGGAAAGCAGGAGACCTTTCACCTCCTTTCACCATGACCAGGAGCAATTTTGTGCTCACACCCCACTGAAGCACCTTAATTCCAATGCCAGAATGAATTACCAATTTGCAACTCTATCTAAGGCATTCTCAAGCCCTCAACTCATATCATGAACCCCCGTTAAGAGAGCTAAAAGTGAAACGTTCTGTGACTAATTCCCCAAACTCCTCACATTTTCTTTTGCAGATTTCTTTAGAAAGTTTAATGAAAGTTGTGGGGGAAAAAAATCTACTCTGATGACAGAAATTCTCTGTTTCTCAGCAGTTCCTTCATATGGAGTGTTGGCAAGTGTTTGTAATCCCCATGGTTTTAGGAAATACTTTTTTCCCCAGAGAGTTTGGTTTCTGGGTGTTATGACTAAAAGATCATATTCCCCTAAATTCACATATTGAAGTTCTAATTCCAAAGGTAATGATATTTAGAGAAAGGGTATTTGATGTTACTTAGGGTACATACTTTATATGGGGCTTCCCTAGTGGCTTAGATGGTAAATAACCTGCCTGCAATGTGGGGGACCTGGGTTTGATCCCTGGGTTTGATCCCTCCAGGGGAGGAGGGGATGACTACCCATTCCAGTATTCTTGCCTTGAGAATTCCATGGACAGAGGAGCTTGGTGGGCTACATACAATCCATGGGGTCACAAAGTTTCAGACACGACGGAGAGACCAATACTACCTACAGGCTTCCCAGGTGGCACTAGTGGTAAGAACCTGCCTGCCAGTGCAGGAGATGTAAGAGACACAGGTTTGATCCCTGGGTTGGGAAGATCCCCTGGAGGAGGGCATGGCAATCCACTCCAGTGTTCTTGCCAGGAGAATTCCATGGACAGAGGAGCCTCATGGGCTACAGTCCATAGGGTCACACAGAGTCACAACTGAAGCAACTCAGCACTCACAGAAAGGGTTAGATTAGGTCATGGGGGTAGGGCCCTCAAGACCTCCTTCTAAGAGGAGAAAAAGCAAAAAAAAAAAAAAAGAGAGAGAGAGAGAGAGAGAAAGGAATTACTCCTTCCATCATGTGAAGACACAGCAAGAAGCCAGGAAGAGGGTCCTCAACAGAACTTGACTGAGCTGGCACCCTGATCTCAGACTTTCAGACTCGAGAACTAGGAGGAAATATGTCTCTCTTGTTTAAGCCCCTTGGTCTGTGATATTTGTTATGGTAACCTGAGCAGACTAACACACTTGATGAAGACATGATAGACAAATCACCCTGGGGGTCCAAAAGCTGGTCTCTTGGAGAGAAAGAGTATGTTGATGCTTACAGAAGGAAGGTGGACTCCATGCTCCTTGAGGGCACAGATTGCCTTCTTAATGTATTTGAATCCTGGGCAATTGGACCAATGGTTGGCCCATGGGAGACATTCAACAAATATTTGTGAGTTAGCCAATAAACTTGGATGGAACAGAACAGATCAGAGAATAAGAGAAGGAATAGAGGAAACAGAAATGACCCCTGAAGGATGTAATTAACAAGGTGAGATTAAACATGCCTCTTATGGACTTTGGTGACAGTTTGAGAAACCAAAACCAAGCCTTTTCATGTCAAACCCCTCAGAAAGATAAATTGATTTATCTGTTGATAAATCAGAAAGATCACTAGGAAACAAAATAACTAAGATTCTCAGATCTGCCTGTTTTTCCTATGTTCTGAGCTATTCATTTCATCTCCCAGTACTTCTGTTTTTATATTCATAAAACAACTGATATAAATTAGCTAATGTTTCAGATTTCTTCCAACATCATTAATATCCCAAGATTGTATTAGCTACTGCAATTGAAAATGCAAACTTGCAGAAAGTACATTATGAAAAATTAGTATCATCATTTGGATTTTTCATTTACATATGTATTACTTTTAATCAATTTTGCTAGAGACTTGACTTTTTAAAAATTCAGTTTGCTTTTGAAATATAACCATTAGTGCTATTCATCTGGAAAAGAAAGTAGAACTAATAGTGCCTACCATAGGGAAGGGAAAGTCTTTTCAATTAATGATAGTATCTATATGGAATGTATATGGGAAATAAATGGACTTTGAATCTTACTTCATGTGGCAGTTCCAAATATGTCCACCAATTCTTTGATACTCCTCCATTAAAAAGGTGTAAATTAATTCCTGTTCCCCTGAAAATGGGCTGGATTTAGAGACTCACTTCTAATTATAATAGAATTAAGCAGAAGTGATGATGTGTAACTTTGCACACTAGGATATGAAAGACACCTTGTTTCCTCCTCCTTTATTCACCCTTCATTTACCTCAGTAAATCTGATTTAAAATGAATAATAATACTCACCTCTTTGTGTATCAATTGTGATGATCTGTGTTATAGCTTTATAATGATGCAACAGAAGAGTTCCTGTCACATGGAGAGACCTAAACGACCTTGAAGTCCATCATTCAGCTATAGAGAAGGCACACGTTAGTGATTCCTTTCCACAAATGTTTAGCTGTATGTGGATTCATTACCCATACATTTCAAATGTGAAGTATTTGATAAATAAATAATTTCATTATACTTAGTTCACATGTACACTCCAGTGTTCTTGCCTGGAGAATCCCAGGGATGGGGGAGCCTGGTGGGCTGCTGTCTGTGGGGTCACACAGAGTCGGACACGACTGAAGCGACTTAGCAGCAGCAGCAGCAGCAGTAATGTTATGTGCGATATGTTAGTAGACCAGCTGGCAGCTGACCACTGTAAGTAAACATCCTCAGCTTCGTTGTTTTGTTTTGTTTTGTTCATTTCTTTGTAGTTTTATTTATCTGTTTATTTTTGGTTGTGCTGGACCACTGTTGCGGCATGGGCTTTTCTCTAGGTATGGCGAGCAGGGGCCACTCTTCGTTTCGGGGTATGGGCTTCTCGTTGCAGTGGCTTCTCTTGCTGCAGAGCATAGCCTCCAGGGCACATGGGCTTCAGTAGCTGTGGCACGTGAACTCAGTACTTGGGGCTCCCTGGCTCTGAGCACAGGCTCGATAGCTGTGGTGCATGGGCTTAGCTGCTCTGTGGCATGTGAGATTTTCCTGGTCCAGGGATTGAACCCTTGTTTCCTGCATTGGTGAGCAGATTCTTTACCACTGAGCTACCAGGGAAGCTCTGGATTCTGGGTTTTAGGAGCTATTGCATTTTCCTCATCTTGGAGCTTGTGTCCATTAAGCCTCTCCAAGGTTCAGGTTATCTCCTAGAAATGAAAGATATTGAAGGCTCTGTTGCTCTTGCTTATCTCTTCCTCAGAAAACTTGATTTAAACCATTTTACAGTTTTGGCTTTCCTTTCACACTATTTTAACTGTTCTCTTTCCAACCCTTCTAGAGGCAAGAGTATTTCTGCCCTATCTGAAGTAGCCCATTCACAACCTTTTTATCCCCTAAGATCCATTTCATGATTTTTCCCCTTATTTAGCCCCCATATTTTAAAAGAATTTTAATAGCAAACTGTATCTGTTAAGAAACAAGAGCTGCCTTCATCTGCTTGGGGTCCTAAAGACATGTAGGGCTGGACTTCAATGAATCACACTGGTTAGAGGGAGGGTTCTGAAGTCAGACTGGTGGGACTGAAATATTGTCTCCACTATCTACTACCAATGTGAACAGGAAAATTATAGATCTTCCCAGCTTCTATTCTTTTATTCTAGAAAATGAGGATGATAGTAGTATAGTAGTGCCTATTTTGTGGAGTTGTTATGAAGATTAAATGAGATCATTCATGAAAATCCTTCCACATGGGACCTGGCATAAAGAAAACAATAAAAGATGGGACTGTAAGCCATGAAGCTTCTGATCAGAATAGGAGACCTTAATGTAATGTTGAGAACAATGGTCTTTACAATAGTCCCAACTCTCACAGACTTAGTAGTTACTATGTACTGGACACTCTGCAGATAGAATTCTATTTAACCTCATAACAGTCCAGTCTGGTGGGTGTTATTCGCTTTTGCCCAGTGGGGAAACCTTGAATGAGAGAGGTTAATAACTCAAATAAGTTCACACAGTAGGAAAATGACAGAGATGCAAATTGAACCCAAATCTTTCTGGCTTTAAAATATGTCTATCAGGCTGCAGTTCATAGGATCACACAGAGTCAGACACGACTGAATTAACTTTCTCTCTTGCTGTCTCTCTCTTTTTTTTTTTTTTTTGCTTTTTCTCCTCTTAGAAGGATTTCTTGAGGGCCCTACCCCCATGACCTAATCTAACCCTTTTTGTGATGAGCATGCATGCACGTCCTTTCTGTGGATCTAGAGTCTGCCATATAAAGTGAAGTAACTCAGAAAGAGAAAAACAAATATCATATATTAATGCATGTATGTGGAATCTAGAAAAATGGTACAGATGAACCTATTTGCAGGGCAAGAATAGAGACACAAGCATAGAGAATATATGTGTGGACACGAGGTGGCGGGGACAGGGAGTAGGATGAATTGGGCAATTGGGATTGACACTAATATATTACCATATGTAAAATAGATAACTAGTGGAAACCTGCTATAAAAAGTATAGAGAGTTCGGGTTGGTGTTCTGTGATGACCTAGATGGGTAAAATGATGGTGAGGGGTGAGGTCCGAGAGAGGGGGGGATATATGTATACATACTGCTGATTCACTTTGTTGTACAGCAGAAATTAACATAACATTGTTAAGCAAATATACCTCAATATTTTTAAATGCATCTGTTCTTTCTATATTCTATAATTCAGTAAAGTTTTATTTTCTCTCCTCAAATAAACTTCTAGCCCACAGCCAAGAAGGACATTGTTTAGTCAGGCTGCATTATCTTATTTCACACAAGCAAACTGATTCTATCAAGCATTTTGATGTCTTGAAAATAATACTAGTACCACTCCCCTACACACACACACACACACACACACACACACACACACACACACACACACACACACACAGAGTTGCCTGTGTGTAGTTGTTGTTCATCATGGGCCTCTAGGGGAACCTCTGATCTAGTTGGATCCAAAGCAGAGTCCACACATACAAATTCTCTCCCTAGCAGCAAAGTCAGGAAATAACAAACTCAAACATTCTGGACAGTTGGCTTCCCAGGGTGTAATTACAGTCTTAGGATGATAGGGATGAGCCTCAGAGAAATTTTCACTCTGGATTAGTCAAGACCACAGTGACTGGTACAGTGCTGTGAATCTAACCCAAGGTCTCCCACAGGGAGCAAGAATGCAGGTTGAAAGGGAATTGACTGTGTTCATGATTTCATGTTTGACTTTGTATCATTTTAATACAAATTATTTTTGACTGTGACCTAGGACTGGATACATGGTTTCTGAAAAGTAAGAATCCTCTACTCCAAAAACCAGATTTGCCTCTTAGAGGCTTTGGAATCCTTTTTAAAATTTTCAGTGCAATAGTCAGTGTGTCTTTGAGCATCTGCTTTTAACATTTCAAGTTCCCTGAAAAGAAGAAAATTTCATTTAAAAAAAAAGTCAGAAAAATCAACGAGACTCCAAATGAAGTGTATTTTTTTTGACACACACTCTCTCAAGAGATCTGCTGTGGAGCACAGGATGTCTGAGCCAGTCATTTAAAGCTTTTGAAAACAAGCAGCTAATTAATATACAGATGAGATGAGCATTTTAAATTATTCATTAACTCGAAGGAAGGTATGCTCTGAATAGTAAAGCGATGGAGTTCCTGGTGTGGTCAAACACAGCCTCTTTCCCTGATGGATTAGGCAATATCTTCAAATGCCAGTAGATGCCTGACAGCATCCGCTGTCCTGTGCAGCTGCTGGGGGTTCGTAGCATTGACACATAAAGAAAGAAAGAAGAGGGAAAGAAAGAAGTCAGAGGCAGCCCAGCCAATCTAGATGAAAGCCCTTCCACCCTGAAACTGCTGATTCGAGAACAGGATTGTGGTCCCCTATTGTAAAATATCCACGACAAGCATAACTGTAACAATTGTTTGCCAGGAAAACCTACCTCTGGAGGACACGTCACCTACAACCAGTGTGCCCCGTGTCTCTAACGGAAGTTATCAGGAAGCGTTAGTCGAGGAGAGAGCAAGACTTTGCTAGGCACCTGAGCCACAGAATCGGGCATAAATGCCACCCTGGGACATTGTTCTTTCTTGCCCAAAGGAGCTGAAGATTTCGTGGAGTGCTCATGAGCAAGAAAAGAGAAGATACTAGTAATTCCGCACTGCCATGGGTGGTGGGGACAGAAAACACAGCAGAGAGGAAACACCAAGGTGGTGTATGCCAGAATTATCTGAAGGAATGGGCTATGCTCTCTTCAACCCTCACCCCTCAGGCTCTGAACTTGAGACAGCCTTGAAAACTTGTGAGTTTCAGATGGCGTCTCGCTCCCATTCTTAAAAAGTATGTCCTAGTCTCTTTGTCCCTCTTCTAAGAGCCTTCCAATCTTCTTCTGACTCACAGAAGTCTTCACTGATTCATTCAGCAGGCACGCACTGTTTGCTTTCAGCGTCTCAGAACTCTTGTGAGGTACCAGGGAGCCAGTGGAGAATAACTCAGGTCTACTGGGATGAGGGGAAAGAGACAGGAGAAAACGGCAGTCCCACAGGATAAGAGCTAAATAGAGATACGCAGAGTTTGCTCGAAGCACAGAGGAGGAGTCTTCTTAAACAAGTTCCCCCTACACCAAGTTCTAAAGCACTAGTAGGAAGTGGTCAGGGTGAGGAAGCTGGGGAGCCCCTGGGTGGAGGTGAGGGCATTCCAGACAGAGGCAACAATGTGCCTCTTGCAAAGCAGACAGTCCCGTGTCACTCTGACGTCAAAAGATTATTATCCCAATAAATAGGCATGCATCCATCGTTCACGTTTCACATTTTGTAATCAAGTGCTTTTTGTGAATTTTAAAATTCATTTATTTAAAAATATTTAGGGACCATTTAGCATATGGTGGGCACTGTGCTAGCTACTAAAGGCTAAAAGAGATATTTTTGTTGTGATTGGTGAAAAAAATCATACGCAAGTCCATAAACGAAAAAAAAATAGTGATTTTAAATGAGCAAAGGGAATTTGGAAAAGGGCATAAGACAGGAAAACTAGAGGTAATAAGAGTTATCATTTGGAAGAAAGTGGGAGATTTTTCTGGCTTAAAGACTGATGGGAAAACAGATATTGAAATAAGAAGGAGGAGACAGGAACAGGAGTGATTCAAAGCTTTCTTTTCCTGGGATGAAAGAGGCAGAAGAGTCAAGGAAAATGTTAAGAGAACTCTTTCTGTATCAGAATGAGATGCAGAGGAACAGCATGTGTTTTCAAAGGATAACATGGAAACAAATGTAAGAAAGTCCCAAGGTTCCTAAATTCAATTGAGATGGCACAGACTTACATCAGCATTTTGTGGCTATGTAATTCCATACTTTGAATTAAAATCTAAAGCGTGTTGAAGGCATAAATCTTGGGAACAACCCAGCCCCTAAGCAGCTACAATACTTCCTAAGTTTTCTGTAACGTAAGATTAAATGGCATGCCTGAGTCTCTGAGCTAAATGTCACACATAGGATAAAAGCTGGATCTGCATTCTTTAGCCACCAACCCATGTCTTTTTTTTTTTTTTTTCAACTAGATTGTGCTTTTATCCCTCTTGACTCATTGGACCGCATACTCATCTCTTCCACAATATGGGAACTATTCTCAGAGAACCGTAGGTTGAAAATCTGGCCCCAAAGTACAGCTCATCATGTTCTTTGGGGGAGCGTAATGAACAGCGTGGATTCACTTGCAGAAGTTTCCGAGGGAAGGATGGAGAGATCGAAGAGCTAAGCTTGGATGTGCCGTGTTTTCTCTCCTTCTCTGTTTTATCAAAGTGTGTGTATTAAACACATTAAAAGCTACTTAGAGTCAAGACAAGGCAAACTGACCCCTTGCGGTCCCTTCTGGCCTTCCAGCCTAAGTGGATGACACCAGCCTCCTCGAGGAATAGAGTAGATGAATGAAGAGGGGATTGTGCAGCCATACGAAGACACAAGGCTGAGTGGTGCTAACATCAAAACTCAGCAGCAGCTGAGATTGTCGTCTCATTAATGTCCTCGGAGAGGTCCTTGCTTCATCACCTTCTTAGCAATTAATGGGTATCATTAATGAACCACAAGGGAAAGGATCAGGACCTGTCTTATCCTGCTGGCTAACGTACACTGCCTCGGGCCCGTGCCAAGCTCTGGAAACAGGTTGGCTTTCTGAGTTATTTCAAACCCCACACCTCTAGTTATAACATCTGTGAGGGTTGTCTTCATTTAATCGGAGGTGGCCTGAGCCTACAGGCTGCAGCCTTGCTTTCATCCTTCCCTTCAAAACATATACATAAGATGCTAAGAAATGATGAATTTCAAGAGAGAAAAAGCTATAAGGGGAAAAACAATGCCGTGTATGCTGACATTTAACAGGGGAGTTTAAAAAGCATATTGGAACCTGCAGACTACAACAAACAAGAACTGGAAACCGAACCTTCCTCCTCTACTTGACTTTCACCAGGGGGGCTTGAGGCAACCAAAGGAGAGACCAAAGCCAGCTCCAGGCTGCTCTCTGGGCTGCGAGGTTTCAGCCCATCCCCTGTGGGGCCCTCTCAGCCTGCTCCATTACATCTTGAGGAGCTCGTGATGGACCCATCCGAGGGATTCTTTTAAACCACTAAATGCTTTGGCATCCATGTCAGCCCTGCTTTCATTGGCCCCTAGACTCAGTGTTGGTCCAGCCTCAGCTCTCAGCTTGTCCCTGCATCTTTACACCCCAGTGGTTCCACCCCTTACCTTCTGCTTCCCCCAGCCTCATGCAGTTACCCATGTTGCTTATGAAAAGACAGGAAGGGAAGCAAAGACAAAGCCAAGAAAGGGAAGGGGGAAACAGAAGATGGAGAGAAGAGCTCAGAATCATGCAGAACTCCAGCATTCTTCAGAGGGCTCCGCACCTTCTCCAGAGGAACAGAATGGAACTGAAGGCGGAGGAGAGGGACTTAAATAGTTGTTTGACTTATTCTTCTGCGCATCAAACACCTTAATATAGAACAGACAGAGAGGAATAGAAATGATCTGGAGAAAAGTGAGAGGAAAAAGTATTTTAAGTTGATTTTTATAAAATATTTTAAGAGAAAATGGACTTGCGTTTTCACTTTGAAAGTTTAATTTTAATGTTTAATTCTCAAAATACCCTTGAGGTGTAGGCTATAGTAAACCAGTTTTACAGAAAAGGAAACTGTGTGACTCAGCAGACTTCCAATTTTCTTTTTCTTTTTTTTTAAGTTTTATTTTATTTTTATTTTTTGGCCATTCCACGGGGCGTGTGGGATCTTAGTTCCCCAATCAGGGATCGAACCCATGTGTTCTGCATTAGAGGCATGGAGTCTTAACCACTGGACCACCAGGGAAGTCCCAGGCTTCTGTCCTATTGAAAGAAATACGGTGCATGTGAAGAAAGATGCACACACAAGGATGATTATGGCAGCATTGTATCAAGAAATCTAAAATCAATGTTCATATGCAGGGAAGTGACTATGGCATATTCTGGGAATATGTACATATATATATACATATTCTATATGTATATATTTTTATTCTTTTTGGCATTCTTTTCCATGATAGATTATTACAAGATATTGAATAAAGTCCCCTGCACTATTCAGGAGAACCTTGTTATTTATCTATATTAGCTATGTATTTTCATGCAACAAATCTATCCTATAATGACTTAGAAAAGGCTTCAAGTCAAAATAAGTAAAAATAGTGCTAAACCACATGTTTAGTATAATTCCACTATGTAAAGTAAGTTTTCTTTATGTGTTTTTATCTATGCTTATGTATATATTTAAATGCTTATTAAAAAACTACAGAAGGACTCACCCTAAAATTTCAATATAAAGTAAAAAACTGAATAGTGTCCTTTAACTAGCACCTCCCGCATCACCTGAAGTTCCCTTCTTTTCCCAGAGGAAACCATCGCCTCTACATATTTCTATGTTTAAATTTTAAAAATCAGGATATATTCATAATTCCTTGTATAATTATTAAAACATTTGTTTTTTAAAATCATATGATACTATGCAGATATGACATGCTGCTTTGATGTTACTTTTGCACAGAAAACATCTGCTACTTTGCAGATAGAAATAAACTGGCCTTTCTTTTTTGCCTTTCTTTCCTGTCAGCATTAGCAGCAAATTCCTGTAAGATCTTCAGCAAAACAGATTACCCTATATGCTTACTTCTGATTGACAGAGAGGCTTAGTGTGCAGAGTAGAGACATGAGCAGAGAGAATATCTGGGTCACCTGCAAGCAAGGTTTAACATCTGTAAGCAATGTAAGGTCACATTCCATGATATCTTCAGCAGCAGCTGGCCTGCCAGCATCATAATTACGTTTACTGCAAATCTGCCTTGCCAGTCTAGACACAGGAAAACACAGATGAGAGTGGGATCTTTAAGCAGGCTCTATATCCTGAGATGAAACCAAATGACCATTAAAAGGCAGAGCTGAAGAAATAACACAGGAACACCCTGAAGTCATTAGCAGAACTAGCAAGAAGCAAGTGTCCCTCTGCAGTAATAATGTGAAGAAAGCGTCTTCCTGTGTGAACTTTAATGGATGGCAATGTTCTGTCTGCCGTATGTTTCCCTCTTGATCCCCACAGCTATGGCAAACAGGGTAGACAGTGAGGCTGTTTTCTCAGAGGAGAAAACTGAGACCTCAGCCCATGAAGGGGCTGGGTTCGTCACTGATCACATGACTTCAGGGCAACAGTGAAGCATGGCCCGAGAGGCAGATGCACCCTTCTCCCACCCAAAACATGCCAGTTTTAGACGGGCATTAAAGAAGCCAAAAAGTCCCTCTCTTGGCAGGTTCAGCAGGCTGTCTGAGATCATTCCTTTAAAACCTACTCAGGTCATTTCAGCAGCACCCCCATTGCTGGCATCTACAGCCCAGGACAATAAAATATGCATGTCCATGCAGTCACAGGCATATATCATCTTCCTGGTGAGCTCGATAAATTTTTTCTTCTATCGATACTAAGACATGCTCTTAGACCTCTCTCCCTCCTAGGTAATTCTGTTTTAGAAAGAGTCTCAAAAATCTTATTTAGGATCATTGTAATTTAGGTGTGTCTTCTTTAAAAATCAAATTTTGTTTCCATATCAAAGCCCATCTTTTGATATCGTGTTATGTACTCTTAATAAGAAAAGAACATCCAGAAAGATAGACTAATGGCAGAATGCCCAGATTAACTTAAGATAAATGCAAGCCAACTGACAAAAAGGAATAGAGGGCAGCGGAGGAGGGGAGGATAGGAAACCAAACAGACGTGGTTGACAGCATGGGAACATGTCTGCTTTTCTGAACTAACCATCAGTTCTGCCATCTTGATGAGAGTAGAGGGTGATGATGACTTCCTGCTCACAGCTGAGGACCTGCTTGTCTCACGGTCTGTTCTCACTGTCACCATGAAGAAAGATGCTGTCATTAAGACTTTGTAGGTGCCATGATAGCACACTTCCAAATGGAACAGGAGCCTCCCTTTGCCCCTCTGTGTCTTCACTCTCATTGTCTATCCAAGTGACCTTAAGTAAGCCACTTGTTTTAAAACTAATTTTCTTTGGAGTATGGTTGCTTTAAAATGTGGTGTTAATTTCTACTATACAGCAAAATGAATCAGCTTTATGTATGTGTATATGTGTGTGTGTATATACATCGTCTCATTTTCACATTTCTTTCCCATTTATATCATCACAAAGCAGGGTTCCCTGAGCTCTGCAATAGATTCTCATTAATTTTATACACAGTAAGATGATGCTGTGAAAGTGCTGCACTCAATATGCCAGCAAATCTGGAAAACTCAGCAATGGGCACAGGACTGGAAAAGGTCAGTTTTCATTCCAGTCCCAAAGAAAGGCAACACCAAAGAATGCTCAAACTACCGCACAATTGCACTCATCTCACGCGAGCAAAATAATGCTCAAAATTCTCCAAGCCAGTCTTCACCAATACATGAACCGTGAACTTCCAGATGTTCAAGCTGGTTTTAGAAAAGGCAGAGGAACCAGAGATCAAATTGCCAACATCCGCTGGATCATCAAAAAAGCAAGAGAGTTCCAGAAAAACATCTATTTCTGTTTTATTGACTATGCCAAAGCCTTTGACTGTGTGGATCACAATCAACTGTGGAAAATTCTGAAGGAGATGGGAATACCAGACCACCTGACCTGCCTCTTGAGAAACCTATATGCAGGTCAGGAAGCAACAGTTAGAACTGGACATGGAACAACAGCCTGGTTCCAAATAGGAAAAGGAGTATGTCAAGGTGTATATTGTCACCTTGCTTATTTAACTTCTGTGCAGAGTACATCATGAGAAACGCTGAACTGGAAGAAGCACAAGCTGGAATCAAGATTGCCGGGAGAAATATCAATCACCTCAGATATGCAGATGACACCACCCTTATGGCAGAAAGTGAAGAGGAAGTCAAAAGCCTCTTGATGAAAGTGAAAGAGGAGAGTGAAAAAGTTGGCTTAAAGCTCAACATTCATAAAACTAAGATCATGGCATCTGGTCCCATCAGTTCATGGGAAACAGATGGGGAAACAGTGGAAATAGTGTCAGATTTTATTTTGGGGGGCTCCAAAATCACTGCAGATGGTGATTGCAGCCATGAAGTTAAAAGACACTTACTCCTTGGAAGGAAAGTTATGACCAACCTAGATAGCATATTCAAAAGCAGGGACATCACTTTGCCAACAAAGGTCTGTCTAGTGAAGGCTATGGTTTTTCCAGTGGTCATGTATGGATGTGAGTTGGACTGTGAAGAAAGCTGAGCGCTGAAGAATTGATGCTTTTGAACTGTGGTGTTGGAGAAGACTCTTGAGAGTCCCTTGGACTGCAAGGAGATCCAACCGGTCCATCCTAAAGGAGACCAGTCCTGGGTGTTCATTGGAAGGACTGATGCTGAGGCTAAAACTCCAATACTTTGGCCACCTCATGCAAAGAGTTGACTCATTGGAAAAGACTCTGATGCTGAGAGGGATTGGGGGCAGGAGGAGAAGGGGACAACAGAGGATGAGATGGCTGGATGGCATCACCCACTCAATGCACATGAGTTTGAGTGAACTCCGGGAGTTGGTGATGGACAGGGAGGCCTGGCATGCTGCGATTCATGGGGTTGCGAAGAGTCAGACATGACTGAGTGACTGAACTGAACTGATCAGTAGTCTATACATGTCAATCCCAATTTCCCAATTCATGCGACCCCCTTCCCCCTTTGATGTCCATACATTTGTTGTCTGCATCTGTCTCTTTATATCTGTTTTGCAAATAAGATGATCTATAACATTTCTCTAGATTGCACATAAATGCATTAATATACAATATTTGTTTCTCTCTTTCTGACTTAGTTCACTCTGTATGAGAGTCTCTAAGCCCACCCACATCTCTACAAATGACCTGATTTTGTTCCTGTTTATGACTGAGTAATAATCCATTGCATACATGTACCATGTCTTTTCTACCCATTCCTCCCTTGATGAACCACTTAGGTTGCTTCCATGTCCTGGCTGTTGTAAATAGTGCTGCAATTGGGGTACATGTGTCTTTTTGAATTATGATTTTCTCTGGATATATGCCCAGTAGTGGGATTGCTGGGTTATATGGTTTCTATTTTTAGTTTTTTGAGGAACTTCTATACTGTTCTCCATAGCAGCTATACCAGTTTACATTCCCACCAACAGTGCAGTAAGGTTCCCTTTTCTCCACACCCTTTATTATTTGTAGACTTGTTTAATGATGGTCATTCTGACAGGTGTGAGGTGATATCTCATTGTGGTTTTGCATTTCTCTAATAATTGGTGATGTTGAGCATCTTTTCATGTGCTCATGGCCATCTGTAAGTCTTCTGTGGAGAAATGTCTATTTAGGTCTTCCACCCATTGTTTGATTGTGTTGTTTTGTTTTAAATATTGAGCTGCATGAACTGTTTGCATATTTCGGAGATTACTTCTTTGTCAGTTGCTTTCTTTGCAAATATTTCCTCCCATTCTGAGGGTTGTCTTCTCACCTTGTTTATGGTTTTCTTTGCTGTGCATAAGTCACTTATTTTTTTGAACCCGTTCTTCATCTGTACAATAGATCTCAATGGGCTTCATGCTCTGCCCAACTCACAGAGCTCTTCTCAAGGTGCAAATGTTTTCTGTGCAGTAAAGCAAAACACAGATGAAGGATTCTGAGTCACATTAGCATTGCCCTGTTATTGAGAGAAAGATTAAATGAGTTTAATCAGAGTTAAACCCACAGAGCTAGGAGATAACCAGAAGCTTATTAAGAGAAGCTAAGGCTGTTTAAGGAACAAAAAACAGGACAGAGTAGTGATATGGGTCTATTGGAGCATTTCTCATTTTAATTTTTTTAGTCCTGCTTGTACATCTAAGAACAATAATAATTTTTAAAGCTAGATATTACTGAGTTGAGCGCCACACAGGTGGTTTGTGTATATTGCCCTTCCGATGAATCACGGGGTAATGAACGATGCTGAAAAAAACACATGCAGCTATTTTTACAACAGCTCGTTTGTTCTTTCACTCAACAGATTTTTACTGAAGGTCTACCAGGCGCCAGATCTCTGCTCAGCCTCAATCAGGATACATACCATGAAAGAAAGAAAGAGGTGGCACAACAGTACTAACAATACGCAGTGTTAGTGCAGAGTGGGGAAGGGTACCTTCGCTAAAGAAGAGTGGTCAGGGGAGAGTGCCTGGAGGACAACATTTGAGCTGAGAGCTGAAGAAGGAAAATGAAGCTCAGCAGGGTTTGAGAGAAGAGCATTTCAGGCAGGGAGCACAGCAAGTATAGAAGGTGTGAGGGTAGGAAAGGGCTTGATATAGCTGAGGAAGATATAGGAACCCAGGGGGGCTGGAGCCTAGTTGCATAATACGATCATCTTATAAGGCATGGTTCCATGGATACCTCGGAGATGCCATGAAAATTTGAACAACTCTCTTGCTACGTTAGGAAGACGAAGCTGTGTCCTGTCTCATCAGGAACAATGGGGACCCCAGGATTTGTCCCCCCACCCACCAAGAAGGAGACATGATGGATGTGCTCATCTTGAGCACAACATTCAACATTATCTGCTTTAGACCACATCTGTCACTTTTAAAGTAGTCAGTGTCCTACAGTTTCTGTTCAGATCAAAATGCCATCTGCTGGAAGGAGAAAGTAGATGGTACATCTTTTATCCATTGTTACAGGAGACTTGGATGATCCCTCTGACTGATGAAATGCTCTCCGTTCATCACAGTGTCATGTTTACTTAATCAATAAGTTGGGAGAGTAGCTAAATATAACGTAAAAAGAAGATCTTGAGAGGATTGCTGTGACTGCTTCTAAAAACCCTTTAGAATTGAGTCAATCTATCAACAAGTTTTTAATTTGCTTCTACTGTGCTAGGCACTGTGGAAAATGCAAAGTAATATAAGCAAACATGCTGCCTTCAAGGGATCTGCAACTAACCCCTGGAGAAAAGATGCACTGAAAATGAAGCAAGAGTCATGAAATATAATGTTCTGCTTGGCACCCCACTCCAGTACTCTTGCCTGGAAAATCCCATGGACGGAGGAGCCTGGTGGGCTGCAGAACATGGGGTCGCTAAGAGTCAGACACGAATAAGCGACTTCACTTTCACTTTTCACTTTCATGCATTGGAGAAGGAAATGGCAACCCACTCCAGTGTTCTTGCCTGGAGAATCCCAGGGACAGGAGAGCCTGTGGGGCTGCTGTCTATGGGGTCGCACAGAGTCGGACACGACTGAAGCGACTTAGCAGCAGCAGCAGCAGCAGCAGCAGCAGCAGCAGCAGCAGCAGCAGCTGTATAGCTTAGAATCCTGTAGGAGTCCAAGGCAGGGGGGTGGCAGAGTGGGGGTGACAGCGGGTAAGGAACTGACTGATTACATCAGGGGTGATGTCAATCGCATTCAGTTTCAAGTTGTTCTATGCCTAGTGTATAGAAGATAATAAATGCTTTGTTGAATAAATAAGTGAGGTAGATGTGAGTTTTTATTTTGAAGATGTGCATAAAATGAATTGGCAATGAGAAACTGGGGGAGCTCAAGGCAAGGGGACCAGCATGATTGTACACAAGGATGGGGATAAATATGACATATAGAGAGGCAATTCAGAGGTAGGGTGTATGTGGGATATTATACCAGTTCACAGAAAACTATGAACAGCAAAATCAGAATTTTGAATTTGGTTAAAAAACAGTTTTAGGTTCTTGAGAAAGGGAGAAATATGATTAAAATGGTGTTTTAGGAATATTACTCTAATAGTTGAATTCAAAGGAAAGGTGAAGACAAAGGTCCAGTTACAAATGATCAAAAACATTTTCAGAATAACACAGTATAAAAAATAAATTCATATGTACATAAAGTTATGCATTAGTTAGAGACAGTACAGTGTCTCTATGGTAATAGTAGGAGGCTAAATGATGAAGTTGGCAGAGTCTGTTACATAGTGAAAAATCCAAGCTGTATCCAATGCTGCCTTGCTATTGCTCACACAGATGTGTGCCGTGCACATTTCTGCCTGAGGGCATTTGCAGCTGCTGTTCCTAACCCAGGGATCGAACCCAGGTCTTCCACAATGCAGGCAGACGCTTTAACCTCTGAGCCACCAGAGAAGCCCTCCACCAGAAATGCTCTTCCCCAAATATCTGAGCGCCTTATTTCTTCACCTCCTTCAGTCCTCTGTTTGAACGAACGCCTCCTTCTCAGTAGGCTTTCTAGACCTTCCTTTTTAAAATTGCAGCCATCCTGAAGCTTCCCACTCCTGCTTTATTCTCCTTCATAGCATTTATTCCCATCTCACATTCTAAATATTTTACTTATTTATTTGTGTATTGACTGTTTCCTCCAACTAGAATATAATAATCTATGAAGTAAGGGATTTTTGTTTGTTTTGTTCATTGTTTTATCTCTAATGCCTGGAACATAGTAGATAATAAATAGCTTGAGGATAAATAAATCAGTTTGAAGCATGTTTACTTTTTTGGTGGAGGCACTAAAATAGAATTATTCCTCCCAGTAAACTCAATTGTAGTAAAATTCTACTACTAGACTTATGACCCAGAGAAACTACCATATCAAAGCACATAATATTATTTGATATTAGACAACAAGCTGAAACTCAACACTATAAATCTGCAAATAATCTATCTTTTTTCTTACAGTTTATTTATTTATTTATTTGTGGCTGTGCTGGGTCTTCATTGCTGTGTGAGCTTTTCTCTAGTTGCAACAAGCAGGGAATACTCTCTAGTTGCAGGGCACAGGCTTCTCCTGTTGCAAAACACAGGCTCTAAGGTGCTTGGGCTCAGTAGTTGCCCCTCCCAGGCTGTAGACCACAGGCTCAGTAGTTGAGACACATGGGCTTAGTTGCTTCCCAGCATGCAAGATCCTCCTGGACTGAGGTTCAAATCCATGTCTCCTGCATTTGCAGGCAGGTTCTTCACCATTGAGCCACCAGGCAAGTCCTCTCTGACTATCTTAATTAAAATAAGTTAAGCAGACAAGTGCTACCTGCATCCTTAACAAGACACTAATTGATTTTTAAAACAAAACAAAACCTGCTTTTTTGAAGGCTTTAAGTTGTCTAGGGTTAGTAATCTTTATGAATAGAAAAATGTTCAGTGTCTCATTTACTAGTGTCAATTCTTAATTTCACAAATGGATTGAGAGACGTTTTCGTTTCATAAACACAAAATCATAGCAACATAGTATTGTTCTGTCAGTCAGTTGGAAGCACTTTCTGAATGCTTCCATAGCAGGCATTTTACCCAGGGTCATAACAGGATAGTAGGCAAATACAGCCTACAGAGTTTAGACAGCAGACCTTTGAAGTGAGAAAGAAAGCCAGATTTCCACAAATTAATGCTGTCAACAGAGCAGAAAGCCATGCAGAAGGAATAATGGACTTCATTTCAGCATCAAGCAGTTATTATCAGGCGTGATCACAGGAACACTCGAAGTCACTGGCCAAGGGAGCTAGTCTCAGGGAACTGTCCAATGTACCATCTCTCAGTATGTCTCATGAAGCCAAATCCCAGGCTTGTTCTACTTCACCTCTCCCTCATTCCCCTAGACTGTCCTGATAAATATGGGACCACTAGCCACATATGACTATTTAAATTTAAAATAGCTCAAATTAAAATATGTAGTTCCAAAGCTGGTGGTTGCCAGAGGGGTGGGCATGGGGCAATGAGTGAAACGGGTGAAGGAGATTAAAAGTACAAACTTCCAGTTACAAAATAAATGAGTCATGGGGAATATAGTCAATGATATGCTAATAACACTGGTGACAGATGGTAACTAGATTTATTGTAGTGGTTATTTTGCAATGCTTAAAAATATTGAATCACTATGTTGTACATCTGAAGCTAATATAATATTGTACGTCAATTATACTTCAAGTTAAAAAAGAAAAAAAAAACTAGTTCCCAACTTATATTTCCAACCAACATGAAATTAAGAGAAGAGGGATTTATGGTCTCACCTAAAGCAAACAGAAAATGGACAAAATGTATGAAGCAATGATTTTTAAGACACTGGGAAATTTAAGTGAGATGACAGTGAATCAACATCTTCAAAGTACTGAAAGAAAACAAAAAGTGGCCAACATAGAATTCTATATCCAGCAAAATTTCCTTTCAAAAATGAAGCACAAGTAAAGTCTTCTTCAATCTTACAAAAGTTGAATGAATTCATCATCATCACACACACATTGTTAGAGATATAAAGGGAGGGTATGTTGAAGCAAGTTCTTTAGGCAGAAAGAAAATAATCCCAGGTGAAAATATAAAACTATACAAAGAAATGAAGAGCACTAGAAATTATAACCTCAGGGGTAAATGTGTAAATTTTTTCATACTATTTAATATCTTTATCGATAATTGACTTTCTAAATAAAAATAATAACAAGGCAGTGTGAAGTCTGTGATATTTATAAAATGAAGATGTGGGACAACAAAAGCACGAAGAATGGGAGAGGAGACAAGGAAGTATATATTGTAAGTTGCTGCTACTATTAGTGATGAGTCTTACAATCTCACTTCAGGCTAGGTTGTGACAAGTGAAAATGTGTGCTGTAGACCATCAATCCACAACTATAAATACAGAACAGTTACCACTTATAAGAACACAATAGAGGAAAGATGAAATAATTTTTAAAAATACAACTGATCAAATGAGGAAAAGAAAAAAAACGGAAAGAAAGAACAAATAGAACAAACAGCAAATAAATAGCAAATGATAAACACACACCCAATTAATTCAATAATTATATTAAATGGAAATGGTTTCAACTTCCCAATTAAAATACCATGATTGTCAGAACATATAAAAGAAGCAAGACCCAACTATATGCTGTCTAGGAAAAAAAAAACACTTTAAATAAAAAGTCACAAATAGGTTAAAAGGAAAATAGGGGGGAAAAGAAATGCTGTTCTAATATTATGGCTTCCCTGGTAGCTCAGCTGGTTCAGCTGGTAAAGAATCCACCTGCAATGCAGGAGCTGCTGCTGCTTCTGCTAAGTCGCTTCAGTCGGGTCCGACTCTGTGCGACCCCATAGACGGCAGCCCACCAGGTTCCCCTGTCCCTGGGATTCTCCAGGCAAGAACACTGGAGCGGATTGCCATTTCCTTCTCCAATGCACGAAAGTGAAAAGTGGAAGTGAAATCACACAGTTGTGTCTGACTCTTAGCGACCCCATGGACTGCAGCCTATCAGGCTTCTCCATGGGATTTTCCAGGCAAGAGTACTAGAGTGGGGTGCCATTGCCTTCTCCGCAATGCAGGAGACCCTGATTCAATTCCTGGGTCACGAAGATCCCCTGGAGAAGGGATAGGCTACCCGCTCCACTATTCTTGGGCTTCCTACATATTGAAATATATTTGAGAACTCAGAATATTATCAGAGATAAAGATGGTCTTTTCATAATGCTTGGCAGTTTGTTTTTTTTTTTCCTGCTGCATCAAACCCTGGGAAGTTCCCCTGAAGTATCACTAAAGATCCTACTTGTGTCAGCTATTATTTGAGAGGTATATATTCTCATTAGTGTAGAGTCACGTAAACTCATTTATTTATTCCCACTCAGAAAGCAAGCTTCTTCCTGAACACTAGCACTTTTAGAACCCCAAATCACTGCTATTTACACTTACCATGGCTTCTGCTCTGAAACCAGTGATCACCCCAAGAGCTAGATCACTAAATCACTAACTTGAGAAAAAAAAAGAAGGATAAATTATACCTCTAGTTCTACTATGTGTTTCTCATTTTTTAAAAAAAATGCTAACTCTTGAGACTATATCAAACTAAAAAGCTTCTGTATATCAAAGGAAACCATCAAGAAAATGAAAAGGCAACTGGTAGAAATGGAGAAAAATTTGTAAATCATATATCTGATAAAGGGTTAATATTCAAAATACAAAAAGAACTTATATAACTCAATAGCAAAAAAAAAAAAATCCAATTTTAAAATGGACGGATCTGAATAGACATCTTTCCAAAGAAGACATGCAGATGGCCAACAGGTACATTTAAAAAGTGCTCAACATCACTAATCATCTGGGAAGTGCAAATCGAAGCCATAATGAGATATCAATTCACACCTGTTAGAATAGCTATTATCAAAAAAATAAAATAAAAGAAGTGTTGGCCAGATATGGAGAAAAGAGAACATTTGTGCAATGTTGGTGGGAGTGTAAACTGGAATAGCCTTTATGGAAAACAGTGTGGAGGTTCCTCAAAAAAATTTAAAATAGAACTACCATATGATCCAGAAATTCTACTTTGGGGCAATGTATTAGAAGAAAATGAAAACACTAACTTGAAAAGATGTATGCACCCCCATGTTCATTGTGGTAGTATTTATAATAGCCAAGATACGAAAATAAGAGTCAGTCAATGGATGAATGGATAAAGAAAATGTGAAATATAAATGCCATTCAATACTATTTAGCCGTAAAACAGAAAGAAATATTTCCATCTGTGACAACATAGATGAGGGCATTATGCTAAGTGAAATAAGTCAGACAGGGAAAGACAAATACTGTATCATCTTCCATGTAGAATCTAAAAACAAAAAATACAGCAAAGCAAACCCACCAAGCTCATAGACGGAAACAGATTGGAGGTTGCCAGAGGCAAGAGGGTTGTGGGTCGGGTGGGAAAAACAGATGAAGGTAGTCAAAAGGTACAAACTTCCAGTTATAAAATAAATAAATCATGGGGATACAGTGTACAGTGTGGTGACTATAGTTAATAATACTGTATTGCATATTTGAAAGTTGCTAAGAGAGTGAGTCCTAAAAATTCTTATCACAAGAAAAAGAAATTCTATAACTATGTATGATGACAGATGTTGACTATACTTATTGTGGTGACTATATGCAATATATACAAATATCAAATCATTATTCTGCAAACCTGAAACTAATATAATGTATGTCAATTATACTTCAATTTAAGAAATAATAAAATTGGAAAATGCTCACTACCATTTAACCAACAATAAACATAATTTGGATGTGGGAAGTGATGTGGTATATAAAGATGAAAGGAGACAGACAAGAAGTAGATAATTATGATTGTGTTTTAATTAACATAGATAACAAGCGTCAAAATTCAAGTTCTCAAGTTGCCTTAAAGCTCATTAGATAAGAATTCAATTAAAGGATGAATTCTGTTCCTAAATTTAATGAAGAGATGGTGCTGGATTTTACTAACTTTCTTTTTCTGAGACTATGAATGTGAGAGAAAGTGAATATATTCCTTGCCTTTTCAAAGTCGATTAGATTGCTGGAGACTTGCCTGCATGCTAATGGGAGAGAGAACATTCCTTGACCCTGTCAACTGAGGTGAAAGTTTTCTCCCCAATGGAAAGATATTAGGAAAGCCTTCATCTATTTTTAACAAAATTATTTAAAAATTTGATACTCAGAATATATCTGAATCTCATTACACTGAAAAGTCATCTTCAAATTTCTCCTCTGACTTTACTACGTCACCAATAGCAGTAAACACATTAAAAGTAGTAATTTCTAAGGTATCTGAAATAAAATAATCCTCATTTCAAAAATGAGAAAGCTGAGGCACAGAAAGGTAAAATGACTTATCCAAAATCACAGAGTGGAAGAGCCAGCATAAACTAAATCCTCAGTAGAGACTGATGGAAAAGATTTAACACATATACTTTACCTATAGATGAAATTTTTGGATCATGTTGTGCTTGTTCAGCTTTACTAAAATATTCAAAATTGACCCAAAAAAATGATATTTTATTCTGAACCACTTGAAACACCCACCATTTCCCAGGACTTGTCTGAAGTAAGAATTTCCATCTTTAAAAGGCCAAATATTTTTCTGTAAATACTTGAGAAAAAAAAAATGAACAGAACTAAAGTGTTCTTCTCATAAACTAAAGTGTTCTTCTCATATATTTAATTATAATTAAAATTTTAAAGATGCAAATGATAAAAATAGAGCACATAGAAATCAATTTCAATTCGGTTCATAGAGTATACAAAAAAAAAAGACTAGAAATACTTTATAGTATTGGTAAGTATCTTTAGATGGCGAAACTATTAGTAATATTCCAAAGTTCTCTAATAAAAGTATACATTTAAAATAGGTTTTAAATATTTAAACCCTTAATGGACACCAGGGCTTTCCTGAGGGCTCAGTGGTAAAGATTCCACCTGCAATGCAGGGGCCGCAGGAGATTCAGTTTCAATCCCTGGGTAATGAAGACCCCCTGGAGAAGGGCATGGCAACCCACTCTAGTATTCTTGCTTGGAAAATCTCACGGATGGTGGAGCCTGGCGAGCTACAGTCCATGGGGTCCCAAAGAGTCAGAGATGACAGAGTGACTGAGCAAGCAGCATGCAAGGACACTATAAGCGTTTGGGAGACTTTTTTTTTTTACTCCCCTAAAATGTTTTTTAAAATCAAATATTAATTGGAAATAAAATGAACCTTTTGGCCACAAAAGAATTAGAAAACGGCTGGGAAGAATTATAAAAAATCTTAGGGAGCTCTCTCCATCCCTGGAATTCTTCAGGAAAAACACAAACTCTATCACCTGGTTGCCCTTTATGTATGCTTTTTTCTTTCCTTAAAGTACCTTTTTCTCTACTTTTATCACCACCTTAAAATGTCTTTCTCATCTTCAAAGCCCACCTTATATGTTACCTGAGCCTGTGTGAAGTCTTTTCTGCCCCCTCAAGGCAGTGTTGCTCACATATACTTTAAGGAAACCTCTGGGTCCAAGATCCAGCGAAGTTCCCTGGAGACAGTGTACCATGGGAAACAGAGTGTGTGTGCAAGACAGTAGAAATCCACAGGCCTGAAATTCAGCAAATACAGAGAAATCAAAAGAAAGTAATCTCTGGATATCAAACTCGGGGGACCTACCTCTGTGTCTGAGAAAACTGCCTTCTTAGTGTCTTGTGAAGACAGAATAAGAAAATGCTGTGTGTAATGTGCGTGCATGCTCAGTTGCTTCAGTCGTGTCCGACTCTTTGTGACCCTGTGGACTGTAGTCCACCTGGCACCTCTGTCCATGGCATTCTCCAGGCAAGAATACTGGAATGTGTTGCCATACCCTCCTCCAGCGGATCTTCCCAACTCAGGGATTGAACCAGCGTCTCTTATATCTCCTGCATTGCAGGTGGCATCTTTACCGCTGAGCCACCAGGGAAGCTCGTATGTAACAAAAGGACTCAGAGAAAGAGATTCCTTTCTTCCTCTGGCCTTGGGGAGAAGCAGACTGGTGAGTTTGGTCTGGAGGCCTCTGGGTGGAATGCCCTGAGAATAGCAGGGTAAATAATACACGGAGGAAGCCACTAACAGAATCTTCAGAGAGGAGGATCCCCTAAAGATCAGGGCCTGCCTTGCTTCTGACCTCCCAGTTCCTCACTCCTGCCTAATTCCTCCAGCTGAAGGCTCAGCTTGATTCTCTTCACACACACACACTTCCCATCCTGTGACTTTTATTCAGATTCCTCAGTGGATTCTGACCTGTTATTGCCAACAAAGCCAATTCTTGTTATCTGATTCTTGTTATCTGGGTCTTCCCCTGGGCCGCTGTGCCTGACATCTGAGTCTCTAGAGCTTGCTTTGCTTCCTGAGTAGCTGCCCCCTTCCTTAACAGGTCCCCCCTGGACTCCACCTGGGCCTATTACTGTTTATTGATACTTAGCCAGGCCCCTCCTGACTTATTTTCTCCAGAATCTTGGTTTGTTCCTTGGGAGGGGGTGTATGGGGTGGGGGTGGGGGGCGGGCAAAACATAATGTCTAGAGATTTCTATAAACTATGAGATAAATACATAAAGGAAAAAAATGCAGACACTTCCAAAAATATCTTTGAAAAAGTGAAAATACATAATCGTTTGCTGACCAAGTTCTGTCACCATGACCAAAATATCTCGCCACTGTTCTCGACTCTCCATCTGCTTTGCCATTATCTTTTCTTGAAGACAGTGTTGCAATAGCTTACCAACTGGTCTTCCCACCTCCAATTTGACCTTCTTCTTACCCAAGGGCCTAAAAATTCAAATGCTTAATTAGAAGAAACACAAATGAGTGACCAGGGCTGATATAAATACATGTGAAAACTCCATGCAGATGGTGGGTTGGTGCAATGGAGAGAATACTTGTGCCATATATAAGGGGCACCCACTCTCGCTTATGGTAATGGTTTTCTTTTAGGAGTCAGTCTAAAAGAATATTTCTTTTATTTCTAGAATATCCTATTATTTTTCCAAAAAGACCCCAAATTTAGACTTTTACATTAAAAAATCTCAATGTTGGCTGCGCCCCTCCCTCAGTCTCGGATCAAATAAATGCCCCCATACACCTGAGCTGTTTGAAGCTGTTTTGGTCATGAGCAAACCAAGAGTCTTGACTAATATAGTTCTTTTTTTTTTCATATTTGTGTGTTAAAATATACTGTGAAATAATCATCATAGTTGAAGAAGGCAATGGCACCCCACTCCAGTACTCTTGCCTGGAAAATCCCATGGACGGAGGAGCCTGGTAGGCTGCAGTCCATGGAGTCGCTAAGAGTCGGACACGACTGAGCGACTTCACTTTCACTCTTCACTTTCATGCATTGGAGAAGGAAATGGCAACCCACTCCAGTGTTCTTGCCTGGTGAATCCCAGGGACGGGGGAGCCTGGTGGGCTGCCGTCTATGGGGTCGCACAGAGTCGGACACGACTGAAGCAACTTAGCAGCAGCAATCATCATAGTAACTCAAGCTAACATCCATCAGCATACATAGTTACATTTTTTTTCTCATAATGAAGACTTAAGATCTATTGTCATAGAAACTTCAAATATGCAATATGGTGTTATTAACTGTAGTTACCATGCTGTACATTATATCCCCACGACTTATTTTATAACCAGAAGTTTATACCTTTTGATCCCCTTAACCTCCTGCTTCTGGCAACCACCACTAATGGAAGTATAGTTCTTTAATGAGTGTTTACATGACTGTCTCCCAAACTCAGGGGTGAGTTCTTAGGTCAGGGACTGCGGCAGAGTCACCTTTGTACCCCCGGTGCTACACAGGGGTTGGCAGTGAGCTGGAATTGAATTATTTACAAAGGAATGAGTGGATGAATAAATATATATACTTTGCAGACCTATTTTGAGTGAACTTTTCAAAATAATAGGCAGCAGGGGATTTAGCTCTTGAAATTGTTGAAGTTCATTGAAACCGATGTTTATGTTTCTTATTCAGGACCTTCATCCTGTTGACCCCTCCTGAAAATGGGCTGTCAGCTCTCACAAAATGCTGGTGCATTCAAGTAAAATGAACACAAAATTCATACTTCCTTGGGGTACAAATTGACTGAGAGTAAACAGGCAAATAATAACTGAGTCTTCCCAGGTATAAGGGACAGAACAAAGGATTTTTAAGAAACAAAACAGCTTTTAGGTTACTATTCTGAATGAAGCTTGGGTAATAAAATGCAGTGATCCTTCCATGCCATTGTCAGAGGCCACTTCAGTGCCTGAAGTTCTTCCTTTTTGTTAGCATTCATTCATTCATTCATTGCCCACAAGTAAATACCTGCTAAATCAGATGACCCTGTACAGGATTGACCTTGAAACAGTTACTGCCAGACATGCACAAAGCCTACCTCTGTATGTGTGAGAGAGAAATATCTTCTCCATTTCCCTCTCTTAAGTCTCAGTTTCTCGCACCTGACACACTAGAACAAATTAATGATCACCTTTGGAAAGGTGCTGGCATGCGGCTTGTTAGAGTGGGAAGGCAGTTATCAGTTATCCGGTTGAAACCTCTAACTTTGTTTTTAAATTTATTTTATTGAAGTATAGTTGACTTACAATGTCGTGTTAATTTCTTCTATACAGCAGTGATTCAGATACACACACACATATATATGTACACATCCTTTTCCATACTCTTTTCCATTCAGTTTTTCCAGGATATTGAATATAGTTCCCTGTGGAATACAGTAGGACCTTGTTGTTTATCCATCGTATATATAGGGCTTCCCTGGTAGTTGGTAAAGAATCTGCCTGCAGGAGACTCTGGTTCAGTTCCTGGGTGGGAAAGATCCTGGAGAAGGGATAAGCTACGCACTCCAGTATTCTTGGGCTTCCCTGGTGGCTGAGATGGTAAAGAATCTGCCTGCAATGCAGGAGACCTGGGTTCGATCCCTGGGTTGGAAACACCCCCTGGAGGAGCGCATGGCAACCCACTCTAGTATTCTTGCCTGGAAAATCCCCATGGACAGAAGTGCCTGGTGGGCTATAGTCCATGGGGTTGCAAGGAATTGGACATGACTGAATGACTAAGCACAGCACAGTTGATGTACAATATTGTGTTAGTTTCTGCTTTACAGCAAAGTGATTCAGTTATACATCTTATATATAATAATTTACATCTGCTAATCTCGCCCCAATCCTTCCCACGCCCCTCTTCCCTGTGGCAACCACACGTCTGTGAAACCTTGAACTTTAAAATGATGAAATCAAGGTCCAGAAAGGGTAATATCCACCTAAGGCCCACAGCTAGTTAATGCATGTGCCTGACCCAGCCCAGCAGTTCTTGATTCATGAGACTAAGTCTTGTATTCACAAGACTGAAACTCTAATTACACAGTTCTGCTGACTTTGAGGTAGAAAAATGCCATTCCTCCAAAGAGCATTCTATACACTAGCCACATTGGAGCAGGGAATTTGCAAGTGAGCAACTTTGGTTTTCAGATCTCGTTATCAGGGGAAATGTCTGAACCTTGTAACCAACCGGCCTAAAGTATTCAAGTCCTACATCCAGTCCACTGGGAGGTGGGGAGTCTCCATCCTCCCCCGCTGTCTGGAGCTCAGAAGCTCTCGGCCTAGGTGTTTCCTGAGGGTGAGAACCAGAAGATTGCTTCCCAAGCTGAGTTTTTTGTTCCTCACGCTGAGTAATAAGGACAGCTCCAGGGAAGCTTGGAAGAACTTTATGAAAGCTTTTGTTTGCCTTAAACCAGGAATCAGAAGGCACTGGAGAAGGCAGGGCTTCAAAGGCTCTCTTTGTTGCTGTGTTCCATCAGGGCCAGCTTCCTCTATCAACTTGGAGCATTTTATTTTCAAAGATGTTAGGAACACTGGTGATGTAGGATGGCAGCCAAAGAAATGCTGCTGCTGCTGCTGTCGCATCAGTCGTGTCCGACTCTGTGCGACCCCACAGATGGCAGCCCACTGGGCTCCCCCGTCCCTGGGATTCTCCAGGCAAGAACACTGGAGTGGGTTGCCATTTCCTTCTCCAATGCATGAAAATGGAAAGTGAAAGTGAAGTCGCTCAGTCATGTCCAACCCTTAGCGACCCCACGGACTGCAGTCTACCAGGCTCCTCCGTCCATGGGATTTTCCAGGCAAGAGTACTGGAGTGGGGTGCCACTGCCTTCTCTGAGAGAAATGCTACTGTCTGCTAAATCTTCCAGCTAGTATTGCAGAAAAATAAGATTCTTGCTAGTCTACCCTGTCATTGAATTCTCATCCATCAGTCTCCACATATGTGACACCTTGGGGATGTCTGGGCAGCTTTTGTAATAGGCAGGTACCAGAATCATCCCAATCTAACAACTGTCTGTCTTCATTGCAAAGATATTCCCCTTCTGTAGGCTGGCCATTCACCACCTTGAAGAAAGCTTTCCATTCACCAAACACCTGAGCCAGGCTAGCTCTGCACGATGATATGAAGAAAGAGGCATCTTTTTCTCTATTCACATTTCCGTGGTCCCCTTAACGTTTATGCCCCCAACCCCATATTATGACCCCAGTGTGGACATGTTTTTTCAAATCTCAGGGATCCAGAGTCCCACCAGCCTCCCCAGGACCCATCCCACTTTCACGCAGGCTACCATACAAATCTTATCTTCCCTACATACCTTCCCTTTCAGTGGGAAAATAGCTTGTTAATATGATTGACAGAATTGGTGTTTCCCAAACTTTTGTCGTTTGTCACCCATCCTTACATTTTTTGCGTTGCGCTTGAACCACCTGCATTGTTATCTAGCTAGTATTTTTATTTTATTTTATTTTATTATTTTATTTTTTTAGTATTTTTATTTTAAATGACTCACTTTTTAACTGTAGGCAGTCATTTTAATTTCAATCAATAGTATCTGTGAAATTGCAGATTAGATATGTTATTTAATTAAACAGGAGAAATATATGTAGAAATGTTAAAATAAAGAAAAAGTATATATTCATCCATGTACTGCTAATATCTATGTACCAAAGATCCTGCATTTCTCAAACTCTGGAGAACAATAAACTAAATCAATCTAAAATATTGGCTGGTATAGGACTAATGAGCCTCCACATTTGTATAAGAATTGCATTTTAATGGACACTTTTCATACTTTTAAGCCAACTGAAAGAGGGAAGGAAACATGGTGGAGTGGAAGGCATACTTTTTTTTAATTCAAGCTGAAGAAAACTCAATTGTTTTTAATGTATACAGATTATACTGTTGGTGACTGCAGCCATGAAATTAAAAGACACTTGCTCCTTGGAAGGTAAGCTATGATAAACCCAAACAGTGTATTAAAAAGCAGAGACATCACTTTGCCCACAGGTCTTTATAGTCAAAGCTATGATTTTTCCAGTAGGCATGTATGGATGTGAGAGTTGGGCCATAAAGAAGGCTGAGCACTGAAGAATTGATGCTTTTGAACTGTGATGCTGGAGAAGACTCTTGAGAGTCCCTTGAATTGCAAGAAGATCAAACCAGTCAATCCTAAAGGAAATCAACCCGGAATATTCTTTGAAAGGACTGATGCTGAAGCTCCACTACTTTGGCCACCTGATGCAAAGAGCCAACTCTTTGGAAAAGACTCTGATGCTGGGAAAGATTGAAAGCAAAAGGAGAAGCAGGTAGCAGAGGATGAGATGGTTGGATGGCATCACCGACTTCAACGGACATGAATTTGAGTAAGCTCCGGGAGATAGTGAAGGACAGGGAAGCCTGTCGTGCTACAGTCGACAGGGTCCCAAAGAGTCAGACACGACTTAGTGACTGAACAGCAATAGCATACTGCTGGTGAGCATTTTTGCTGCTCTTCCCTACTAAGCCCCTCTCCTGGGCCTTCTGTAGCCCAACTATGCCTTCTTCCAGGGCATGGATGTCAGCCCCGGGATATCTGAACTCATCAGGTTAAAGAACAAAGATTTGTACCCAGGTCTTCGCTATTTTCCTGAGATTCCATCAGACACAGTGCTGCTGTGTCCCACTGCTGACCCTGTACCTCTCTATGGAAGAATTATACCATACCCTCTCTCCATCAGTATCAGAGCTGACCATGCGACTTGCTTTGACCAATAAGATGTTAGAGGAAGGGAGGTGTATCATTTCTGGACAGACGTTTAAGAGCTGTCTCATGAATCTGTCATTGAGTCCAAGGGAAATTTTTTTAATTGTATACAGTTTTAATGGTTACTTTCCATTTACAGTTATTACACACTATTGGCTATATTCTCTGGATTGAACAATACACCTTTCAATCTGTCTTTTATGCAACAGTTTGTGTCTCCCACTTCCCCACCCCTATACAGCCCCTCCCTCTCTCCCCACTGGTAACCACTAGCTTGCTCTCTGTATCTGAGTCTGCTGCTTCTTTGTTACATTTACTAGTTCACTGTATTTTTTTAGATTCCACATGTAAGTGAGATTGTATAGTATTTGACTTTGTTCACTTAGCATAATTCCCTCCAAATTCATCCACATTGCTGTGAATAGCAAATTTTCACTGTTTATGGCTGAGTAGTATTCCATTGTGTGTGTGTGTGTGTGTGTATGTGTGTCTGTGTGTGTGTATACTGCATCTTCTTTATCCATTCATCTGTTGATAGACACTCCATATCCACTCCATATCCATATAGACACTCCAGGTTGCTTCCATATCTTGGCAATTATAAATAATGCTACAGTGAACCTTGAGGGGCAGGCATCTTTTCTAATTAGTGGTTTTGTTTTTGTTTTGTTTTTTGATATATAACCAAGAGTGGAATTGCTAGGTTATATGATATTTTGTTTTGGTTTTGTGGAACAGTTTCTCTGTCCTTCCTTACTTTCATGACCTTTAAGTTTACAAGAAAATCATCTTGCAGACTGTCCTTTCAGTGTGAGTTTGTTTAAGGTTTCCTCATATTTTAACATGATTGGAAACTTTTTGTCAGACTTCTTCAATGCAAAGTTACGTTTTACCCTTAGTAATTAATAGATATTTCATAGACAGATACTTTTAGACTATAGTAGAATCCCCTTTCACCCACTAGCTTTGTCATCATCAATGATTTTTGCCTGAATCAATTATCACTATGATGGTTGACAAATGATGTTTCTCTAATTCCATCATTCCCTGTACATGTATTTTTTGGCCTTCTACTGTAAAGAAAAGCTTTACCTTCTTTCAGTTGTTTATATCAGTGTGCGTCCATGTATTCCTTTATTGTTCATTGAGTTATAATCCACAGCTGTCATTATTTATTTTGATGCTCAAGTTATTCCATATTTGACCAGGAAAAGCCACTTCAAGACAGCCTCTGTGTTTTTTTGACCTAGCACATCATTCTTTGAGTACTTCTTTACTTTCTGGTTAAAAAAAAAAAAAAAGGTGTCACAAACTCATCTTGTTCTTTTCCCTGTCTAGCCCTGGAGTCAGCCAGTTCTTTAAGGAGTGTCTTCTTTGAGTGTCTTAGTGGAGAGTGCTATTTAGAAATCAAGATCTAAGTGTCAGATGTGTTCATTGCTGCCTGGCATCACTTCTACTAGATTCTTTCTTTGTATATAATTGTACTATTTAATTCTAGCCAGTGCTGTGAACAGTATTCCAGTTACTATACAATATGGCCTTACATAGGGAAATGTGGGGCTTTTGTCTTGTATCTTTTTCAGCATGGATGTTGGACAGATCTAGGAAATATATACGTACAAACAGACACATATATGTGTGTGTGTGTTCAGTCATGTCTGACCCTTAACAATCCTATGGACTGTAATCCTCCAGGCTCCTCTATCCATGGAATTTTCTCAGGAAGATCCCCTGTAGGAAGAAATGGCAACCCACTCCAGTATTCTGAGTGGGTTGCCATTTTCCATTTGAGTGGCTAGATGGTGGTGGTACTGGTTTCCACAGCTCTTTCTCATCTCTTTAACCAGTACCATCACCATCTAGCCACTTAAATGGAAAATGGCAACCCACTCAGAATACTGGAGTGGGTGATCCAACCCATGTCTCTGACATCTCTTGCGTTGGAAGGCAGATTCTTTATCACTGAGCTACTTGGGAAGCCTACATATATATACCTACATACACATATACACATTTGTGTGTACATATGATGTATGCATACATGTATATGTACACACATAGGCACATGCACACACTGAGAATTCACATAGATATAGCCAATTGCCCTCCAAAGCCACAGGGTTCATTCTAGCTTTCACCCTTTCCACATTTGTATCTTCTTCCTGGAGAAACCCAGCTCCAGGTTTCCTTGATGTATTTACTATTTTCTTAATCCCCCTCGGGTCCCTACTCTTTCCCTATGACCGCACCAGGCTGCCTCTCCACAACCTCCTTGTGCAGGCCCAGCCCCAACAAAGCCCCCAATCCCCTAAAATACTCAACTGCCTTCAACTGTGTGGGTTCCATCCTCTATCCACCTTCCTTGGAAGAAAGAAAAGAAGTAAGGAAGGGAAAGTGGGAGAGAGGAGGAAGGAAAGGAGAGAGGGAGGTCAAGACCAAACCCTCCCTTTTTTTTTTTTTTCACTATTCATGGTTTTTTAAAATTACTTCACCTGAATATACACCAAGATATTATTTTACATAGATAGAATAACATCATTTTTATGCAGTCTTTTTGCATTTTGTCCCCCACCACCACCACCATCCCATTCCTTCTCACGAGATAGCATGCATAACAACATGGGAGGTATCCTTCATATTTTGCCCATGCTTACATATAGGGCACCAGTATACACATACTAATCCACATCTGTGTGTCGGTGTGTATGCAAGACCAAATGGGGATTTTTGCCAATTTTACTTTCCCAAACGGGACCTTATCTTCTAGGTTATTTTTCTTATTATACATATTTCCCACTTCTGAGTTTTCTAATCAATAATACCTTATGTAATTCTCTTTGTCAGGTAGCCTAGTTCTAATCCTTTTTTTTTTTTAAGAGAGAACTCTTATCTGAACTCTCCTGTAACCTTTGTCCATCCACAGCTCTTTCTCATCTCTTTAACCAGTACCACCACCATCTAGCCACTCAAATGGAAATCATCCTTGATTCTTCCCTTTTTTCTGCACCACATCTTCCTAAATGTAACTTGAGTCAGCCGACTTCTCACCATCTCCTTTTCTGCCACCACCATCTCTCATCTGACTTGCTGCAGAATTTTCCAAAGTGCTTTATCCACTTCAACTCATATCCCCCTGAAAGTGTTCGGGTTTGAGTTTGGCTTCAAGCATTAGAAATTTAAAATTACTAAGGATTCCAAAAATGGATTAAATGTGCCAACAAGAAAGAAGTTTTCTTGCTATGCCAGAAATAAATTGCTTTTTCAGCGAGATATGCTCTCCAATATGATGCTTTTTCTTATGTGTGGATATCAGACTTATACTCATTGACTGTCTTTGCTTTCCAAGATCATGTTCCTTTCTGTTTAAATAGTTTCATGCAATTGGGATAAGAATCTAAAAGTTGGGACTTCCCTGGTGGTCCAGTGGTTAAGACTCCATGCTCCATTGCAGGGGGCCTGGATTCAACCAGGGATCAGGGAAATAAAATCCCACATGCCCCATGACTGTGCCAAAAAAAAAAAAAAAAAAGGAATCTAAAAATCTAAAAGTAATGGATCAAAACAACAATATAACTTATCAAATGCAACTGAAAAAAATCTGTTCATAGAGCAAAATTAAGTGTGTATGTTGGTTTTAGAAAACATGTTCAATATTGCATAATGCAACCATAGTTTCTTATGCTTAGGTCCTCTTTTATCTGTTCCACTAATTTCAAGTCTATTCAGTTAAAATTGTACACTTACATGAAGGGAAGGAAGAAAGGATCTATTGTGCAAATAACAAAATATATAGCAGTCTCTCATTCTTCCTCCACTGAAGCTCCTTTTACCTCAAAAAGCAGTTTGGAGATGAGTCCTGCTGTTTGGAATGGAATGGATGGTCAACTGCCATGGATAGAGCATCCTCTTCTAATTTCCTTTCTTGTTACAAGCATCCTATTTATAGTAGAACTCCAGAATGGCTTCCTTTCTCCTTTGAATGGTGTTGCAACGTTTGCACTATTAGTCTTGCCATCTCATAACACAGTCCACCCCAGATAGTATTTATATCTGGCAGCTTGATGATTGAAATCAGCATTTAATTGTGCATATTAACAACTGCAGTCACACACAGATTCTATTAACCTGGAATGCTGCTGGGCTGCCTATTTCAGAATCCTAGAATAAAAATAATGCACAGATGTCCTGTTTTATTATCTCATTTTCAAAATAACCTTTTAAGTGTTTTAAAAATTTACTAGAGCTTGTCAATTTCAGAGACTGTGAAATTAGATCAATTTTGCTCTTAATCCTGCCCAAGATGAAAAAAGAAAAGAAAAGAAAAAAAAAAGAAAGAACTATTGAGCTCCTGGATCATAAGCTGAACACTGTGTATAACCAGAACATAGTTCCTTACCGCACACATCCCTTGACTTTGCCTCAAGATCTCAAAGGTTATTCAAGGTAAAGACAGAGCCTTTCCTGAGAGAATATTTTAATTTTGTCGAAATACCGGCTGTTCTTCTGTGGCTGGAGCAATGGCTTTCTTACCGCATGCAATTTCTCTGAAGAGTCACATAAGCCTTTAGCAAAGCTTTCAGTAGACTTTAAATTGAGTTACTACAACTCTCTGGTGTTTTTCCCTCCATAGCGTCATCAGACTGAATCCCACGATTGTTACGTGTGCTTGCAAGTTGAGCAGACATAAATTTGAACAGCCTTTACTTGTTGCTGGGATGGACCCAGGTAGAATCAGGAAAACCTTCCAGTAGAAACTGATAGTCAGAATTCCATGGTCCTAAGAATAGGCAATAGACCTGGATGGAGGAGACAACCATACGTAGTTTTCCCTTTCTTATTTTGCGTGGGTATGAACATGCTACAGTAGGTAGCATCAGCTTTGAACCTGGCCCATCCATCCGTTCTCCATACCACAGCCTGGATGAGGTTTCTAAACAGATGCTATCATGTTGATCTCCAGTTTAAAATGATTCACTGACTCTCCACCATCTTCAAGATTAAGTCCAAACTCCTTAACACAGTTTAGGAATATTTTACCATTTGACATCTGTCAGTATTACCAGCCTCAACCCTTGCTTCTCCACTCCAGCCAAACAGAACAACTCTGGGTTCTCAAACCCAGCCAGGTAGACTGGTACCCACTCTGTTCATGCCGCCTGGATATGCTTTCTCCAATCCCATGTCCGTGCGTGCGTGCTAAGTAGCTTCAGTGATGTCTGACTCTGTGAAACTATGGACTGTAGCCCACCAGGCTCCTCTGTCCATGGGATTCTCCAGACAAAAATACTAGAGTGACTTGCCATGCCCTCCTCCAGAATCCCACATCCCTTGCCTGACTAACCCCTATTCATCCTCCATATCTCAACTCTTACTGACTTCCTAAGCCTGATTATGGAGATTCTCCTCTGCGTTCCTGTAAACCTCTGCGTTTATCCCTGTTGGAGTATGGATCACGTTGGATTGTAATCAGACCTGTTCACTCTAACGCATCCTTGATGTGTGTGTATCTTGTCCTGCCTGTGTATCCTAGCACCCGGCATGACATTAGCAAATTACAAGGCCTTGGTCAGTATTTCCTGAATGAACAAAAGTCTGTTTCCCAAACACAAGAGTGTACCCACCAGAGGAACCTACAGTTGTAGGCACGATGCTACACTGGTCCTCGCTTCCTATTCAGAATAGTCCTGTCTCCCCATCAGGATGCTGAATAAATGTTGGCTAAATGCTTTCCATACCAACATTTCAAACTTTAGCAAAACTGAAGGGATTTTCACTTGAAATGAACCCTCCCTTCTCCCCTTCACATCTTCAAACTCTCCCCGACTTTAAAGGTCTCATGAAGCGCCACCCCCCGCCCCCAGTAGGGAGCCATCCCTGGTTAATAATGATGTCATATTGCTTGCTCACTTTCTCTCCTTCCAGTCTTCACAGATCCTCCTTCTGCATCTTATAGCTTAGCTCCTCATAGCATAATATCCTCTTGTTTTCTTACTGTATCATGTTCAGCCCATCTGCTGGGTAAACTGTGATTTCCCTTAGCACAGAGAGGGGTTCTTACACTTCTTATTAAGTGTATTATGGAATCTAGAAAAATGCTCGCTAAAGCGGAGCTTCCTCTGTTATCTCTTACCATATACTTTCCGTTGAAATGGATTCTTTTTGTTTTTTGGTTGTGCTGGCTCATCGTTGCCGCGCATGGAAATTCTCTAGTTGTGGCAATCAGGAGTGACTCTCTAGTTGCCGTGCACAGGCTTCTCCTTGCCGTGGCTTCTCTTGTTTCAGAGCATGGCTCTAGGGCATCGAGACTTCAGTGGTTGTGGCATGTGGGCTCAGTGGTTGCGGCCCACGGGCTTAGTTGCCCTGGGGCACGTAGAATCCTCTGGACCAGGGATCAAACCCGTGTCCCCTGCATTGGCAAGCAGATTCTCAACCACTGGACCACCAGGAAAGTTCCTGAAATTTACGTCTTAGTTTCCCCTACTAGAGTCCAGATATTTGGTCCTCTGTGGCCTAATCCATATCTTATGGTTCTTTCACCCCATGTATGGGTAATGCATGTGTTTCGTGCTGTGCTTAATCACTGAGTTGTGTCTGACTTTTTGTGACCTTATGGCCTGTAGCCCATCAGGCTCCTCTGTCCATGGAATTCTCCAGGCAAGAATACTGGAGTGGATTGCCATGCCCTCCTCCAGCAGATCTTCCCAACCCAGGGATCCAACCCAGGTCTCCCACATTGCAAGTGGGTTCTTTACCATCTGAGCTACCAGGGAAGCCCCAGTGTGTGTGTTACCTACATAAATAAATGTTTGCTGTAGCTGATAACAATGAGGATGATGGTTTGTTTTCATCAACAACAAATTTGATTATTTGGTTGATTTTCCAAGGCAGACCTATTTCCAATCTGAGAAGAAAAAAAAAAAAAACCCATCTTTGTCCCCAGTCATTGGCTTAGTGGGGCTCTAGGAGTCCAAAAATTTCAGGTCCCATTTAACTTTTGCATTTGAGCTTGAGTATCTCCATTTGGATGCCCAGGGGCCCCAGAGGTGATACCCACCTTGATAAGTTGCTCTTTTTGGCAGAAAGAGTAGCATTTTTACTATGAAATGTTTACCTGTAAAGAATCCTTTTGTAATGAAGAGCACACATTTTGCTTAATTTGAGTCTGCCTAGCAGAAGGCAGTTGGAGAAGGAAATGGTAACCCACTCCAGTATTCTTGCCTAGAGAATCCCAGGGACAGGGAAGCCTGGTGTGCTGCCGTCTATGGGGTCGCACAGAGTCGGACACGACTGAAGCGACTTAGCAGCAGCAGCAGCAGAAGGCAAGTAGCATGTAACTACCCCCAACTGCTGATGCTTTCCTTGTAAGAATTGTATTTATTTTGAGATTTGCAGCTGTAACGAAGACATTAAGAAATGAAGTCCTAGAACTCTGCTGCAGTCCCAAGATATCGGGATTAAGTTTATAATGAATCGTATTCACACACCAACAGCTTAAGATAACAAACACTATCATCACTCTCTTGTTGCGTTATCTTAGGATCTAAAATTACTCATCCTTTACTGAGTAATGAAGATTTACAATCTTCCTCTTCTCAAACCGACAGCCTCACCTTCTCTAGATAAATAAGCCCCTTTGTGGAGGAGACAAGCGGATGCAGGATATGCTTACCCCCATAGAACTTTGCAGCAGTGACAGCTCTATCCTTCACTGATAAGAAGAGAATTTATCCCAGAAATCCTTGAATCCCTGACTAGTATTATATCAGTATATTATAATGGCAATATTTTTTCTAAAAGAATAATGTTGGAATGTATCTATAGCACTGATAATTTTTTACCTCTTTGATAATTTAAGGATCTGAAAACCTAGGTTCTTAGCTTTGCCTAAAATGGAGAACAAAGGGTAATATGATTCCTCCTTACTCCTTTCCCAACCCCATTAATTATATGATACCAATGAGAAGAGCAGCAAACTCTTGGAGCGTTGCACAGCTCCAGGAGAGGCCCTCCACATTGTACCCCAGGGCACAATACAGGATACTGTACGGTGGGAACTGAACCCCCCAGGTTGTGCCACATGGCCGAGGTGAACATCTCTTTTCTCCAGAGAGAAAAGTACTCCTCAAGCTGCTTACATGTATTTGGAACCAGACCCTGAAAATGTATGTGGTCTAAGGATTCTGAATTCCCTATTTTTTCAATTAGCAGATGCATTTCTCATGTACTTCAGCTACAGTCCTCATGGTTGGTATTCTCCCTGATAAGTCACTCTTTCTGGCAGGAGTAATAGATAATAGGGGCTTCCCAGGTGGTGCTGGTGGTAAGAACCCACCTGCCAATGCAGGAAACATAAGAGATGCAGGTTTGATCCCTCGGTTGGAAAATCTTCTGAAAGAGAGCATGGCAACCCACTCCAGAATTCTTGCATGCAGAAGCCCGTGGACAGAGGAGCCTGGCAGGCTATGTCCATGGGGTTGCAGAGAGTTGGGCATGACTTAACTACTAAACACGATAAACATATTCTTTACACCTGTACAATGTATATAATAAATGTATATATGTATATATAGGCATCCTGCCCACAAAGCAGTCGTTAAACAAGAGCACATCACTGGCTAAATTCCTTTCCTCACCTCATCATGTTCTTACCTCCCCTAGAAAATGAGAAAATCCCAGTTGATTCAGTGAAATGTTGACCATTCCTTCTGTAGCAATGTCCTTCTAGTATCCTACAATGACAGCAACTCAGGGGTCTGGGTGGCGTAGTTGGTAAAGAATCAGCCTGCCAATGCAGGAGAAAGAGACGTGGGTACAGTCCCTGGGTCAGGGAGATCCTCTGGAGGAGGAAATGGCAGCCCACTCCAATATTTTTTTTTTTTTTTTTTTTTTAATTTTTATTTTTTATTTTTTTTTTTTAAATTTTAGTTTTTTTTTTTTTAAATTTTAAAATCTTTAATTCTTACATGCATTCCCAAACATGAACCCCCTCCCACCTCCCTCCCATAACATCTTTCTGGGTCATCCCCATGCACCAGCCCCAAGCATGCTGCATCCTGCGTCAGACATAGACTGGCGATTCAATTCACTTGATAGTATACATGTTAGAATGTCATTCTCCCAAATCATCCCACCCTCTCCCTCTCCCTCTGAGTCCGAAAGTCCATTATACACATCTGTGTCTCTTTCCCTGTCTTGCATACAGGGTCGTCATTGCCATCTTCCTAAATTCCATATATATGTGTTAGTATACTGTATTGGTGTTTTTCTTTCTGGCTTACTTCACTCTGTATAATCGGCTCCAGTTTCATCCATCTCATCAGAACTGATTCAAATGAATTCTTTTTAACTGCTGAGTAATACTCCATTGTGTATATGTACCACAGCTTTCTTATCCATTCATCTGCTGATGGACATCTAGGTTGTTTCCATGTCCTGGCTATTATAAACAGTGCTGCGATGAACATTGGGGTACATGTGTCTCTTTCAATTCTGGTTTCCTCGGTGTGTATGCCCAGAAGTGGGATTGCTGGGTCATAAGGTAGTTCTATTTGCAATTTTTTAAGGAATCTCCACACTGTTCTCCATAGTGGCTGTACTAGTTTGCATTCCCACCAACAGTGTAGGAGGGTTCCCTTTTCTCCACACCCTCTCCAGCATTTATTGCCCACTCCAATATTCTTGCCTGGAGAATCCCACAGATAGAGGAGCCTGGTGGGCTATATAGTCCATGGGGTTGCAAAGAGTCGGACACGACTGAAGCAACTTAGCATGCACGCACACACAGGGGTCTAGGAACGGAATGGGTCTAAAATGAAGATTAGGTCAGGGCTCCTCTGAGAGTTTTCCAATTAAGGCTAAGCTTTAATACAACCTATTAGTCATACTTTAAACAGAATTTCTGTACTGTTGGCTTCTCATCAGAGTTTCTGGCTTAGATTATTTTCATTTGGAATCCTTTTTTTCTTTCCATGTTCTTCTTTCTCTAAACTGGCCTGGAATCCTGTCATTCAGGACTCCTAAAACATAGAACTCTCCTGATAGTCCCTGTTTAAAAGAAGAAAAAAAAAAAAAAACAGACTACAAATGGAATCATTTCCTCCTACAGACAGCATCCCAAGACTTTGTTACAGTTTCAGTCTCTTTTGATTATGACCTTTGTAATCAATCAGTTTGAAATTTCGATTAGCACTAACAAGGTGGTCTGCAAGGTTAGACCCTTACCATTCCCTTTCCCGAAAAGATGATGTCCTGTCTTAAAAAAACAAAAAAAACCTCATTTCTTTTGATAACCTCTTTGCTGCACCCTCCTTCTGTTTATAAAAACCTCCTACTTTGTTTAACTCCTGGGGGTATATTTCTACCTGCTAGATGGGATGCTCCCAGATTCATGAATCATTGAATAAACCCAATTAGACCTTCACATTTATTTTCCTCTGTTGAATTTTTGTTTTCTAACATCTCCCAGGTGACTTAAAGCTGAGGCATTTCCTCCTTAACCTGCCTGGCCGAATGCTTCTTCCTTCTTTCCCTTACCTCAATCAAAGTTGCATAAACTGAGACCGCAGGAGCCATCACTCAAATTGAACCGAGCCTCTGGGCAAACAGCAGGCAAAAGACGACTGAGAGGATTACAAGCCCTTCTCCCTCTCAGCCAAGTTTCTCTAACCAGGCAGTGAAAGCAGGGCTGTTCAAGGCCTGGATGCAGAACTGGGGTGCTGATGCTGTCATCATTTCTTTTTCAGTTGCTGAGGTCACTCACACACACACAAAAAAAAGAATTACTAGTTTTTTCCCTATGGCACAGCTAATATTAGAATCAGAAACTATATTAACGTAAGACAAATGCATCAAAGCTTTGGGTTAGCAGAATTCGTAAGAGAAGGCTACATCTCTCGCTATTTTCTAAAGTGAAGGAAATGTATGCAGCTCATTTAAAAACTTCTCACTTCACACCTGAGCAAATGTGTTTTAGGCACCAAATCAATGCTTTTATATAATCAAAATTGGATAGCCACTTTGAATTACAATTATAATCAAAATTAATAGCGTGACATTTTTTTTTTTCACCATTAAACGTCTGAAAAAAATTACCCCTCGACTTAACCGAGGGACTGCGTCACCAATTGATTTCAAAACCACCCTGGCTATCTCCTGGTTAGCTCCGGTTGTCATTGACTAACATGTCACATCCTACATTTCATCAGCTTTTGCCAAAATAATGTGAAGACAAATCTGCTTATATTTTTCAAACCAAGGAAATACAGGGGGTGTAATGTTTTAAATTAAACAAGGTTGTTATTCTCATAAGGATAGAAGAGCTTAAAAATAGTTATACCAATCCAGAGAGCCCTTATTCTTATTTCATATACTAAAGTAGCTTTAAATATTGTATTACATCCTTTTGGAAGTTTGGACATTAGGCAGCTATTGGACAACTTGCAAAAATAGCAAAGATTATTTTTCTAATATAGTGCCCCAAACAATAAGATTTCTAATATGGAAGAAAAAGATTGATTATATTTAGCTAATGTATTGTTGTCTTGAAATGCTCCCCTACGCTTATGAAATTCCTCTTTTAAATTGTTTAATTTATTAGAATGGAGTTTCATTTACTAAATGGCTAATGGTCACATCATTCAGTGTGTTATGTAGAATGGGTTAATGATTATGACTTTTATTATATCATAGTAAGACTTTTGAATAATTTATTAATGTTAATAACACTGATTAAATAAGAAGATGGGCTTGTATATCAAGGCTTTGCTACATAGGATGGAAATTTCTAATTCCAGAAAACAAAGGCATTTGTACCCATCCCTCCTTATATGCATGTATATCTTTGTATATTTGCATTATTCATTCATATATATAATCAGCAATGAATTTGTTTTGGTCAAGTATAATTCACTTGTCTCAAATTAGACAGGTAAAGCAAAAACAACAGCAGCAGCAACAAAGACCATCATAGCATCATTTAGAGACTTGAGCTTCACGCTTCCTTTCAAGCACCTGACATTTTCATCTTCTGGCAGCCCCATTTTTAGTGCCTCCCTCCTGTCTGGCCAGAAATTAAACCTTGACAATCTTCCATATCCCCCTGAAATCTGATTATAAATCACATCTGTATGTCTTCTCAGCAGCAGGCAGGAGCTTCATATTGGGTTGCAGAAATCTACACGGCTGGAGCTAAACTGTGATTTTATTCAAACACTGCATGAAAGCTGGAGAATTATAGGCATAGCTAATAAATAGATCTCTAGAAGAAGATATAAAAGACAGAAGAGGGTCAAACAGAACAAAGAAACACAGGCAGATAGATACAGTGTGGTCTCCGTGGCAAAGGTTGAACAGGAGACTGCTTCTTATCAAAATTCCTACCAGGAGCCATCCTTGAGTTAAAATTAACAAACATTTACTGTGCTTCCCATGTGCGGCAATGATCCAGCTCTGGTGATACCAGGACAAAAGAGGGTGGTCCCAAGTCCTGAAGGAGCTTAAAGTCTAGGGGATCCATATACAGTGTGGTAAGCTAGTGAGGTACAGAATGCAACTAGGAAAGAGAGGTGGGCATGTGGCCAGGAAGGGGGATGGGACCAGAAAATACTTCTTAATGAAGATGAAGTCTGAGACGTGTCTAAAATTTCTCACGCTGATGCACAATGGGCAGACCGTTGAACTTTGAACCAGAAGCAGATTGTTTGAGTCACAGGTCCAGCGTAATCACGCATTAGTTGTGTGATCCCTGGCAGGAATCACAGCTGCTTCCTGATCCTAAACTTGAGTTTTCCACAGTTTCTAGAGTTCCTTTCTCATGAAGCATTCTAGATCCTAGCTTGAGGCAGGGGTCAATATATAGTAGCAAGGCAAAGGCTAATAGTTTTGCCAAGAAAACCCACTGGTCATAGCAAACACCCTCTTCCAACAACACAAGACTCTACACATAGACATCACCAGATGGTCAACACCAAAATCAGATTGATTATATTCTTTGCAGCCAAAGATGGAGAAGCTGTATACAGTCAACAAAAACAAGACCGGGAGCTGACTGTGGCTCAGATCATGAACTCCTTATTGCCAAATTCAGACTTAAATTGAAGAAAGTAGGAAACCACTAGACCATTCAGGTATGACCTAAATCAAATCCCTTATGATTATACAGTGGAAGTGAGAAATAGATTTAAGGGACTAGATCTGATAGACAGACTGCCTGATGAACTATGGAATGAGGTTCGTGACATTGTACAGGAGACAGGGATCAAGACCATCCCCATGGAAAAGAAATGCAAAAAAGCAAAATGGCTGTCTGGGAGGCCTTACAAATAGCTGTGAAAAGGAGAGAGGCAAAAAGCAAAGGAGAAAAGGAAAGATATAAGCATCTGAATGCAGAGTTCCAAAGAATAGCAAAGAGAGATGAGAAAGCCTTTCTCAGCGATCAATGCAGAGAAATAGAGGAAAAGAACAGAGTGGGAAAGACTAGAGATCTCTTCAAGAAAATTAGAGATACCAAGGGAACATTGCATGCAAAGATGGGCTCGATAAAGGACAGAAATGATAGGAACCTAACAGAAGCAGAAGATATTAAGAAGAGGTGGCAAGAATACATGGAAGAACTGTACAAAAAAGATCTTCACAACCCAGATAATCATGATAGTGAGATCACTCACCTAGAACCAGACATCTTGGAATGTGAAGTCAAGTGGGCCTTAGAAAGCATCACTATGAACAAAACTGGAATTTCAGTTGAGCTATTTCAAATCCTAAAAGATGATGCTGTGAAAGTGCTGCACTCAATATGCTAGCAAATTTGGAAAACTCAGCAGTGGCCACAGGACTGGAAAAGGTCAGTTTTCATTCCAATCCCAAAGAGAGGCAATGCCAAAGAATGCTCAAACTACCACACAAATTGCACTCATCTCACATGCTGGTAAAGTAATGCTCGAAATTTTCCAAGCCAGGCTTCAGCAATATGTGAACCATGAACTTCCAGATGTTCAAGCTGGTTTTAGAAAAGGCAGAGGAACCAGAGATCAAATTGCCAACATCCGCTGGATCATCAAAAAAGCAAGAGAGTTCCAGAAAAACATCTATTTCTGCTTTATTGACTATGCCAAAGCCTTTGACTGTGTGGATCCCAATAAACTGTGGACAATTCTGAAACAGATGGGAATACCAGACCACCTGACCTGCCTCTTGAGAAACCTATATGCAAGTGAGGAAGCAACAGTAAGAACTGGACATGGAACAACAGACTGGTTCCAAATAGGAAAAGGTGTACATCAAGGCTGTATCTTGTCACCTTGCTTATTTAACTTCTATGCAGAGTACATCATGAGAAACGCTGGGCTGGAAGAAGCACAAGCTGGAATCAAAATTGCCAGGAGAAATATCAATAACCTCAGATATGCAGATGACACCACCCTTATGGCAGAAAGTGAAGAGGAACTAAAGAGGCTCTTGATGAAAGTGAAAGAGGAGAGTGAAAAAGTTGGCTTAAAGCTCAACATTCAGAAAACGAAGATCATGGCATCTGGTCTCATCACTTCATGGGAAATAGATGGGAAAACAGTGGAAACAGTGTTAGATTTTATTTTGGGGGGGCTCCAAAATCACTGCAGATGGTGATTGCAGCCATGAAATTAAAAGATGCTTACTCCTTGGAAGGAAAGTTATGACCAACCTAGACAGCATATTCAAAAGCAGAGCCATTACTTTGCCGACTAAGGTCCGTCTAGTCAAGGTTGTGGTTTTTCCAGTGGTCATGTATGCATGTGAGAGTTGGACTGTGAGGAAATTGAGCACCGAAGATTTGATGCTTCTGAACTGTGATGTTGGAGAAGAGTCTTGAGAGTCCCTTGGACTGCAAGGAGATCCAACGAGTATATTCTAACAGAGATCAGTCCTGGGTGTTCATTGGAAAGACTGTTGCTAAAGCTGAAACTCCAATACTTTGGCCACCTCATGTGAAGAGTTGATTCATTGGAAAAGACCCTGATGCTGGGAGGGATTGGGAGCAGGAGGAGAGGGGATGACAGAGGATGAGATGGCTGGATGGCATCACTGACTCGTTGGACATGAGTTTGAGTGAACTCCGGGAGTTGGTGATGGACAGGGAGGCCTGGCGTGCTGCGATTCATGGGGTCGCAAAGAGTCGGACATGACTGAGCGACTGATGGAACTGAACTGAACTGTCCCTGCTACTGGGAAAAACTGAGGGCAGAAGGAGAAGGGGGCGACAGAGGGTGAGATGGTTCGGTGGCATAATCTACTCAATGGACGTGAGTTTGAGCAAACTCTAGAGATACTGAAGGACAGGGAAGCCTGGCATGCTGCAGTCACTGGGGTAGCGAAGAGTCAGACACGACTGAGCGACTGAATGGCAACAAGGCATCAGATCTGTGAAGCTTGGCTTCTTGAGTTAATGAGAGAGAGGAAGAGCCTTGAGGGCTTCCCCTCCATAAACAAAGGCCTCACCCATGGTCTTTTCCCACTGTGTGATGTGGAATAAGCATTTCAGAGGACAGGAATGGTGCCTAGAGACTAAATGCTGATTTTTTGCACATTTCTCTGAGTTATACTGCCACATAAAGGTCATTAAGTAGTCAAGAGAAAGTGAGAGGGTGGCAGAGACGGCTCCACCTCCAAGTTCAGTTGTTGTTTCAGATGCAGGAAGGGGAAGCAAATAGAATATTAATTTTTAAAACCTCTATCTTAATGTATATAAATCTTGTGTGCGTCCTTAATCACGTCCGACTCTTTGGGACCCCATGGACTGTAGCTCACCAGGTTCCTCTGTGTATGGAATTCTCCGGGCAGGAATACTGGAGTCAGTAGCCGTTCCCTACTCCAGGGGATGGAACCCAGGTCTCCTGCATTGCAGGAGTATTCTTTACAGGCTAAGCCACCAGGGGAGCCTGTGTAAATCTTTTCTCACTGCTTATTTTTACTGTTGCTATTTAGTCACTAAGCTGTGTCCGACTATGCAAACCCATGGACTGTAGCCCACCAGGCTCCTCTGTCCATGCCATTTCCCGGGCAAGAATCCTGGAGTGGGTTACCATTGCCTTCTCCAGGAGATCTTCCCCACCTAGGGATCAAACCCACATCTCCTGAATCTCCTGCATTGCAGGCCAGTTCTTTACCACTGAGCCACCTGGGAAGCTGATTTCTAGCAGATAATGGTGAGGCCTAGAGTTGACAGCAATCCTTAGAGCAAAAAAGTTGAATGTATTTACCAAATCTTGTAGCGTATCGTCTGCAAACAACAGCCAAACTTTATCACACTCTTATATTTCTGAGTTAGGTGCTGTAGAGCAGTGCCTCTCAAACTTTCATCTGCGTGTGAATCACCTGGATGTCTTATTAAAATTCAGGATTAAGTTCAGTAAATCTGCTGTGGGGCCCAAGGCTGTCCATTTCTAACAAGCTCCCTAGGTGATACTGGTGTTGCTGCCCACGGACCACACTTCGAGCCCCAAAACAGTAGGGGATACAACAATGAAATAGCATTTCTTCTCTTAAGGAGCTTGTATTTTCCCACAAGATGGACTGTTCTTATATTAATGCTTAAAAATACCAGCATGAAACTTCTCAGATTTTATTTTTTAAGTTGCAGAAAAATAGACATAAAATTTACCATCTTAGCCATTTTTAAGTGGACAGTTAACTTCTCATTGTTGTTTAGTCATTTAGTCGTGCCGACTCTTTGCGACCCCATGGACTGTAGCCCACCAGGCTCCTCTGTCCATGGGATTTCCCAAACAAGAATCCTGGAGTGGGTTGCCATTTCCTTTTCTAGGGGATCTTCCTGACTCAGGGATCAAACCAGCGTCTCCTGCATTGGCAGGCGGATTCTGCATCACTGAGCCAACAGGGAAGCCCTGTACAGTTTACTAGTGCTAAAAATATTCACATTGCTGTACAACCAATCTCTAGAACCTTTTCATCTTGCAAAACTGAAACTCTATATCTATTGAACAACAACTTCTCCATTTCCCCTTGCCAAGCCCCTGGCAACTCGCATTCCACTTTCATTTCTTTGAATGTGACTATTCTGGATACCTCACAGAGATGGAATCAGCATTTGTCTTCATGTGATGGCTAGTTTCACGCAGCATAATATCCTTAAAGTTAGCCCATGTTGTATCATGTGTCAGAGTTTCCTTAGTTTTTAAGGCTGAATGATATTCCATTGTATGTATGCACTACATTTTCTTTATCCATTTACTTGTCAATGGACAGATCATTTTAAGAAACTTCTAATACTTTTCTTTTCTTTTTTTTTTTTTTGCACAAAGGTTTCTTTTTATTCATAACATAGGCCAAGTTATTTAAGTCAATAAATTTTTAACAATTTTCACACTTCCTGATTCATTGCACTGCCAGTCACCATAGCTCCTCCATAGTTGCCATCTTCAAGATAGCCCTTTCAAAATGTTCTGCTCAATCCACACCTGTGATGCCACAGTTGTTTTAGTTGGGGCCTCTTAGATCTTCAGTGGAGTTCACTTCAAAGTTTGCCACCTGTAATCTTCCAGATCCAATTTCCTCAAGCAGTTTACTATAGGATCCTGTTTAGGGTCAGGAGATGGGATCTGTCTAGTTTCTCTAAAAACTTACCAAGTTCAAATCATATTAATTCCCAAGTTATCACACCCTAAAACTTGACAGAGATCACTGGGATGTGCCAATACCTAAAGCATTAGACATATCTTTGCAAAATCCAGACACTGTATTCCGAAGATAAAAGCCTAAAAAAGAAGCCTATCTTTGTTTTATGTCAACATGAAAACTGAGTACTAGGATCAATACAGCTGGTAATTCAGAAGCTTTACAGCCCTGGAAGCAATCTTTATGCTCATCAATACACACCCATTTTATGGATCATGTTCCTTCTTATCTGTATCAAAACTCATACTGAACAATGAGTTGTGGGTTGCAAAAGAGGATTTACTTTCGCACTTGTTTAAGTCTTTGTCCACAAATTAAACAAAACCAAACACAAGTGCTAAGAAACTTCTAATACTTTTCAAAACACACGCCTGAATGATTCTCTGATATATAATACTTATATTTACCTTGGGGGCTCAATTCCTCTCAAAAAGCCAGTGTCAAAGAGTTATAAATTTTTAGCATGCTACACTATCAGAAATTTGTAATCAGAATTTTACTTTCTCCTGAAATAACAATAATGATAATAGAATCACTAAAAGCCTGATAACATATCAGACAGTTTTTAGTATTCCAGAAATCCCTCATGTCAATATTTAATATACTGTCAGTCACCTTCTTGGGGATTTGCATTAACGGCATTTAACAGGTTGCCCCCGGGGGACCCAAGGAAGAAAGCTATTGCTTGCCTAAATTGCCCCTCCTCTGCTTGGGTACCATGACAATAGCTGTAATTGCACCTAAGCAGTTAGGAATCTTTCTTAATATAATTTGAGGGATGCTTTAAGTTCAGAACACTGAAATAATTGACTATGAAAGGATTATATAAAAATTATTATACTAACAGATAATTTAAATATATCTGTACAAATCAAATTGTAAATAACATAGAAATTAAAATGTAGATTAGCTTGGGTAATTATTTATCCTTTTCCCCTAGGGCATTATATCTGATCTGTGTTCCTATAAACATTAGTATCCTTCTAAACACTGACAGGTTTATGTAAGGAACATTTTCTCTAGACAAGTACATTTATTCCCACCTCTTAGGGTTTACAAGGCTTCTTGGGTGAGTCTGGGGCCTCCCCAAAACAGACGTGGAGACAGGTGTAGATATGCAAGAGATTTATTGGGGGGATCGCAAATGAGATAAAAGGGGAGGAGCTAGAGAAGACATGGAGACCCTTCAGACAAGGATGCAAGCCCCACCTCTGTGGAGGAGTGAAGGGGAAGGAGGGTTGCATACGAAGAGTCTCCCACTATGGTACAGTGATAAGTGTTCAAAGACTGTCCAGGAGACTTCCCTGTGAATCCTCTAAGGCAGATAGAGGAATACGTGAAGACAGCAGAGCCCTGGATGTACTTCTCAAAAAAGCCACTGTGTTCCTCATTCTGATCTAAGACATGCCTTTTGTTTCAAGACCCTAATGAAAGTTTTCCTTTATTATCCAGTTTCTTACACTGGATTAATGTAAGAATGACAAAGAGAGTGAACTTTTTACAATATGTGTATAACAAAAAAAAAAAAAAAACAATATGTGTATACCATACACTGTTACCGCTGACTGTGATTTTTCATTTTAAACTCATTCTATTCAAATGTACTTTGAAAAGCATCATGCTTTGTATATTCCCAGCAATATCACTTCATATTTGAATAAATTGAGGGCTAGTGATTGTAAAAAATATTACCCATTCATTCACTCATAACAAAATATGATGGAATCTCTAGGATGAAGCCAGATGCTAGGAGGACAGGGATGAAAGGAGGAGAGACAGACAAGCAACAGCCAGTGGGAGTGAGAGACACCTACCCTGGGGCTGACAGGGAGGTAAGGCCAAAGGCTAGATCTGAAGAATCGCGTCAGAGTTTGCCAAGCAGTACAGTAAAGTGGGAAGTGTTTAGAGAGAGCAATGAGTGTTCGTGAGTGAGTAAAAGGACGGGGAACAAGGGCCACCGGGGAACTAGAAGGGACGAGGCGGGGGTTACAAAGCAGAAGCTCTTCCTTCCAGGTGGGCAGGGCCTGGCTCATTCGCGAGCCTGCATCCCCGCCCCCTATTTTATCCCAGTGGTGATGCAGCACTAAAGAGTCAGACGCAGGAAAGAGATGCCATCCACTTCATTTCAGAAAGCCCTGGAAGCAGGCAAAAGGTAACTGAAGAGCCATGAGGAGGTTGCTACAGTGATGGGTGTAAATGAGAAATGACGGGGGCTGAGCCAAGGCAGTGACAGGGCGAGCATGAGGAGAGAGGGATCTGGGTGTTGGGGAAATAACCCCTATTATGTTTTACTTCTAGAAGACATTCTAGTTTGACACATCATCTCAGTGTTACGCACCTTTCCCAGCCCTTCTCTCGCCCTCAGCGTCAGAACCGCCACACTGAATTGTCCACTCCAAACAGATGCGGTTAATCTTCCCACTTCCCTGGCTCTTATTTGCAGGGGAGGAAAAGAGGAGAGATGAGATACCATCCCATTACTTTGAAGACCTGAATACATATCACTCCCAGCTAGTGGTTCATCATCCTAAGATTCTGCTATTCTCAGCAGAGAATTCAGTTCACAACTAACCTTCAAACCTTCTGCCCAAGCACCCTCAAGTTTAAGATGCATAAAAAATAAAGTGAATTTTTGTTGGCGTTTACTTTTTCACACATACAAACTTTCTACGGAGTTGGGCAGAGTCTAAGATCACTGAAGCTGGTGTTTCCCAAGGGGTAACACACACACACACACACACACACACACACACACACACACACACACACACACACACCAGGAGGACGAAGGAGCAGTGAGCACAGGTAGCCTGGGTGAACATCTGTCCTGGAAGGTGAATAGGACTGTGGGCACAGTCTTTCAACTTACCTGCCTCAGAAAACTTCACCTCCGGGGGTAAACTTCCATCTGCTCATCCTTTTTTGACTCATTTTAACTGATCTGATTTCCCATGACCTCCTTCCCATATCCCCTCTCCCTGGGCGTTTCCCCTCCCCTCCCTCATCGTTACTCTAGCTATTGACCTGTTGACCATTCTGTTTTTGAAGAATACTATCAATCGCTAATAAAAGACATATTAGAAGTCAACAATTAGCTTGCTGCCTAAAGCAAGCTCACACACATCCTGTGAGACTGCAGTGAAGATCTTCCCGGAGTAATGGGGACATCAGGTTTTATGCACTGGGCCTTGCCCTGGAGCCGGGATGCTAAAATAAATGGGGTCATGGCCAGGAGCCCTGAGGAGAGTGTCCCATGTGCCCGACCCCCCAACTCCCACCACCCACCTCCCCCGCAACCAATCTGGACACAAGCATCAGAAAGGCAAGGCCACTCTCATATAAGTAGTGTGGGCTTCAATTTCAAGGTTTGAGTGTACATTCAAATAACACGTTTTCATTCTGGTGGTGACAGCTTAGGAGACAGAGGAACCATTTGGGTGTACTGAGCTTCTCTCTTGGGGTCCTGATAACATGTAGGCAAATGCTGTCCCCCTAGTCCTTTCTCATGGCCCATTTCAACAAGGGCCCCTTGATTCACAGCCTTCTCTGAGTCACCATAGGCTTTCAAAAAGCCCACAGAGGCAAACAGAGGTAGCCCTCCCAGATCCACAGCCCTGCCTAGACCGGCTTCCTTTACTGGCTGACAGGCAGTGGGCAGGAGCGGGTCAAAGAGAAAGATGGGAAAAAACCAAGAGAACAGATATAAGAACAGATACGTATGTTCACTTAAAACTATATAATAGTATAACCAGAATCCTAGTTGTCCACACAGATCATCTCAAAATACAATGCTGCCTAAAACATGTATCACTGAAGAATCTGAAAGATGGTCAATATTCAGGAAATTTTAAAAACAAGCATTATTGTTTATGGACATGTTCTTATAAAATATAAAAACCATGGTCAACACTGAATTTGGGGAAGACAAAGAATGGGATGGAGGGACACACACCGCAGGTTGTTACTCTCTCTTAAGCTGGGTGGGAGGTACACAGGTGACAGTCATAATCGTATATTTTTAATAAAGTATTTCAGGGACACAAAAAAGTAATAAGAAAGGAAAGCCAAGCTGGAGACCACCTTTGTGCAATCTGTCAATGTGTGTGTTGCAGGGTGGGAGCAGGTTGTGTACAAACCACCGGCCCCCAGGAACATGAAAGTTGTGGGTTCGGACTTCTGTGGCCTGGAGCATGGTTTTGTGACCTAAAGTCAAGGTCAAATGTTAGATCCAACTTTAGAAACAAAAGCCTCCTTTGCAAAATAACATAAAAAAAAAAAAAAACCAGAGAATCTAGTATTGATACAGGTCCTAAATTCCTTTTGTGAAACTTATGCCATAAACCACAAAACCATTTAGGGAAATGTTGATTTCTTCAGTGGTATCAGAAATGGAGACACCTTGAGAATATTTATCTGCAGGAAAAAAAAAAAAAAAAAAAAGGCTATGCCAGACTCTTTTAAGGGCTTGTGGAAACTTAAATAAAAAAAAAAAAGGTTTCACAAAACATGTCAAGTATGGCTGTATTTTTATACTTATAATTCCATTAGGGTGCATGCCTGTCATGTCCGACTCTGTGACCCCATGGACTTTAGCCCTCCAGGCTCTTTTGTCCATGGAATTTTCCAGGCAAGGATACTGAAGTGGATTGCCATTTCCTACTTGCTTGAAACAAACATCTGATTTGGAGTTAATTTCATCTACTCCCATTCTTCCACCTGGGTCTGATATTTTCTGTGTAAAGGAAATCTGTTATTCTCATTTCTGCAGAGCCATGTGGGCTGAGCCATGTGGGCTGAGCCCAGGGGCAGGCCTGGAGGCAGAACACAGCCAGAGGCTCCAGGGCCTCCAGGCCTGCTGGCCCAGGGCTACTAAGCTGGAGATTAGCAACATTTCTGTGCAATCCCCAATAAGCACCACTCTGCCTCAGGGCCAAGTCTACTCTTGATTTTCCTTCCAATCTTTAAAAGAAAGTTAAAATGAGTGCATTTTTGCTCCAGTTTTCCTCATCCCATATACTATATATGTGCTGAAAGGGACCATGTATGAGTGCATAGTGAGTTAACTGTAGGATCGTGCATACTTTGAGTTTCAGCTGCATTTAGCATGGATATCTTCCAAGGATGAACATGAGGGATTAGCTTAATTTTAAAAAATTTTATTTACTTATTTCTTTCTGGCTGTGCTGGATCTTCCTTGCTGCGCGGGCTTTTCTCTAGTTGTGCCGAGTGGAGACTGCTCTTCGTTGCGTGTGCGGGCTTCTCACTGCAGTGGCTTCTCTCGTTGTGGAGCACAGGCTGTAGGGTGCACGGGCTTCAGCAGTTGCGGCTAGTGTGCTCTACAGCTCAGGTTCAGTAGTTGTGGCACACGGGCTGAGCTTCTCCGAGGCATGTGAAATCTTCCTGGACCATGGATTGAACCTGTATCCCTTGCACTGGCAGGCAGATGCTTAACCACTGGGCCACCAGGGAAGCCCAGGACTAGCTTAATTATTATGAGGTCCCATCGTACGGTAAAATTTTCTTCTTCTACCTCTCCGAACATCTTCTAAAGCTGAATATATGCTTGATTGACTAAATCAAAACTGGACATTGAAATAAAAGTCCTTTACAAAATAAGCATCATAACCCTCAATTAGAATTAAATTAGGTAAATTACCCCTCTGAGGTACCTGATAACATTTATTCTTCAACCCACTGTCTTTACCTCCCAGGGCCCGACAGGGACACTAGAATGGACAGTGCTTGCTTACGCCCCTTCGCTAATCCATCTAGGCTTGGCATTCATCCTTGCCAGTTTACGGAGAGCTACATGAGGAGTAAAAAGATAGGAAGAGAAAAGTCTCAGGGTAGCAATTTACCAAACATGAAAATCTCTGGATTCTTCAGAACACTTAATCCTAACAGCATACCGGATTTATAAAACCAATGTAGAAGCACTCTTAAAATAGAAAAGACATTTGTAATACTCTCAACTAAAATTCCAGGCAAGCATGTCACCCATAGTCAGCAGTAAATAAGTCTAACACATGGTCAGAAGGCAGGTTTATTCTTTAGAAGGTACTAGACTATATTACAAGCTACTATGTCTAAGAGAACCTAAATACACTTACATTCTAAAAAGTATGTCACCTATATCACAGCAACACTAGTTTGACACAACCTGCAGAAAACCTGTAAAAATCACGACCGAGTCTGTTGGTCAGGAGGTTAAATTCCGAAGGCACTTCGGTTCTGAAACTCACTGCAGAGGAAGCACCGTGGGTGGCTCCATGAGAGACACGTGCATGTACCTGAAACGAGGCCCACGGCAAGCTCAGCACGCACCGAGGACTTTGGTTTCATAAAATCTCACATGGGCCCCAGAAAACCGCCTGGTAGTTTTAACGGAAAGAACGAGTTGGCTGACTAGATGTACTCTGGAAAGTGTTAGTTGCTCAGTTGTGTCTGACTCTTTGCACCCCCATGGACTGTAGCCCGCCAGGATCCTCTCTCCATGGAATTCTCCAGGCAAGAATACCGGAGTAGGTAGCCATTCTCTTCTCCAGGGGATCTTCCCAACCCAGGGACTGAACCCAGGTCTCCTGCATTGCAGGCAGATTCTTTACTGAGCCACCTGCTACTCTACAAGGTGACAAATTATAAATCTAGGCCCTGCCAAACTGATATTCTTGGTTTGACATGAGAACCTACTTTTCCAGCCCAGCACCATGTACAATTTGTTCTGTTTTTTAATTCTGAAATTACTATCACTTACTAAAGTTTTAAGTAGTGAGCCTAGATAAGAGAATTTCTGGAACTTACTTTGAAGCCTTGTACTTCTCCCTGATTGCTTGCTGAGGTCGATGGGGTATACTGAGGCATGTTTTATGTAGCTCACTCAGGCAAGGCACGATTTCACTTAATGAATAGCCTGTAAATGTGGCGAGGGTTTCTGGCTAATCAAGAAAAAAGAAGAAATTTGTATCATAGAGCTTGAAGATCTTAACATATGATATCAGAAATCTGAAGATAAAACTGTGAACTGAAGGGAATTAATAGGTATACTTAGTAAGTATCCATGTTCATCTCAAAAGAAACCATAATCCTTCAGAGCCTTTAGGAATAAGATATTAGGAAGAACAGTCAGAGTTCTAAATTTGCTCATATTGTACAATTATAAATGCCTAATTTAGGGGGAATTTATTCTCTTATGAGCCCCTAAGAGCTTCAACTTACTTGAACACTCTATTTAGATAGAATATGGAAAGATTCTTAGCCAAATGCAGAATAAGAAATAAGAATTTTAGAAAATAAAAGTAGGTGCCCTGCTCTCTTAGCACAAAAGTGAGCCTTCAGAACCAAATCTTAGGGGCCCATCTCTAATCCTGCCAGCTATCATGAGCCAAGAAGCAACAATAATTCCCTGTTCCCTTGAAAGCCTCATACAACCTCTGACCATCCTAACTGGACCGAGGTTCTTTTACATGGATGGGAAGAGTCAACATCCTTTGCCTTGAAGTGGTCAGCACTTACACTACAAGGGAACTCCCTATGTAAGTGTGGGCATTGGGGTTTCCAGGCCAGCTTCCACTGAACGAGCGTGTCACCACCATCTCCTTGACCTCCTGCACCCTCTGCACCCCAGTGAGCTAAGCCACAGAGTCCAAGCCGTGAACACTGGCCAGCTACACGTTGTGATCTGGGGGTTAGGCAAGTAGTTCCTTATAAAACTAACTCTCCCTCCTAACAGGCCCACCAGTTTTAAGCCTTGAGTTACCGAATAGACTTTAGACAGGCCTTGAGGATCATCTTGTTGTTGTTTAATCACTAAGTCTCTTTTGCAACCCCATGGATTGTAGCCCGCCAGGCTCCTCTGTCCATGGCATTTCCCAGGCAATAATACTGGACTGGGTTGCCATTTCCTTCTCCAAGGGACCTTCCCAACCTAGGGATTGAACCCACATTTCCTGCACTGCAGGATACTTTATCACTGAGCCTCCTGGGAAGCCCAAGTATCGTCTAGAAAGAATCAGTTAGAATCTTACCCAGAAGTGCCTGTTCACAGTATAGTTTGCCAGGCAATAAGCGGCTGCAGCTATCAGTGAAGGAAGGTATTTCAAGAACGGGTCAGCTTCAAGGAGACTCAGTTCTGCTACGTACTAAGCACAAGAGAGAAAGTCTCATTGGAATTAAGAATCTGGCTAAGGTTCCAAGTAAGCCTAGAAATGTCAAGGGAACAAACTGTCATCTTTGTTCAATGTGTATCTAGTGATAAGCACAGAAATAGATGCTCAAAAGTATTCATTGAGTCAATGATCATCATGCCTGTCCATAACCAGAATAACATCTATGTTTTAATACATTTAATTACAAGTAAATTTCAGTATTGTATAGGCAAGGATCAATATTTGGCCTATCTATACAGTGTACGTGATAGGTTACCTATACTAGTACTGTAGGTTTATGCTGGTCAAATAACATTCCTCTAGCCACAGGAGTAGGCTAGAGTCTTCAGTGAAAGGCAAAAATATGTCCATATTATAGCTATTAATTTATCAGGTGGGGGTGGGGAGGGATAAACTGGAAGATTTGGATTGACATATGCACACTACCGTATATAAAATAGATAATGAATAACCTACTGTAGGGCACAGGGAAGCGAAAAGTGAAAGTCGCTCCGTTGTGTCTGACTCTTTGTGACCCCATGGACTATATAGTCTATGGAATTCTCCAGGCCATAATACTGGAGTGGGTAGCCTGTCCCTTCTCCAGCGGATCAGGTAGATTCTTTCCCAACTGAGCTGTGAGGGAGCACAGGGAACTTAACTCAATTCTCTATAATGACCTACATGGGAATAGAATCTAAAAAAGGGTAGATATACATACATGTATAACTGACTCACTTTTCTATACAACAGAAACTAATACAGCAATGTAAATGAAGTATATTCCAGTAAAAAAAATCAATTAAAAATTTATCAGGCAAATGCATGCAGTTCATCGGCTAGAACAGTACCAGGGGGGACTTATCAGATTAAAAGAAACATACTAGGAAATTTATAGAGATGTTCTTATTGCTCTTTGAATAGCATATAAATACCAGATATATTAGATCATAGTGGATGGGAACCAGGTTCTCCAAACCAATACTTTAGTGACTCTAACTGAAGTTCTGCTGCTGCTGCTGCTGCTGCTAAGTTGCTTCAGTCGTGTCCGACTCTGTGCGACCCCAAAGACGGCAGCTCACCAGGCTCCCCCGTCCCTGGGATTCTCCAGGCAAGAACACTGGAGTGGGTTGCCATTTCCTTCTCCAATGCATGAAAGTGAAAAGAGAAAGTGAAGTTGCTCAGTCGTGTCCGACTCATCATGACCCCATGGACTGCAGCCCACCAGGCTCCTCCGTCCATGGGACTTTCCAGGCAAGAGTACTGGAGTGGGGTGCCATCGCCTTCTCTGAACTGAAGTTCTAGGACTCCAAAATGACCAAATAGTGCTTCTTTACTTAACATGTTAGAATGAGATTAGAGCCAAATCAAACCATATTTATCTTGTTTCCTTTCTGTAAACCTAAGAGGTACTGCTTGCCTGTGGTCTGTATACAACAAGAGAATAGTTTCCAAGCTTACATTTTTTTTTTTTTCTAAGACCTGTGGGTGATTAGACAACCCACATCTGCCAAACATGATTAATGGAAATGTCTCGTAGTTTCTTCAAACATGAAGAAGTCATGTTCTTCAAATTAGTTCTCTTCCAATTGCTAAAAAGCTTTTCTGGGCCCAAGGCAAAGAACTGAAAAGGAAGGAAGAACTGAAGGAGGCTACTTTTTTTATCCAGTTGGCACTGAGGTTCTTGGAAGTCACGTGGCCTACCTTGGCCAGGTTCTCAGTCCTGATGCACACTCCTTGCCTCCTTAAGTACTGAAGGAGGAACTGGTTGGTAGTTGGCACTGTCAGATCAAAAGCCAGGACCTTCAGGAGCAAGTGTTCCATTCTCAGCAGTTGTCGTTTTGTGTAGGTGTCATCGGTTATGTAGACAAACTCATCTACTTCGGGTGGATATATTTCTTCATATTTCCTACAAAAGAGAAACAGTTTGGGAAAGTAAAGCTTGATTCCTCTGACTCTCTTTCTTGTGCTATCCCAACCAGGCTTGTCACGTGGCCCTTGTCAACTTAAATATCACTTATAAATCATGAAATGGTATAGGTGTGAAAAAATACAGAAGCTTTTTTCCATAAAGAGCATGAGTATGACAAGGATATGTCATACATACTGCTATGAGTAGTAAAGAGACAATTTTCAACTAGGGATTTTAGGTTTTGGTGTCTGATAAGCTGAAAGTTTCTGAATGACAGACATGAAGGTAAATTCCTCTTAATTCTACAGACTTCATCTTGTGGAAAAGAATTTTATGTTGAACATAATGATGGGGGGAAAAATATCTCCTTAGGCCTTAGATTTTTTTTTTTAAAGACTGTACTCAGCTTTTTCTATTGAATTAGCAAAAGATGCTCTGTATCCGAGAGAAAGATAATCATTTCACTGATATCAATTCTCTGCTTTTGCTTTTGTTTCTCCTTTCCACAGGGAAATTTTTGCAAAATTATAGTAATTAATACGTATAAAGTCTGAGACCAGAAGAATAGAAAGGAAACTACTATTCACCATCAGGTCACTTATTTAAAAGAAACTTAGCCACAACCCCAGGGCTTTTCTACACAAATAAGGCTTCCCTATTGGCTCAGATGGTAAACAATCCGCTTTCAATGCAGGAGACCTGGATTCAATTCCTGGGTTAGGAAGACCCCCTGGAGAAGGGAATGGCTACCCACTTCAGTGTCCTTGCCTGAGGATGCCATGGACAGAGGAGCCTGGTGGGCCACAGTACTTGGGATCGCAAAGAGTTGGACACAACTAACACTTTTACTTTTAGCCACAACCCAGAACTTTTCTATACAAATAGATATTGTTATGAATGACTGACAGTAACAGGAATTAGCTACAATAGTTTATTCACTGTAACCAAATACACTGGGTTATTATGAGTCACTTGCTAGAGCCTGGAGAAGGCTTACATAAACCCAAATCTCTTTAAACAGGGCTTTTACTCACTGTAGAATATAGTCAAAAGACTACTACAAAATAATTAAATTAGATTCTGAATTTGAGCTGATGGTTGCCTTAGTCATGATACTGAACTTGTCATTAAGAGGATCTTAAACATCCAAGTTGAAGAGTGAACATGTGGTGAGATTCAGTTTCTCAGTAAACAGTGTAAAAATAATGATATTTTATCCAAGGAGGCATGAGTAAGTTTTAATTATCAAGCACTGTATTTCTCCAATAAGTGGGAACAGAAATCAAGTGTTTAGACAGGCTGACATTTCATGTTATTTGAGCTGAAGGACTTACGAAGCCAGGAGAATAGCTGCTGTTCCTACAAGCTGTAGTTTCCCTCTAAGAACAGACATGCAGGAAAGAAACCTGTCCAGGAAGTTGACAGCCAGGTAGAGGGTCTCTGCGCGGAGCTTGTACTCCTCTCCGACCTCAGCCAGCCAATCCACCAGAATGGCCCGCATGCTTTCTGTGATGTCTGGTTGTTTCCTCATGTAGTGTGCCTTGGGCCTGTGTCTTATCTGTTTGCGGAGAGAGTTTTTTTTTTGATGTTTAAATAGTTGTTATCTTATAAGGATCACTCCACAGTACAGTTGCTATTTTTAAAAAGCTCCTGAGCAAAGGTTAGCAGGAAACTCAGTCAAAAGCCAGAGAAATCTGTACATCATGATATGGAACAAACTGTGCAATTCTGGCTCTGTAATGCAATTTAGTTAACGAGTAACTTCAAGGAGGAGGGACATGGCAATAATGGTTCTTCCCAAGAGTGAAATACTTAATATTCAAACTCTTTTGAGACACAGAGAAACAGTCCAAGTAACTGCTACTCACCGCACCCAACTATTATTTTTCATAAACGTTCTCATGCTTAGATGTCACAAGAATGCCATTCGCCAGTGGTCATGGCCAAGAGCATATAATTATGTTAATACAGAGTGCTCGGGGTGCTGGAAATTGAAGGAGAAGTTGGGAAAACTCACTTCAGCTTCTCTAAGGTACTGATGAATTTCTTCAGCATATTCAGTCACATTTATCACATCTGTACCAAAATCTGATGCATCTTCAGACTGGGAGTGGAGAGATGAATCTACCAGCATAGGGGAAACTGCAGGGGGTGCAACATTATCAGGTAAGACATTTCATTTCAAAACTAGTTCCATCCACTAACCCTATACAGGCAGCTCCAGCTCCACAGTTACTGCTCCAGGGAGTTCTCTTGCTAGCTCTACGTTGCTGAACACTGCAGGCGATTGCGAAGACAGGGTATGGTCAGCCATGGGCGAGTCCCATTACCTGTGTTAAAATCCAACAGGAAGTGAAGGTCTGACTTGAGTGCGCTGGTGTCTACTTCATATGCATCCTCTAATGCCATCCCCTTTCGCCCTGGGCAGCTATCTCTGTCCCCCTGTTCAGGCTCATCCATGTAGATGTCAAATCCTTGCTTGGCAGGTGCCTGAACCCTACTGTCCGACAGCGCTTTCTTTCCAGCTGGAGGGAAGGCATTTTCTGATCCAGAGAAACACCTGAGTGTGGTGAGCCCCTAGAAAAGGATGAAGTTTTTGTGTTAGAGGCTTACCCCAGAGCCCGCATAGGTGCTAAGAACACATGTGACTCAAACCAGCAGGCTGGAAAGATGAGAGGAATCTGAATTTGAAATATCCATGTCTGCAACTGAATTTCAGAACCTGAAACTTCCGGAGGATTACTTTGCCCTTATCTTTGTCTATATGTGACGTCTGGGGAAGGAGCTAACCTAAAATTTGTCATCTTCTTCATATATTTATCAAAGGAATGCAAAATTATAGAAAAAAAGAAAAACTACAGCTCTTCTCCAAAGCGAACTAGGTACCATACGTTGGGAGGCGGTGGAGGGGGACTGTAAATCAGCTTTTGTGCTTGTAGCATGCCAGATTTTTATAACAACCCAGCAAGGTTCTTGACACATAGTTACAGAGTCCTCCTTAAAGTCAACTTTTAGTCAACAGGCTCCTGGAAAGGTCCCATTTATACACAGTTATTCAGAAACATGATGCTTTTAGAAATATGTACTGTGAGTTAGTTCTCTTACAAGCTATGGAACACTATTAGATGACATAATGAGAAAGAGAAATGAAATTCTAGACATTTTTAAAAGTATAATCAACAGCATCTTCTCAGCAAGTTAGGTGTGGGGTGGGAGAAAAAGAAGAGTCAAGGATGACAAAGTTTTGGGGTTAAATAATGAGAAGAATGGATATTCCATTTATTGAAATGAGGAAGACTTTGGGAAGAGCAGGTTGGGCCTGGAGTCAGTGTTTGGTTTCACCTAAGTTTGAGGTGCCTACTGCATGATCCAAGTAGAGATGTCAAGTAGATAGCTAACTTGAGCCTGAAACTTAGCTGAGAGTTCCAGACCAGAGACAGAAGAAGGAATCATCAACAGAAAGATGGTATTTGTTGCCAGGAGACTTGAACAGATTGTGAAGGGAGTGAGTGCCAATTCAGATCAAATACTAAGCTCTAGCACACTCTAACTTTCAAAGAGTGGATGAAGAAGAACCAAGATAATGAGGTGTCACCAGTAAGCTAGATGAGAAACCAGAAGAGAGCTATGTTCTCTGGGCTAAGTCAGAAGAAACTACTTCCAGAAAGAGAGAATGACCAACAGTGTCAAACACTGCCATTCAGACAAGTAAGGAAAGGATTACGAATTGAGGCAAAGAGAGGGACTTCCCAGGTGGTCCAGTGGCTAAGACTCTGCACTCCCAATGCAGGGGACCTGGATTCAATCCCTGGTCAGTAAACTAGACCCTGCATGCCACAGCTAAGAGTGTGCATGCCGCAACTGAAGAACCTGCATTCTACAACTAAGACCCATTGCAGCCAAATAGACAATAATTTTTAAACAAATATTTACAACTTTAAATAAGAATTGAGTCTAAGAGAACAGAAGGAGAAATCAAGACAGAGTATCTGTTCAGCAAATACTTGCACGCGGCCCTGGCCGGGCATGATTTTTCTAAACACTGGGAGTACAGCAGAAAACCTGGTATCACAAATCCCCATCCTGATAGAGTTTATAGTAGAAAAATTCTCAAGAAATACCACCATACGTGGAACAGTTGCTGTAAAGAGCTTTGTAGTTGAAATGTTTTTAAGGTTGGGAAAAAAAAAATCACAATATATTTGCATTTGGGTTTGACCCAGTAGAGAAAGAAGAGCTGATGGAATGATAACCTTGAAGAGGCAAGAGGGCATCAGGTGTGCCTCACACATGGGGTGCACCTTGCATAAGAGCAGGAACACATAGGTCACGCAGGGAGGAGGGTGGCAGGGCATACGATACTTGGGGGCATGTGGAAACTCACAGTTGCATCTATATTTTTAGGAAAATAGGATATAAAGTTATAAGCTGAGAGGCAGGATGGAGATAGAGGCTTTAGAGGATAAAGAGAGAAGGGAAAGTATAAAATAAAAGATTTCTATAGGACGGTTGTAGCGGAATAGAACCGGGGAATGCAGAGGTAGCACCAAGCAACATAGAGGGTAACTAACAGTTATGAATTTACAGTGAAACCGCTAAGCACAGGGGTAACTGCCCATTCAGGAGAGGTTTTAGACTTCCTGTTTTAATTATTTGTTTATTTTTAATTGGAGGGTATTTGCTTTCCAATTTGTGTTGGTTTCTGCCATACATCAACATGAATCAGCCGCGGGCATACATATGTCCCCTCCCGCTTGAACCTCCCTCCGACCCCCTACCTCATCCCACCCCTCTAGGTTGTCACAGAGCGCTGGGTTTGAGCTCCCTGAGTCACACAGCGAATTCCCACCAGCTCTTGCTTTTACATATGGTGATGTACATGTTTCAGTGCTACTCTTTCTATTCATCCCACTCTCTCCTTCCCTCACTGTGTTAGACTTCATGTTTAAAGAAGTACACCGTGTCGCTAAGCAAATTAAGTTTGCTAAAACCACCTTTACTCAGCTTTTTCCAAAGCTTGAAACAGATTACTTTGGGTAATTTTCTCCCACTAACCAGATGCCACCAAGACACAAATGACTTGTGTCATTGTGTAGAAGAGGAGTAGGAGTAGTCAGTAGATGAGAAGCTTCTGATCTGGCCTCCATCATGACTTTTATTTGGGTGGGAAGGCTTTCTCAAACCTCTCAAATTTTCTCACCTGTACAATGGAAAGGATACCTGCCCACCTACTCCACTATACTACCGCCAATAGATATGCAGTACAAGCTTATGAGAAGCTGGTGTGATGACAGACTTGAGGAAGTTTTGTTGTTGTTGTTTTTTTAATCTCAAAATTCATTCTTAAGGATCCAAACTCCTTATTTGCATTTTAAGTGTTGAATTTATTTACCCTCTGTTTACATTCTGTTAAGGGAGGTGCCTATGATTAATTAAGCACAAGCAACCGGACATTAGATGGCCCATGATCTTCTGCCCAACTGTCCATTATCAGTCCTGGGGAGAAGCTGACTTTCAAAGCACACATTTGTAAGTAATCTAGTATGCTGGGATCCAATCCTGATTCTAATACCATCACCAATGAACTTAAAGGTTATCGGAGATGCTTCAGGGCACAGCCTAGGTCAATCTGAATACCATTCTGATCTAGAGAAACACCAGTACCACAAGTTAATTTTGGAGAAAGAAATCACAACCCACTCCAGTATTCTTGCCTGGGAAATTCCATGGGTAAAGAAGCTTGGCAGGCTACAGTCCATGGGGTCGCAAAGAGCTGGACACACCTTCGCAACTGAACAACAATAGTTTATTTTGGTGCATTCACAATGTCCTTTTAGCCCGGAACTTAAGTGCTTCCCTGGTGGCTGAGGGTGAAGCGTCTGCCTGCAATGCAGGAGACCCAGGTTCAATCCCTGGGTCGGGAAGATCCCCTGGAGAAGCAAATGGCAACCCACTCCAGTATTCTTGCCTGGAGAATCCCATGGGTGGAGAAGCCTGGTAGGCTACAGTCCACAGGGTCACAAAGAGTTGGAAACGACTGAGTGACTTCACTTTCACTTTCTTTTAAGTGACTTTACACATATTTGACTTAAACAGTTCCTAATAACAAAGAAAATTATTTAATATTGCTAGCTGAAAAAGGGACCTTACAAAGTGCTCTTTTAAAAAATCAGTGCCCCTATAGGCCAGATTCCAGGGCTGAATACTCAAGGGGAGTTTGTGCAGAAAATCTCAAGAGATCCCACTTCCCACCAAGACACGGGGGCCTTCCCAGCTCTTCCCAGGCATTACCTGGCCACAGGTCCTCCTGTACTGCCCATTCTCAGTTAGCACTCCTAGTACTGTTCTTTGTGGCGGATCCTGGCCGAACTGGCCTCTGGTTATCATCTGACAGGCATCAGGACCTCGGGACACTGGAGCCAGCACTACTCCACTCTTGGAGCTGCTGAGATGCATAGCCTCAGTCTCCACAGCTTACTGCTGTCAAGGAAGGAGAAACAGACAAGCCAGTTAGTCAGCCTCTTCCACGAAGGATAAGGATCCAAGGATGCTGAGACTCTCTAGAAGACACAGCCCTGTGACACATGATCTTCCTTGCTGTTATTAGGGTTGAAAGGGCCTGAGCCACAGTGCAAGTGATCAAAGCCGCTTTAAACCAAAACGATGATTTGAATCTCTCCAGCCTTTCTTCCAATACCTGGCTGATGGCTGGAAGAAGAGAAGAATATGACAAACCTCCAAGCCAAGACACTAACCCCCACATTAGTGGGGAGTTCAAACCTACAAGCCCGTGTCTTTCCTGGCTGTGATGCTTATCCATTACTCCACCACCCCCTTCCCTGCAAACCAGTGACCCAGGATACATCACTGTGGGAAAGTACGTCCCCTTCTCAAGTGACAAGCAGAGTGCTCTTCCGCGGCCTTCCTCCCACAAGACAGAAGGCCCCAAAATCTGCTTGGAACCCACAGCGGACCTCGCTCTTCTCAGTCTTATCTCTTTACACATAAGTCTCGAACAATTAGCAAATGCACACGAGGATTGGGAATAAGGGTCCAATGAAGGGGGCGGGGCCGGGGCGGGGCGGGGCGGAAGGGGACGGAGGTGTTAATAGATTCTAGCCGGGGCGCTGGGCTCCCAGCGTCTGCTGCCCAGCTCAGAGCTAATTACTTTCAACTCCCCCCGCCCCTCGCCGGCCCCCGCGTCTGTTGAATCGGCCAATCAGCGCAGCTCCCGGGCCTCGCGGGGGCCGTTTCCATGCCAACCGCAGGGGGGCGTGCGCGCTCTGCGGCCTCATCTCTATGGCTACCTCAGCACCCGAGGACGCACCGCGACCCTTGGGCGTTCAGGGCTGGGTGGGGCCAACCGGCGGCGGCCCTGAGCCCCTCCTAAGCGGCCCTGCCCGGGCGTGTCTGGGCGGGCGGCCGCGGTGGCCGCGGCCCACGCCCCCACTGTGGCCGATATCTGTAAGGGAAGAAGCAGGCCCGCCCCGCGATGGCCGGGGTTTGGAAGGGACTGTTTTTACTTGAACCGGTTCCCCAACAGCCGCTAACTCCTCCCGCTAACGTCTTTTCCGCGGCCCGCTCCTGAGAACCTTGGCCCGGGAGGGCGACGCGGGGCCCTCGGGGCTGCTGAGGCCGCGGCGCCTTGACCGCGCCGGGCAGACAGCGCGGCTCACTCCCCTTTCCCCCAGCTCACACACCTAAGCCTACTCCCAGAGAAAAGCCAAGTGGCAGCGAGCGGGCCTCTGGTTGGAGTCGCGGCCTCAGTCCGTGGTGGCGGCGTGTTCTCGGTCATTTTGGGTCCTTGCGCACCGGAGGCCACGCCTGGCCGACCTGGGTTCCGGTGCATGTAACCCGACAGGGCGGGAGAGGAGACCTGGGGTTTTAGGGTCGCACGTGGTGCTCTAGGTCCCCAGGAGAGAGACCTTCCTCGACGGTTCCGGCAGCCCCAGCGTGAAGCTGGCCCAGGAAGAGGAAGGAACGCGAGTGGCAGCGACGGGGTCTGGGACGTTGAGAGGGGATAGCGGGGAGGCTGGGAACCAGGGACTGGGCAGGTGGCCTGGTCACGTGGGAAGGAAATCCTTGGATCCGGGGTCCGCGGCAGGGTAGGGTGGAAGCAGGGGGCCTAATTTGGGGGTAAGAGGTGAGGGTAGGGAGAAGGGGCCTTGGCCACGCAGGAAGGGAAGGGGGGGGGGGTCCTTGGAAACTAGGGAGCCCTGGAACTTGCAGAGGTAACTAGAGAGCCAAGTATAAGAATCTTTACCTTTATTATTTTTTTGAAAATGTTGTTGTGCACACACACACACGTTACTGCTTTTGTCTGTTTTTAATTTTTAAATATTCCCATCTCTAAGTTCCCATCCATAAAACAGATAATGGAAACCATTCAAATGGTCGTTTTTTAAGAACTCGTTATTTCCTTCTTCCTTGTTTTGAATGAAAATAATTGCTAATCTTACACCTCTCCCAGTTTTTTCTTAAGTATTCTTTATTAATGGGCTCACTCAGCGATGTGTATGCATTACTTTAATGGGAAAATTGAAGTATTCTACAGGAAATGAGGATGAAAGCGATTGAATCAGGTGTTAAGAGGCAGTTAGGAGGCATCTTGCAAATCACTCCTGGATGCCCAAGGAAAATAGAAATGGATTTTAATGTGAAACTAACTTCTACACATTTATTACCCACTTTCATTCATTGGGAAGCAGCGATCCCTTTGCACCCTGGAATTCCTATGCCTTCGGATATGAAGGCAACACAGCAGCTCTGGTAACAACTCAAATTGTGGCAACATATGTAGGTAGGCCCCAAATGCTTGGTTTTGCAAGGTGCTGCTATCTGGTGAGGAAAAGAGCCTTTCTGCCCCCTTCTCATCTGGTGCTGCTTTTGGAAGTCTTCTGGGGAGGCTTCCATCATCTGACCACACTATTGTGACTTCTGGAGACTCTAAAGGCGTCAGGGGTGGACTCTGTTAGGGACTCAGGAGCAGGTCTTTCCAAGAGCCAGGGTTACTTTGGCAGGAGCTAGAGGCTCAAACGGTAGAGAATCTTCCTGTAATGCTGGAGACCCAGTTTGAGCCCTGGGTTGGGAAGATCCCCTGGAGAAGTGAATGGCTACCCACTCCAGTATTCTTGCCTGGAGAATTCCATGGACAGAGGAGCCTGGTGGACTATAGTCCCTGGAGTCGAAAAGAGTTGGACACGACTGAGTGCCTTTCACTTTCACTTCTGTGCCCTCCTGTGACCTGATGCTCTGTACATCCCTTTTGATATGATTTACTTGATTGAGGAAAGTGACCAGAAACCTCATACTCATCCTTTCTTCCAAAACAAAAGAAGCCAGTGCAGTGTTTGTTCCTGGAGCCTGTCGTTTTGATCCTCTTTTCTGAGACTGAAGCTCAAGTGGGAAAAGGGTAGCACTGGCCCCGGGCAGAGGCAGGTCTTTGAAATTGGCTGTCCTGACTCACACATCTGGTCAGAACCAGAGAAGGAGGCTACTAAGGAGTCTGTACCTCTCAGCTGTCTCTAGTCCAAAAAATGCCTTTTAAAGAGAAAAGAACTCTTAACCAGATGAAACCCTCTGGTTATTTCACATCTTCCCCTACCCCTTCTCGTGTGAATTTTGTTGTTGTTGCCATTCAGTGCCTTAGTCGTATCCGACCCTTTTCGACCCCATGGACTGTAGCACGCCAGGCTTCCCTTTCCTTTACCAACTCCTGGAGTTTGCTCAAGTGAATAGCTGCAGCCTAATCCAACCTTAATGCATATGAAATATTATCATTAAATATTACCATCTTTCTTCTTTCTCCATTCACTTCGTTAAACTTGACAAAGAGCACCAATATGTGGCTTGTGAGTTTATTGTTGTACTGCCTTCGAATTCAGTATTAAAACATCACAGTTCTCTGGTGAGATTTTAAATTGCAGAGTAATTGAGGTGAACTTTATGCATTTTTAAAATATGTGTATACATATAAATTCAGATATTTATATAACTTGCACAATACTTATGGCTTTCCTGGGTTTTTAAAAAAATCATTAAATATTTGAACTAGTAATGATTTATGGTATAAAAACAAACTCAACTAATAAAATCACAATTTTTATAAAAAATGTTAATGGAAAACTTGGCCTTATACTTAGGAAAAACTGGAGCAGAGCGAATACAAAAGACTTCCTTACAAATTATGCATTTTTAGTGAGACTCATTATTTTGCTATTAGTGTAGCAAAATCAGGATTCGAAATCAAAGTTGAGTAGATTTTCAAGGTCTGCATGTTTTACATAACCTGTTAATATATTGAGACATGAACAATACATTTTATTATAAATACATCTTTAATCTCTAAAATATTTGGTATAGCTTATATGCTAATATAACATTTTCTTAGCTTAACAAATGACTTGGTCAGCACTTCCTGCCTGATATTCAGTGCTCAGCTGTTTTGGATGCTAGGGTTAATTTCCATAATAAGGATGACAGTTGAATTCTTTACTAGGGATTTTTAAAACCTCAAAGTTCTATTAAAACTGACTCCTCCCCGCTCCAAATTTCAATTCAAAGACAGTCTTTTCTGTTTGCCAGCAATTACCTGGCAGTTCAGAAGCTGTTATTACTTCTATTCCATTTGCTCATTGTAGCTAGTAATTAACCTCCTGTTCAAACATTTCAGTTTTCGTTAATTTGTATGAAATGAAGTTGATCTTCAGCATAGGGATGGAAAAGAGATGAAAAAGTAGAGCCAATTTTATTTTAAGGACTGAGGTCCTTTTAAGGACATGTTTTACCTGTTCACAGACATGGCTTTCCCATTCTCAGTATACATTTAAATTTAGAACATGACTGTGTTGTAAGATGAGGGACAGATGTTGGGGATCACAGGAGATTTGTGATATTTTAGCCCACTTGACCAAAGGATCAAGTGAGTCCAGTTTGAGAAGCAGTCAAAAATTTACCGCCTTTTAGGAAGTGTACATTCTCGGGTGGTATGAAGTGGATCTCTTAATACATGACACATGATGTATGTATGTTTGTAAAGTCACTTTCTGTGAATGAAAGCAGTTTGAATACATATGTGAAAGTAGCCAAAGTCTACTGTCCATTCATTCATTTGGGTGGGGGGTTCCCTGGTGGCTCAGCTGGTGAATCTGCCCACAATGCGGGAGACCTGGGCTTGATCGCTGGGTTGGGAAGATCCCCTGGAGGAGGGCGTGGCGACCCACTCCAGTATTCTTGCCTGGAGAATGAATCTCCATGGACAGAAGTGTCTGGTGGGTTACAGTCCATGGGGTCGCAAAGAGTCAGACAAGACTGAGTGATTAAGCATAGCACAGCACAGTTGATTTACAATATTGAGATCTGGGTTCGATCCTTGGATCGGAAAGATCCCCTAGAGAAGGGAATGGCTACCCACTCCAGTATCCTATCCCCATGGACTAAAGAGATGAGCGACTTTCACTTTCACTTTCTTTCCCACACCATTGTCTCCTGAAGGTTGGAGGAACTTCCCAACTGCCCCTGTATTGCATGCTAAGTTGCTTGTCATGTCTGACTATCTGCGACCCCATGGACTGTAGCCTACCAGGCTCCTCTGTCCATGGGATTCTCCAGGCAAGAATACTGGAGTGGGTTGCCATGCCCTCCTCCAGGAGATCTTCCCAACCCAGGGATTGAACCTGCAGCTCTTGCATTGCAGGTGGATTCTTAGCCACTGAGCCACTCCCCCACCCAAACCCCTCAAAGCAGCACCCCAATAAAGTTCACTATATGTTACTGCCACCATGTGGTTATATTTTTCCCCTACTCTCCCCAATCCTTGAACTCATGTGTCTAACAGAGAAAAATTTTCTTAAAATTACTTTCTCAAGCCTTTGTGTTTGTTTGTTTCTTCTTTTTTAGTACCTTCAGAGTTTGACACTAACTGAAAAATTTTTTAGACTTGGAAAGCTGGAAGAGGACTTGGAAGTTATTTCATTAAATCCTGTGTTACACAAATGAGGACACAGGTTCAGACTTCTCTCTCTTTCTAAATTCAGCTCCTGAAAGTGAAGTTTCAGAAATAAATCAACACACATGATGTCCAATTCCAGGATTTTACCTGAGAAAGTGACCATAAATAGCTTCATAGCAGTAGTCTGAATCACTATTATGCAGCTATGTAAAAGAATGTAGATTTTTAAAATATCATACAAAAATGTTCATAAATTTAGGATATAAAGAAGAAAAACTGTGTAGTGTGTTGCTTTTAAAAATGTTTATATGCTTAGCAAAAGCACCAATAAACAGTATTAAGTAGTTATGCATTATAGGATTAACTGATTATATTTAGATTCATTTGGCATATTTATAGTTTTTTAATTTCCTATAATATTGATTGCTTAATAAGAAAAAATCATTATTGAAGAAGTAAATTATCAGGGAGAGTTTCAGGATCAGACCAACAGCATTGTTCAATAGAACTTTCTGTAATGATAGAAGTAGTCTATATTCTCGCTGTCCAATATCACGAGTGGCCAAGTGTAGTGACTGAGTATTGAAATATAGCCAGTTCAACTGAAGAACTGAATTTCTAACTTAGTTTACATAGTCATGGGGCTTCCCAGGTGGCACTAGGTAAATAACCCACTTTGCCAGTGCAGGAGACATGAGAGACGAGGTTCAATCCCTGGGGCTGGTAGATTCCCTGGGGGCGGAAATGGAACCCACTCCAGTGTCCTTGCCTGGAGAGCCCATAGACAGAGGAGCCTGGCGGGCTACAGTCCATGGGGTTGCAGCGCCGGACACAACTGAAGCTGCCTGGTACACAGCACACACAGTTACGTCTTGCCAGCAGTTACCATATTGGTCAATGTAGGATTAGACTATGTTTTGGTAGCTGAGAACAGTTACAGAGTGTTGAGGCATCGTGGATGATCTAATTCGACTGTGTGTGCAAATGTGAATATCTGGCCTCACTTCCTCCTATATTATCCTTATATCATACTTTGGGATAAAGTACACTGATAAATATTGACACAAAGCCATCTGTTTAGTGCCAGTTCTATGAGAAGCATTGATTTCACCATGCAATTCACAAAGAGCACCCATTAATACATGAACAAGGGAAAAAATGCATTTTCCCTCATTAAAATGAAAAGTTCACCCTTTCCCCCAATCAGGCAATAATCTAGAGACAGAGCCAAAACAACAGAAAGATCAAGTTGAATTCTGTTCACCTGGTGCATTAATCAAACTTTTGCCATTTCATCTTATAGCTATAACTATTTACTTGGGTATGCTGAATGCTGGACTTATCTAATAGTTGGTATAAATTTCAGCTTAAGCTTTATGTTTTTCACTAAAGTTGTATTTTGGATTTTATGACCAAATTCATACTGTCTTTCCCTGATTTGAGAACTCCCTTCTTGGATTGATACCAGTGTTTATGAAATCTTCCTCTCTCTACCAATATTTGATCAGCACCCAAGATCTGTCCTTATTTGGGATCTGTTGTTTTGTTTCTTGCTTCCCAACTGATGAGACAGTTGATCTGTAGGAACAAAATTCTGCTTTCCAGAAGATAAGAGTTAATTTATGCAACAGTTTGCTCACAATTCTGCTTCTTGATATTATGGGGAATTAGTCATTTTTCTCTCTAATTCCTTTCACTGAGTAGGATTATTTTTTAATAGATTCCACATAGCACTTTCCTTCTTATTAATTTACTTGATAAAGCAAGAGCACTATAGTGATTAAAAATTCCAGAATTGTGCTGGGAATAACATTAGGAACATTATTAAGATGATATAGATTTTTCAAGTAGAAATTTTCTGAGAGAAAGCTTTATGATTTCAATGAATATAGAAGGTATACAACTAGAGTTATGAGTTATTTTTGGCTTTCAAATCCAAGAGAATTCATTTAGAACAAATTATAAATTTTCACTGAAGATGAAAAAGAAGAGAAATGGAGAGTTTGTAATTCAGGTCCAGGGGAGAAACAGGAAGCTATAGGGAGTTAGAGCAGTCTAAACAAGTGTTGCTATGCCAACCCTTCAGGAAAATAACCAGGAAACTTACTTACACAGTTAATGAAAACAAGTTCAAATAAACAGTGATAATGTAATGCATAATTTATAAATGGGATTTGGAAATAAGGGAATACTCTGAGCAATATCCGTGGTACTGAAAATAATAGATATTTTCTTTGTTTCTTTTGAATACACAATATTTTATCCCACTAGAACTGAACCATTTTTAAGTTGTCTTCGTTATGTAAGAAGCTGACTTTGGACCCTTTTACTGAAGAAATATGAGGGGGAAATTGTTTTGTTGTCAACAGAATATGAAGTATGGAAACTTCCGGCATTCAGATTAAAATTTCTGTTGATTTCATGTAAAGACCAAAGCAGTAGTGAGGAAGAAACACTGCGGAAAAAAAAAAAAAGAGAGAGAGAGAGAGAGAGAGCATCCCACTGGAGGAAATAAAAGGAGAAAAGCTTCTGAAGTTGGAGGAACAGGGCCAGGCATGTCCCCCAGATATGAGGGGTGTAATGTTTCTCTTTCCTTCTAATAAACCGCAATCTGTTGAGGACTGACCATCTGTCAGCTCAACAATAACAGTGATTTTCATGTGATAAATAAAATGCAAATTCTAACTCATTTGAGTAATCATCTGTTATAGTGTATTCTAAGGTGTTTCAGAGTGGAACTCATTTAAACATATCCATTTAAATTCTGATTTAAATCATTGATCAAAAAGACTTTGTTTAATCTTTTTAGTTGTTGTTGTTCCTATGAGCTGTAAATCACCCCTCTCTTCATTTTCCACTTTAAAAGTGCACTGTGGGGAAAAAATAAGGATCTGAATTATGTAAAACCAAAATTGCACACCAAAATTTTTTTTCTGATCATTCCTATGTTCCTTTGGGAGGAGAAAAGCATACATTACATGTTATCTTTGGAAAAAGCTTTTAATTTAATACCTGAAGTTTATTATATTCTGTATATAATAAATAAGAATTATTTTACTATTATGAAATATTGTTTTTCAGAACAGAAATAGGCATAGTTCCAAATTCTGATTTCCTTAGTAGCTTTCTAGATATGCCTCTAAAATACCTCAAATCTAGATACTATCTTTAACTTATTTGTAGAAATTTTTGAAAGTTTGAATGAGGGCTTCCCTGGTGGCTCAGTGGTAAAGAATCCGCCTTCCAATGCAGGAGACACGGATTCAATCCCTGGTGTAGGAAGATCCCATGTGCTGCGGGACTAAGCCCATGCACCGCAACTACTGGGCTGTGCTCTAGAGCCCAGAAGCCACAATTGCTGAGCCCACATGCGGCAACTACTGAAGCCCTACCAAAGCCCAAATGCTCTAGAGCTCATGCTCGGGAGCAAGAGAAGCCACCGCAATGAGAAGCCAGTGCATCGCAACTAGAGAAAAGCCCACGCAGCAATGAAAACCCAGCATGGCTGAATATGTAAGTAAGTAAAATTTGTTTCAAAGGTTTGAATGAATATATTCTTGCATGCAATGCCTTACCATGATAAGTTTGAATTGTAATTTATAAATTAATTATATTTTTGCTGTTGTTAGGATGTGTTTTGCAATATATATATATGTATGTATATATTACCAAACATTTTAGTTTATGTTTTTGTAGCTGATTCTTAAAAATTAACCTGATATTTATCCACGTTGAATCTCTATGTAAGTATTTTTTAGAACATATTTAGAATGAAGGTGAAATAATGATTGCTATTTTCTTTCTGACAATCTCTCAGACTTTTGTTAAGCTATAAGTAAGCCGAGTCTGGACTCATGGAAAGGCTCTTGGCTGAGAATCAGAACTGTACCTAAAACCATAAAGCTTTATTGCCCCTTCCTGTTTGTGTATTAATCTCATTATTTTTCATCAAATATTTATTAGGCACCTACTGTGTGCCAGGAGCTTATTAGGTATTGGGTTTGCAACAGGTCACAAGAGCAATGTGAGTTCCTGTCCTCAGAATTTCTGATCTACTCTCTTCTAATAGTGGCTGTGAATCAATCCTACCCATTGTCTTAAAGTCTCTACTGAACTCTAGATTTGAAGCAGTGACCTTTTCAAATACCTTTGCTCTTGCACAAGGGCCCAACCGCCTCTGTCTAGAGCACAGGTCACCTGCTATGACTCCGTCATAGATTCGGTGCTGACAGCTCTATTTAATTCTGTGTTATTGCTCAACCAGTGTCTAAGGATTAAAGGATCTTTATGAAAATCATATGTTTATTTCTCGAGCTCTAGATGGCTGAATATTACCTTATGGGAACATGTACTCCTCAACAATGGAAATATTGAAAAGGCAATTAAAATTTAATAAAACTGCCAAGTCAATGAGATTGATATCTTAGAGATAATTTCCCTTGCCAGTTTTTAGAAATGATATAAAAGTCATTTCAAACATCCTCAAAGCTTTTCAAATTAACTTACACTACAGAGATTTCATACAGGCTCTAAGAAAAATAGAATATTTAGAGGCTTCAGAGATTTTGTTGTTGTTGTTATTTATTTACTAAGACAAAGAAAAACACTCCAGAAAAAGGAACAGATTAAAAACAAAGTGCATTATCTAAATTTGCTTTTGAAAGAAAATTAAAAGGGCATGTAGGACTATTTGATGTTATTTCTCTTATTTGTGGCGCTTCCCTGATGACTCAGACAGTAAAGAATCTGCCGTAGTGCAAGAGACACAGGTTCAATCCTGGGTTGGGAAGATTCCCTGGAGAAAGAAATGGTAACCCACTCCAGTATTCTTGCCTGGAGAATCCCATGGACAGAGGAGCCTGGTGGGCTATAGTCCATGGGGTCGCAAAGAGTCGGACACGACTGAGCGACTGAACTCAACTGAGGTGAACTGACCACACATTTCATGTTAGCTGGAGCTTGTACTAAATGACCTTTAAGCTCCAATCAGTTCCTTTTCAGTGGAATTCTTTTCAAGGAAAAATATGTGTTGGCTTCTCATGATCTAAACTGACAGTTCTACTGTGAACTACTCTTGATGCAATCATACATACTCATAGATCAAAGCCAATTTCCTTTAACAACATATAAAAAGATAGATTTTTAGGGTGCTAACTGAATGCTTCAATCTGAGTAATGATTTTCATTAGTAAGTTCCAAATTGCACTATTAATCTTTCAGCTATCATGTTAGAATAAACACTGTATTATCCTATAATAAAACTCTTCTTAGAATTTCATTATATATCTCAACTTGTATCATATGTCAACTAGATTGTATTTTTGTTCTTTATCAAAAATTGCTAAGAAAATTATTACCAGACTTTACATAGTTAACTCATAATTCCTGATTTCTTTATATGTTTAATATGAAATGGTCCAGGAGGTGTTTCCACTGTCAAAGATGATAGTTCCTTTCAGTGATAACACACATACTGGAAAATTAACTATTCCTCCACAAAAACACCTCAAATATAGGAAAAAGAACCATAGGTTTTTTGCTTTTTTTGTTTTTCTTTATTTTAAAGACAGTTCTGCAGATTTATAGTTTAATATTGGAAGATTAATAAGGCTTTTATAATGTATACTCTGTGTGTGTGTGTGTGTGTGTGTGTGTGTGTGCGCATGCGCGCGCGCGCGAGCGCTCAGTCGTGTCCAACTGTTTGTGACCCCATGGACTATAGCCCACCAGGCTCCTCGTCCATGACATTCTCCAGGCAAGAATACTCAGTGGGTTGCCATTTCCTCCTCCATGGCATCTTCCTGACCCAGGGATTGAACCCATGTCTCCTGAGTCTCCTGCATTGCAGGCAGATTCTTTACCACTGAGCCGTGTATAATGTGCTGATACTTTATTTTTGTTTATTTTATTTATTTATTTGGGTGCTGGGTCCAAGTTGCAGCATGTGGGATTTCTAGTTGAGCCATGTGAATTCTTAGTTCCTGCATGTGGGATCTAGTTCCTTGACCAGATATCAAACCTGAGCCTCCTGCTTTGGGAGCATGAAGTCTCAGCCACTGGACTGCCAGGGAAGTCCCCAGAACCTTAGGTTTTTAATGACCATTCTAGAATAAGAAGAAAACCCTCGACTTGAGCAAAGCAGAATTAGAATCCAGGCACCAGCAGACATTGGCCCTGTCTCCTGGGAAAAGGGAGAAAACCGGGAAACTTTGTATTCTGATTCTTGCTCTGGGTCAAAGAGTAATATAAAAATTGGAAATTCCCACCTGAGAATTTTTAACTGTGGCCCTTTCACTTGGAATTGTGTTTCAAATCACACTACCTCCATTATCCAGGCCTTCTATAGGAAAATATACCCTCAAGTCAGAATTTAGGATTCCCCAAATCAGCCAAATGTGAGCTCCCAGTATTACCAAGCCTCCCAAGTCAGTCCCTGACCAAGGTCTGCCTGCCCGGTGTTGTTGGAGCCAATGGAACAAGACTGAATTAGATTCAGAAGCAAAGGAAAGCTTTCTTCTCTGACCAAATGAAGGAGAGGCAGAAGCCTGGGCTCTAGAGGACACACTCTCCCTGACAGGCCATGGGCAGGACTGCTTTATAGGGATCTCAGGGAGAGGTTCAGCGGGGTGGTGCAGCTGTTCTGTGCAGGCTGCCATCCCAGTGCCAGGGGTGCATCCTCTCTGCACCTGCCCCTCCCTGCACCACCCCCGCCATCTTGGCTAGAGTGTCCCAGAGCGCGCGTCTGCCCACAGAGCTGAGGTGCCTGCACAGCCGTTCACCCAAGGAACTTGGGTCTGATGTGCCAGGTTCAAGGCCAATGCATGTAGCACCTAAGAGCAAGTGACACTAGGCTGAACACAATAGGAAAAAGAAAAAAGGTTAGACTTTATCACCCAGCTTCTGATTTTATTCCCCAGGAATTATGTAATGGACTTTGCCAGTGACACCAACATAAAACAGCAAAAATTTTTAAAAATGGTGAAATGAGTCACCATGAGCAAAAAGTCGTGGCTGAATCAGATGCCAAAGAACTTCCGATATTGAAATTGTCTCATGGATAATGTAAAATAAATGTTTATAGAAGCCAGCCGTCAGTTTCCATGTGATTCCTCTAAAGGTGTCAGAAATATGAGTTAACAATAGCAGAGTATCATAAATGACCAGGATATTTGGAAAAGAACCAAAAATAACTTCTAAAATTAAAAATTTTGTCATTGAAGGAAGCAACCTAAGTGTCCATGGATAGGTGAATGAATGGATAAAGAAGGTGTGGTGTACATTTGTGTGTGTGTGTGTGTGTAAAGGCGTGTTATCCAGCCATAAAAAACTCGAAGGCATTATGCTGAGTGAAATAAGTCAGGCAGAGAAAGACAAATATTGTATGATCTTATTTATATATGGAATTTTTTTTAATGAACTTGAATACAGAGAATAGATTGGTGGATGCCAGGAATAGGAGTAGGGAGTAGGTGAAGGGATAAAGAGGGTCAAATGTATAAATGTATAAAGTAAGTAATATGGATGTAATAAACAGCATGGTGACTATAGTTAATAATACTGCATTTTATATTTTAAAGTTGCTCAGAGAGTAGATCTTAAAAGTTCTCATCACAAGAAAAATATATTCACAGATGATTTACTGAGGTCAAAGACAGAACTGAAGAAATTACATATGATATAGCACAAAGAGAAAAATAAAAGAGAGATCAGAATCATAGAGAATAGGACAAAAAATTGAATTTTACTTGGAGTTCCTGAAAGATAATAGGCAGAATAGGGCAGAAATGATGTTCTAAAATATAAGAGTTAAGGAACTGAATTGTTCACTTCAAATGGTTAATTTTTCTTCATCTCAATAAATTATTTAATATTATTTCTTAACATATATAATCTCTTATACATATTACACATTAAGGAATTTAATATATATGATACATATCTTAGGGCTTCCCTGGTGGCTCAGCGGGAAAGAATCTGCCTGCCAATGCAGGAGACACATGTTCTATCGCCGGGTTGGGAAGATCCCCTGGAGAAGGAAATGGCAACCCATTCCAGTGTTCTTACCTGGGAAATCCCATGGACAGAGGAGCCTGGCGGGAAACAGTCAGATACAATTTAATGACTAAGCGCACACACACACACATATGTTTATCAGATGAATAAAGCACGATATATCCCACATAGGATAAGTAGAAAGAAATGTACAATGAGAGAAAACAGAAGCATTGACAATCAACTGAGGTCTTAATAGAAGCCAGAATTGTGTGAAAAATATCATATCCTCAAGACGCTGGGAGACAGTCACATCAAAGTAGAGTACTTTACCTGGCTAAAATGTGACTCGGGAGTGTGAACAAAAGAAAGACATTTTCCTTTACTTAAGAAATACGTAAAATTATTCCACAAGGAAAAACTGAGATAAAAGAATGAATAGCAAACAAAGAAATTTGCAAATGTGGATAAATATATACAAATATTGTAACATAATTTAGGGAATGACATTTGGCGGGGTTATCAAAGCATTTAATCTACATCATAAATTTCTCCTCCATCACATTCGTTTCTCCTGTTACAGGATCAGTCCTTGGCTTCATCATTCAAAGATTTTTAACATGTGGCCTTTCTTTCTCCCCTTTTTTTTGTCTCTTTCAGTACTGTAGGCTGCAAATTTAGAAATGTAAGACTTTTATTCATGCTTTCAGCAACCATTCATTGAGTACTTGCTTTTCACCAAGGATTGTGCCAGGCAACTGGAAATAACCAAACAGCTTACTGTCTGGACAGATAGACGAATAAGGACAGGAAATACCATGTTAGAGATGCTGTCACCAACATATCCTAGACCCTTAGGAGAACAAAAGAGGGAGTAATTGATTATGAAACCTGAGGAGACTGGCGACAACTTAATAGAAAATGTATTTCCAAGCCAGCAAGGGAATCAAGGGCATTCCAGGCAAGAGGATACATGTGTGTTCAGAGAGGATTGGAGTGAAATCATGTAACATATTAGAGGAACTGCTAAAAAATTTCACATGGCCTTGGCATGAAAAAAAGAGGGGCCACCCCTAAAGACAGGGCCGGTGAGAAAGGCAAGGGTCAGCTCAGAAGGTCTGCCATAACTGGGAAGCTTTTGTGCACGTTCAGTCACTTGGTCGTGTTCAATTCTTTGTGACCCCATGGACTATAGCTCTCCAGTCTCCTCTGTCTTTAGGATTTTCCAGACAAGGAAATGGAGCGGGTAGCCGTTTCCTTCTCCAGGGGATATTCCCAACCCAGGGATCAAACTTGGGTGTCCTGCATTGGCAGATGGATTTTTTTTTACCACTGCACCACCTGGGAAGCCCATTTCAGTAGATGAACAGCAGGAATTACTGAAGAGTTTTTAAGCTGGGCAGTTACATGGTTAGATTTGCCTTTAGATATATTTCATGCCATCTATGCAGTAGGTAAATCATAAGATGGGATTTCCAGTTGAACACTAGATACAATTGAATGTCAGTCTGTAGAGCTGTCCAAGAAAATGTCTAAAAAGTTAGAGATAAGATCAGAAAATATGGTCATCCAACATGAAAAATGTAGAGAATTAATAAAATGATAAAGAGATCAGTCAGCCTCAAAATATTTTAAATATATATCATCACCCGAATGAGCTGACTAGAGATGTGATGTGTCAAGGACCAGACAGCCCTTCAGCTACCTGAGATGACAGCAGGTTGATGAAGAGGATCTGATACCTAGATAGATCTGTCTCCAGTGTTGCATAGAGCATTCATTGTTGGTCAACCCCTCATTCCCTTTATTCCACCTCTGCTCTCAGCTTCATATTTATTCCCTGGAGTGGATTCCAGGACAGAGTGCCCTTAACAAGTGGCAGGTACCAAAGTATCCTGAGTTATTGCTCCCAATATAAATTAATACCTTAATTTTCAAGTTTATGAGTCTCACTTTTGGTTTGAATAAATCAACCCCTGAGAATTCCCTCAACTTCAAACCCACTGGTAATATTTATTTTCCTCAGCCTAAGAAAGCTGGTGACTATGGATTCATCCATGGTAATTCTCACCCACCAGCAAGTTTTTCCTTGGCAATATTTCTATTGCAATAATAGTTATGATTACCTAATGTCCTAAGAAGCATCCATCCTCCTCTGAGATCCTCCAAGCTACATCCAACTCACCATGAAGAAAAGCTTAAAGAGATGAATCTCTGAATTTCTGTTCCTAAAGTGCTTAGTCATTCAGTCGAGTCCAACTTTTTGAGACCCCTTGGACTGTAGCCCTCCAGGCTCCACCGTCCTTGGGATTTTCCTGGCAAGAATACTGGAGTGGATTGCCATTTCCTTCTCCAGGGGATCTTTCTGACCCAGGGATTGAATCCTCGTCCCTGCATCTCCTGCATTGGCAGGTGGATTCTTTATCCACTGAGCCACTGGGGAAGTACCATGCTCAAATTTTAATTGATTGAACAGCTAGTTTCCTTTTACCCAAGGAACCAATGGTGACATTTTATAACACACTGGGAGATTTTTATAAACTTGTATTTTGGATCTATGGGCTTTGGATCTGAGGGCTTTAAAATAACAGAATGCTGAAATACATTAGCATTCCACATATTTTAATAACGTTAATGAGGCAGCTTTAGAATTTCGGTTGACTTATACCTTAAAACTTTAATATTACTTTTAAATTTTCTCAAATTTGTCATATTATAGCCAAAAACAGATTTTAAAATAATTGGAAGCATTTCAAACACCATTGGTCAACCTCCCAGAAGAAGTTGTGATCCTTATGTGTAATTACATTTCTATAGTTAAATCCACATTTCTTTTTAGTTATGTTACAAGATATTTATAGTATCAATTATCAGCTTTGGACTGTACTTGAATCTTGTCACTTTTTAAAGTTGTTAATGAGCACGATATTCTGTAAAAACCAACACTTGCATAATCACTGTACTATTGTCTTGCATCCTGAAATCATCACTTACTTGCTATCACGTTCTTGTATTTCTTTTCTTATTTCACAGCTATAGTATTAATTAGCAAATAGCAGCTTCACCTCTGGTCAATGCTTCGTTGTCCTTTAATTCCTTCTCCAATCCATATACCATTTTCAATACTGACTCCCTTACCTACGAGTCCCTTTGTTCCATTCGGTTAATATCTACCCTCATATTTCCAAACTGGGTCAACTGCCATTGATTTTAAGAACTGTTGTCATACTGCAATGGTGAGAACAAATTTTTTTTTCCCTGCGATATCTGAACATGTTGTGGTTTAAGTAGAAGAAAAAGGATATTTTTCCTGCTCCAACCACATCTTTTGGTGATTTCTTACTTCTGATCCCTTGGCTCCCGCATAGGACAGGGCTTGATTGTAGAGAAGCAGAGATGATACAAGAGCAAGCAGTGTGAAGTTCCATTCGATAGCAAGCATTTATTGAGCCCCACTCTCTGTGCAGCTTTGTCCTAGCATTCTGGGCAGTGGAGATGTTATCTTCTCTCTTTTTAAGATCAAGGACAGACCCACCCCCACCCAACTCATATCCTTGATTATAACTGATAAGAGTTTCAGGAGAATCTCCAGCTGAGAAGAATTGCAGCATGAGCAGTACCTGCCTTTTGCAGCAACATGAATGAATCTAGCAGATGTTATCTTAAGTGAAACTGGCCAGATAAAGACAAATACTGTACTGTTTCACTTATAAATGTGGAACCTTTAAAAAAAAAAGCTGAACTCACAGAAACAGTCACTAGGATGGTGGTTACCAAGAACTGATGAGTTGGGGAGATAGGGAAATGCTGGTCAAAGGTACAAACCTTCAGTTATAAAATAAATAAGCTCTGGGGATTGAAAGTACAGCATACAGCATTATGTAACTGAACTTTCCTAAGAGAATAGATTTTAAGCATTCTTACCCCCCAAAATGCAGTTATATGAGGCAATGGATGTGTAAATTAGCCTGCTTGTGAAGTATGTTGTTCAGTCAGGCTTCCCTGTCCATCACCATCTGCCGGAGCTTGCTCACACTCATGTCTGTTGAGTCGGTGATGCCATCCAACCATCTCATCCTCTGTCGTCCCCTTCTCCTCCCGCCTTCAGTCTTTCTCAGCATCAGGGTCTTTTCTAATGAACTGGCTCCTCACATCAGTTGGCCAAAGCATTGGAGCTTCAGCTTCAGCATCAGCCCTTCCAATGAATATTCAGGACTGATTTCCTTTAGGACAGACTGGTTTGATCTCCTTGCAGTCCAAGGGACTCTCAAGAGCCTTCTCCAACACCACAGTTCAAAAGCATCAATTCTTCGGCGCTCAGCTTTCTTCACAGTCCAACTCTCACACCCATACATGACTACTGGAAAAATCATAGCTTTGACTATGCAGACCTTTGTTGGCAAAGTAGTGTCTCTGCTTTTTAATATGCTGTCTAGGTTTGTCATAGCTTTTCTTCCAAGGAGCAAATGTCTTTTAATTTCATAGCTGCAGTTACTATCTGCAGTGATTCTAGAGCCCAAGAAAATAAAGTCTTGTCACTGTTTCCATTGTTTCCCCATCTATTTGCCATGAAGTGATGGGACCAGATGCCATGATCTTCGTTTTTTGAATGTTGAGTTTCAAGCCAGCTTTTTCACTCTCCTCTTTCACCTTCATCAAGATGTTCTTTGGTTCCTCTTTGCTTTCTGCCATAGGTTTATAAAGTATCCCTATGTCAAATAATTATGTTGTTCATGTCAGTCATATCTCAGTAAAGCTTAAAAATAAAGAGTAATGAAGCTCTTCTGATTGGGGTGAGATTTTCCTAGACCCACAGAACTAGATATATGGCATTAATTATTAATATGGGTATCATCTTTCTAGAGTTTACGAAATATCTTCATTTAATTTTTTCTCCATTTGAGATGTCTCGGACTTAAATAGACTGGGACTTAATATGAGACCTGAGAATGCGGTAGGCTGAATAATGATGCTCCAAAGATGCCCACAGCGTAATCCCTAGAACCTGTGAATAGTAAAAGAGACCTTACATGGTATAAGGACCTCATGAATATGGTTAAGGTAAAGATTTTGAGGTGGAGAGATTATCCTGGATTTATCTGGGTGAGCCCAGTGGAATCACAGAGTTCCTTATAAGAGAAACCAGAAGATGATGAGGATAGTAAAAGACTGGAGTGATTGGGAGGAAATGACTATGAGCCAAGGCATGTGGGAAGCCTCTAAAAACTACAAGAGGCAAGGTGGACTGTCCCCTGGAGGTACCAGAAGGAACCAGCCCTGTGGAGACCTTGATTTTAGCCCTATAAGCCTCATTTTGGACTTTTGAGTTCCAAAACTGTGAGATAATAAATGTATGCTGTTTCAAGCCACTGTATTTGTGATAATTTGTTGTAGCAGCAACATATTAACCTATAAAGCTATGAAATGTTCCTGTTAAGTGTTTTCAGTGCTAGGGTAGGATTGATATTCCTGGTACCCAGTGCCTATGGTGCTTATATTATTACTGTTTTGCAGAAAAATCTCAACGTTTTTATATCATCAAGTGAAGTGTGAGTGAAAGTCACTCAGTTGTGTCCAACTCTTTGCAACCCCATGGACTATACAGTTCATGGAATTCTCCAGGCCAGAATACTGAAATGGAGAATACTGAAGCCTTTCCTTTCTCCAGGGGATCTTCCTAACCCAGGGATCAAACTCAGGTCTCCCGCATTGCAGGCAGATTCTTTACCAAAGGAGTCCCCAGGGAAGCCCAAGAATACTGGAGTAGGTAGCCTGTCCCTTCTCCAAGGGCTCTTCCTGACCCAGGAATCAAACTGGGGCCTCCTGCCTTGCAGGCCGATTCTTTACCAGCTGAGCTATTCTTTACCTCCAGTACTAGTACCCTACTAGTACTTAGTATAGTAGTACTAGTAGAATTACTTAAAGTACTACTATAGTAGTACTATATACTGCTTATATCATCAAAGTTGATCTTCTATCAAGTCTCAGTATTTTCCTGACAAGAATGCAAGATGTCTTTGCAAACTAACGAAAAATGAAGTCGCTTAGTCATGTCCGACACTTTGCGACCCCATGGACTGTAGCCCACCAGGCTCCTCCATCCATGGAATTTTCCAGATAAGAGTACTGGAGTGGGTTGCCATTTCCTTCCCCAGGGGATCTTCCCAACCCAGGGATCAAACTTGGGTCTCCCTCATTGCAGGCTGACGCTTTACTGTCTGAGCCACCAGGGAAGCAAATGAATAGCTACAAAGGAAAATTTCTTCTTTTTAAGTTGCCAAATAGGCAATCTCTTTGGTCTTGGGCAAATTTTAAATTACTCCTAGACTAATTAGCATTTCCATGTTAATAACGATTAGAATTTCATTAAAAAATTAAAGAAAAGAAAACCCCTCAAGTGGGATGGAATGAATAGATCTTGAAATTATCCTGCTACTCTAAAATCTTATTTCCAATAGGGATTTTCTTGTTTAACATAGTTTCACTGAAAGTATAAACAGCTAAAATATACTCTATGCTGTAGTTTCTAACTAATGGTCCCATTTTTGTCTCTATTAAATCCTAATGTGATAATGATAGATTTGCCTTTTGCTAAAATCCCTTCAGCAAATTTCCAGTTTATGCAACTGAGACCAAAAGAAAATTGAATTTTTTCTGCAAGGAAGACTGTCAAGCTAATTTCTCTAATGCTGTATGAGTCACATAAGCCACAGTTAAAAGATTATATGTATTCAAATTTCAGAATTCTAGTGATTACTTAGGTTTCCTGATAGCCCTTCAGAAAGAGAAGTAGCAGCCAATTCTATTTTAGGCGACAGATACATTGTATTAGTTTAAAGAAAGTGATTTTTTTTTCCCCCACAAAACACCAGATGGTCACTACCGAAATCAGAATGATTATATTCTTTGCAGCCAAAGATGGAGAAGCTCTTCTATACAGCCAGCAAAAACAAGACCGGGCGCTCACTGTGGCTCAGATCATGAACTCCTTATTGCCAAATTCAGACTTAAATTGAAGAAAGTAGGGAAAACCACTAGGCCATTCAGGTATGACCTAAATCAAATCCCTTATGATTATACAGTGGAAGTGACAAATAGATTCAAGAGATTAGATCTGATAGATAGAGTGCCTGAAGAATTATGGACAGAGGTTTGTGACACTGTACTGGAGGCAGGATCAAGACCATTCCCAAGAAAAAGAAATACAAAAAGGCAAAATGGTTGTCTGACGAGGCCTTACAAATAGCTGAGAAAAGAAGAGAAGCACAAGGCAAAGGAGAAAAGGAAAGATATACCCATTTGAATGCAGAGTTCCAAAGAATAGCAAAGAGAGATAAGAAAACCTTCCTCAGCAATCAATGCAAAGAAATAGAGGAGAACAATAGAATGGGAAAGACTAGAGATCTCTTGAAGAAAATTAGAGATACCAAGGGAATATTTCATGTAAAGATGAGTACAATAAAGGACAGAAATGGTATGGACCTAACAGAAGCAGAAAATATTAAGAAGAGGTGGCAAGAATATACAGAAGAACTATACAAGAAAGATCTTCATGACTCAGATAACCACGATGGTGTGATCACTCACCTAGAGCCAGACATCCTGGAATGTAAAGTCAAGTGGGCCTTAGGAAGCATCACTATGAACAAAGCTAGTGGAGGTGATGGAATTCCAGTTGAGCTATTTCAAATCCTGAAAGATGATGCTGTGAAAGTGCTACACTCAATATGCCAGCAAATCTGGAAAACTCAGCAGTGGCCACAGGACTGGAAAAGGTCAGTTTTCATTCCAATCCCAAAGAAAGGCAATGCCAAAGAATGCTCAAACTACCCCACATTTGTGCTCATCTCACACACTAACAAAGTAATGCTCAAAATTCTCTAAGGCAGGCTTCAACAGTAGGTGAACCATGAACTTCCAGATGTTCATGCTGGATTTAGCAAAAGCAGAGAAACCAGAGATCAAATTGCCAACATCTGCTGCATCATGAAAAAAGCAAGAGTTCCAGAAAAACATTGATTTTGCTTTATTGACTACACAATAAAAAGCCTTTGACTGTGGATAACAACAAACTGTGGAAAATTCTTAAAGAGATGGGAATACCAGACCACCTGACCTGCCTCCTGAGAAACCTGTTTGCATGTCAGGAAGCAACAGTTAGAACTGGATATGGAACAGCAAATTGGTTCCAAATCGGCAGAGGAGTACAAGGCTGTATATTGTCACCCTGCTTATTTAACTTATATGCAAAGTACATCATGAGAAATGCCAGGTTGGCTGAAACACAGATTTCAGCCAGATTGCTGGGAGAAATATCAATAATAAATATCAATAATCTCAGATATGCAGATGACACCACCCTTATGGCAGAAAGCGAAGAAGAACTAAAGAGCATCTTTGTGAAAGTGGAAGAGGAAAGTGAAAAAGTTGGCTTAAAAGTCAACATTCAGAAAACTAAGATCATGGCATCCAGTCCCATCACTTCATGGCAAATAGATGGGGAAACAATGGAAACAATGACAGACTTTATTTTGGGGGGCTCCAAAGTCACTGCAGATGGTGACTGCAGCCATGAAATTAAAGGACGCTTGCTCCTTGGAAGAAAAGCTATGACCAACCTAGATCGCATATTAAAAGCAGAGACGTTACTTTGCCAATAAAGGTCCATCTAGTCAAAGCTATGGTTTTACCAGTAGTCACATATGGATGAGAGATTTGGAAGATAAAGAAAGCAGAGCACTGAAGCATGGATGCTTTTGAACTCTGGTGTTGGAAAAGACTCTTGAGAGTCCCTTGGACTGCAAGGAGATCCAACCAGTCCATCCTAAAGGAATTCAGTCCTAAATATTCGTTGGAAGGACTGATGCTAAAGCTGAAACTCCAATACTTTGACCACCTGATGCTAAGAACCAACTCATTGGAAAAGACCCTGATGCTGGGAAAGATTGAAGGCAGGAGAAAGAAACAACAGAGGATGAGATGGTTGGATGGCATCACTGACTCGATGGACATGAGTTTGAGTAGGTTCTGGGAGTTGGTGATGGACCAGGAAGCCTGGCGTGCTGCAGTCCATGAGGTCGGAAAGAGTCTGACACAGCTGAATGACTGAACTGAACTGATGGTCATTATTCAGGATAGATGTGGAACATTGTCTCAGGAGTCAGAAAAACCTCTTAAAAAAGAGAAATAGGGGTCTTCTGTGGTGGTTCAGTGGATAAGACTCTACACTCCAAATGCAGGGGGCCTGGGTTCAATCCCTGATCAGGGAACTAGGTCCCACATGCTACAACTGAGACCCAGCACAGCCAGATAATTCTGTTTGTTTTTAGGAGAGAAATAGGACTGTTTGGACTGAGGGTGGAAGAGGTCCCCACTGTGTCTGGCCTTGTTGACCATCCTCAAACAACTTCCAGAGATTAATGTTTTGGGATGAAAACTAACTCAAAAAGAAATCAAATATAAACCCCAAGGATAAAAAGGAAATACAGAGACTCTCCAACTCACCTCCATGGGTTTGCCACTGTAACCATAGCCTCTAGAACCGTCCTGGACCCGTGGTAGACCCTCAGTAGTGTTCTGGAATGCATGCATGAGTGCATGAATAGAAAGGGAATTTCTTCCTTGAATAGCTTGCTAGTAACTGCTGACCTGGAACCATGCCAGAGGGCTCTGTACATAGTCTGATACATGAAATAAAAGGTACAAGCAATGAGATGAGAGAATGGGATTGTTGACTCCTTGATGTTAGGCACCTTCTTAAATATGATGGGCATAAAAATGCAATAAAAGAAGGAGAGTAGCAGAGGATGAAATGTTTCTGCTTAAACCTTCTTGAATCCACACCATCAACCAGAAGTCCATACCCAGGACACAGAATACCTTGGCTGCCAGAGCTCAGAGTCCTAACAAAGCCTGACGTTTGGAGTCCAGTGAGGCATCCTGTGATGAATTATGAAAGACAAGAACTGAAAATAGATCTTCCCAAGAGGATGGTAGAGTTGTTGAATCTTGAACTTTCATACCAGTTGTCTAGTTAAGAGACTCCACATGCAGCTTCAGAAAAAAAGAGGTACTTCCTTAGAAAAAAATGCATGAATTGATATATGAGCACAGAAAGCTATTTTATATCTGGTAAGTCTCTCTTTTGAACATCATCTTTTGTGAAAGTTATAAACAGCAGAATTGCTACTTAAAAAGAAAAAAGAAGAACATTTTCCTCTGAGGATACAACCCTCAGGAAGACTGTCTTAACACCAGCAAAGAAGTTGATCTGGGCCAGCAGAGTGAGCCTGGCCTTAAGTGTATCTTTCCAGAATTCCTAACCATGCCTGTGTTCCGTTTAGCTAAGTAAGGGTCTCCATTTCCCTTGGAGAGTGAGGCTTTGAAATTAACACAAATCTCCCAGGGAGAAGTCACACTTGAAATGATACCAACCTTTTCTACTAGGACAACTATCAGAGTGGTCAGAGGGACAGGGAGCTAGAGTCTGACATCAGAGGAATGGGCCTGAAGGTGGGCTGAGGTCAGACTCTAATCTACCACTTTGCTTGGAACTGGCACCAGGCCTCTTCAATGTTATCAAGCCCACAGTGCCCCCTGCAGGGCAGAAGGACAGGAATTTGGGGTTTTTTTTGTTTTGCTTTAGATTATGCTACTGTCAAGTACTATTTTGTTAGAAATAAGGAGATAAAACTGTGAATTCTCTTAATCTTCCAAAACAGTGGGAATTTAGCTTTGCCAGCTTGGATTTGAGTTTGCAAAGCTTATAGTCAGCGAAAACGTACAGTCTGAGGTATGACAATCTTTTCTTTCAAAAGACAAACAAAAGTCCTGTAAATTTAAGTAATCTTAGAGAAAATATATAACCCACTTCCCTTCCCTTTAAGAGACATATTTTTCATCTTTATAACTTTAATGAATTTTAATTCTGTGTATGCTTAGTTTTAAATGGTTATAATTATATGTATTCTAAATGTCATTTAAATTTTTTTTTAATCAAAGTTTCAATGGCTACATAGGTCTGTTAAGTTGCTGGATAATAATTTACTTAATCAGAGTTTTGTACCTTGACACTTTGACCGGTATTTAATCTAAATGACTTAGATGAATGATTTGTTTCCCTTTGAATTAATTCTTTAAGGTAACAGGCATAGTGACTAGTGGCAGACGCATAAACTTTGGAGGAATAAAGGTTGAATTCAGATCTTGATTTGACTGCATTTAGGCAACGCTCTGTGGGGATATTAATTATTTTTTAGAAAGCTCAGTCATCTCTTCTTTGTAACGAGGCTGCTGCTGCTAAGTCACTTCAGTTGTGCGACCCCATAGATGGCAGCCCACCAGGTTCCCCTGTCCCTGGGATTCTCCAGGCAAGAACACTGGAGTGGGTTGCCATTTCCTTCTCCTAGTGAGACTTAAATGATAAAACACAAATACAGCCTCTGACACATGGTAGCGATGTGGTAATAGCATGATAAAGGGCAGCTGTTGTGCTACAGCAATAATTATTAACTCTCAGAATTATTAAGTAGAATACCTTTCCTAGTTCTCCACTTCTGAAACCCAGTCCAGCCAGTAATCCAATAAAAACAATGCCTGCCCAGGTGTCTCCTCTCGTCTGCTGACAGAAGACTCTTTTTTTTTTTTTTTTTTCCGGATTGCTGGAATAGAAATCAAGGTGCCTACTACAATAGGAGCAGGAAAGAAGAGAAAAGGGTTCAGTGAGAGGCAGAGCTAGAGGGATAGTTTTAGAGCATTGACACAGGAGAGATACTGGGTCCAGGAAAACTGGAGGATTATGTTGTGTGTTCGTTGCTCGATCGTGTCTGACTCTTTATGACCCCATGGTCTGTAGCCCATCAGGCTTCTCTGTCCATGGAATTCTCCAGGCAAGAATACTGGAGTGGGTTGCCATGCCCTCCTCCAGGGGATCTGCCTGACCCAGGGGTCAACCGCCAGTCTCCTGCATTGGCAGGCAGATTCTTTACCGTCTGAGCCACCAGGGAAGCCCTGGAGGAAGGCGCTACTAAAAGATCCTGCCCTGGGTTCTGAATTATATCCCTCTAAGCCTCTTCAGTGAATAAAAGCAAAGAATAAAGTCACTCTTTAAAATTTCCTGACTACTGAATTCTGCCTCTGGAATGTGTCTTTGTTCTGAAAATAAGCAATGTGGATCTCTTGATGTGTAGGAATTAAGTCATCATCATTGACTTGCTCATCCTTATTATCATCATTATTAGTATTTACTCACAGACTTGAGATTATAGGATGAACTGGGTAAAATAAGTTTCATGGACATTAATAATAACATATTTCTGTTTAGAAAGGCTACTCTGGTTAACACTGGTTTGGCTCCCTTTCAAAAGAATTTGCCTCATGTCCCTGGGGCTACAGCTGTTTGAGGTACATTGGTCACCAAGCGTCTGGTTAGAAACCTGAGTACAAGTCTGCGTTTGTGGGTGAGGGGACTTACAGGATATTTCAGGAGAAGGGAGGTAACCGGAGAGGCTTTTTCTTTTTTTTTCCATAAGCGGTAAAGGCAAAGCAAGCGCTTGACAGCTGTTGTCTCCCCAGCCCTTCCCTGGCTCCTCTGGCAGTCATAGCTTAGAGGCCAATCCTTCACGTTCACTGTCTCAGCAACTCTGTAGTACATGTACACAACTACATCACAGTTCAGTTCAGTCGCTCAGTCGTGTCCAACTCTGCGACACCATGGATTGCAGCATGCCAGGCCTCCCTGTCCATCACCAACCAACTCCTGGAGCTTGCTCAAACTCATGTCCATCAAGTTGGTGATGACATCCAACCATCTCATCCTCCGTCGTCCCCTTCTCCTCCCACCTTCAGTCTTTCCCAACATCAGGGTCTTTTCTAATGAGTCAGTTCTTCACATCAGGTGGCCACAGTATTGGAATTTCAGTTTCAGCATCAGTCCTTCCAGTGAGTATTCAGGACTGATTTCTTTTAAGATTGACTGGTTTGATCTCCTTGCAGTCCAAGGGACTCTCAAGAGTCTCAGTAACTCCGTAGTGCATGTACATAACACGCCGCAAATCACCAAAGGAAAAACAAAGGTTGAATCTAGATTTAGCAAAGTGATAAGAACAGCAGTTTCAGTCTTGAAGGGATCCAATTCTTAGAAGCTCCTCAGAGAAGTGGTGCTATCACACAGCGTTCAAACAGGACCTAATGAAAAGCTAAAAACAAACATCTGTATTAGCTCAAGATTGCAGTTAAACGGAAAGCAAAATTTAGAACAATAAGACCCTGATACAGATTAGTTTACAAGGGTCATATAACATTATCAGTTCTGTAAATAAATAATGCCCCTGGCCAAGGTGAATAAATAAGAAGCATCGATCTTTGTATTATAAATGGCAATAGAAATGAGGATATTCACACTTACAAAAGGAATGGCCACTCTAGTACCTCAATCTAATTAAAGCATAAAATAAAATATAAGAAATCTAGAAAAATAAATATTTAGGTCAGTCTTTACTAACAGAAGTCATGGAGTAATAGTATCCTTTCTGAGTACAATAGTAATTCACAACATAGCCTCTAAAGTCAAAGCGATGTGTTGAATAAGTTTTGTGTGACATTGGAATCTCTTCAGTGAGATATGATAAATGTTTCTGGAAATGTGGTGTCAAGGATGTCATGAAGTGAGAAGCTTTGAAAAAGAAATTATTTGACAGATTTAAACCATTCTAAAGGGAAGTTTGAAGTTCTACTGAGTAGATTAAATTTGACAGAAAGTTTTAATTCAGAAACATTTAGAGGAAAATAATTTTGAAACCGTGAGATAGAGGGCAACATCTAAGATGGTCAAGTCCTGAAGCATAGTGACCCTTACCCACCCAAACACACATACACACACACCACCACCACCACCACCACCACCACCACCACCACCATGTACTACAAACAAACATGCAATTTTTTAAGTATGTCATCAACCACCATGAATGGGAAAGAAATGTTTCAGTGCCTGGAAGGTCCACTGGGTGACCTGAACTTGGAAAACCCTCTGCTCTCTCTGCTCCCACTGGCCTCCTCCTCTTCATGGACTGGCTGGTGGAGAGTGCGGGGAGACGGCAGGAATGGAAAAAAGGAGCACATAACAAAACAGTGGGCCTTGCTTCATCATCTTGAAAAGGGTCACTAAATAAGTCTCTAGAGTTATTTTCTTTAAAGTATTCCTGCCTGGAGAATCCCATGGACGGAGGAGCCTGGTGAGCTACAGTCCATGGGGTCGCAAAGAGTCAGACACGACTGAGCGACTTCACTCACTCACTCACTCTAACAAGACATCGGGCTTGACTCCTTATATTGGCAGATGGTAAATGAATAGAGTATGTACTGATATCTCTAGCATATGGTATCAGCCTTTTAAGAAATTAAGCCATCTAAGTACTTTTTTGGTAAAGTTATGAATTTTATTTTATGCAAATCAACATCCCTTCTTCCGTCTCCTGTGCTATACCACAAACTTGCCAGGGTAATTTATTCTCTAGATCTTAGAAGACAGAAGATCTGAGATCACATTGATTTTAAAGAAATATCAGGGCTTCCCTGGTAGTCCAGCAGTTAAGACTCTGCACTTCCACTTCAGGAGGCACGGTTTTGATCCCTGGTTGGAGAACTAAGATCCCACATCCCTTATGGTACAGCCAAAAAAAATGAAAAGAAGAAGCATTAACTGAAGGATATTTCCTGTAGTTAATCCTGTAGACATAAAATGCTTCTTTTTAAATAAAGACTGTCTACCCCAATTGGAGAAGGCAATGGCAACCCACGCCAGTACTCTTGCCTGGAAAATCCCATGGATGGAGGAGCCTGGTAGGCTGCAGTCCATGGGGTTGTGAGGAGTCAGATGCGACTGGGCAACTTCACTTTCACTTTTCACTTTCATGCATTGGAGAAGGAAATGGCAACCCACTCCAGTGTTCTTGCCTGGAGAATCCCAGGGATAGGGGAGCCTGGTGGACTGCCGTCTATGGGGTCACACAGAGTCGGACACGACTGAAGTGATTTAGCAGTAGTAGTCTATCCAAATACCACCAAATAAATTTTTTAGACTCCTTCCTTCTACAATCTTGGGCTCCTATCCTGTTTAAAGCAAAGATGGAGACTTGGTATAGACCCTGTACCTGTAGGAGCACACACTGAATCACTGCACACATGCTGCCTTACTGCCCTGACTTGAATGTCCTCTTGTCCTTCCATTCATTTCCTGTTCTGGGCAGCACAAAAGTTCTTGCAAAGAGTTTCAGACCACAGTGGCTGAGGGATTAAAAAGGCATATGCACTAGTGGTAGTTCTTAATCTGCTGAAAAAAATAAAGCAAAACAAAGGAAAAGTTTCATCAGTTCAGTTCAGTTCATTCGCTCCGTCATGTCCAACTGTTTACAACACCATGGACTGCAGCACAACAGACCTCCCTATCCATCACCAACTCCTGGAGTTTACTCAAACTCATGTCCACTGAGTTGGTGATGCCATCCAACCATATTATACTCTGTCATCCCCATTTCCTCCTGCCTTCAATATTTCCCAGAATCAGGGTCTTTTCAAATGAGTCAGTTCTTTGCATCAGGGGGCCCAAGTATTGGAGTTTCAGCTTTAGCATCAGTCCTTACAGTGAATATTCAGGACTGATTTCCTTTAGGATGGACTGGTTGGATCTCCTTGCAGTCCAAGGGACTCTCAAGAGTCTTCTCCACATCACAGTTCAAAAGCATCAATTCTTCATCACTCAGCTTTCTTTATAGTCCAACTCTTACACCCATACATGACTACTGGAAAAACCATAACTTTGACTAGACAGACCTTTGTTGGCAAAGTAATGTCTCTGCCTTTTAATCTGCTGTCTAAGTTGGTTATAACTTTTCTTCCAAGGAGCAAGTGTCTTTTAATTTCATGGCTGCAGTCACCATCTGCAGTGATTTTGGAGGCCCCCAAAATAAAGTCTGTCACTGTTTCCCCATCTATTTGCCATAAAGTGATGGACCAGATGCCATGATCTTATCTTGCTGAATGTTGAGTTTTAAGCCAACTTTTTCACTCTCCTCTTTCACTTTCATCAAGAGGCTCTTTAGTTCTTCTTGGCTTTCTGCCATAAGTGTGGTGTCATCTGCATATCTGAGGTTATTGATATTTCATGCTTTTATGATAGTTCATAAAAGTTTCATGTTAGATGTTAAAATGCAGGCTTTACAGTGGCTTGAAATCCTTTCAAGGAAACAGTCAAGGAAACAGAGAAATTAGTAGGCAATGGATTAGAAATAGGTGGAAAGTGTTTTGACATGAAGGAAAACACTACCATCCTCAGGACTTTCTGACAACTGAGAAATAGAAGGGAGGAAAGATTGCCTGAGACACATCATGACTTTAAGGGATTTGAAGAGAACAGACGGAGGGACTGTCTCTAAGGTGATTGTGCTCAGTAACAATGGTTCTAAATGTGTGGTCCTGGATCAGCTGGACTGGTACCTCGATCAGTATCACCTGAGACTTTTTAGAGACATTCATTCTGGGGCTCTTCTTTACCTCCCTAGGTAGATGATTCCAATACTTGCTAAAGTTTGAGAACCACTAGAGTTAAATCTTCAGAGAAGGCAATGGCACCCCCACTCCAGTACTCTTGCCTGGAAAATCCCATGGATGGAGGAGCCTGGTAGGCTGCAGTCCACGGGGTCGCACAGTCAGACATGACTGAAGTGACTTGGCAGCAGCAGCAGAGTTAAATCTTGGTGGGGCTTTCATTTCCATGTTGTACCACCCATAGTGTGTTTGTGTGCATGTGTGTTTAAAATCTTAGAAGATAATAACCTTTAATTGTTTGCTTGTTTTGATCCATGAATGGAGGGAATAATAAAAATGAAAGTGGCGTCAGTAAATAACAACCAGTGATCTTAAAATGATACTCTGGCCATCTGATGCAAAGAGCTGACTCACTGGAAAAGACCCTGATTCTGGGAAAGACTGATGGCAAAAGAAGAAGAGGGTGGCAGAGGATGAAATGGTTAGATAGCATCACCGACTCAATGGGAATGAATTTGAGCAAACTCCTGAAGGCAGTGAAGGACAGGGAAGCCTGGCGTGCTGCAGTCCACGGGGATGCAAACAGTCAGACACAACTTAGCGAGGGAACAACAACAATCTTAAAATGATAGAAAAAGGTCAATAGGAAAATATGCAAATTATTTTATATATTCTTTTTCTTATCAAGTCGGAGGCCCTGGAAAATCTGTTGATGTAAAAATCATATTTATTTTCATTTGGAAGAACCTTGGGAACATCTGGTACCTTCTCATTGTACAGATGAGCAACTTATATGGGTAAGGAGTTACTGACACACCTGTGAAACAGAAATTTATAATCCGGGTTCTGAGGAAGAGGGACCACAGGTAAATGTTCAAATTGAGTAGATATTCTTGATTTGAAAGAAAAATAAAATATTTAACCACATTCTATGAAATTAAATGGCTTAATTAACTGTCTTTCCCATCTCCTGGCTGCTTCCAGAGGGTGGTGGCTAAGACTCAGATCCTTAGAGGAACACTTGCTCTCTCTGGAGGCCATGGATCAGCAGAGCAGACCGTGGCCCCAGCTGCAAGGCTCCCTCTGCCAAGGAAATGAAAGAGCCTATTCACTCTCTACTTCTCCCTCCCCCATGCCAGGCATGGCACCAGCTATAGCCCCCACCATCCTTCTGTGAATGCATGCCTCAATTCTGGAAAGAAATCCTAAGCAACTTGCCCAGGGAGAATTGCTCTTGAGTGAGTGAAAGAATAAACTTTATTATAATTATTAACCACTATTATTTTATTTATGCACAATATCCCTCCTTCCTTCAGAAGGTATGTAAGGGGAGACTTTGTTTTTAAGGGATGGGTATCTGTCCCATCCTCTCCAGACCTCAACATCTTTACAAAGCAATGGGTTGGAGAGTCAGCCCTGGACCTGTGTCTCAGTCATTCCTACAGTGCTGAGTTCACTGCCTTGAACACATTAGGAGGTCCATGAATATTCGGTGAATCACTGAATGGATGTAAAAGAGGAATGAGGGAAACTGGCAATGGAAAGCATAGGGAAATATTCCCATTTGTCAGATGAGGATAAGTTCCTAAGAGTTGAACCCTTTGTTTTGTGCCTTGAGGAGTAAAGATTCTAAGAGTACACAGAGTCATGTTAGGATCGCCCTGGAATAAAGCACAGCAAGCCAGATCCATGTGTGTCTCCCAGTCTGGGCAAAGAGATCTGCATTCTCATGAAGGAAGGTACCTTGGGTTTGGAAATGTTCCAAGTCAGAGTCCAGACAATCTTCAAAACTGGGATGACTTTGGTTCCAGTCGAAAATGAAAACTCAGAGCTAACAAAAAAGGAACAGTGAGATAACAATAGGATTTTGAGACAATTATGTTATATTCCATCATAAACATAGAAGGCATTTGCTAATATCAAAACTATGAGAGCCCAATACCTATTACTCTGAGGAGTATTAGACTCAAGTGTCAGATAAACTTTCTCTTGCAATACTCCTAATAATTCTATTATTTTTCCTACTACCACTTCCATGATAGCTTTTAAGTGACTAAATGAATTAATACAATTTGTTTCTCATTTTGCCTGGGCCTCTTGCTATTTAAAGTCTTAATAAACAGTGAAGTGAAAAATATGTGGACCATTGGAAGAAAAAGAAAAAAAGATGGGAGGCAAATGACTTTGGAAGCAAATCAATAGCTGATTTAACTTAGAAAAAATAGAGTATTTCAAGAACAAATTCTGCGATTTCTTTTTTCTTAATCATCTTATTTGTGCTCAAAAAACTTACATGCAACATATTAAGATTTTATACTTTAGCTTCAGTAATATGCATCCCAGACTTGATGGACATGAGTTTGAGCAAGATTTGGGAGTTGATGAAGGATAGGGAAGCCTGGGGTGTTGCAGTCCATGGGGTTGCAAAGAGTCAGACACGACTGAGAGACTGAACTGAACTAAATAACTGATTGGAAAATTAAAACAAATATCCTTAGTATATTAATAACTTGGACTTGTATAAATATTAAATATCTCTAAGTATTAAATTTAACACATAGTAACCAACTGATTATCTTGACAAGATGTTTTAGGTTCTAACACTTTGATTTGCAAATCTTTTAGGGAAGGCATTTAAATGACATATTAGAAATAACTTTCTATGGGCAAATTCTTAAAAATAAAGACAAGTAAAATATCTTGGATGAGAATCATAAAGATTGTGGGGAGGTAGTGTTTTTGAAACTGAGTCCTAAAACCAAGTTCCCTTACAGAGTTTATGAGTTCCCTTACAGAGTTTAGGCTCTTTATCCAAGATTGCATTCTTTCTCTTGTCCCACCCCTGGTCCCCTCAGGATTAAAGTATTAAAAAAAAAAAAAAGGTGGCGGGGGGGTGGAGATTGAATAAAGCAGGACCCTGTGGGGCCTTAAAAAGTCCATGTAAGTTTTCAGCCTTTTATAGCTAATTTATTTTTGGAACTCAGCTGCATTCCAAAGTTTAGCTGGAAATTGAGTATCATAAATGGGATCAGAACTTTACACATAATAGATACTCAGATATTTGACAGATGCTTTAAAATTGCTGATCCAGAATTCCCATGCAGGCAGGAAGTTAGAATAAAGAGAGAGATATAAAACAATGAGGAAGTATAGAGGTATGCAAGACAAGGGTGTTCGTGGCGGTGGTGGTGTGATTGCAGTGTGATAATTCTGGTGGAGGGATAGGATGAGCTTCCACAGTATTTCTGACATTTGAAACAGATCTGAAAAGCAAAGAATGGTGGAATGCAAAGTCTATCCTAGAACAGCTGAAAGTGTGATATGGCTGGAACACAGATGGGAAGAGAGGAAGGGAAGAGGGCTGAGGCTGAGATGGAAAGTCTGACCAGATTTTATGGAAGGTCTTGGATGCCTTTGTAAAGAGTTTAGATTTATTCTCCAGGCAATATTAAACCTTTTACGTGAAAGAATGAAATGAACAAATTATGTTTTAGAAAACTCTGGTCATAGTTGGAGAAAGAAATGGGTTAGAGAGACTAGACAGAGGAGGCTATTGCAAAAATCCTGGTAAGAAATGACAGTAGTCTGAACTAGGGCGGCGGTTGTGGGAGGTTTAAAGACATTTCAAAAGTAGAATTCACAAGGTTTGGCTCTTGATCCTGTGCAGGGAGTAAAGAAATCAGAGGATGAGACTTCACCTCCAAAACACTGGGCACTGTAAAGTGAGGTGATGTGTCTTTAGTCCACTCATTCCACAAATATTCATCAGCCACCTATTCTATTGCAGGCTTGTGCTAGATTCTGGTGCTAAAGAGGTAAAAAAGTGGGTAGATATTGATAGGCAGTTCCTGGGAGAAGAAACACATGAAGAGATGCGTGGCTTTCTTAGCGATCAATGTTGTCCATTAAGACAACAACAAAAAACATTTGGGGGGAGAACTGGCAAACTGATAAAGATGGAATAGAATAATAATATCACAGTAACATATCCCAGGTTTATAGAATAGTGTATGCACATGTACACACACACGCGCAAACACTAATGTGCCAGAAAAATGGAAAATGTATACACTAAATTATTTATAATGGTTCTTCTCAGATAGTGAGGTGGTGGTCTGGTGGTTCCTATTTAATTTCTTGTGCTTTTTTTTTTTTGCATTTATCTGTATATATTTTTAATTTAACTATGTATTACCCTATGAGCTAAAAATAACTAATAATGCTATTTCTGCTTTGGAAAAAATGATCAAGAGCATTGATAGGTAGTTAAGAGGATAGTAAGACAACAGTCCTGGGAGCAGGAAAGGTGAGTGGAAAGGGGTTGAAAGCTTGGAGAGTGGAGAGAGTCACTAGCAGTTCAGCATCACCTGTAAGAGACAGCCCGGACATCGTGCCTGCAAAAGGTAATAGGGAGGGACTTCCCTGGCAGTCTAGTCGTTGACTTCACCTTCTAATGCAGGGGGTGTGGGTTTGATACCTGGTCAGGGAGCTAAGATCCCACATGCCTTGGGGCCAAAAAAAAAAAAAAACACATAAAGCAGGAGCCTTCAGTAAAGACTTTAAAAAATCTTAATGAATAAATAAAAAGTCAGAAGAAATAGGTTAAAAAAAAGGTAATAGGGAACTAGGTACAGCTCCCAATCAGGAGAAAGACCGGGTCCCATGCACAGATCCATTTAGAGTTAGCATGAACTGAAGGGGGGCTGCTTAGTGTTTGGGAGATCACAGGACCTCCCATGGCAGGAGAACTCTGGTCAAGTTAAATGTTTACCCTTCCTGTGCCTCCTGTACAATGGAAATAAGAATAGCAGCTGCCTTACAGGGGGATGCATCGTGAAACTAACAAAGGTCAGTTTTCAGGACTCTTCACTGTTAGAAGTACTAATGTTGGTTATTGTGATTTCCTTTCTATTTTTTTAATTTTATTTTCTTGTGGTAAGAGCGCTTGACATAAGATCTATCCTCTTAGCAAAATTTTAAGTGTACAACACAGTACTGTTAATCATGGGCACAATGTCTTAAGTAGATCTTTAGAATGTGCTCATCTTGCATAATTTAAACTACTTGTTGATTAACAACTCCCCATTTCCCCTTCTGCCAGCCCCTTGTAAACATCATTCTATTGTCTGACTATGAATTTGACTATTTTGGAATCTCATAGAAGTGGAATTATGTAGTATTTGTCCTTCTGAGACTGGCTTATTTCACTTCTATAATAATGTCTGTCTTCAGGTTTCATCCACGTTGCTCTGTGTTTCAGGGTTTTTTTTTTTTGGTACTTGTACTTTTCTGTTCTTTTTCTTTACAACCCCTAAAGCCATACAAGTTTCAGGCCTCGGGAAACTTGGAGCCGTTTCTGACAAGGCTTAGCATTGCATTCAGGGTGAAATGAGCTAATCTGTGCTGAGTGTGTGACACGTGGTACTTTCCATAGGAGTGTCAGCTGCTTCGATTATGTGGAGGTGGAATATGGATGGTGGGTGTATCTAGGATGATCCCTGAGTATTCTGGCTTGGGCTGCAGCATGCTAATTTCCCATAGAGAGACTATTTAGTTTTAAAATGAAGGAATACTGGTTTAGTTTTGGATATGTTGAAATTTAAAGTGAAGATAAAATATTCAGTGAGTGTACAGAAGGAAGTAGTTCGTGAAATGGTTAGTTAGAGAGCTCAAGAGTTGTTGTCCAGGCTCTAAGTTGTGTCTGACTCTGTGACCCTATGGACTGTAGCATGCCTGGCTCCTCTGTCCATGGGGATTTTTCAGGCAAGAATGCAAGAGGGAGTCGCCATTTCCTTCTCCAAGGGATCTTCTTGACCCAAACCTGTGGGAATCAAACCTGTGTCTCCTGCATCGGCAGGCAGATTCTTTACCACTGAGCCACCGGGGAAACCCAGAGTGCTCAAGAGAGAGGATGTCAATTTGAAAATTATCCAAATACAAAAAAATAGTTAACCTCACAATTATGGATGAGAAGGTCCAGGGAGCAGGTGTAGAATGAAAATTGAAGAGGGCTCAGAACAGAATCCTGGGAGACACCAATCTTTAAGAATGAGTCACATTGTTGTGGTAGTTACACAAATCTATATAATTTCAAAATACTGTGCACTGCCCTCCACCACGGGGTCGCTGAGGGTCGGACACGACTGAGCAACTTCACTTTCACTTTTCACTTTCATGCATTGGAGAAGGAAATGGAAACCCACTCCAGTGTTCTTGCCTGGAGAATCCCAGGGATGGGGGAGCTTGGTGGGCTGCCGTCTATGGGGTCGCCCAAAGTCGGACATGACTGAAGTGACTTAGCAGCAGCAGCCCTCCCCTACAAAAAGAGTGCATATAAAAACTGGTGAAATCCAATTAAGGTCCGAAGTTGAGTTAATAGTACTGTACTGGTGTAAATTTCATTTCTGATCATGCATTATGGTTATGCAAAATGTTATTACAGGGGAAACTTAGGTAAAGAGTCCATGAAATCACTATTTTTGCATCTTCTTTGTTTTTGTTTCAAAATGAGAAAAAGTTAAAAAAAGAGCCTTGACTGCAACAGATTCATTGCAGATAGTGACGGACATACTTTCTTGCCTGGAGAATCCCAGGGACGGGGGAGCCTTGTGGGCTGCCATCTATGGGGTCACACAGAGTTGGACATGACTGAAGCGACTTAGCAGCAGTAGCAGCAGCAGAAGTCGCTCAGTCGTGTCTGACTCTTTGAGACCCCATGGACTGTAGACTACTAGGCTCCTTGGTCCATGGAATTTTCCAGGCAAGAGTCCTGGAGTGGGTTGCCATTTCCTTCTCCAAGGGATCTTCCCAACCCAGGGATCAAACCCCAGTCTCTCGCATTGCAGGCAGACGCTTTACCATCTGAGCCAGCAGGGAAGACTTATTAATAGATAAGGCTGATCCAAAGTTGTTGGATAATTTGGAATAAGATATTGTGTGCTGACACTATTTTATGGCTTTCTTGAGCAGCGATCTCATTTCAGGTTAAGTTCTAAAGAATGCAACCAACTGCACAAGCTAAAACAACTGTGACATTCCTGCTACAGTCTGTCTCAGGTCAACAATAACCCTAAGTCTTTATAGGAACAAAAAGAAAAGAATCTGGTAGAGGCAGAGAAGACTAGAGGGGAAAATTCTAGAAGGGAGTGGATCTAAGAGAGAGAGAAAAACACCTGTTCAACCCAACACTTGGTTTATTCCCAGATATTAAGAAATAGAAACACTTCCATAGAAAAATTAACAAAGAAAAAGTAAACTCAGCTAGTTTTTCTTTGGGGTTGTTGTTGCTTTCAGAAAAATAGAATCATTAATAATCTTTGCGTATGTGCTGTCGCTCAGTTGTGCCCAACTCTTTGCGAACCCATGGACTCTAGCCTGTTGGCCTCCTCTGTTCACAGAATTTTTCAAGCAAGAATGCTAAAGTGGGTTGCCATTTTCCAGGGGATCTTCCTGATGCAGGGATTGAACCTGCATCTCTTGTGTCTCCTGCACTGGCAGGTGGATTATTTATTACTGCACCATCTGGGAAGCCCTGAATCATCTGTGGATGTGTCCTACTCTCACAGATCCTTAGGGATGTAAGGATTGTTTGATTTAGTGCTGTGCTCTCAAAATGTGGTCTATGGACCAGCAACATTGGCATTCTCTGGGGACCTGCCAGAAATACAGAATCTCAGGGCTCCTCCTCAGACCTATGGAATCTGAATCTGGTTTTTTAAAGTCTTCAGAGGAAGGCTTTGCAGTTGAGAGTTCAAGCTGTGCAAGCTGAAGAATTCAAAGCTCTGGTCCAGCCAATCCTGCCCTTCCACCACATTCATAATCATCAATAGAAAATTAGTAAAGAGGGTACTTCCTGCCACCATGGAAGAATAACCTCACATATGCAAAAAAGCAGTGGAATAAGATTAATTTTTAAATTGTCTAGGAACAAAATTGTATGAACTGTGCTCTTTGTGAACTATTAGGTGGAGCCATATTAAAGTGCTTGTATCAGTGCTTGCGTATGGTTCTACACAGCGAACTCGGTGACAGTGAAGGAAAGGGAAGCCTGGCGTGCTACAGTCCATGTGGTCACAAAGAGTCAGACGTGATTTAGTGACTGAACAACAACAACAACCCAATGTTTGCACTATAGTAAAATTTAAAAATGAATTAAAATTTCCTCTGGTGGGGCTCTTTTTTAAAAAATATAAAAGGTTATATGATTCAGGACTTGTATTATTTTGTTGTTGTCAGAAAATTAAGGACTATCTCCCTTAAAAAGACAAATTCTTTTGACCATTTGAGGTTATGCTTAGTTTGACGCATTTTTTTCCAGAAGTTTGAGATAATGCAGATGGTATGCATTATTCAAAAGACTGGAGTATAAATGTACTTTCATTTGAAACCAGTTGTATTATATTAGTATTGAAGCTGATAACATGCAACATTACGAAGTGAATATGCGATATCGCTTCCTAAGTAGCTCAGATGGTAAAGACTCTGCCTGCAATGCCAGAGACTCGGTTGGATCCCTGGGTTGGGAAGATCTCCTGGAGAAGGGCATGGCAACCCACTCCAGTATTCTTGCCTGGAGAATCCCATGGACTGGGGAACCTGGCAGGCTTCAGTCCATGGGGTCACAAAAAGTTGGACATGACTGAGCAACTAACACACATACATACACATGCATTTTAGCTCCATGTTAGTGTGTCTGTGCCTAAAGTAAGTATTAGAGAAATACAGCAACTCTCATGATATTTCTCGGAGAAGGCAATGGCAACCCACTCCAGTACTCTTGCCTGGAGAATCCCGTGGACGGAGGGGCCTGGTAGGCTACTGTCCATGGGGTCTTGAAGAGTTGGACACGACTGAGCGACTTCACTTTCACTTTTCATTTTCATGCATTGGAGAAGGTAATGGCAACCCACTCCAGTATTCTTGCCTGGAGAATCCCAGGGACGGCGGAGCCTGGTGGGCTGCTGTCATGGGGTCGCACAGAGTCAGACACGACTGACGCGAGTTAGCAGCAGCAGCAGCAGTGTGATATTTCTGGGCAGAGTAATCTAATTATAGATTTCCAAGTTGTTAGTGAACTTTTACAGACTGCATGACATCTCAAAATGTTCTTTGTCTATGAAGGTATTAAATAAAGGACTTCAGGGAATAATAGGAAAAGGGTCACTTTGGGTTGAAAGTAGTCTGTTCCAACACAACAATACAAATATAGATGTGAAATTTCAGAACTTAAGGGCAACGGGAGGAGGTGGGCTGTACTCTTGCCACTTTATGTTAAAAAAAAAACAAAAACTTTTTTCATTTGACAAGTTGATTCACTTGCCTACATGGCACAGCATATTTCTTCAAAGATTTTCACAGATCTATAAAATGGAGAGTGGTGCCCACAGGATGGCTCTGAGATGGAAACGGCATAATATATATACAAAGTGCCCAGCACAGTGTGAGGTTCCTGGGAAACACTTAACAGTTGGTAGTTCTCTTACGTGCAGTCCTTCTCCAGTGTCTCCTCTCTCAGTAATGGCACCTGGAGGCACAGCCAGTTGGTTAATCCCCAGTCTGAAAACTATGCTTAATCCCTTTTCCTCCATATCTCCTCTCCACTCCCAAACTCCAGGGAACTTACTCAGTTCAGTTCAGTCACTCAGTCATGCCCGACTCTGCGACCCCATGGACTGCAGCACACCAGGCTTCCCTGCTCATCACCAACTCCCAGAGCTTGCCCAAACTCATGTCCATCGAGTCGGTGATGCCATCCAACCATCTCGTCCTCCCTTTTCCCCTTCTCCTCCTGCCTTCAATCTTTCCCAGCATCAGGGTCTTTCCCAATGAGTCAGTTCTTCACATCAGGTGGCCATAGTATTGGAACTTCAGCTTCAGCATCAGTCCTTTCAATGAATATTCAGGACTGGTCTCCTTTAGGATGGACTGGTTGGATCTCATTGCAGTATAAGGGACTTTCAAGAGACTTCTCTAGCACCAAAGTTCAAAAGCATCAATTCTTCGGTGCTCAGCTTTCTTCACAGTCCAACTCTCACAGCCATACATGTGTGTATATATGTATAATATTAAAATCACCCAAGTAACTGCCAAGTAAAGTAGCTACCATTTATTCAGCATCTATTATGTTCAAAATATTTTTTAAATTTAACAACATCTTAAATAGTGCTTATAATATGCCAGGCACATTTAATTTAATGGAACCATTTTTTCCCTAAGCACTTTACACACAGTAACTCATAAAGTAGTTATTACCATTACCTCGTTTTACTTGTGAGAAAATGGTGATACAGATGGGTAAAGTAAATTTGCCTAAGATCACAGAGCTGACGTGGGGACTCAGAGGTTGAACTCGCGTAGCTGGTTTTAGGGTGTGAGCTCTTAACCACTCCAAACTGCGGCCTCTTTGTAGGGTACAGAGTGTGGCATACATTATCTTTCTTACTGGCCAGGACAGTCCTCCAAAGTAGTTATTGTTATCCCAGTTATGTAAAGGTGAGAACTGAAGCTTTCAGCATAAATTGCCTCTGTTTATGTAGGTAGTAGGTCAGACTGGCAAGGATTCAAGCATAAGCACATTTGATAGTTCATGATTCTATGTTTATTTTTGGAACTAAATTGAAGAAACCCCTGAATTTCTAGTCTTGGTAAAATTTTCTTTACTAGGATGTTTCAGATTCTTCCAAAATATGTTCTTGGGAATCAGATAACCAACGAGACACTACCTTATAGTAGAAAATGCTAACTTAAAAAATATATATATTTATTTTCATTTACTCATTTGGCTGCTCCGGGTCTTATTTGCAGCTTGCAGGATCTTTTAGTTGTGGCATGAGAACTCTTAGTTGTTGCATGCGGGATCTAGTTCCTTGACCAGGGAGCAAACCTGGACCCACTGCATTTGGAGCTCAGAGTCTTAGCCACTGGACCACCAGGAAGGTCCCAGAAATGCTAACATTTTAAAGTCAAAACTTCCGGTTTCAATTGTAGTCTACCACTTACTAGCCTTGAGATTTAGAACATATTACTGAATGTTAATAAACCTCATTCCATACTGTTTGGGAGAATTCAAAGATATAATAAGGAAACTACTCATACTGAAATATGGTAGTAGAAAATGTCAATTTCAACAAAGTAATTCTGAAAACAATCTTTGGGAATCTTGGCTTTGTCAGGTACTTGCTGTGTGGTTTAGAATATATTATATAAACCTTCTGAGCTTCCATTTCTTCATCTGACAATTGCCTTCTTATTCCTGGTTCATAGAAGGTGAAATAAAATGAAGTAGGTAAAATGGCCAGTAGGGGACCTTCCACAGAATTGGTCTACACAAAAAAGATATTTATTACTATAGCCCCAAATTTATTTTTTCAAAAAATTTAACAGAAACTTTTTATTTGAGTTAATCAAATTCCAAAAACTCTTAAATTACTCTGAAGGAGTAATTTATAGACCCTGAGAGTAGGCTTAATATATATACACAGTTTTCTATGGACTGGTTTAAACGTGATTTTGTTCGCATTTTAATTTCTGTTACTTTAGAACTGCCTAAGAAGCACCCTGCTGTTACAATCAAGCCTTGTGACGAAATAAAGATCAGTGATGCTTAGTTATGCTGTGAGCTGACAACACAGGGACTTGTCTATATGCAAATTAAACTAAAGAAATGTTTTAGATGGCAGAACTGGCTCTTTTAAAAGAAATAAGCATCCTCAAGATCACCTTCTATCCAGAATATGATTTTGTAAAAGCCAATAACTTTGTTGTTGGTAATAAGTGTTCCAGAAAAACTGGGACTGTAGGAAAAGAAAATAATCCAAATTTATTGGATTTCTTATCTTCACATATTAATTATGACACCAAGTCATTGCAGCTGTATTATAGGAAGATGAATATTGTTTAAAGGTTGCATTACTTTAGGAAAAGAAACTTTATTTTTAAAGCAACATCACCAGTTAGAAATCCAAACATGCAAAAAAGACTAAGAAACACAGGCTGTTCAGGAAATAAATATGATTGAACAATAAAGAAAGAATTTCTGGATGGAACTGTTTGAAGTTTTTAACTGTAAAATGTAATCCTTGGTGTATTTTTACAAAATTTCAAAAAATAGTAGACCTTTTTTCCCCCCATGAATAGCATCTTTTCTTCTGAACTCTCTGTGAACTGATGCATTCAAATCTGTGTCCAGTATTGTGTCATCTGCTGTAACATCAGTTTTGGGGACAATCAGGCTAGGATGGATCTGCCCCAAGTAATGAAAGTGCTGAGGATGGAATTTCTGGACCTAGATCTTTCCATTCAAATTGCCTGAATATTGCCAGAAAAGACTTAGCTGTTCTATAAGGGGAATCCCCCCAAGACAATCAAGGATGTCCAATAATGAATTCCTGGTGTTCAGTGGATTTTAGTAGCAACTCATTGCACAGTTTTTTTTTTTAATTTTAAACCAATTCAACATAATTCAGATTTATACAGTTTTCACAGAAGAGTAGGATACAAATTCTATTCAAGTGCCATATACTATAAACTAGGAGGCACTGGAACATATCCAGGGACATAAAACAAGGTGCAAAAATTGCATGGTCTAAAGGTACTAAAGTCAGAGTCTATTCTCTTAACGCTGTGGAATTATGGTAGAAATCAATATCAAAATATATTTGAAAACAGCTCACATATTCTCAAGTGCAATGTGGCATTTACCAAGAGAGATCTTTGATTTAGTCATTGAAAGTCTCAATAAAGTTCAGTGCAGTTCAGTGCAGTCGCTCAGTCGTGTCCGACTCTTTGCGACCCCATGAATCGCAGCACGCCAGGCCTCCCTGTCCATCACCAACTCCCAGTGTGACTCCGACTCACATCCATCGAGTCAGTGATGCTATCCAGCCATCTCATCCTCTGTCGTCCCCTTCTCCTCCTACCCCCAATCCCTCCCAGCATCAGAGTTTTTTCCAATGAGTCAACTCTTCGCATGAGGTGGCCAAAGTACTGGAGTTTCAGCTTTAGCATCATTCCTTCCAAAGAAATCCCAGGGTTGATCTCCTTCAAAATGGACTGGTTGGTTAGAAGACTGAAAAAACCAAGAGGGGGTGATTGCAGAGAAGAAACCATTTAAATGAGAAAATTAATATGAAAGATAATTTTAAAACTCCAGGCATTTGGAAATTAAATGTCCACTTTTGAATGATGAGTGTATTTATGAAGCCATAATAAGGAAAATTAGAACAGTATAGAAATGTATAGTAACAGTATAAAAATGAAAAGAGAATTTACTAGAATTTGTTGCAGGCTACTCAATGCAACTGAATACAATGCAGAATCTTGAATAAGATATGAGAACAAATAATGGACACTAGCATGACATTTTGTGAAATTTAAACAAAACTCTGTACTTTAGTTAATAACACTGTATATCATATTTATTTCCTGTTCTTTTTTTTTTAACAACTGTATTTATATTCTCAGAACTGGATTAGAAGTTTTAAGCCTCATTCAAAATTTTTTTTGAAAATCACTAAGATGATAAGCTTTCTAGACTTTTAGCAGTAATACTAGATGCCAGAATACATGGAACTATATCGGTTTTGAGTCATCACACATTTTTCTTCTCAGCTTCCGCATAGGTGATATACTCAAGAAGGAGAAGGGGCTAATATACAGCTAGCCAACCAGCACTAAAGATACCCTCTTCCCTTTATGCTTGTTATCCCTAATTACACAGAACTTGGAAGACCTTTACACATGTACGTGGAGTACTTAAATATAACCACCATTTTTGCTATGCAGAAAATGAAACAACTTCACTGTTTTATCAAGGGGTTCTCTCATATTCCACGCACAGGTTTCTCCTACAAAAAGACAAACAGTGTTTAAATAGAAGTTTACACTTCGTATGTATCCTTGATGGTCTTAGACTGAAGGGTGCTGACATTTCCTTTGAGCCTCCATCTCCACCTCTTGTAGAAAATCCGACACTCTCATCCAAATGTCCAGACATTCCCAAGGCATTCACAGTCTACAGGACACTTCTGTTTCTGAGATTATGCCTTCCCTAGTTTAGTTCTGTTCAGCATCAATTGTATATTTGTCTTGTTCTGGACAGTGTAAGCAAGATGGATATTGAAATTTTAGAGAAATTTCCCAAAATTTGTAGTTCAAATTAAACAAAAACAAAGCACAATGCATTTCGTTTCTTTCTTTCCTTTTTTGGTAAACTACACTAAGGATTCAGGAAATTTAGGTTTATTGATCACAAATCAAAATAGAATCAAATGCAATATGAGGTAAATTTTTTTTCTTTTGAGTTTTTTTGTCAGTCTACTGGGTTGCTTGCCTTCTCCTCTCTTCTGAATGTGCACTGCTTCTCATTCTTCACTCCACTTGCTGCCAATCTCTGCTCATTTCTAATCTAGTAACAGTATTACAAAATGCTTTGGGTATTCTTTCATTTATTTGTCTCTTATTTGCCTGTGTCCTTAGGAACTCATGTGTACTTGCTCAGTAGCTTCAGTCATGCCCAACTCTTTGCAACCCTATGGACCCTAGGTAGGCCACCAGGCTCCTCTGTCCATGGAATTCTCCAGGCAAGAATACTGGAGGAGGTTGCCATGACCTCCTCCAGGGGATATTCCCGCCCAGGGATGGAACTTGCATCTCCTGCATTATACCTCTGAACCACTTGGGAAGCCTCTCTAAGTGGCTTACTGAAGCCCTGCAGAGTAAGAACTCTAGTGTCTTGTGTTAACCCCCACCCTACTATGCATATTTTATTGTTTAGTCATTCAGTCATGTCTGACTCTTTGTGACCCCATGGACTGTAGCCCGCCAGGCTTCCCTGTCCTTCTTCATCTCCCAGAGTTTGCTCAAACTCCTGTCCACTGAGTCAGTGATGCCATCCAGCCATCTCATCCTCTGTTGTCCCCTTCTCCTCCCGCCTTCAGTCTTCCCCAGAATTGGGGTCTTTTCCAATGAATCAGCTCTTTGCATCAAGTGGCCAAAGTATTGGAGCTTCAACTTCAACATCCATCCTTCCAGTGAATATTCAGGACTGATTTCCTTTAGGACTGACTGGTTGGATCTCCTTCCTGTCCAAGGGACTCTCAAGAGTCTTCTCCAGCACCACAGTTCGAAGGCATCAGTTCTTTGAGTTTTTCCAAGATATCAATTCTTCGGCGCTCAACGTTCTTTATGGTCCAACTCTCAACATCCATATATGACTACTGCAAAAACCATAGCTTTGACTATATGGACCTTTGAGAGTAAAGCAACATCTCTGCTTTTTAACAGAGACATATATTTATACACATGCTCCTGCTGCTGCTGCTAAGTTGCTTCAGTTGTGTCCGACTCTGTGCAACACCATAAATGGCAGCCCACCAGGCTCCCCCGTCCCTGGGATTCTCCAGGCAAGAACACTGGAGTGGGTTGCCATTTCCTTCTCCAATGCATGGAAATGAAAAGTGAAAGTGAAGTTGCTCAGCCATGTCTGACTCTTCTCAACCCCATGGACTGCAGCCTACCAGGCTCCTCCGTCCATGGGATTTTCCAGGCAAGAGTACCAGAGTGGGGTGCCATCGCCTTCTCCGATTTATACATATAAATATATAGAAAATAAGGTACTTTACTGAGCATTCATTAACCTCTTTATAATATAAAAATTATCAACTTGATCAGAGCAAAGCCAAATCAAGTTAGTAAGAAATGTTAAAAGAATTGTTTTCTGTAGCTTAATTAATAGGTTCTTTTAAAAAGATATTTATGTATTTGCTAAAGAAACCAACTAAAGATCCTCTAGAGAAGGAAATGGCAACCCACTCCAGTATTCTTGCCTGGAAAATTCCATGGATAGAGGAGCCTGGTGGGCTACAGTCCATGATGTGGCAGAATCGGACATGACTGAGCACACACCCATGCAGGCATCCTTTCGTGTCTGATGACTGGAATCATTTGAAATAGATTTGCTTCTAGCCCCATATATTTCAAATGGTGTTTCTCTTCCATCAGTCTTTTGATGCTCTGTACTGTAGGACACGTTCATAGAGCAATATGACCCTTCAGTTCAGTTCAGTAGCTCAGTCATGTCCGACTCTTTGCGACCCCATGAATCGCGCAGCACACTAGGCCTCCCTGTCCATCACCAGCTCCCGGAGTTCACTCAGATTCACGTTCATCGAGTCAGTGATGCCATCCAGCCATCTCATCCTCTGTTGTCCCCTTCTCCTCCTGCCCCCAATCCCTCCCAGCATCAGAGTCTTTTCCAATGAGTCAACTCTTCGCATGAGGTGGCCAAAGTACTGGAGTTTCAGCTTAAGCATCATTCCTTCCAAAGAAATCCCAGGGCTGATCTCCTTCAGAATGGACTGGTTGGATCTCCTTGCAGACCAAGGGACTCTCAAGAGTCTTCTCCAACACCATAGTTCAAAAGCATCAATTCTTTGGAGCTCAGCTTTCTTCACAGTCCAACTCTCACATCCATACATGACTACCCTTAGCTGGCATCTTTATGTTAAATGGCAACAGATAAGCCAGCAGAATAGGAATTTTCCTGAAAGTCAGTGCTACAGCAGGATGGCTAGCAATAACACAATCACACACAGAAGCAACTACAAACATATCTCATAATTGAATGCACATTGACAGCACTAAAGCCTATGATTGTGTGGATCACAACAAAGTGTGGAAAATTCCTAAAGAGATGGGACTACCAGACCACCTTAACTGCCTCCTGTGAAACCTGTATGCAGATCAAGAAGCAGCAGTTAGAACCAGACATGGAACAACAGACTGGTTCCAAATTGGAAAGGAATATGTCAAGGCTGTATATTATCACCCTGCTTATTTAACTTATATGGAGAGTACATCATGAGAAACGCTGGGCTGGATGAAGCAGAAGCTGGAATCAAGATTGCCAGGAGAAATAGTAATAACCTCAGATATGCAGATGACACCACACTTATGTCAGAAAACAAAGAGGAACTAAAGATCCTCTTGATGAAAGTGAAAGAGGAGAGTGAAAAAGTTGGCTTAAAGCTCAACATTCAGAAAATGAAGATTATGGCATCCGGTCCCATCACTTCATGGCAGATAGATGGGGAAACAGTGGAAACAGTGGCTAACTTTATTTTTACTGCAGATGGTGATTGCAGCCATGGAATTAAAAGATGCTTACTCCTTGGAAGGAAAGTTATGACCAACCTAGACAGCATATTAAAAAGCAGAGACATTACTTTGCCAACAAAGGTCCGTCTAGTCAATGATATGGTTTTTCTAGTAGTCATGTATGGATGTGAGAGTTGGACTGTGAAGAAAGCTGATGCCGAAGAATGGATGGTTTTGAACTGTGGTGTTGGAGAAGACTCTTGAGAGTCCCTTGGACTGCAAGGAGATCAAACCAGTCCATCTTAAAGGAAATCAGTCCTGAATATTCATTGGAAAGACTGATGTTGAAGCTGAAACTCCAATACTTTGGCCACCTGATGGGAAGAACCAACTCATTAGAAAAGACCCTGATGCTGGAAAAGGCTGAATGCAGGAGAAGGGGACAGCAGAGTATAAGATGGTTGGATGGCATCACTGACTCAATGGACATGAGTTTGAGCAAGCTCTCGGAGATGATGAAGGCTAGGGAAGCCTGGAGTGCTGCAGTCCATGGGGTCGCAAAGAGTTGGGCACAACTGAATGACTGGACAACAACAACAACAACCACCAACTCCACTTCTCCTTGAAAGTGAAAGTGTAAGTTGCTCAGTTGTGTCCAACTCTTTGAGACCCCATTGACTGTAGCCCACCAGTCCATGGAATTCTCCAGGCAAGAATACTGGAGTAGATAGCTATTCCCTTCTCCAGGGACCCATGGATGAAACCCAGGTCTCCTGAATTGTGGGTAGGTTCTGAGCTACCAGGGAAGCCCTAGATTACAAATGTGCTGCAGTCATGTAAACACCAAGGACAGGAAGGGAAGTCAGTGATCTTAACTGATTGTGACTAAAATCTTTTTTCTTTCTGCAAATTTTAGTAAAACATACAGGTGAGCACATATCAAGTGCTGCCGTGGAAGAAGCCTGTGCAAATAGCCTGTGCAAATAAAGGACCTTAATAGTTAACCAAATAACCCACATATGGTGATCACTTAAAATAGACTGGTAATGTTTAAAGGGCTACAAAATTAATCAAGTTATACAAGATAAAACACAGAAAAACTTTAATATGTTTAGTTTTTGTGGATTTTCAGTAAGGCAATTAAAACCCACCTTATTGAGAGTGTCAATTCTGCCTTAACAGCATAAGACACTCTGCAGACCACTCCCCCAAAAGATCTGAAATCACAAGAACAGAGAGAGTTTGTGGTATTTAAATCAAGAGTCACTCCCTCCTTCCCTCTGCCCTCCCACCCTTTACTCTCCCACTTCCCAGACCTAGGAGTGCTTCCCATGCCACTGCTAGGTGTGGGCTCCCTCTCCCCACACCTGGCAGTGGGGGGGCTCTCTGTCTAGGAGGGTTAGGGGCACCAGCGTTCCTCCTGCCCCAGTTATCTGTTGCTGAAGCTGAGTTCTGAGTGAGTGTGGCAGTGACGTGGGGGTTCCCCCCTTGTGCCCAGCCACCACTAGAGGTGTTCAGGCACTCCCTTGAATGTGGCATTACTAAGGATACTGGGACCTCAGTGGTACCAGATGGTCTGTGTTAATAAAGTCTTTTTGCTGTTCTTCCCAGAAACTGAGGAGGTAAATAACTATTATTACTTGGAGACAGATATTTTGGCTGTCAAGTGATTTTCAGTTTTTTAATTAAAAAAAACGGAATAAGGATCCATTGGAGTAAAATACAGATTTGCATGATGTATCATAGTGATATGTGGCATAAGATTAGATAGTTTAAAGAATTGAATGACGATGCTGTTATAAAATTCCTTCTGTTAATTTTATTTTGTTTATGCAGGCAGTTTCTCAAGCTTTACATTTTTAAATATTAAAATTAGGATAGAATTGATGCTAAATCCTGTCCCATTCTAAAAATAAATGAGTCATCCACAAATGTATGAATTAATTGAAGAAGTCTCTATGAACTTATCAGGGTATATTTCCAATAAATATATACTCTTTGTTCAATAAATGTTTGTCCACAGGTATAATACATATAATATAGATAATTGTAATAGTCAATCAGGGAGTTGTTATTTTTTTTCTGGCTGCACCCTGCAGCTTGTGGAATCTTAGTTCCCCAACCAGGGACTGAACCCAAGCCCTCAGCAGTGAGAATGTGAAGTCCTAACCGCTGGATCACCAGGGAATTCCCCAGGAGATAATTTTAAACTGTTTCATATATAATTTAAATATCATAAAATTCACTCATTTTAAATATGCAATTCAAGTGAATTTCATTGTACTTACAGAGCTGTACAACCATCATCACAATCTAATTTTAGAACATCTTCATCACCCTAAAGGAAAAACCACCTGTCCATTTACAGTCAATTCCATTACCAAGCCCAGCCCTTGGCAACCAATAAATCTACTTTCTGCCTCTTTATATTTGCCTTTCAAAGAAAAATCATTGAAAAAGAAATTTATGTTCATGTCTGGCTTCTTTCACTGAGCATAATGTTTTTGAGGGTCATCCACGTTGTGGAAACTTTGGGAATAGAATATTTCATTGTAGTGATATACTGCATTTTCAAAGATCAGTTCATCAGTTGATTGACATCTGGGTTGTTTCACTTTGGGGCTGTTTTAAATAAGGTTGCTATGAACATTTCTGTCAAGTCCTCTTGTGTACTTTGCATGTGTGCACAAGTATTTATATTATTGTTTGTATTATATGTAAACTATTTCCAGAACTAGACAGAATTCAACATCCTATTTCAATTTTAATATTTATAGATATGAAAACTGAGAAACTCTAGCCACCTAAACACACTATTAATAAATATGTAAGTGTGGAAAGAGTTTTATAACAGCAGCATCTCCCAATATTTTGAACCAAGTAAAATGGAAACATATGTCTATAGAATTTCACCTATAAGAGGAGTTTCTAGGTCATATAGTAATGGTTGCTGCTGCTGCTGCTAAGTCCCTTCAATCGTGTCTGACTCTGTGCGACCCCACAGACGGCAGCCCACCAGGCTCCCCCATCCCTGGGATTCTCCAGGCAAGAACACTGGAGTGGGTTGCCATTTCCTTCTCCAATGCATGAAAGTGAAAAGTGAAAGTGAAGTCGTGCCCGACACTTTGCGACCCCATGGAGAGGCAGCCTATCACGCTCCTCTGCCCATGGGATTTTCCAGGCAAGAGTACTGGAGTGGGCTGCCATTGCCTTCTCCGATCGTAATGGTAAGTCTATGTATAACCTTTTAAGAGACAAACTTTTTCAAAAAATGACTGCATCGTTTTACATTGCTACTAGTAATGCATGAGGTTTGAATTTCTCCACATTTTTGTAGGACACTAGTTAGTGTCTTTTTATTACAACCATTCTAGTGAGTAAGTAACAGCATCTCATTATGTTTCTGACTTGCATTTCCTGAAAGACTAATGACATTGAGAATCTTTTCATGGACAGTTGTATATCTTTGGAGAAATACCTATTCAAATCTTTTGCCCACTTAAAATTTTATTACTTAACTTGTTGATTATTAGGTTATAACTAACCTAATAACTTTCATATGCTTGAAATACAAGTAAAATATGATGATTCGAAAATATATTCTCAATCTGTAGGTTGTACTTTTGATTTCTTGATGGTGCCTTTTGAAGAGCAAATTGTTTTAATTTTGATGACATACAATTTAACTTTTTTTTTCTTTTTATTGCTTATATTTTGGGGATAACCAGAATAAATATCAGGGTAAAATTTCATCAAGTGATATGGAAACATGAAAGTGAAAGAAAGTGAAGTCGCTCAGTCATGTTCGAGTCTTTGCGACCCAGTGGACTGTAGCCCGCCAGGCTCCTCTGTCCATGGGATTCTCCAGGCAAGAATATTGGGGTGAGTTGCCATTGCCTTCCTTCTCCAGGGGATCTTCCCAACCCAGGGATCGAACCTGGGTCTCCTGCATTGCAGGCAGATGCTTTATCCTCTGAATCACTGGGGAAGCCCCATGGAAATATGAGTTTAAGGCAAAAAGGAATGGGTATTTCCCTAGTGGTTCAGTGGCTAACTCTCTGTGCTCCCAAATCAGGGGGCACAGGTTTGATCCCTGGTCAGGGAACTAGATCCCATGAGCCACAACAAAAGATCCTGTCTGAGATCTACAGGATCTACAACTAAGACCTGGTGCAGCTAAATAAATAAATAAAAAGAAGAAAAGGAATGGTGTAACATTTTCTCCTATTAAAGAAATGCTTGTCTATATAGTTTTAAAAATTGATGATGATATAAAACTATCTGGTATTTAGGCTCTACTGGCTACAATTAAAAATTATGTATCTCTTACTTTAGGATGTCAACTTACTAGAAAACAATTTGTATCCTTTACAACTCTTCAGGTGAAGGTGAGGTGAAGTCGCTCAGCCCTGTCCGACTCTTTGCGACCCCGTGGACTGTAACCTACTATGCTTCTCCAGGCAAGAATACTGGAGTGGATTGCCATTTCCCTCTCCAGGGGATCTTCCCTGGCCCAGGGATCGAACCCGGGTCTCCCGAATTGGAGGCAGATGCTTTAACCTCTGAGCCACCAGGGAAACTCTTTAAGTGAGATGAAAATTTTTGATGCTCAATCAAAAATGAGGGAGACGGTTCCTAGTCACAGTTTTTCAGAATTCTTTTTAAGGTGTATAAGAGGAAAATCATTTAAACCCACTGTATTAATGTATACACCCCCCCCCCCCCATAGGTTTTCTCTTTGGGATGGATGGCTGTTATCTTTCTGAGATTTCAGAGAACTATTAATACCAAATGGAACTACCAAATTTTAAACTTAAGAGCCTCCTCCAATAGTCATCCAATATTTCCCATCATTAATTTTGACTGAAAGAAAGTGAAAGTCGCTCAGTGGTGTCCAATTCTTTGCGATGGAATTCTCCAGGCCAGAATACTGGAGTGGGTAGCCTTTCCCTTCTCCAGGGGATCTTCCCAACCTAGGGATCGAACCCAGGTCTCTCGCATTGCGGGCAGATTCTTTACCAGCTGAACCATAAGGGAAGCCCAATTTTGACTGAACGGAGTAACAATTCATCTGGAATTAAGTCACTGCCATTCTCAAACAAGTCACTTAGTTAGTCTTATGAGCTCAGGGTACCATATATATATATATATATATATATATATATGTATATACACACACATAGTTTTTAAAGGCAAGTCTATTCAAGACTGTAAAATCTTCCATCTGCAGACAGAAGACAAACATACAATCTAAAAGTTTCAAGATTTAAGTTTTATACTAGGCTCTTACTAAAGACTATTGCCCTGGAGACAACCTCTTAGATAATTTTGAAGAACTGCTCTGAAGAATCAGAGAGAAACCAGAATATGTAGTTTTGTGGAGTGTTTTCCCCTTAAGGGGAAAAAAAGTGGAGCTTCAAAAGATTACTGCTAATCACAAAGAACAGATTATCTAAAGTTCATGATCTCAGTCCCTTTCTCTATATCAGAAGATGCAAGAGTCTGGGTTCATTAATCTTTAGATAGGTATCTTCACTATCTAGACCAGTAACAAGCACAGACCTGCTGCTGTGTTTTTCCCCATCCTAAACTCGCCTGGGGCTCATGTGCGGGGGCAGGGCCGGCTGCACTGGCTTGATCCTTGCAGAACTGGAAAATCAGGCAACATTCCCTGTCCACGCACGGAAACTATCTTATTAACTTTAAATAACTTCTAAAGAAGCGTATGTTTACTTTGATTTTCCCCTTTTGACTTTCCATAAACATAAATGGAATCAGCACATTTGCTATTTAACCTTAGGCGTCACGAACTTAACATTTTCTTTCTTTTTTTTTTTTTTTAACCATGCTGTTGCTACAAACTTTTTGCACACACGGCTCCCCCTAACCATCAACCCTCAACGCCCACCGCTCTGGACCACTCCCTCCCGGCCTGGGGTCCGCCAGAGACTAAGAGACTGCGCAAGCGCCGGACCGTCGACGTGGCCGGCAGACCCTAGTTCGGGAGTCCGCGCTGAGTCCCTGGCTCAAGTGGTTCTCCTCCGGCCTTCGGCCCTTTATCTTTTTCTCCTCCTAGAGTTTGACGGTGACTCAGACGTTCCAAGTGGACTGACGTCGCCCCAGAGGCCATTTAGAAGGTCTGAGCGGACAAAACTGAGGCAGGGAGGGCGGGGGACGAGTCCGCGCGGCAGCGGGCCCGCGTGGGCGTCACGTGAGGGCCGAGCTGCGGGGGCCGCGCGCTCGGGTCACGCGGGAGCCGCGCCGGCGGGCGGGGCGGCGCGGCCGTGACGTGGTGCGCTCCGCAGCGCGCGCCTCCTCAGGCTTTGTCAGCCCCGGCGTGCGGGGCTCCGGGACGCGCGGGCCAGTCCGCGCGAAGCGCTGGGGGCCGGCGGCGGTGGCACCGCGTCTAAGGGAGCGGACTCTGCGCTGCGGCCGAAGGGCCGGGCGGTCTGGCAGGCACAGGTGGGGCGGCGGCCGGAGGGAGGGAAGGAGTCGCCCCTGCGCGGACCCCACCCCCGCAAAGGCGGGCGGGTGGCTCGGCGCCCCGGGCCCGCGGCGCGCTGGCCGGGCGGGAAGGGCCTAGAAGGCCTCGGGCCCCCATCCAGGTCTCAGAGATGGAACTTTCGTGGAAGGGAGCGGTTTTGGGAGGGATTCGTTGGAGAAGTTCTTAGTTAACCTTCACCTCCTGTATCTACGGCACCTTCGAGTTCGCTACGCCCCCTCCCTATTTACTGTTGGGTTGGAGGGCGCCGCCTGGCCCCCTCGGGTGGCGGTCCTCCCGGAGCATCTGTGGACCATTCTGGCTTCCCCACCCCCGCTGTTTACCGATTATTCACCCTCACCCGGCGCTTACAGCTTAGTGAAAGTTCCGAAACCTTTCTTTACAGAAAGTCAGCCACATGGGGGTGGGTAGCTCGCGATTTTACTCCTTCGAAAACAGTTGTTCGTGTTTTAGCGGGGGTGGGGGGGGGCGGTACTGAGCACTGCAGAAGATCCCTCCGACTTAATTTCTCTGGCTGGAGAAAGTTGCTCTTGGAATGCGCAGTTTCGTGACACGGCATTATTGCGTTACTGTAGGGCTGGCCCAGTTCTCCACTCTTAATTGTAAATGAATTGCTTTACTCTGTCTCTTGAGGATGCTCGAGATTTGCTTTATTGCACTGTAATTTAATGAGCTTGTCTTCATTGTTGTTTGCCTCTGAAATGCGTAGCCTTAAATGTTTAGGAATTCAACAATTTTCTTTGAAATTTCCTAAAGTAAAAGTAATGAGAAGGCCCCCCCTGCCATTATAAGTGGAGGTACTTTTTGTTTCGCTTTTACATTAGCAGACTTAAGTTGGTGACTTTATGTGAAACGTATTTGGAATAAGAAGCTCTTATCTCTTGTGCTCTCTCTTATCTGGGAGGCTTTGTGAAATGTCACTATATATAGTTCCTCTAGCAAGTGAAAATAGGGCGAGTTGCTACAGAACGCAGTTACTTGGGGAAAGTTCCTGCTCCTTTTGTTTGTTAGCTTGGTTTTATTTTGTAAAGGGCCAGATGGGTGGGCATCCCAACAGCTTCTGCTTCTCCTCCTTCTCAGGAGATGAATGGTTATATTATTAAAGACTTCTTGTGATATTGATTGTTAGCATGATTGTTACTACTTTTAGTGTTTATGCTGCTGCTGCTAAGTCACTTCAGTCATGCCCGACTCTGTGTGACCCCATAGATGGCAGCCCACCAGGCTCCCCCATCCCTGGGATTCTCCAGGCAAGAACACTAGAGTGGGTTGCCATTTCCTTCTCCAATGGATGAAAGTGAAAAGTGAAAGTAAAGTCACTCAGTTGTGTCTGACTCTTCGCGACACCATGGACGGCAGCCTACCAGGCTCCTCCATCCATGGGATTTTCCAGGCAAGAGTACTGGAGTGGAGTGCCACTGCCTTCTCCAAGTGTTTATGAGATTGAACTAATAAAGACAAAGTGTTTGGTTCAGAATTGAACTTCTTTGCTCCTAGTGTTTTTTTAAAGCGCACTTGAGCGCGCGCGCGCTCGCACACACACACTGTTTTATCAAATAAATGCATTTTACTTTTATTAGAACGTTTGAAAAATAAGTTAAATGCGCCATTGGTATCTGGAGCCAGGTTTTGATTTGTGATTGAAGATGAATGTAGTGGTGTAGATATTGTTTTATATTTGATTAACGTTTCAAAGACTTTTTCTGTTCTCAACTTTAAAAATTAAAGTGTGAAGTCATGTAACAATAGTTTTTATCTTTTCAAGACACTTGATGAGCACTTGACTCTGGTTAGGGGTAGGATAGACTTCTTTGTTTTAAGTCACCATCGTATAGTCCTTTTTTCTGTGAAATGCATCTTCTCAGAGAGTACTGAGAAAAAGCAAATCCTGTAACAACCACAGAATAAAAATGTAATATTTTAGTAGAAAGTTTCTTCTTTCTGTGATGAGATTACCAAGTACATTTCATCCTTTAGATCTCCAGGCTGTCACTGCCATATATATATATATATATATAGTTTCCCTCTTCAAAGTGAAGAAGACAGCAAGGAAGGCTCTTCAGCAGCAGCTGACCCATGGAACCACCCCCGCCCCACACACACACACACACATGGACGTGTGCACACACACCTGTCTTCCCTGTGAATAGCACCTCCCCTGCCTTCCTCCAGTGACACATTATTTAGGAAATCTTTCAGCTCCCTGTGTGAAATAAGTTTTTAAATAAAGACATTTGCAAGGTAATACTGCTTCTACCTAGGGTTCCTTTATTGTGCATTCTTTCTGTCTTCAAATGCTATCTACCCTTTAAGACTTAAGCCTGAAGTCTAAGTAACTGAAACACTTGAGTTACCCTTCACACCTCCTTCACTCTGCTCACTTGTTCATATAGCAGGAGGTTTAGTTTTGGAGTCAGACAGGTCATTTTCTTGACAAATACCTATTGAGCCTGACTCTTTGAATCTATCTCTTCCATTTACCACCTCATTGACTAGTCCTTGAGCAAGCTGCTGAGTATTTGTTAAACATTTTCTAAATCAGAACAACCCTCCAAGGATATGAGGAGTAAATGGAGCATGTAACAGCGCCAAGCATATCCAGAGAGCTTAATAAAAGGTAGTAAATTACGGTGCTTCTAAGTGTCACAGACCATTTTTGTCTCATGTTTGCAGTATAATATCATAGTGAGTGGATTTAAAACTGTGTTTTTAATTTACTTGTGAACCAAAATAATTTGTGTAAAACAATTCCACTTGCATAGGTTTAAGTTGGTTTATAATGTTTTGCATTATACTCTCAGGTGGTTGGAAAGGATGCAGTATCCCACATAGTATAGATACATTTTAATATAAAATTGGTTCATCACTCCTAACTGTATCTCATGGGGTATAATATATACATCACCATCAGGTTTTAAAATATATGCTATTTTACGTGGTTCCTTTTCTTGAAATTGTATTTTGATTTTAATTACTTCTACTTGTACCCACTCCTGAGTATTCTCTTAATGTCATTTATTTATACTCAAAAGCTTTTTATTTTCTGTCATACATGTCTTTAATAAAAATACTTGTGTAAGTTGAAACTTAAGTTTTAAAATTTTTCTTTGACTATAGCTCTAGGAGTTACTTTCCTTCTGGATTGAATTATTAGAAGTAGTAATAGAACAGCATAATACCCGATGGATTTTGATAAAGGATAATTCAATATAAAAATGGAATTTTAGTGGAAATTTATATCTTAAGGAGATGAATAGTTGGAGTCATGCCTAAAATTGAAATTGACACCTGTGACTTTTGGGCTGTTTCATTCTACCATGAATTCTGCCTTTGCATGCTGGGAAATATACCATAGTAAAAACAGAAATAGGAGTGTGGTATACTTGGTAAAGTTTTGCAAACTGGGAAGACTGTGAAAGGAGCTTGAAAGAGGAAAAGCAATAGCATGATAGCTAAACTGCAGGTCTGTTGCCCATAGGTCAGTTTTAGTCAGGAGGGATCTGAAAGCCTTTTTCTTAAAATTGTATATGTTGTTGTTACATGTTCCTTGACAAATCTTCATGTTCCCCTAGGTACACAGTCCCTCATTTAAAGACCATTTGAGCTGTGGTTGTCAACAGGGGATGATTTTGCAGCCAGGGTACGTTTGGCAATGCCTGGAGATTATTTTTTTAAATAACTTTACTTATTTATTTTTTAAATGTTTGGCTGTGCAGAGTCCTTGTTGCTTCGCTGGCATTTCTCGAGTTCCTGCTGTGACTTCTCTTGTTGCAGAACATGGGCTCTAGGGCACTTGGGCTTCAGTAGTTGTGGTTCCCAGGCTCTAGAGTATAGGCTCAGTTGCTTTGCCTCAAGTGGGATCTTCCCAGATCAGGGATCAAACCTGTGTCTCTTGCATTGGCGGGCAGATTCTTAACACTGAGCCACCAGGGAAGCCCTGGAGATATTTTTGATCGTCATGTGGTGCGTAGAGGGGGTCGCTGCTTCTGGCACCTAGTAGATAGAGATCAGAGTAGGGATAAACATCCTCCAGTGATCAGGACAGCCTCCGATTACAAAGAATTTGCCAGCCCAAAATGTGAGTCCACCTGAGATTGAGAAACCCTGATTTAGAGGATTCGTTTTGGAGTCAGACTATCTAACTCTGTAATCTAAGGCAGTGGGTTAGTAAATTCTTTTTTTAAAGTGCCAGATAGTAGATGGTAAGATGTTTTAGGCTTGTGGGCCACATATAACCTCTGTTGGATATCCTTGTTTTTATAACCTTTTAAAAATATGAAAGTAATTCTTAGCTCCAAGGTCTTTCAGAAACATGTGATCTAAAGCAGTTATGGCCTTTAAACCTCAGTTTTCTTCCTTGCAAAGTACTGGTAACAGTAACAATGTCTCAAGATTTGTTTGTAAGGACTGAATGAAATGAACATCTAGCTTGGTCTCCAGCACACATTAAAAGCTCTGTAAATGGTGTCCTTGGTAGTCATGGTGTCCTGTGAAAGTGAAAGTCACTCAGTCCTGTCTGACTCTTGGCAACCCCATGGACTACAGTCCATGGAATTCTCCAGGCTGGAATACTGGAGTGGGTAACCTTTCCCTTCTCCAGGGGATCTTCCCAACCCCAGGATTGAACCCAGGTCTCCTGCATTGCAGGCGGATTCTTTACCAGCTGAGCCACAAGGGAAGCCCAAGAATACTGGAGTGGGTAGCCTATCCCTTCTCCAAGGGATCTTCCCAACCCAGGAATCAAACCGGGGTCTCCTGCATTGCAGGTGGATTTTTTTTTTTTACCAGTTGAGCTATCAGGGAAGAACATGTTGTATCCTATAGCACAGAGCAAAAAATGCCAAGTCACAGTGTTGTCAAGACCCTGTTCAAGTCATTTGAACAAACTTAAGAGTGCTGGTTAAATTCCTGGGTCAGCTCACCTGTGTAACCTCTGCTGTCTTGCTTTCTGAACTCTGAGCCTGCTTGTATCTTAAGGAAGGTGGAATGCAGAATTCCTATCCCATGATGTCTGAGGAAAGAAAGCATTCTACTGGCATTCTGTTCTTAAGACAGATTCCAGTGTGGGGTTGTCAGTTTTCACAGGGGATTCAAGGTGGGACAAGTAAGATCTCTAATTATAGTCGATTGTATGTGATGTTTTCTAAATTGGGGACAGATATACATAAATGTACACACACACACACACACACACTCTGTCTCAACTACCGTCAAGTCCCTGTATGTGACTGACCAGTGGTTTATTTTTCAGGTTAGAAAGTATGGTTAGGCTAGTTTGGTGATGCCTTTATAGTGCAAATGGTTGCTAAAAGAGCCTGAAGTCCTTTAAATTATCCTATCATTATAATTTTTACTGAAATCACAGGAAAATAAAACCACAGTGTCTGTAGTAGACACATATGGGTATTGAGGGCTTGAGATGAAGGTAGTTGAAATTGAGATATGCCTCGTGTAAAATACACACTAGGTTTTGAAGACTTAATGCCAAAAATAAGGAAAACTATCTCATTAATAATTTTTATATTGGGTACATGGTAAAATAATATTTTGGATGTTTTTTGATAAAATGCTATCACTGAAGTTTTTACTTTTTAAATGTGGCTATTAGAAAATTTTAAATTACATATGTAGTTAACATTTATAATTCTGTTGGACAGTGCTGCTCTAAAGCTTTAGTTTAATTTTTTTAAATTAGTAATTGTTTTTATCCTGCACGTATAAAGAAATTAAATATTTTTATAAGGCTTGCAGTGAAAATCAGAGATCCCACCACCCTGGGCTCATCCCTTACTCCCAAAGCTTGTATCCATTTTCTTACCACTTCTGGTCTTTCTGTCTGAATCTGTAATAAATAGGATGCTTATATTGTTACTTTATTTTTCAGTGTTAGGCGTTAGGCATTCATTGTCCGTTAACTTTCTAGTAGGAAAGATGAAATTTTAGGTCTCCCATGCTGTACCACAGGCGCATAAACTTTCTATCCATTCATCTTCCCATCTTCTCAAGATAGTTGTATTATAATTTGGCTTGTATCAGGATTCATTATTTATATTATTATGATATTAATCAAAATTGAAACAGTACATTGATTACTTTTCTTCCTAGCTCAGCATCTTGTTTTCTTTGGAGTTAATAATTGTCTTGATTTTTATTTCCGTAGTTTACTGTGTACTTATTGCTGATTAAACCCTGAGTCCTTCCACAGTTAATATAGATCTCTTCTGAAAACTTAAGACCACATTAGGTATTTTCTTTTATGCTCTTTTTTTTCCAAATATAAATTTATTTTAATTGGAGGTTAATTACTTTACAATATTGCATTGGTTTTGCCATACATCAACATGAATCCGCCACAGGTATACACGTGTTCCCCATCCTGAACTCCCCTTCCTTCTCCCTCCCCGCACTATCTCTCTGGGTCGTCTCAGTGCACCAGCCCCAAGCATCCAGTATCATGCATCGAACCTGGACTGACAATTCGTTTCATATATGATATTATACATGTTTCAATGCCATTCTCCCAAATCATCCCACCCTCGCCCTCTCCCACAGAGTCCAAAAAACTGTTCTATACATCTGTGTCTCTTTTGCTGTCTTGCATACAGGGTTATCGTTACCATCTTTCTAAATTCCATATATATGCATTAGTATACTGTATTGGTGTTTTTCTTTCTGGCTTACTTCACTCTGTATAATCGGCTCCAGTTTCATCCACCTCCTTAGAACTGATTCAAATGTATTCTTTTTTATGCTCTTTTGAATTAAAGCACCCACTCTTCTTTCCAGGCTGGAGAGAAATAGTGTTCTAGGGCTTGGTTAGGAGAGATCTGAGGGTCTACTTTGTAAATTAGCTTTGACTCCGTCCCTAATTCAGTCCTCTACTCTCTTCCAAAGGAGGACTGAATCCCATCAGTCCCTGTGCCTTTTGGAGGTTCTACCATGAAATATATGTGGGGCTGCTTCTCTGGTTTCTTGATTGACAGTGTAGGTCTCCGCTTTCTCAGATCTGTTTCCTGAGTTGCTGTGTCTGCTACCTCTTTCAGAAACGAAGCACTGTTGACTCCCTCCGTCCTCCCTTTTTGTGAGTTTTGGCTTCGTTATTTGTTTTATTAATGGATGTAATGTAAAATATAGAGCATTAATCTTAAATTTACAGATTTTTAATATCTGCATACACCCATGTAATCACCACTCAGATCCAGATAGAGAGCATTTCCATATGCTATAAGGTCGTCCCCTTGTGTCCCTTTCAAGTCTGTACCAGCACCTGTAATCATTATTTTTGTTTCTGTCATCAAAGACTAGTTTTGCCTGTTCCTCAAAATCATACAGGATAGTAGTCTCCGTATGAAATCTTTTGTATGTAACTTCTTTTGTGTAAAGACTTGGTGAGTCATCCACATTGCAGGCATCAATTAAAAAAAAAATCCTGTGTATTACTGCAAAATATGAACATGCCACTGTTATCCCTTCTCCTGTGGGTGGGCATTTGGATTGTTTCAAGATTTTGGCTTTGTGAATAAAGCTGCTCTGAATATTATTGTACATATTTTTGGTGTGTATTTATTCATTTCTCTTGGTTATATACCTCTAAGTGGAATTGCTGGATCATAGAGTGGGTGAACGTACCTTAGATAGAAATGCCAGACTTCCATAGTGGCTGTACCATTTTTCACTCACACCAGCAAAGTATATGAGAGTTCCAGTTTCCGTCTTCTCTAACATTTGCCAGTATTCAATTTTAGCCACCTGATAAGTATATATAGTTGACCTTGAACAATGGGATTAGAGGAGCCAATCACCACATAGTTAAAAATCTCTGTATTACTGTCTCTGCCTCAGACAAAGGAATTGATAAATAACAAGGGCAGAAAACTGAAACACTTTGGATTGAATCAGGACACAGACCCTCTTTCTTTTGATTCCACGTGTTGTGATGACTCTAATCAAACACAAACTTTTCCGTACGCTTAATTAAAGAGCCATAAAATGAAGATGCAGTACTGCATTTATTGAAAATAATCTATGTATAAGTGGATCCATACTGTTCAAGGGTCAGCTGTAGTCCTATTTTGGGTTTTAGTTTCATTTCCATGAAGGAATCATGTGTTGAATGCCTTTTCACATGGTCATTTGTGAAGTATCTGTTCATGCCTCTTTCTCATTGAAAGGAATGGTTATGCCTTTTAAATAATCTTGTGAGTCACTTTAATGGAGTTTGGGGAGGGAAAAGGGCTAACTGCATGTGAGAAACCTGCCACCTTTAAATGAAAGTAAGGTAACTGTAAAGTTTCATTCAGATACATTTTTCCCCCCGGCATTTCTGTCCTCTCCAGTATGTAATTCAACTTCATTTTTAATTAGCTACTGTAATCCAGAAGTATAATGAGTTTTAGAATGAGACTCTTGTTCCAACCTAAAAGATAGAGGAAACTTTTCTTTCTTCTAAGAAACTGGAACAAGAAAATTATTCAGTAGCTATATTCTGGCTTGTTCTCTTACATTTTTAATTAAAAAGATAGTTAGGAGCAAGAGCAATATTCATCCATTCAACAAATACATATTGAATATTTTCTGTATGTCACATCTAAATAGGCTTAGGAAATACATCCGTGAACAAAGACAAGCAAGGCTCCAGTCCTCTGAAGTATATTCAGATGGGAGGAATTGATACTAAATAAGTAAACAAATATCTAAATAAGGTAATTAAAAATATATTTCCTGTTTTGCAGAAATGGAACAAAAACCCCAGGATGGAGAACCTATTGAAATTAAGATCATCAAGGAAGCATACAAGAAAGCCTTTGTATTTGTTAATAAAGGACTGAATACAGATGAGTTAGGTCAAAAGGAAGAAGCAAAGAACTACTATAAGCAAGGAATAGGACACCTGCTTAGAGGAATCAGCATTTCATCAACGGATCCTGAGTACACAGGTCCTGAGTGGGAGTCTGCTAGGCAGATGCAACAGAAAATGAAAGAAACGCTACAGAATGTACGTACCAGGTTGGAAATTCTAGAGAAGGGTCTTGCCACTTCTCTACGGAATGATCTTCAGGAGGTGCCCAAGTTGTATCCAGAATTTCCACCTAAAGACGTGTCTGAAAAGTCACCAGAGCCTCAGTGCTTTAGTTCACTTCCTCAACACAGTGAAGTAAATGGAAGCACTTCAGCTGCAAGTGCAGAATCGAGTAGTACACCTGCTACTTTGTCCTTGCCGTGTCAGAGTCATCCGTCCGAAGCACCCCCTGCTTACACTCCTCAGGCTGCTGAGGGTCACTACACTGTATCCTATGGAACAGAATCTGGGGAGTTCTCGTCAGTTGGGGAGAACTTCTATAGGAATCACTCTCAGCCACCTCCTCTTGAGACCTTAGGGCTGGATGCAGATGAGTTGATTTTGATACCAAACGGAGTACAAATTTTCTTTGTAAATCCCGCAGGGGAGGTTAGTGCACCTTCATATCCTGGGTACCTTCGAATCGTGAGGTTCTTGGATAATTCTCTCGATACCTTTCTAAATCGTCCTCCTGGATTTCTCCAGGTAAGCCAAAGAGGTAAACAAATTTGAAATATGTGTAGAACATACTACTTTTATTTGATAATATTTATGATGTGTCCAAGACAGTGAATGCAAAAAGGTTACTATAATTTCTAGTTCCTTTTTAAATTCATGAAATTTGTGCTCCTTCAGCATCTGTGTTTGTATTTGATAACATTTCTTTTTCTTTATATATAAAGTCTTGTTTTAGTATTAAATTTGTGATGACAGGGCCTGAAGGAGATTGGGATATTCATCCTTCTAGTTTTTTATCTGAACAAGAACCCTAATAACTTTAATTTCAAAAAGGATTTGTGTAACTCTTGTGTGCATGTGTAACTGTAAATTTCCACAAATGTTGTCAAGACCCCACTGAGGGGCCAAACGGGGCTAGATGCAGCCTGGTGTCTGGAACAGTGGTTCTCAACTAGTAGGAATCACCCCTGCCATCTCCACATACCCTGGGATATTTTAACAGTCGTGGGGACATTTTTGGTTGTCACAGCTGGGACTGGGGTGTGTGCTGTTGCTCCTGGCATATATGGTGGGTAGAGGCCAGGCATACTGCTAAACATTAAATAGGATAGCTCTTATCAATTAAAAAAAATAACTGAAAATGTCAGTCATACCAAGGTTAAGAAACCATGGTCTACAAGTATAGACTCTGATGATCATCATCTGAGAAGCAGTTCTAACTTTCCAAGCATATACATTTACCAGGATACACCTTGGTCCAAGAGCAAAGACTGTTGCTAAATAAAGGTTGAGGTTAGGACACTGTTAGGGAATTCCTGAGGTATTCTGTAGGTGATGGTCCAGTATCAGTCTGTTTTAGTATGGGGAGATGGGTTTCTGGAAATACAGATTCAGTATTCATTGGATATAACAAAAGGATCTGCATGGCAGGGAGATGACTGAGCAAGGCAGGTGCTTTCACAAGTCCAGGTGATGTGGTTTAGCTACAGTACTAGTTATCTACATTTGTTTTCTTTCATTATATGTTATATTTTCAATTCTTATGCAGCTTTTACTTTATGAAGTCCACTTAAAGGTTGTTTACGGATAGTTGGAGATTTACTAGGAGTGTATGAAGGAGATACCTGGGAGCGTTGTTGGAAGATTTCATTAATAAACAGGAAGAATAGTGTGAATCATAAGTTATTTTTTAAGAAGAAGCCTTAAGGTTGAAAAGAGTAAGCTTATTGCTTCTGAGAGGTCTGATAAAAGATAAAATATTTTCTGCTGAACTGGTAATAAAGTGGCATTGTAAGAGTGGAATTTAAAAAACCTTTGGGTCCTGGGCTACTGGAGGTGCAGGGAATGACTATTTGAAACATTCTATTGATTACATGAGTTCAACCATTAAAATGACTTGTCCTTTAGTAAAAATTTGTTCTGTACATTTAATTCTGTTTTTCTAGTATCTTCTATTTTGAGTCCTAAATAAAAAAGTAAAATTATACCCAAAATTTGAGTCTTTTTAAGGGACTCTCATTTACATGTATTCAGTTATTTATAACAGTGTCCTAAAAGAGAGTTGCCACGTGTTTACTGAATTTTTTGCTCTTAGAAATCACTATTGCTTTATTTAGGAAATTAGAAATTAATTTAAAATTGACAGACTAGAATTCTGTGGCTTCTAAAAACTAATTTTCTCTTGAATTTATTTTTAATATACTTTTTAAACCTGTCAGATTTGTAGTCAATTCATATGGAACTTGGATATGAAATTGTTCTGTGAAAGTGAAACTGGGAGAAGTCAGCCTGTGGTGGGTTAGCTCACCAGTCTGTAATACTCTGCCCTGAGAAAGGTCTATAAGTTTTCTTTGAGAAGATTTGAGGATACTCCATTTCAGTCAAGGTGACCAGAATGTAGTTTATCTTAGAGAAATAATGACACAGTAAAAGAAACCTTTCTCTAACTTTCATCATTTAAGTGTAACCATTACAACTTTTTTTTGTTAAATATACCACCTGTATTCATATTTTTTTAAATGTCTCATTTTTAACTTTATTCTAAGCAATAACAACTGTGAAATTGAGGAAAAGATGTTGTATTTTTCCCTAATACATATTGAAATATGTAGCTACTCAAATTTAAATAGTTTGTACATTACTTGAAGTCATTTCACATACTAGAGATGGTTATATGTCATACTTTGGAAAATACAGCCTTCAGTTTTATTGTAACTTGTCTGAAGTTTGATTTTTATGAAAGCTGGAGTGTGGCTTTTGAAATGACTAAAACAAAGAATCCACTAAAATAAGAATTTGAAAATGTTAAGCACTTTTCTAGGAAAGAGTCAGACTTGCACACTTTATCTCTACATATTTGTATTCTGTTGGTCAGAGATGTGATAGTACACCAGAATTTTCCATTGTTTATATGAAATTGTTCATCTCTTTGACTCATATACATCACACAATATTTGATAATAATTGTTCTTCCAAGTTTCTTAATATTAGAGAATATCTTGGTGAGGGGCAAAATTATATTCTGGTTACTCAAAAAATAATGGAAATTAATACATTTGGATATTCTGATTTAAACTTAATTTCTTCTGAATTTAGATCTCCAGGCAGTGAGTTTAAGTCTTAGTTGATAATCTGACCTCCCCGTATGATGTTGCTGGGCAGCTTTTGGTTTAACTTCACAATAGATAGTGAATCCATAAATCTAAATTAATGTTCTTGCTCTATCAGATCAGATTGGACTTAGTAAAAAAAAAAAACCAACTGTGTTTCTAATTAAAATAATTGTTTAGCTTCTCCAGTGGCAGATAGCATGTGTTTAAACCCTAGCTTCACTTTTTGGTTGTTGACTCTGAGCAACTTAATGAACCTCTCAGTGCCTCAATTTTCTTGTGGTTAAAATGACACTAACCACCGCAATATGTAAGACAAATGCTAACAAGTGTGAAAGGGGAAATTAACAATAACACAATAACAGTGGGAGACTTTAATACCCCACTCACACCTATGGATAGATCAACTAAACAGAAAATTAACAAAGAAACACAAACTTTAAATGATACAATAGACCAGTTAGACCTAATTGATATCTATAGGACATTTCACCCCAATGAATTTCACCTTTTTCTCAAGTGCTCACGGAACCTTCTCCAGGATAAATCACATCCTGGGCCATAAATCTAGCCTTGGTAAATTCAAAAAAATTGAAATCATTCCAAGCATCTTTTCTGACCATAATGCAGTAAGATTAGATCTCAATTACAGGAGAAAAACTATTAAAAATTCCAACATATGGAGGCTGAACAACACAGTGCTGAATAACCAACAAATCACAGAAGAAATCAAAAAAGAAATCAAGATGTGCACAGAGACGAATGAAAATGAAAACACAACAACCCAAAACCTGTGGGACACTATAAAAGCAGTGCTAAAGGGAAAGTTCATAGCAATACAGGCATACCTCAAGAGACAAGAAAAAAGTCAAATAAATAACCTAACTCTGCACCTAAAGCAACTAGAAAAGGAAGAAATGGAGAACCCCAGAGTTAGTAGAAGGAAAGAAATCTTAAAACTTAGGGCAGAAATAAATGCAAAAGAAACAAAAGAGACCATAGCAAAAATCAACAAAGCCAAAAGCTGATTCTTTGAAAGGATAAATAAAATTGACAAACCATTAGCCAGACTCATCAAGAAACAAAGGGAGAAAAATCAAATCAATAAAATTAGAAAAGAAAATGGAGAGATCACAACAGACAACACAGAAATACAAAGGATCATAAGAGACTACTATCAGCAATTATATGCCAATAAAATGGACAACGTGGAAGAAATGGACAGATTCTTAGAAAAGTACAACTTTCCAAAACTGAACCAGGAAGAAGTAGAAGATCCTAACAGACCCATCACAAGCACGGATTTTGAAGCTGTAATCAGAAATCTTCCAGCAAACAAAAGCCCAGGTCCAGACAGCTTCACAGCTGAATTCTACCAAAAATTTAGAGACGAGCTAACACCTATCCTACTCAAACTCTTCCAGAAAATTGCAGAGGAAGGTAAACTTCCAAACTCATTCTATGAGCCCACCATCACCCTAATACCAAAACCTGACAAAGATGCCACAAAAAAAGAAAACTACAGGCCAATATCACTGATGAACATAGATGCAAAGATTCTTAACAAAATTCTAGCAATCAGAATCCAACAACACATGAAAAAGATCATACACCTTGATCAAGTGGGCTTTATCCCAGGGATGCAAGGATTCTTCAATATCCGCAAATCAATCAATGTAATTCACCACAGTAACAAATTGAAAAATAAAAGCCATATGATTATCACAATAGATGCAGAGAAAGCATTTGACAAAATTCAACATCCATTTATGATAAAAACTCTCCAGAAAGCAAGAATAGAAGGAACATCAGTTCAGTTCAGTTGCTAAGTCATGTCTGACTCTTTGCGACCCCATGAATCACAGCAGGCCAGGCCTCCCTGTCCATCACCAACTCCTGGAGTTCACTCAGATTCACGTTCATCAAGTCAGTGATGCCATCCAGCCATCTCATCCTCTGTTGTCCCCTTCTCCTCCTGCCCCCAATCCCTCCCAGCATCAGAGTCTTTTCCAGTGAGTAAACTCTTTGCATGAGGTGGCCAAAGTACTGGAGTTTCAGCTTTAGCATCATTCCTTCCAAAGAAATCCCAGGGCTGATCTCCTTCAGGATGGACTGGTTGGATCTCCTTGCAGTCCAAGGGACTCTTAAGAGTCTTCTCCAACACCACAGTTCAAACGCATCAATTCTTTGGTGCTCAGCCTTCTTCACAGTCCAACTCTCACATCCATACATGACCACAGGAAAAACCATAGCCTTGACTATACGGACCTTAGTCGGCAAAGTAATATCTCTGCTTTTGGATATGCTGTCTAGGTTGGTCATAACTTTACCTCAACATAATAAAAGCTATATATGACAAACCCACAGCAAACATTATCCTCAATGGTGAAAATTGAAAGCATTTCCCCTAAAGTCAGGAACAAGACAAGGGTGCCCACTTTCACTGCTACTATTCAACATAGTTCTGGAAGTTTTGGCCATAGTAATCAGAGCAGAAAAAGAAATAAAAGGAATCCAAATTGAAAAAGAGGAAGTAAACCTCTCACTGTTTGCAGATGATATGATCCTCTACATAGAAAACCCTAAAGACTCCACCAGAAAATTACTAGAGCTAATCAGTGAATAAGTAAAGTTGCAGGATATAAAATCAACACACACAAATCCCTTGCATTCCTATACGCAAATAATGAGAAAGTAGAAAAAGAAATTAAGGAAATAATTCCATTCACCATTGCAAAGAAAAGAATAAAATACTTAGGAATATATCTACCTAAAGAAACTAAAGACCTATATATAGAAAACTATAAAACACTGGTGAAAGAAATCCAAGAGGACACTAATAGATGGAGAAATATACCATGTTCATGGATCGGAAGAATCAATATAGTGAAAATGAGTATACTACCCAAAGCAATCTACAGATTGAATGCAATCCCTATCAAGCTACCAGCGATATTTTTCACAGAGCTAGAACAAATAATTTCACAATTTGTATGGAAATACAAAAAACCTCGAATAGACAAAGCAATCTTGAGAAAGAAGAATGGAACTGGAGGAATCAACCTGCCTGACTTCAGGCTCTACTACAAAGCCACGGTCATCAAGACCGTATGGTAGTGGCACAAAGATAGAAATATAGATCAATGGGACAAAATAGCCCAGAGATAAATCCACATACTTATGGACACCTTATCTTCGACAAAGGAGGCAGGAGTATACAATGGATTAAAGACAATCTCTTTAACAAGTGGTGCTGGGAAAACTGGTCAGCCACTTGTAAAAGAATGAAACTAGAACACTTTCTAACACCGCACACAAAAATAAACTCAAAATGGATTAAAGATCTAAACATAAGACCAGAAACTATAAAACTCCTAGAGGAGAACATAGGCAAAACACTCTCCGACATAAATCACAGCAGGATCCTCTATGATCCACCTCCCAGAATACTGGAAATAAAAGCAAAAATAAACAAATTGTATCTACTTAAAATTAAAAGCTTCTGCACAACAAAGGAAAATATAAGCAAGGTGAAAAGACAGCCTTTGGAATGGGAGAAAATAATAGCAAATGAAGCAACTGACAAACAACTAATCTCAAAAATATATAAGCAGCTCCTGCAGCTCAATTCCAGAAAAATAAACGACCCAATCAAAAAATAGGCCAAAGAACTAAATAGACATTTCTCCAAAGAAGACATACAGATGGCTAACAAACATATGAAAAAATGCTCAACATCACTCATTATCAGAGAAATGCAAATCAAAACCACAATGAGGTACCATTTCACACCAGTCAGAATGGCTGCAATCCAAAAGTCTTCAAGCAATAAATGCTGGAGAGGGTGTGGAGAAAAGGGAACCCTCTTACACTGTTGGTGGGAATGCAAACTAGTACAGCCACTATGGAGAACAGTGTGGCGATTCCTTAAAAAACTGGAAATAGAGCTGCCTTATGACCCAGCAGTCCCACTTCTGGGCATACACACAGAGGAAACCAGAATTGAAAGAGACACGTTTACCCCAGTGTTCATCGCAGCACTGTTTATAATAGCCAGGACATGGAAGCAACCTAGATGTCCATCAGCAGATGAGTGGATAAGCAGGCTGTGGTACATATACACAATGGAGTATTACTCAGCCATTAAAAATAATACATTTGAATCAGTTCTAATGAGGCAGATGAAACTGGAGCCTATTATACAGAGTGAAGTAAGCCAGAAAGAAAAACACCAATACAGTATACTAATGCATATATATGGAATTTAGAAAGATGGTAACGATAACCCTGTATGTGAGACAGCAAAAGAGACACAGATGTATAGAACAGTCTTTTGGATTCTGTGGGAGAGGGCGAGGGTGGGATGATTTGGAAGAATGGCATTGAAACATGTATAATATCATATAAGAAACGAATCGCCAGTCTAGGTTTGATGCAGGATACAGGATGCTTGGGGCTGGTGCACTGGGATGACCCAGTATGGGGAGGCAGGTCGGAGGGGGCTTCTGGATTCGGAACACGTGTACACCCGTGGCGGATTCATGTTGATGTATGGCAAAACCAATACAGTATTGTAAATTAAAGTAAAATTTTTTAAAATAAATAATAACAGTGGCAAACAAAAAAAATGACACTAACCAACTTCATGGAATTGTTTTGAGGATTAAATCAGTAAATATATGTGGAGTACTTAGAAACAGTTTGATTTTATTTAATTTCCACAAAAGGATGTTTAATAATAAAAGCTTAATTTACTTTGACCATTATTTGTTTAAAGCTAGACTCATTATTGGTTAACAGTGGGGGCTATTTCAGGGCACTGGTTTTAAGACTTTAATTAGAGGAGCAGTAAGATTTTTAGCACAGTTCCTGTGTTTCGCAGGGGGATCAGACTAGCAAATGATTGATTTTTATTGGGGGTTTGTTGATGCCAGTGGTTCTACAAAGCCTTATAAAATGCATGTCAAGCCTTCAAGTGTGTATTTGCTAGTGAAACAATATTTAAAACCTCAGTGAAAACCTTATTTTGTTAATTGATTTATTTTCAATTAATCCTTTCAGGTTTGTGACTGGTTGTATCCTCTAGTTCCTGATAGGTCTCCAGTTCTTAAATGTACTGTAGGTGCCTACATGTTTCCTGATACGATGTTACAAGCATCAGGATGCTTTGTGGGGGTCGTCTTGTCATCTGAATTACCAGAAGATGACAGAGAACTCTTCGAGGATCTATTAAGACAAATGTCTGACCTTCGGCTCCAGGTAACTTGTGTGACACCTTCAGGATGAAAACCTACTTTAACATAATCACTCCTGCTTTCAAAGAAATTGTAATAAGCTCCAGTTTGATCGGTAGGAAATAGTACATAATTTGCTTGTGTCTTCACAAATATTTACTACACATTGGGAATTGGCTGTAAATAGTGATTATGGTGGTCTCTGAAATCAAATTGTCTCGGTTTGAATTTGGACTCTTGAATTTAATAGCTGTTTAATTCAAGTTAATCTATATCTGAATGTTACCTTAATGTTGATCTTCCCTATGCTTTAGTTTCTTTATCATAAAATAAAGATAATAACATCCACTTTATTGGGCTATGATGGAGATTAAAAGTTAATGCCTTAAGACACTTATATCAGTGCTAGCAAGTAGTGTGGGTATTAGCTCTTGTTATGACCATTGTCTTACTTCTCAGTTGGAAAATTGGGCTCAAAGAGCCCAAAAATGGGACTCAATGGTGAAGTGGAGGTAATTCAGCATTGATAGTAAAGTCGCTCAGTTGTGTCCGACTCTGCGACGCCATGGACTGTAGCCTACAAGGCTCCTCGTTCCATGGGATTTTCCAGGCAAGAGTACTAGAGTGGGTTACCATTTCCTTTTCCAGGAGATCTTCCTGACCCAGGGATCAAACCAGGGTCTCCTGTGTTGCAGGCAGATGCTTTACTGTCTGAGCCATCAGGGAAGTTAATTTCAGCATTAGCAGATGGATAGTGTTAGACGTTTTAGGGGTATGAGGAATAGGTTTTATCCGAGGAAATTGTCTTTGTTCTTATGATGAATGAAGGCAAAATGTGATTTAAAAAGTGGTTGGTCATCCTGTGAACTTGCCTCATTTAACCCGTTTTCTCTGCCCAATACTGATCTGTTTTAGGAAGTTGAAATAGAGTATAATGGAAATATTTTCTTTAAGTGTTCTTGCCCATCCTAATGTAGGACAAGGGAGGAAACCATTTTTGATTGTGCATATTGACAGTTATTAGAGTTTGAAGACGATTGATAGCCTGGTAATAGATTTATATAGTATATATAGAAAACCTTTTATTTTCTCTTTCCATCAACAGATATTTAAAATTCATTATTTAACCTGGTTCTGTGTTAAATGATGGGATGGTAAGAAAGAATAGAGAGGGCTATAAAAAGACATATATAACAGCTTCTATTCTTGAGCATGTTAATAGTCCATTAAATAACAACAGTATAGTGTAATCGAGGATGGAAAAAAGTGAAAGGAGGTCAGGGAGGATTTCACAAAATAGTTTTGAGTTCAGTTATGAAAGATCTGTTCCTTTTATCTCAGAAAGTGGAATATATCTTCAGTCCATACCTATATCAGACATTTAAGGGCAAAGGTGATGGGAGCAGATCACCAGGTATGAGATAGGTCAGAGAGTTATCTCAACTTTAGATTGTAAGAACTGTATATGAGAGTGACCTGATGATCAGTATGAACTAAAATGCCAGTAAGGTAGGCAAACAAAACCTGTGACCCCCATACGGAAGTGTGTGTAGCCTCAGTATGCTCAGGAGAGTTTACAAAGACAGCACTGTGGTCAAATGGGTATGGGTTCAAATCTAAGCTTTGCTGTTTCCTAGCTGAAGATAGTGACATTCTTAAGTGATCCAGACTTTTTATGGAGCTGTTACTCTTCACCCCTACATTCATTTGATTTGTATTACCAAGCTCTAGGCAAGAAATTAAACTGACCTTTAGTTTAGTTGTTTATGTCCTCTGTTCAGTTTTATTTTTCAGTTGCATGTTATTTTTAGTTTTCTGTATTGTCCTAGAACTCCCAACAGTAAAAAAAAAATAGCTTAGTTACTCGCTATACTTTTGACTTGTCTCTACTCTTAAGCATTCATTCAGCAAAGTGTATGTAAGTAGATTACCTTCAGTGTTGAGTGCAGAAGTGAAAAAAACAAAAGCAGCCTTCCAACAATGCAGAGTAATTAAACCGGATATGAGTTCCTTTAAACTCATTTAGTCCTATATGTGTTTCCTAAAACTTATTTATTATTTAACTAAATTCAAATGTGTCTGCATCTGATTTTGTGGTCACTTATACCAGCAACTGCTATAAGTTTATCTCGCATACCTTCTTGTCTTTTGAAATTTACTTTAGGCCCTGTCCTGTGAACCAGAGAACTCAAAAAGGTTTGAGATTTGGTGATGAGATAAAAATATAAAGACTAGCAAAAGTAGTTGTAAAACACTGTCATTTGAATAAGTATATTACTGCAGCATGATGTATACCATAGCTTAGAAGAAATGTGAATTTGAACTAAACTGAGTCCTTTATTCCTAGACCAACTGGGACTGGGCAGAAGGAGAAAATGAATTCCAGATTCCTGGAGGATCAGGATCTGCCTCTGACCAGTTGAAGGAAGCCAGCGGCACTGACTTGAGACAGCTGGACCCGGGCAATAAAGATGTGCGTCATAAAGGAAAACGAGGGAAAAAGGTAAGTAGAGTGAAAAATGAACAAGGTATGAGGGTGTGTTCTAGCCTAAAGGTACCTTTCACCAGTTTAAATTATTTATAAGATCCCCATTTACTAAAGCAGAGCAGCTTGCAGATAACGGAGTGATCACTGGTCAAGTCAGTAGAGTCAGTGTTAATGTTTCCCTTTCCAAGTATTCATTTAAACTGTCTTAAACGATAGTCTGTGTTTGGAGGATACATCTTTTTCAACTATTGGAAAGATTTTTATATTCACATTAATGATGAATATGCTTTTTTGTTTTGTATTATCTTCTACCTTCCTATACACCAAGATCTTGGGTCTAGGTATACTTTTCCTTATATTGCCATTTTTATTCAGTTCCTTGTTTCTTCATGTAGTCAGCAGAACAGAGAAAATGGGCTTTAAAAAATATATATTTAGCATTTTTTTCCTTCATTTCTTAGATTCTGTGTTATTTACCAAATGTTGAATTTGGATTAGAGGTCAGTAAGTATTTATTGAGTGCTAGAAAGCTGCTGGGAGGGGTTGGGAGCAGGAGGAGAAGGAGACGACAGAGGATGAGATGGCTGGATGGCATCACCGACTCAACGCACATGAGTTTGGGTGAACTCCAGGAGTTGGCGATGGACAGGGAGGCCTGGTGTGCTGCGATTCATGGGATAGCAAAGAGTCGGACATGACTGAGTGACTGAACTGAACTGAGAAAACTGAGCATAATAGAAAAAAGTTGAAATTCCTCATCTCAAATATTTACCATCTAGTGGGGAGGATAGATTAGCGAAGAGAGAATTTCTACCCAACGTGATGGTTAGATGAAAGTACACAAGTTGTATAGAAGGCTCAGTTGTACCTTCCAAGATGTGTGGTGTGGGAAGCGATTGAGGAGGCGCCTCCTGGAGGGCATTATGGCTGAGATGAGTCCTGAGGTGAAGTAAGCAAACCTATGAGGAAGGAAAGTACCGTTGTGTGAGTATTGAATTGTAAACAATTTGGCACTGTTCATTGTTGTAACTCATAAGTGCTTGGTAATTGTCTTTGGAATTAATGAATGTCACATGAATATTGTACTTTCACACACCAACTGTCACTATGGGTTACGTTGAGCATCTTAGACCAGCTTTATGAGGACATGGGCATTCAAAATGGAAGTTAGAAGTTCATTTTTTAAAATTTAATTCTTTGATTAAAAAAAATCAAATTATATAAGATGGTAGATACCTTTGAAAAGCTTTACTTCCACCTTCATCCCTTTCTACACCTTCCTTCTGCCATTGTAGGTAATTTTATTAGTGTCTTCTGTTTCTTTTCTGGGTTTTTTGAGGTAGATAAAAGCAAACAAAATCTGTTATTATTTCTGTCTCTTTCTTATACAAAAGGTGGCATCATATAGAGTGTCCTAGAACTTCCTCGGTCTTTTTTACATTGTATTTCATTGTATGAATAGATCACAGTTTATTTAATCAGCCTCTTATTGAGAGGTATTTGATGTGGTTGTTTGCTATTACAAACAGTGCATCAGTGAATAGCTTTGTAGAGCTATTGACTCATACATCTGTAGGTAATTCATCAATTTCTTAGATGTGGGGTTACTTTGTCAACGGATAAATGCATTTGTGATTTTGATAGATCTTGTTGCATTACCCTTCCTAAGGATTACACAGTTCAGATGCTACCAGGGGTAAATGAACACCTGTCTCCCCACAGGCTGCTAGCAGAGTGGATGGTTGCGCTTTCTGTATTTTGGCAGTGCAATGATGAGAGAAATATACTGGAATATATTAATTTGCATTGCTCTTTTTGTGAGTAAAGTTGAGCAGAGGTATAAGGGTAGTTCAAGTTTTGTTTTCTGTGTGGTGTCTAGTCATATCCTTTCTCTGCGATGTCTGCTGCTGCTGCTGCTGCTGCTAAGTTGCTTCAGTCGTGTCCGACTCTGTGCGACCCCATAGACAGCAGCCCACCAGGCTCCCCGTCCCTGGGATTCTCCAGGCAAGAATACTGGAGTGGGTTGCCATTTCCTTCTCCAATGCATGAAAGTGAAAAGTGAAAGTGAAGTCTCTCAGTCATGTCTGACTCTTAGCGACCCCATGGACTGTAGCCCACCAGGCTCCTCCATCCATGGGATTTTCCAGGCAAGAGTACTGGAGTGGGGTGCCATTGCCTTCTCCTTCTGTGATGTCTAGGCATGTCCATTTTTATTACTGGGTTGCCAGTCCTTCTCAATTTCTAAGAACTCTTTATATATTATGGACATTGGCCCATTGTCAAAGATAGAACTTGCAAGTATTTTGTTCATTTTATCTTTAGGTTTTATTTATGAGTAGCTTTTCCCCACATGTAGGAGTTTTTGTTTTTAATGTTTTATATTTTAAATCAGGTTATATTTCTGTTGGGTAAAATTTTGAGTTTCAAGTTGTTTTATAATATTATGAGGTCTGAGTTAGCCTACGGCTAAGTATTTATAATGAAAAAATAAATTTAGCTTTGACATTTTGAGTGTTGGCCCTAGCCATTGAATTAGCAAGTATTTCTGTGTTTCCTGTTTCCATTCAAATGGAATGGCAGATTCTGTGTTTATGTATTTTTATTTGCTTTTACTTGAAGTCTATCAAAACTAGTTCATTTGGATGCATTCTTCATTACTGATTGAGTTATTTAACACATCTTTTAACCTTAGTGAGGACTGTATGAGTATGGGTATTTAGGGGAATGATAGCCCTCTGAAGGAACTCGGTCTAGTCAAGGAAAGAAAAAAGTCAATTTAAATATAATCTGATAAATGCTGTATTGGAGGTATGTTGGTATTTAAATCTTACTTACCAGTGGGACCTAACATAAGACCAGAACAGTTTTCAGCTTCATGGTGGTTGTGGGTATTGTGTTTTATGTACTAAAATGTACTAATAATTAGTTTGGCTGGAAATACTTTCATTCATTAGTATTTATTGGCGTAGTATTTTATTACAAAATGCTTATGGTTTTCCTTTATCTTAGTTTTTATTATTTTCACTTCTTGAAACATTTTTACCATTTAGACCAAAGGTACTTCAAGTGAAGAAGTTAATCTGAGTCACATGGTACCCTGTGAGCCAGTTTCAGAAGAAAAAGCAAAGGAGTTACCTGAATGGAGTGAGAAAGTGGCTCACAACATTTTGTCAGGTATTACAGTAATGATAACTTTTTTTGCTTATGATGTGAAGCTTTTGGGTGGGTCCCATTAGAGAATACTTGGAAAGATACTGTTTTATCTTCTGGTTTTAAACGATCAGTTTATAAATACTTAAAAATAGAACTTATCTCTTCGAATGTTGCATTTTGTCATATTGGTGTAAGTTCTTCTTGGTTTATTTTTCTCTTTTTTTACTCTTGGGAGAATTGGTAGTGAAAAGCTTCAAGAAATCCGAAGCTTTCAGAATAACCCTAAACATAAAGTCAGTTATTTTCCTTTCCCCTTGGAAATCCCCTCTTAATCTTGGTATAGGTATTAAATGTATACAATGAAAGTATGAAATTGAAAGTCACTCAGTTGTGTCCAACTCTTTGTGACCCCATGGACTGCACAGTCCACGGAATTCTCAAGGCCAGAAAACTCGAGCGGGTAGCCTTTTCCTTCTCCAGGGGATCTTCCCAACCCAGGGATCTAACCCAGATGATCAGTCCTAATTTTATCCAGTTATTTTCCCCTTTAAAAGGTGCTTCCTGGGTGAGTTGGGGTTTGGTCAAAGGTGCTGAGTTTACTGGCAAAGCCATCCAGAAAGGAGCATCTAAACTTCGAGAACGGATTCAACCAGAAGAAAAGCCTGTGGAAGTTAGTCCAGCTGTGACCAAGGGACTTTACATGGCAAAGCAGGCGACTGGAGGAGCAGCCAAAGTCAGTCAGTTTCTGGGTAAAGTGACTTTAGATTCCTTTACTACTTTTTACTTAGATTAAAAATCTTCTTTTAGTCCAGATTAATCTAATCTCATTTAGATGGTTTAACTTTGAGGGTAAAGAATTCGCACAAAGCAGTTTTACGTTGCTACTTGTGGTGGGATCTGTAGATCAGCAGCACCCACCTGACAGTCTTAGAAATACGTCAGGCACTGACACACCTACTGATTGGGTATTTCCAGTTCACAAGCTGTCTCAGTGATTCTTACTTGCTTATTAAAGCTTGAGAAGCACTGGTTAAAGGTTACTTTGATGGGTTGGAGAGTGGAGCATCTGTGCCTTAGAAAGGGAATGTATTTGCCAAGTGTATTTACCATCCTGGAGTATGACACATGCTTTGAAGGACAAGTAACTGCATTTGAATCAGATTTTTGGTGTGTTTACTTTTATGTACACTTAAATACTTTATTACTATTTCAGTTGAGTATTTGCTGATAGGGAGAAAAAGTACAAATTCACTTAGCTGGAAAACATGATAGTTGGATCTACCAGTCTTGCACTGCAGATAGAAAAGGTGAATGATTCTCTTCTAAGCAAAGTGATGAAACATTATATTTAAGACGCAGAGTTGGTGATGGACAGGAAGGCCTGGTGTGCTGTGATTCATGGGCTCGCAGAGTCAGACAGGACTGAGCGACTGAACTGAACTGGACTGAAGCTCTGCAAACACATCCTTAAACCAAACAATAGCCTTTGTTTAAAAAAATAACCAGCCTTGTTTTCATCCTTTTAAAATAGGAATGGTAACATTATACAATGAAACAACTTTAGATATTCATGAAAGAATTTCGCTTAGTGAGAATGGTAAAATCAAGGGGAAAATACATGTTTTTCTAAGTTTTTTTTTCTTTTAAATGGTTATATTAGTTGATGGAGTTTGTACTGTGGCAAATTGTGTTGGAAAGGAATTAGCTCCACACGTCAAGAAGCACGGAAGCAAACTTGTTCCAGAATCTCTTAAAAAAGACCGAAATGGAAAATCTACCCTGGATGGCGCTATGGTTGTAGCAGCAAGTAGTGTTCAAGGTAACATAAAACTCTGAAAACTTAGGAAGGTCTGTTTGCCAAGGGTTGGTTTTACTTACTTTTGAATGTATTTTCAGGATTCTCAACTGTCTGGCAAGGATTGGAATGTGCAGCTAAATGCATTGTTAACAATGTTTCAGCAGAAACTGTACAAACTGTCAGATACAAGTAAGTTGAATTTTATCATTTTAGTAATGAGATCTCTTATAGCATTTGTTAAACTCTGGGGATAATTAAAATGATTGTATAGCTATTTTTTTATTAAATATCTGATAAAAGTTTTTTTTTCACTTGCTATTTCTAAATAGAAGAATAAAGATTCTAGAAATCAATAGTATTACTGTGACTTTGCCTTGTATTACTAATTGTTGTATTTGTTCATCATCAATGGAAAGAATAGATTCACGTTATTTTTAATGCCTGGAGTTTCTATATGCCTTCATGTTCTTGTCTGTGATTTTGGTGGGAAAAAGTTGAATTATATTTAAAGTATTACACTTTGTTAGTACTAGCCCCTTCTATATACAAAGAATATTAAATTTTCACATCTTATTTGAATGTACCACTGTGCATAGGTATTGGAACAGACAGATGGTATGACATGCCATTAAGAAATGAACAAAAATAGAATTGAATTATTTATCCAAGTTCATCTGATAAGTGGTATTAAAGATGAGACTTAAAAACAGGATTTTAGCTTTTTATTCTGTCTTTATAAGTACTAGAAGGCTAAACTCAAATTTAGTATGAAGGACTTGAGTTGCTTTTTTTAACTTTGAGTTTGTTTAGATCTTAATAGTTAATGTTTATTTAGAAGCAAAAATTAATCATGTTCTCAGCTGTTGGTTATGTGTTAATTATTTACTCACTGACAGCGTTCGAGTTCATACTTCTGCATCAGACATTGTGTTCAGTGCTTTCCATATGTAGTGTTTAATTTTTAATGCTGTTATCTCCATTTTATAAATGAAGAAACCAAAACCATAGAGTATTAAACACCTGATTAAGAATTGCACCCTGGTAAGTGGTAGAGCTGAGATGTAAGCCAGGTCTTTGTCATGCAGTGTCAGGGAACAGTGCTGGGCCACCGCTCTCCTTGATGGGATATCTGTGTGAGTTTAGTATCTGGAATTCTTTTCCAGCACTACATCAATATGTTTAGACTCCCTCCCATCATAGTAAATTAGCTAACGAGTAAATTACTAACTTAATTTCCAGCCTAAGTTGGTTTGGTCTGCTCAGTCCAGGGCAAATATACCTTTGAGTAAAAGTAACATGGTATGTCATCAAGCAGGGTCAGTTTTACCAGAGGATTTGGAAAAGCCGATGCAGAGTAGATCTGAAATTTTGATGGAAATGTAAAACCCAAGTCTCCCAGCTGACTTCTTGCCACTCTTGGCATTGACCTCTAATATAATACTCTTTTTGTTATGCCTTTTAGGTTACTTTTAATGGATTAGTCATCATTAGAAAAATGGCTTCTTTTTTTGTTGCAAGTGAAGGAGAAACTCACAGGTGTCTTTTAGACCAAAAGTGGATTATTTTTAGATTATTATGTGCTAGCATGGCTAAGTAGGTGGTCACATGAGTAAGTAGGAATTGCTTTATTGGATTTGTCCATTTCCTACTCCTTAAAAAAAAAAAAAAAGGTACCTAAGTACTTGAATTAAGTTGAGTCTTTTAAAAAGTTTGAAATTCATCTAACTAGGAAGTACAAGGTTTTGGTGTAGATTTTGTATTTCTTGTCCTTAGTGAGGAGAACTTAATGTGATAGTAGAGGATTTTTACTGTGGTTTGGAGCTAATTTATTTCTGTTATGGTGTATATTGCTAGTTTTATCCTTTCCTCCAAAGATTCAGGTCTTTTTTTCAGGAAAGAAGCAGGTGAGGATTTAGTTAATTAGATTTGTATTTCCAATTATCAGGATACCTTAGTGTTAGCAGTAACTTAATTAGAAACTTGGAAAGATGGGGGGGACAGTGGGAAATAACAGGTTTTGTCCAAGTAATACTGTTTTCTCACTTAAGAATAATTTTGCCCAGAAGTAGAAATTGCCTTTTAGGAGAAGAAACTGCAGGTATTAAACCAGTAATAATTCAACCATATTTATCACTGAAGAATTGGAAAATCTAGTTCTGCCATTTAGTTTAGCTCTCCATAATTGACATAAATTTATATTTGTTTACATTTATGAATTTACACCTGTTTACACTATGAAAGCTATTTGATACATGGAACATTTGTATTTTTCTACTCTAATCCAACTGATGATGGTATAATGAAAACTTAATATTTTTTGAACATGTGTATTCTTATTGCCTATGAGAAATTACTTTCCCAAGTAGTTGTTTCAAGTCTGCATTAATTATTTGCACTATGCCTAGGAGAAAAATATGTTACATAAATTTCCATATCAGGTTTCTTGTAATATAAACAAATACAAAGAATTTCTTTTTTAAAAAATTTAGGTATATTTAAAGGCAGGTTGTATTAGATAAGTATATTCTCCATGCCTTTTATGGTTTTGATTCTGATTCAGGACTGTGTTCATTCATTATGAGTGACTTACCTAATGACCTGCTGCTACTGCTGCTAAGTCGCTTCAGTCATGTCCGACTCTGTGTGACCCCCATAGACGGCAGCCCACCAGGCTCCCTTGTCTCTGGGATTCTCCAGGCAAAAACACTGGAGTGGGTTGCCATTTCCTTCTCCAATGCATGAAAGTGAAAAGTGAAAGTGAAGTCACTCAGTCGTGTCCGACTCTTAGCAACCCCATGGACTGCAGCCCACCAGGCCCCTCTGTCCATGGGGTTTTCCAGGCAAGAGTACTGGAGTGGGGTGCCATTGCCTTCTCCAACCTAATGACCTATATAATTAAATACACTCCTACTAATTTTTTGAGGTAAATGTATAAGAAAAATTTGTTAAGACTTTTATTTTTTGTCAGTTATATTACTACATTTGTTATATAGATTTAGGAGCAAGAAGACCTACAGGAATAAGGAAAAAGCAATTGAGTAACTTTAAATCTACTATATCTAATTGCAGTATAGTATCTATTAAATAATTCATCACTCTTCTACATAGCTTCTAACGTTCACCTTTAAGTTCCTTTTTTCCACTTTAAATTGTTTAGAGGAAAATAATATAACTTTAGTAAGTTAGGTACATTTTTGTTTCCCCCTCAGTAATATTTTATCTTAGAACATATATTTGTGAAGAATAAGCTTAGTAAAAATATTTTCCTGTAGCAAATTAACTCTTTTAAGGTGTAATATTCAACTGATTTATTTAGTAAAATTTAATTAAAGTTTCCCTTAAATTTTCACTGGGTGAAGGGACAAATTCAAATCCATTTGAGGGTATCCCCTTTAGCAGATGTCATATTATACATAAAACTCTATATCACATCTACTCAGGAGTTGTGTAGGATCAGTCTTATCTTTTCAATATGGTAACTGTATAAATATTTAAATATCATTATGTCTGTCGCTTATTTTTTCTTTTCTACTAAATACTCCCAGTTTAACAATTCCATATATAGTATGGTTTCCAGATCTTTCCTTCATGAATGTTATTCTCAAAATATGGAACCCAGAGTTGAATCTAAAATTCTAGAGGTATCATAACCAGCTTGAATACAGTGGGGTTGTCCCCGTTGTTTTGGTCATATTTAGCATGTGATAAATATGGAATAGAAGACAAAGGGTATGTCTTTATAGTAGCTGTTACTTTATTGACCCATATCAAACTTGTTTTTCTTAACTGAATTATAATTGCTTTACAATCTGAACCTTTGCCTTATTTTTAGGTAGTTGATGTTTGTACCTAAATAAAAACTTTACATTTATTCTGGCTTAATTGTACTTTGTTGATTTTGATTTTGACTCATCATTAATTCTGTCTTATCATTTTGGCTTCAGATTTTGATGTGTGCCATGTTAGCCTTACATTTTGAGTTACCTGTAGGTTGAAAGATGTGTTCTTACGTCTTGAGATTTTTTCCACAGGTGTTTGTGTGTGTGTGTGTGTGTGTGTGGATAAAGTCAAATCACATGCTTACTGTAGCCTTTCTTCCTGATTTGTCTTCCACACTCATTTCTTAAATATTGGTTCTGTCTACCTATGGTTTTACTCTGTACTCCCTTTTCTGCTCTTTGTGGATATCACACACACACACACACACACACACACGCACACACCCATCACTACCCCCCCCCACCCCCCGTGGCCACAATTATCACCTATATCTCAGCAACTCTTAGATCTATATTTCCTCTTAACTTTTAATCTACAGGCTCATACATCCCAACTGCATACCACTGCAGCCATTCAGTCCACAAGTCTTTTTTTTTTTTAAATCCCTTTAGCTCTAGCCTCGTTAACATTACCTTAGAATAGATTTTCATCATTTTTCATCCAGCTCAAAACTTGTTTCCTAACTGGTTCCTCAGTCTTAAACCCTTACAGTTCACAATGCAACCTGTGATAGATCTGTCTGAAATGCAAATTTGGTCATACCATTCCTACTGATTTCAAGATAAAGTTTAAACTCCTTAGCTTCACCTATAAGGTTGCTTGTAACCCATCTGTATTTGAGAACTATTAAGAAGGTATTTCTGTTGTAAATATTTAAGGTTAACATTTCTAAGAATAACTTTGAAGGTTGCATGTAAATTGAATTTTAGGCAGATTTATTAGAAAGTTGTGATGATATTTTGCTATAATGAGTAAAATCTGGAATCACTGCCAGGGTGCTATTTTGCTATATGTTACTGAATACACTGGAGAAATTCCTGAAAAGTCTCATTCAAATTGACATCTGAATCCCATTGACTTATTTAGAGCATTCTTTATATTCATTTTTTATTTTTGTTAAATTGGTAGTATTCAGTATATAAAATGTAATTCAATTAGCTAATTATAGTTAACTTTTTTAAAAGGAAGAATAAAAAATAAGCTTTTTTTTTTTGCCAGAGATAGGCTTTCTAGGAGTCTTTAACAATATAGTTTAATTGAATTAAATTAATTAGTTTAGTCTGAATAAAGAGAAGAACTGAACAGTTATTAAGGCAAGAGAGGAGAAAGGGATGTCTGCCAGGAATCCTGGCTCCTGGGCATGTTGAGAAGCAGAGGTGATGAGTGAGGAGATATTTAAAAAATAAACACAACTTCTGAAAAACTGTTCTTAGGGTCTTTAAAAATATCTTTAGTCCTATGGAATTTTCAAAGTGCTTTCACATACATATCTCATAAGATGAAGGAGAGGAAATTTTATGGGGTACAAAGAGGTGGGGACTTCACCTGTGTCACGTGGCTAATTATTGGCCCATTTGATATTAGAATCTTAATTTCCTGACTCCCAGTTTAGTAGTTTTCTGCAAACACTAACATGGCCACATTCTTCAGTCATCATGTCACTTGACTGCAGTTAACCCAGGCCTGGAGAGAGAGGCCCTGAGAGGGACCTGCTCAACCAAGAGTTTTGGGCACCCTTCTAGTGCTGAAACTGCCTCCGCCCCTTTCTTCTCATTGAGCCTGAGCCATTGCCACGTGATGACTGTATTTGTGACTGAGGCTTAATTGAGTGTGAGAAGGCCCCATGTCTTTTGCAACATCAGCAATTCTGTGGAATTACGAGGGGTTGCAAAGCAGCAGGGACTAGCAGAAAGCAGTCAGGAGCTTTTCCATTGGGTGACTGTTGCGAAAGCCCCAATCAAGAGTGGTATAGACATAAGGTTTGACAGATTGTAGGCTCTGCTGTGCTCTGGTTCTGATTAACATTCTGAATGAAATATTCAGAAGAATTATAAGATTATTGCATATTTTTAGCACTGAAGTTGGAATAAAACAGAAAACATGAATAAACCAATAGGGTCACAAACCACAGAAGGCCAGGCTAGTAGTAATAGAGGACTTGTTAATTTGGAGGTCTGATCCAGTATAAGAAAAAATGTCCAGATACTGGTCACAAAGCATCTAGGAAACTTCATTATGTTCTGGAAAAAAGACTGTAAAATTTTGCCTTTTTGTTCTAGTTTGTTGTTTAAGCAGTCCTCTATTTGGGGAAACCTATGGACAGGATCCCTGGACTGCAAGGAGATCCAACCAGTCCATTCTGAAGGAGATCAGCCCTGGGATTTCTTTGGAAGGAAAGATGCTAAAGCTGAAACTCCAATACTTTGGCCACCTCATGTAAAGAGTTGACTCATTGGAAAAGACTGATGCTGGGAGGGATTGAGGGCAGGAGGAGAAGGGGATGACAGAGGATGAGATGGCTGGATGGCATCACTGACTCGATGGACGTGAGTCTGAGTGAACTCTGGGAGTTGGTGATGGACAGGGAGGCCTGGCGTGCTGCGATTCATGGGGTCACAAAGAGTCAGACATGACTGAGTGACTGAACTGAACTGAACTGAACTGATGGACCGGAAAAGGTTTTAAAGCCTGGTACTTAGAAAAAGGTAAAGAGTAAAACAGAAAGTAGAATAAGGTTTAGTGTCCTTGTGTACATCTCAAGTTGTATTTTCTTATGGAAATGGTATTAAACACCATCAATTGTATTGATTATGGTCAGGAATAACTGCTTTGTGTGATGTTTTACAATTTCCCAAGTCCTTTGCTCTACTTGAGAACCCAGGAAACTCTTAGATGGCTAGGGCAGGGCTCACTTATTTTATTCATTCAACACATATTAGGTGTTAGACACTGTTCTAAGTACTTAAGATACATTAATGAATAAAGCAAAGAGATCCTTTTATAATGGGGTTTATATTCTAGTGGGACAAACACGCAAAAGAAAAACAATGGGCGTTTTTGTTTTGTTGTTTAGAAAGTTGTTCTGTAGTTATCATGTCCGACTCTTTGTGACTGTAGCATGCCAGTTTTCCCTGTCCATCAGCAGCTTGCAGAGCTTGCCCAAAACTCCTGCTCACTGAGTCAGTGATGCCATCCAGCCATTTCGTTCTCTGTCATCCCCTTCTCCTACCTTCAATCTTTTGCAGCATCAGGGTCTTTTCCAGTGAGTCAGTTCTGTAGAAGAAACAGGCATTAAGTTAGAGAAGAAAGAGCTGTTAAGGGAGGATTGATTGGCTGTGGGATGAGGCAATTAAAATAGATTAAATGCTAAGAGGATTATAGCTGACTTGAAGAAGGTGAGGTAGTTAGCCATGTGGATACCTGGGGTGAGAGTAGTCTACCTGGATACCGGCCAGTACAAAGGTCATAGGGCCACTACATGTGTGCTTGGTGGGTTCAAAGAACAGCAGGAAGGCCAGTGAGTCTGCAGTGAGGTGGAGTGGAGTGAGAGAGAAAGTTGCAGAATTTCTGTTTAGAGACAAACTCAGATTCCAGTAGTTTGAAAGGCTTAACTAGAATCTAGTAAGTTAGAACTCAAAACCATTTATAGTGACCTATAGTTGTAAGACCAGGAGCTGACTGTGGCTCAGATCATGAACTCCTTATTGCCAAATTCAGACTTAAACTGAAAGTAGGGAAAACCACTAGACCATTTAGGTATGACCAAAATCAAATCCCTTACGATTATACAGTTGAAGTGAGAAATAGATTTAAGGGACTAGATCTGATAGAGTGCCTGATAAACTATGGACAGAGGTTCATGACATTGTACAGGAGACGGGTATCAAGACCATCCCCATGGAAAAGAAATGCAAAAAAGCAAAATGGCTGTCTGAGGAGGCTTTACAAATAGTTGTGAAAAGAAGGGAAGCCAAGAGCAAGGGAGAAAAGGAAAGATACAAGCATATGAATGCAGAGTTCCAAAGAATAGCAAGGAGAGATAAGAAGGCCTTCCACAGCAATCAATGGAAGGAGATAGAGGAAAATAATAGAGTGGGAAAGACTAGAGATCTCTTCAAGAAAATTAGAGATACCAAGGGAACATTTCATGCTAAGATGGGCTCGATAAAGGACAGAAATGGTATGGACCTAAAAGAAGTAGAAGATACTAAGAAGAAGTGGCAAGAATACACAGAAGAACTCTACAAAAAAAGATCTCCATGACCCAGATAATCACAATGGTGTGATCACTCACCTAGAGCCAGACATCCTGGAATGTGAAGTCAAGTGGGCCTTAGAAAGCATCACTACGAGCAAAGCTAGTGGAGGTGATGGAATTCCAGTGGAGCTATTTCAAATCCTGAAAGATGATGCTGTGAAAGTGCTGCACTCAATATGCCAGCAAATTTGGAAAACTCAGCAGTGGCCACAGGACTAGAAAAGGTCCGTTTTCATTCCAATCCCAAAGAAAGGCAATGCCAAAGAATGCTCAAACTACCGCACAATTGCACTCATCTCACATGCTAGTAAAGTAATGCTCAAAATTCTCCAAGCCAGGCTTCAGCAATACGTGAACCGTGAACTTCCTGATGTTCAAGGTGGTTTTAGAAAAGGCAGAGGAAACAGAGATCAAATTGCCAACATCTGCTGGATCATGGAAAAGCAAGAGTTCCAGAAAAACACCTATTTCTGCTTTATTGACTATGCCAGAGCCTTTGACTGTGTGGATCACAATAAACTGTGGAAAATTCTTGAAGAGATGGGAATACCAGACCACCTGACCTGCCTCTTGAGAAATCTGCATGCAGGTCAGGAAGCAACAGTTAGAACTGGACATGAAACAACAGACTGGTTCCAAATAGGAAAAGGAGGACATCAAGGCTGTATGTTGTCACCCTGCTTATTTAACTTCTATGCAGAGTACATCATGAGAGATGTTGGGCTGGCAGAAGCACAAGCTGGAATCAAGATTGCCAGGAGAAATATCAATAACCTCAGGTATGCAGAAACACCACCCTTATGGCAGAAAGTGAAGAGGAACTCAAAAGCCTCTTGATGAAAGTGAAAGAGGAGAGTGAAAAAGTTGGCTTAAAGCTCAGCATTCAGAAAACGAAGATCATGGCATCTGGTCCCATCACTTCATGGCAGATAGATGGGGAAACAGTGGAAACAGTGTCAGACTTTATTTTGGGGGGCTCCAAAATCACTGTAGATGGTGACTGCAGCCATGAAATTAAAAGACGCTTACTCCTTGGAAAGTTATGACCAACCTAGATAACATATTCAAAAGCAGAGATATTACTTTGCCAACAGAGGTCCGTCTAGTCAAGGCTATGGTTTTTCCAGTAGTCATGTATGAATGTGAGAGTTGGACTGTGAAGAAAGCTGAGTGCGGAAGAATTGATGCTTCTGAACTGTGGTGTTGGAGAAGACTCTTGAGAGTCCCTTGGACTGCAAGGAGATCCAACCAGTCCATCCTAAAGGAGATCAGTCCTGGGTGTTCACTGGGAGGACTGATGCTAAAGCTGAAACTCCAATACTTTGGCCTCCTCATGCGAAGAGTTGACTTATTGGAAAAGACCCTGATGCTGGGAAAGATTGAGGGCAGGAGGAGAAGGGGACGACAGAGGATGAGATGGCTGGATGGTATCACTGACTCGATGGACATGAGTTTGAGTGAACTCTGGGAGTTGGTGATGGACAGGGAGGCCTGGTGTGCTCCGATTCATGAGGTCGCAAAGCATCAGACACGACTGAGCAACTGAACTGATAGTTGTTCCAGTTAAAATTTATATTTCCAGAAAGAGACAAAAAAGGAAATAATGTCTGATTAACAACCTTTATTAAAATTTACATTCTGTTCTTCAGCATAAACAGTCTTCATTGCATTAATCTCAGCCTCAGTTTATTTTCATATTATTTTTACTGAAGGAGAAAATAGTGTTGGCACAGTGTGATTTTATTTTTTACTGTTTTACGTTATTAATCAAATTGAAACATAATCTTTGATTTTGCTTCCAAGGATAACATACGAATCATGTGACCTATTTAACAGTAATTCAGAAGACTTTGATTTATATTTGTAATTTTGTTGTGCTTTCTCTAATCTTTCCTTTAAAGATATGGACATACTGCAGGAGAAGCTACGCACAACGCAGTAGATTCTGCCATCAATGTTGGTGTAACTGCCTATAATATTGACAACATTGGCATCAAAGCAATGGTGAAGAAAACTGCAAAACAAACAGGACACACACTGCTTGAGGACTATAAAATCATTGATAATTCTAAGGGGGAAAATCCAGGAGGAGGAGCAAGTGCAGACCTGAAAGGGGAGAAAGATGAGCAGAAAGAGGGACCAGAGGAGAATGGAGCAAAGAAGAAAGATAAGTGATGGAGGTGCTATGCATTGCCTATACCAAAGCCTTACAGATGGATGCAGTTTTGTTAAATATGCTAATGTGGTAATCCTCACAGGCTAACCAGGATTTTAAAAATGTATTCATTCCTACAGAGTGACTATTTCATAAGCTTTATTTCATGTATTCTACTTCTGTGGAAAAGAATCAGTATTCTTGCATCTGATCTTTAGAAATATAGTTAACATTCTCTGTGAATTTATTTTTTTCTAAATGTGGCTAAAATATTTTTGCAGTTAAAATAAGACTAATAATAGATGTGCTATAAACCTCATTAAACCTATTGTTAAACTATTTTTGTATTTGCTGTCTTTCAGAAAATGAAGTAGGAAATTATTATATATATTCACATATACATAAAATTGGCAGTTAGTAACCTTAGTTCTGTGTGTACTGGGAAGGAATGACTTAAAATGTTTCCTCTTTTTGCACTAATTGTGGATGTTTTTTTAGGGTGCTTGTCAGAATTGTCAGTATGTAAGCTAAACAAAAACTGTGATCCTAAATGAAAAGAATTCTTGCATAACATTTAGAAGACTTTTTCAAAACAAGGAATAGACTAATCATGAAAATTAAAATGAGTTTCTATAAAATAATTTGATAGCTTATCTCTGTTAGAAAATGGGACAGTCTTTTTGATTTTAAATGATTACAAACAGATTTTTAAGTCTTCTAGAATTAAGTCTTCTAGATTTATCCTATTACTGATCTATTAGGAGCCTAGGAAATTTGGGACTGTGGTTGGTATTGTAACAATTCAAAGTGATTATTATCAGTTCAGTTAGACAAAAATGTAATCACTTCTATTGTAAGTTTTTCCAAAAGGCTAAAATTTAGTGAAAACTAAAATATAAACAGTTGAGTTAATGTATGAAAAATTTTTATTTTGGGATTCAGTGATTAAAATTGTATATACTAAAAAACCAATGAATTAAATTATTAGAAAGATTTTTTTCATAATTCAGGTAAAGAATGTGAAGACTTTAGGCATTTTTCCATCGACAATGGCATAATGGTGTCCACTTTGGTAGAAGACAGGATATTCACAGACCTGTAAGCTACAAACATGTAATTAAAATAGCTAATGGCATTTTATTTTTGTTTCTTGATTTTAAAAGATGGTTTCATACTATAGTCCTTCCTGATATTTCTGAATCTCCAATTGCTATTTACTTCCTTAGACTTTGAAACTAAAGAGTGCACTTAGTGAATAAACTGTCTTTTATTTCCTTGGCCTCAAATGTATTCATGGGCTTGTATTTCAGAAACACAGAGTTGGAGCCTTTTCCTGGGGCCAAGGATAATGTTCTAGTTGAAATGGAAATAAAGTTGAATTAGTAAGTAGCTTTCAGTCAGTCTCTGCCTTATTTAAGAAATGGAATGACAATTAATGGAGCCTGAAGTTTAAAAAATTATCTTAAAGCAGAGGTCAGCAAAGCTGGATTGTCAACAGAAACCGAGTTGTCCCTTTCACTTCATTCTACACTGTTCACTTGTTTGTGGGTTGCTGTTTCAGATAAACAGCCATTTTTAAATTAAGGCTTTTGAACCAAAACCACACTGATGACAGGATTCAGTCTGTAACTGTGTAAGTGGGGTGGAAATTAAAGTGCTGAGAGTTGCAAACTGAAGGGTGAAGAAAGACTTGACGGTGGAAAGATTACCTTTTTAGTCAGAGTCAGTAGACAGATGTGACTAGTAAGTCTGGGTGAAGCAAGGGGAAAAGTAGATGATGTCACACCCAAGATGGCGTATCAGAGGAGTGGGTTTTTACGTGAAGATGGAAACGTATAGTGATGCTGGAACCAGCATTAGAGGCAGAGAGGATTCCTGACTCTCCTGACCCAAAGGAGCAGGAGTTCTATAGACAAACTAGAGAATAAATCCATCAGTTCTTAGCTTTTGACATTTCAAAAGCTATGATTTATGTGTGAATCAGATTTGGGAAAATATGTGACTATCTCTCTAGCAGCCAGCTCACTCTCATCCCCACCTCCCCAGTCTATGAGAGAACTAAGAACAGTGGCTGAGGACCAAGAAGAAGAGCCACCGAGACAGAACAGACACTGGTGAGTGTCTGAGAGGTGACCCGCACCTTGCTCCCCACCTGCCACAGGCTGGGCACATAAGTTAGGAGTGCAAAATTTGCCATACCATGTGAATATTGACATGCTGTGAGGAGAGTTCTTTTGCACTTTCCAGTTAAACTGTAGATTCTTTGAAGGCAGTGAACCTACTTGGTATCTTACACATCACTTTGTATAAAATAAGCCCTCAATTACATTTAATTGATGCCTTAAAATGCTGCCAATTATCTTTGGCCCACAACTCAGGGCAGTTCTTTTGGACACTAAATACCCTATCCGTCTAACATGCCACCACATCACGTTCTGTTTAATCAATTCAATCTGAAACTTCCAGCACTGGCCCTCCTAACACCTGTGAACCGCACTGGGCGACCCAGCCCGGCGGGCGCCACCCTGTGACGTCACAAGGAGGAGCCTGGCCGCAACCGTGAGGCTGTTCCCTCCACAACGGCTGTGAGAGCCCCCCGTCACCCGGGTTCTGAGTGTCCCCTCAGGTCTAGTGTTGTCAGCTCTGTGAGGGCAAGGCGTGGGTGGCCTCTGAATTGACGCTATGTTGGAAGGAAGAGGCGACAACTTCGACGGTGTGAACACCGACCGTCTTAAATTGGAGTTACCGGAAGAAAGGCACCTGAGGTGAGTTGGGGACCGGCGCGCGCTCCTGCCGGGTGTGGGGGTCACGGCCACGCCGCCAACGCAAAGGCCGGCGTCTGTGGGGGTCCAGGGCTCAAGGTCGAAGCCCCTGAGGCCGATGTGACAGCTGCAGGGTCACTGATACCCGGGCAGAGCTGGTGCCATCTGAAAACAGTGTAGATTCATTGACCTCGTACATTTGGTGTCAAAGAGGCAGGTTTCGAACTGCCTTCAGGATCAAGTCAAATGGCGTGTGCTGTGTGCATATGCTCTAATACTAAAATGTGTGTGCGCTTTTGATGGTCCAGTAGGTTCAGGGTTTCTGTTTCAGGTGCCAGACATTTTGTTCAGTTACTATACTGCTGTTTCATCCGTTGAGAAGCACTTAAGAATTGGTGACATTTTGTAAAAATGAAGCCCCTCCTATATATATACTTCTTAAAGTACCCCATATAAGTATTCTTACTAAAACTTTGGAACATTTTAAGCAGGTTTTGTTTTGTTTTGTTTTTTAAGGTTCCCCTGTCCCCACGAGTAGGCCACAGGAGGGTAGACTCGCCTGTGTGGAAGCAGTGGTCTTTATAGCTTCCTTTGATTTCCTCTCTTAACAGCTCCAAACACACTCTTTTAGTTGCTCAGGCATTTCTTGGTCTGATAATAAGCTGTAAGCCCTCTGAGGACGGGTTCTGTAGTCCCTGAAACAGTAGAGTATAGGTACCAGTACTTTAGAGGAATCCTGCACAAATTCAAATCCCAACACTCTTCACTCAGCAACTATATGATCTTGGGCAAGTTAATGAACCTCTAAGCCGCAGTTTTCTCAAATCTAAGACTGTAGTAGAAATGTTTATCTCACACATCATGTGGTTGTTACCAGAACTAAATGTTTGTAAAGCACTTAGCATTGGCTTGTGATAAACATTCAGTGGAAGTTGGCTGCTGCATGTTGCTGTTCTTACTGGGTATATCTTCCGCACTTATCACAATGCCTCTAACATAATAGGCATTCAAAAATATGTATTGAATAAATGATTCTATTATATTTTGAGAACTACTGTGCTTATTGATGTCCTAAATAGATTATCTCTGTAGTGTTATGTATGTATGTATTTTTTTTTTTTTAGTGCTTCTTTTTTTCTGTTTATATCAGGTTGCCAGTTGTTACCTGTTGTCCTAGCTATTCCTTTCTATAGTAATTTGCAGCTCATCTGTTGGGCTTTGAGAAACAAGATAACCAAAAACTGTCAGACTTTTTGGAGTCAACTTTAAGAATAAAGAGTGTTAAGTGGTTACATGGAGAGCTTTGACCTTTAGTGCATTTGAGTGTCCTTCTGGACACATAATCAGAAGCCTGCGTTTTTTTTTTTTTGATTTCTTATTCTCAACCAGACCATCAATGACTGATATTTCATAGTATGGTGTTTCTGAAGTAGTGAGTTACCATGTGTTATTCTTTTCATGTTATTTTTAATTGAGTCATAATCAACTAAATGTGTTCAATAATAGGGATATAGTGAAACTCTCAGTACTTAAAATAAGACACAAGATTGCAGAACTGGAAACCAAACTCAATACTGATAATGAAGGTATATAAGTAAATATTTTTATGTATGACTCCTATATAGTTACTGTTCATTGTACTAAGATAGCTATAGTATATTACATATTTGGAATAATAGTGCCCAAATTATAGTGTTGCTTTTTGGCAGCATTAATAATAATTTAATATAGAGGCTTTAAAAATTGATTTTTGGAATGTCAAACCTGTTATTTTATAATTATCAACTTATGAGTTCAAAATGTTCAGTCTTCAATTAGAAGAACCTTTGTTTTGTGAAATCAATTCATTATTTCCTTGATAAATAAAAAATATATTTTTATTATATACAAATTAATATATAATGTATATTATCAAGGAAATATTTAATAAAATATTTATTAATAAATATTGATAAAGTTATTAGACAATATCTGATATGATTTATTACAACATACTAATATTTAATTATATTAATAATTAACTTAATAAATATTTGTTTAAATAATTATCACAAAGTTTTCTATATAATTTGAGTAATAACTTTTATACCTTAACTGCTAAAGTTGAGGTATAACCTTAAAATCCTTATCTAGTTTTTGACTCTTTGTGTTGGAAGAATGGGGGAGGGGCAGGCAAGTGTTGCATGCATATGGCACACCTAATACACAGGCATCCATATGTCCTTAAAATTTGTAATATATGTAAGATGTTAATTTGTTATACAAATATTGATTGAGATTCTGCCATATGTCAACACTTTGAATGGAGGACCTTTCTTTTCCCTTTTCTAAAGAGGTTCACTGACTATTGGGAGGAAGTGTTAAATTAAAATATGAACATGACAAGTAATGTAAGTTCTGCATAAGGAAAAATGGTACCTCAGGTAAGGGCAACCAAACACAACCTGCATGAGGGAAGGGGCAGTCTTGAACTGAATACTAGAGAACAGTAGGAGCTTATTAGGGTTATAGGGGTGGGCTTTGGTTCTTAAACCTGCTCATGCTGCTCTCTTCTATTGGGGAAGCTGTAAACAAAATGGATTAGCAGCCATATTTCAAATATAATACCACTTTTCATAATGCCCAGTGCTCTGTTAGAGCTTGATTAGAGAACACTACTTTATCCCAAGGCTGAAGTAGCTTCCTCTGCCTCCCTGTCTATATCCTTAATGAAACTGGCTCCATGGGTGCAGACTGTTGAGTACACTTACTGAGTACTTGCACTGTCAAGGCTGGCTGGAATTTCCTCATCCAGCTAATTACAGACAAAACAGGTCATGCTCACAGGTACACACACAATGCAATAACTTTGACCACTGGTAAAAAGTACGCCCAACAAGTTGTATTACCAACAGCTCTTCTCACGGGGAATAGCTGATTTGTGGGTATAAAGAGAAAAGGTAAAATGATAGGTGAGAAAGTTCTTTCCTCAGTAGGCCAAGCTAAAGCCTAAGATGGAAGGTGGAAACCTTTATGCCTTCTTCGGTATCAACTAAGGCCAGGAACTGTGTCAGCAGGGATGACTATTATCCCCATTTAGGGAAAAATGAAGTTGAAGAATTTAAGTCGTTTGCTAAGATCACATAGCCAGGGAGCGGCAGAACCATGACTTTATCCTAAATCACCTATCTACCACTACTGCCATTACCATGATGACTGCTGTCTCCCTGGTCAGTGCTCAACAGTTCTGGTTATCTGCTGTTGCACAGCCAATCACCCTGTGATCTGGGGGCCTAAATAACATCTCTCTCACAAGCCTGTGGATTGACTGTCTTCATCTAGGATGTTCCTAATTGGGGTCTCTTGTGTGATTGCAGTCAGATGTAGTCTGGCACTCAGTCATCTGTAAGTTCAGTGGGGTTAGACATTCCCAGATGGTTCACTCACATGGCTGGCATCTCATCCTGGGTGTTGGTTGGGAGCCCAGCTGGGACAGCCCATCAGAAGTGCCTGCTCTTGGCTGTGTAGCTTTTGCTTCTCATAACATGGCACCTGGGTTCCAACAGGCTGTACCCAAAAGCAAGCATTCTAAAAGGAGCAAGGACAGAAACTGCCAGGCTAGTTGAGGGCTACTCCTGAAATTGACAGTGTCATTTCCACTGTATTCTATTGGTCAAAACAATCATAGATTTGAGAGAATGGAGAAAATCTGCTTGTCAAGGTCACATTGCACAAGGTCAAGTGAGATGAGATAGATTCTTGCAGTCACCTTTGGAAAATGCAGTCTGCCATGAGTGAAGTTGCTCAGTCATGTCTGACTCTTCGCGACCCTGTGGACTGTAGCCTACCAGTCTGCCATAGGGAGCATTAAATATGTCTTTTGAGAACTCTAAAGTAACTGATGACGGAACATAGATTGTGACGAGAACATGGCAGGAGATGAGATTAAGGTTTATGAAGAAGAGGAAGAATAATCTTTAATATGATGCTGATGTATTTTTATTTATCCTGAAGAAGTGAAGTGAAAGTTGGTCCAACTCTTCGTGACCCCATGGAATTCTCCAGGCTGGAATACTGGGGTGGATAGCCTATCCCTTCTCTAGCAGATCTGCCCGACCCAGAGATTAAACCCAGGTCTCCCACATTGCAGGTGAATTCTTTACCAACTGAGCTATGAGGAAAGCCCTTTCATCCTGAAGGCAATGGGATGGTTAAAGGAGTTTTCAAAATAAATTTATTATTGCTCAACATTATAAAAGAAATACATGCACAAGTGATGACCATGATACATCTGTTTAGGTAATTCTTTCACACTTCCCCCTCCTCAAATCTTGTCACCTCTCTCTCCATTCTCACTCTCAGCTAGTGAGCTTACCTTTCTCTTCCAAAACAAGATAAGAAACAGAAGAGAATTTCCAAGTGTTTCTACTGAGAAGGCTACCCACTTACCTGCATCTTTACTGTGTGTTCTGTGTTCCTCTTATTTAAGATTAATCCCTCCACTTGTGCAGCAGATCTGGTCTACCCTCACCTCCTCCAGGATATAACTTCAACAATTGATCATCTTTTTTCTTTCCTGCACCATCTGTTTTTGCTGCTCCATTGGCTCATCCCCAACAGCACACAGACATGCCAACTTTATTTTATCTAAAAAACAAATAGCAACCCTCCTTTGGCCTCACATTTCGCTTTCTACCATTATCCCCTTTCCCCTTTCAGGGCTCCATGCATAGCAAAACTCTTCAATTTTTTTTTTTAATTTCCACTCTTAACTCTTTATTCCAATTTAATCATTTAATCTACTTGGTTTGTGACAGGATTAACTTTTAGGCAAAATGGCCAACACAATGAACTTCAAAGGGATTCACATATTTTAGTGGCCTTTTGAAGCCCTTTAGGATTCATAGGAAACTATATGCAAAAAAGTGGTTTATGTTTGAAGTAAATCTGAATTTCACCATCTTAAAACTTGGCCACAAGGCAAGGAACAGGAAAAAAAATATCCAGGAGACTTAAAAAGTGAGAAGAGTCATATTGGTGTAGGGAGTTTGAGTACATTTTAAAAAATTAAAACCTCACAACTACCCTTTAAAAAATGTATCACCTCATTTTATAAATGAAAAACAGACTTGGGGATTTTCAATGGCTTTCTCAAGGCTGCAGAGGTGAGGAGGGACAGATCTGCAATTTGGATCCAGGCATTCCGGCATCAGAGCCCAAACTCAGCCTCTACTTCTTTCCACTGAAGTTTCTTAAGTTTGCTTCTCAAGTTTTTTTCATCTGGAGAAGAGAACCTTGATTTACTGAGGCTCTGGGACATTGATAATCTAGGCATAAAAATGGGCTGAATTTGCCCAGCACAAGCACAGGTTTCTCATTCTCTCTTGGACTTGATCATTCCAATCAGAAATTTCACCTCTAATCTCCTGAAACTGTTCTTAGCAAGGTCATCAATGACTGTCAGTTTGCAAAATCCAGTGTCACCTCTCAGTCCTCATCTTGACTTGTTAACAGCTTTGCCACAGCTGATCACCTTCATCCTTGAAACCCTTTGCTTGTCTTCTGGGATGCCACATTCCCTTGGTTATCTTCATATCTACTGGATACTCCTCACTTCTCTTCATCTTCATGAGTTCTAAAAACTTGGAGTGCCTCTGTTCTCTGACTTTTCTCTGATGTATGCTCGCACTACTTAGGGGATCTCCTCTGGTCATATGGTATTAAATGCCATCTGTGTACAACACACAGACATATCTCCATCCCAGACCTCTCCTTTGAACTCCTTTTTCATCTTCATTTATAGACTGGTTTCTAGTTTAAAACTCTTTGGTTATTAAGTAAAATATTGGTAAATCAAAAAGTTTTTATAACTTATCTCAGTAAATGCTAAAATATGTTTTTAATAAAATTAATCTTCCTTATTAAAAGAGATTTCTATTTATCTTGATCAGGCATAATACTTAATGATGGAATGCTAGAGTCATCCTCATTCCTGGGAAAAAAGCAAAGATGCCACCTGCCACCATTAAAATTTAATGGTGTTAAATTTAATGGTATTAGAGAAGACTAGAGTCCCTTGGACTGCAAGGAGATTCAACCAGTCCATCCTAAAGGAAATCAGTCCTGGGTGTTCTGGAATGTGTCCTGGAAGGACTGATGTTGAAGCTGAAACTCAATACTTTGGTCACCTGATGCGAAGAGCTGACTCCTATGAAAAGACCCTGATGCTGGGAAAGATTGAGGGCAGGAGGAGAAGGGGACGACAAAGGATGAGATGGTTGGATGGCATCACTGACTCAATGGACATGGGTTTGGGTGGACTCCGGGTGTTGGTGATGGACAGGGAGGCCTGGCATGCTGCGGTTCATGGGGTTACAAAGAGTTGGACATGACTGAGCAACTGAACTGAACTGAAGGTTCCAGTCAAGCAATAAAGTATGAAACAGAAATAAGAGTTATAGCTATTAGATAGGAAGAGATAAAATTATTATAATTTTAAACTTTTATAATTTGATATCTATAACTTTCCAGAGGATCAGTGGAAAACTAGTACATTAGTAAAAAATTAGAAAATGGTTGAATACAATAGTGGAAGAAATTTTTCTTAAAAACATTTTGTGTAGCAGTAACCAGCTGGAAAATAGTTTTTTAATAGTGCACAACAGTTCCAGCCTAAATCATCAAATATCTGATAATATCCTTGATAAGAAATATTCAGGATCCATATGAAGAGAAAAAAGACTGTGACTATAATGAGGTAATAGCCATTCAGCAAGAATTCTCACTTATTTAACATGAGAAATTTAATACTGGAGAGAAACCCTAAAATAAAATGTAATTGGAGAGGTTATTAATAAGGTTTTATAAGAAGGATATAGACTTTTTCTATGTCAGAGAATTGGATTTTATAAACGTGCTCATTCTCATCAAATTAATTTACTCTTATTAAAACAACTGACTCTAAAGTTAATTAGGTGCATAAATAGACATGGATAACTGATAAGTATTTGTGTAGCGGGTGTCGACTGAAAAAAAGGTGTACAACTTGAGAGTTGTGAGTTAAGTTTTATTTGGGGCAAAATGAGGACTGCAGCCCAGGAGGCAGCATCTCAGATAGCTCTGAGGGACTGATCCAAAACAGCAGTGGGGGAAAGTCAACATACAAGGTTTTGGTGAAGGGGAATTCAGTGCCATGAAGCACTCATTTTACAAAAGGTTTTTGTTAGTCATGAGAATCTGATGTCACCATGAAGGGATTTAGTGCTTCTATAGATATGAGGAGATGCAAGGATTGCGATAATAAAAGTGAGTGAAGTCGCTCAGTCGTGTCTGACTCTTTGCGACCTCATGGACTAGTAGCCTCCAGGCAAGAGTACTGGAGTGGGTTGCCGTTTCCTTCTCCAGGGGATCTTCCAGACCCAGGGATAGAACCCGGATCTCCCGCATTCGGGCTCCCGCATTCGGGCTCCCGCATTCCAGGCAGACACTTTAACCTCTGAGCCACCGGGGAAGCCCCAACAGAAATCATAAAATCTGTTCCTAAAAATATCCAACTATCTAAAGACCTGTCCCACGAGATTCCCTGGAGCACAGAGTGCCTCACTCCACTCTGAACTCCCTCAGGGCTTGTTGAATAAAGGTCAACAGCTATGGCAGCATGGGGTTCAGTCTCCGTAGAGGCAGATGGCAAATGGCTTTGTTCTTCTCTCGTTGGCAGTGCTCTTGGTAAGTGCCAATTTGTAGTTGACACGGGGCTGGGGGACTCCTGTAAAATAAAATAAAGCTATAATGACTAAAACTAGAAACAAATCAGTAGAACAGAATAGATAGTGTACCAGTTTGCTAAAGCTTCCATAGCAAAGTACTGCGGACTGGTTTATTTTCTCACAGTTCTAGATACTGGAAATCCAAGATCATGATACTGGCAGAGTTGGTTTCTTCTGAGATCTCCCTTCTTGGCTTGTATTCTCTGCAGTTTCAGTTAGAAAACACTGAAGTCCCAGTGGATAAATACAAGTAGAACATAGAGACAACTCATAAATATAGTAAAGGACCCAAATTGTTTTTAAGTTAAAGAAATGTGTTGCCTATCAAAAAAGTAGAGTGTTTTTTGTTTTAAGTGAAATAGGAATGTTATACTGTACTGATAGCAATGTAGTACTACCCTTTGGGAAAACAATTTTGCAGTAAATTTCTAATGATAAAAATGATAATAAAACCAGCTAACTTCTATAGCAGTTTCTCTGTGTGCTGCACTGTCTTAAGAATTTCACATTTAATTAATCCTCTCAATACCCAAGAGGGTAGGAACTTTAATTATCCTCATTTTACAGATGAGAAATTGAGGCACGGGAAAGGTAACTTGCTCAGGATCACAGAAAGACACTAGTAAATGGTGGAGACATGACTTAAACCCACTAGTCCTTCTTTGGAGATGTTTTTCCTTATGGAGTCTCTTGATGAAAATTTGGTTAGGGGGACAACTTTACCCAAAGGAGATACTCTTTGCACCATACTTCCCTTTGGGACATATTGGTATTTTTATTCATGTAATTCTCACTGTTTGAATATTCTTATTCTCTGGCTTAGGATAGATGTCATTTCCCTCAAGAAGCATTTTCTGACCCTCTTCAATCTTGATCTCATTTCTCATTCCCTTCTGCCACCTTCCAGGTTGCATGTCCTGCTCTGTGTTCCATTACATCCAATTAACTGAAGACTCTCACAAATATTCTGGCTCTATGTCTCTCTACTCTCCATGCTTCCTAACTGTCCTACTGCTGATTGACAGCAGAGACTATGTCTATTTTAGTTTTGTATCCCTCGTGCCTTGTATAGTACCACATAGTAAGCTCTTTCCTTCCCTTGTTAACATTTTCTTATTTTACAGAGTTTTTTCAAGTTAATATAACTCCATCACTGTAATAAATATAGTGAACAACACAGACATGAAAGTGTATGTAGGGTCAAGTTTCAATTTAACTATGTTCTTTTTAACAATTGAAATATTTGGCATTGTTGTTTAGTTGGGCTTTGTTTGTTTTGTTAACATGCTATCTCTCTTTGGGGGAAAAAAAAAGTCCATATTGGAAAGGTAGGCCTCCACCTAATATTGTCTTGCTTTATGAACTTCCTCCTTTAACGTCAATTTTGACCATAAATCAAATTTCCAGTATTTTTCAATTTTTGGTGTGATTTTGCTTTTCACTGTAGTGATTCTAGCCAAGATCCCTCTTGAGATTACAAAGCAGTTTGATTTTTCCCCTCCAAAGTACGGTGCTTGTTTTTTGTTTGAGTTTAGAGTTACCATAAAGGCAACGGTTTCATGGAATTATTACTCAGGGTTCTTTTTCTCCCAAGAGACACAGATGTTTCTGCTAACCTTTTATCCTCATAATCTGTATTTTAATAATGACTTGTTATGGGTTCATCTTAGGCCTTGATAGGTTGGCTGCTGTTGTGCTCAAGGTCATGGATCATCTTTTTTGGAGTCATGTTTGTTGTGATTGTCTAATGACACCACCACGTCTCTTATCTGGGCTGTTTTCAGATGGCTCTGGACGTTCCTTAGTATCAAGATTATTTCCAAAATTTGCCATTTTGAATTGTTAATCTTATTCCCAGTCGAGAGCATAATTTAAATAGTATTGCATTTTAAAGACAGATGAAAACTTATTTTTCAAGAAATTTTGCAAAAACATTGCAAACCTCAGTATATTCAATACTTTTGGCTTATCACAGAACAAAATGTGGTAGGGAAGATAAAACTCAGTGTGTTCATGTTTTTCAGAAAAATAAAACAGTTGATAGTAGGAAATTGACCAGATATTGGGGGTGAGGGCGGCAATACTGTTATGTAGCAAGAAAGCAAAAAAGTTGTTAATTTCCGGTCTTGCGGACCTCCATCCACTTGTTGAGTATTTGGATTAATGACTTTGGACTTGGGTATGGGAGGACATTCCTTCCCCATCTCCTTGTAGACTACATTTGCTTAGAGATGAGGGTGAGGGCAGGGTTGTGCAGGGTTGAAGACATTGGCAGTGATGTGAGCTAATGTCTTTCTGCTTAGACTCCTCCATCAACTATTGTGTAGCAGAAATTGCCTCATATATGTAAAGAACATTTAAAGTTTAGAAACAAGCTATTTTTTTCTCTCTTTTACAAAGTGTGACTTTCCAGACTCAAAAACAAAACAAATTAGCTTTGAGCCTTAAAGCTGAAAAGGAGCTTTGTGTATGTATGTGTGTACTTCTATTTTTTCTTTTAAGTATTTAATATTTTCTTGAAAAATTTTAAATCTCATTCATGTCTTATTTTTAAAATCTTTGGTTTATTTTTTAAAAATTTTTAAAATTTGTATATTTTAAATGAAATAAAGGATGAATATTTTTAATGGTAAAAGATACAATTCACAAAGAAGATAGACATCATGAAAAGGAGCTTTTGATTCTAGGCTGTATCCTCCTCCTCTGCCTAGAGCAATAGGACAAATAGATGTCTTGGCCTCAATAGCCAAAGGAATTTAAAGAAAACTGCTTACAGATAAGAAAAGATGCTTGAACAGGTGGTTAGATATATAAGTAGTGTTACCATAGCACAGAGGTTAAGAGGACACACTTTCAAGTCAGAACAAACTGGGTTGAAATCCCAGTTCCTCATTTATCAGCTTTGTCACCTTAATAATGTTATTTGACATCTCTGAGCCTGTTTTCCTTATCTGTTGAATGGATAACTAAATGTTTGTAACTAAGGATTCAATCTGTTAGTATATATAAGGCACTGTGTGCTTTTAACACAGCAAACACATAATTTGTAGTTGTTAAATGGACTCAGAATTCTTTTGCAAAGAAAAAAAAAAGAATATTACATTGGATGAGAGGCTAGTACTTTTTAGGCTGTAACACTGGGTTTGGCGAAAAAGTTTGTTCGAGTTTTCCGTAACATCTTATGGAAAAACCCAAACTTTTTCGGCCAACTGAATTACAGTTATTTCAAGTTCTGAGGAAAGAAACGTGTTGCTGATATTTCCTCTAATAGAATTCCTTATAAATATACACAAAGAACTCAAAGAACAAAAGAGGGCGGGGAGTGAGCAGACTAGGAACCACAGCATAGTGTGAGGTCCAGGCCAATGGGAACCTGTGAGTCTGCCATCTACACAGATCCTGTCTAACAGAGAGTCCCTCCTTAGACGTTAGTTCACTCTGGTGCGTCTGTGTTACTAATAAAGCCCAGTATAGTGACAGAGTCAGGCTGGGCTGATTAATGTTGTTTTCATGAATAATGAGAGATGGTGAGGTGATCTTGATCCTGCCCCCCTTTTCACTCAGGTGGTGAATGAAAAACTCATTAGGAGACACAACTTGAACTAAATGATCGACTAGAAAAGCAAATTGTTTCTCTCAAAGAGAAAATGGAAAAAAAATTGTGGAAGTCCTTCAGATATGGAAGCAACTATATATATATGTATGTTTCATAAGTTGAGTAAAAACTGATAAAAGATCAATTACTTATATTTGCTTTGTTGTAGACAGGCTGTCTTCTATTTGAGTCTATGAACAGATGCCAGTGGTGAGTAAAAGATGGTTAAATAAATGGAATAATTGAAGGAAATTATGTATATTTCCTGCCCCCAGGCAGATTCTACACAAAATTTTAAAGGTCCAAATAAAATACTTTGTTCAGTGGAGCTTTTCCTAGGATGTAAGGAATCCTATACATATGGCCTTGATCTCTCCCTTATAAACTTGAACAGAGATTCTGTTGCAAGTACAAACAAAATGGAAGTGAAAGGATCTCAGTGGTCAGGCTGGGGGGGAAACTTGAGTGTGTCTGTTCCTTGCAATCTAAAAGTGCCTGTGTGCTGTGTGCTAAATCACTTCACTCATATCCAACTCTTTGTGACTCTATGAACTATAGCCTGCCAGACTCTTCTGTCCATGGGATTCTCCAGGCAAGAATACTGGAGTGGGTTCCATTTCCTCTTCCAGGGATTGAACCTCTCCCAGGGATTGAACCACGTCTCTTCATGTCTTCTGCATTGTCAGATGGATTCTTTACCACTAGCTCGAACTGGAAATAGCTCTCTTCATACCCATCAGTTCCATCCTAGTTCCTCTAGGAAACGCACACACACACACACACTATGTATAAAATCTAACAAAGAACCCATTCAATTACCTTACTGGGCTGCTTTACCTACTTCATTTTTTGGTTGCCTAGTGACATTGTTTTTCCTTTGAGAGTTAATTATCAGTTCAGTTCAGTAGCTCAGTCATGTCTGACTCTTTGTGACCCCATGGACTGCAGCATGCCAGGCTTCCCTGTCCATCACCAACTCCCGGAGTTTACTCAAAGTCATGGCAATTGAGTCAGTGATTCCATCCAACCATCTAATCTCCTCTGCCGTCCCCTTTTGCTCCTGCCTTCAATCTTTCCTAGCATCAGGGTCTTTTCTAATGAGTCAGTTCTTTGCATCAGGTGGCCAAAGGATTGGAGTTTCAGCTTCGGCATCAGTCCTTCCAATTCAGGACTGATTTCCTTTAGGATGGACTGATTGGATCTCCTAATTTTAATCCCTGATAAATGAATTTATGTTTTATACTTTACAGAGCATATTCATTTGCATTTCATTCATTCAAATATTTTTGAATATTTGTTTAAAATGTAGAGGAGGCCCATAACATAACTTATGTTGAACTCTTGCTGTTTTTATTGCAAGAATACTCAGAGAAACATGAAAACCTTGTAAATAAATCAAGGGTACTGTGCATGAAGATGAAGATACAATACTCAACTAAATTGGCAGGACTTAACATTACTCTTAATAGTAATAATAATTTATCCTTAATTAAACATATGTATATAATATGCAAATTAATTTCATATGCATTATTTCTGTCTTGCAACAAACCCCATGTTATAAAATTTACTATTTTTATTTTAATATATGTGATTCTAAACTTAAAGAGTTTGATTTACCCAGTTTCACACATCTGGAAATGTGGATTCAAATTCTCTTACTCTTAAACCCATGCCATTTAACTGTGCTGTACCAACAGCCCTGTGATACTGCTGATCAGAAGTAATGTGTGTTTTAGTACCTGTGGTAAGGCACTAAGTGCCTGCTGTATTCCTGTGCATTTATGGAGAGTACTCTGAATAACTGCAAACCTTTAGTGAAAGGTATAGAAAAATCGTCTACTTTTGTTAATGAATTTAGGGATAAAGTAACTTTTTTTGCAAACCTGTTATGTACAATCCAGAAATACCATTGTGACTATGTTTTAGAAAGTCAGGAAAATAATATGATTTTTTTTGTTTGTTCTTGTTTTTTATTGTTGGAAAAGTGGCCAAGTTTTTTTCTTCTGCCATAAAGTCATAGCTCCATCTTGTGGTATTTAGAAATTGCTGCAAGGGCTGTTTTAAGTTTAGTGTTTCTTAACTGTCGGTAGAATTTTACTACTGCCTACAGAATATAAAATATCAAGTACTGCCTACAGAATATAAAACGTTCTGGCTTCCTTCTTCTAGCTAACCCACCCCTAGTCCTAGCTCAAGAAAAGAGGGCATCTAGCATTATGGGAGTTAGCAACAAAGTGCTGGTGTGACATGAGAGAAGCCTGCAGCACATCCAGGAGGGTTTCAGCAGCCTCCTCATTGCCACCCCAGACTCTGTGACATACTCATGGTCACGAAAAATGCATCTATTCCCCTTGATGAATTGCTATTCTTGAAGAAAATGTCATTCTCTAAGAAACAGAGAATTATATTTCTCTTCAAAAGAACAAAAAAATGTTAGAACCAGGAGTGGGGCCACATGCTAAGCAGAAAGGAAAGATAATGAAAGTTCAGGCTGTGAAGGAACTGACACTCTCTGTTCTCTGGGTAGGTACCCTGAGTATTCTGGTTTTCTTACACAGTGGAATGCAGGAGGGGTTTGTCTAAAGAGGTGGGATTAGGAATCTAGCCAGGGAGCTGGTGCTGGAAGAAGCCAGTGAAAATGAAAGTCGCTCAATCGGTTCTGACTCTTTGTGAATTCTCCAGCTCAGAATACTGGAGTGAGTAGCCTTCCCTTCTCCAGGAGATCTTCCCAACGCAGGGATCAAACCCAGGTCTCCCGCATTGCTGGTGGATTCTTTAACAGCTGAGCAAGGGAAGCTGAACAAAGGAAGCCCAAGAACACTGGAGTGGATAGTCTACCCTTCTCCAGCGGATATTCCCCACCCAGGAATTGAACTGGGGGTCTCCTGCATTGCAGGCAGATTCTTCACCAACTGAGCTATGAGGGAAGTTGGAAGTAGCCAACTGCTAAGCAAAAAAACTTGGGATCCTAGAATCCTGCATCCAGTCAAGAAATCTCTCTTTTCCAAGGACAGAAGAGATATTGTCTTATTCTTTATATAAAAAGCAATATTTGTGAGGATCAGACATGTACCATTTGTGTAATGCAAACATTTTGGTTTTATGTTAATATTAGGTTGATACTCAGAGAAAAGGGCTTAAACTAGTTGTTTTTGTTTGTAAATTTACAGACACTTTATCCTTGTTGTAGATTGCTTAGTCTTTTGGAGTAACCTATACATGCATGCTTAAGAAACTGATGTTTCTTAGTTTGAATACTGATTTTGAGTAACATCAAATTTCAAGTTTGCTTATAAGCAACAAAAGGATGAATGCTGCTTTTGTCGTGAAGGCTACTAGAGATATATAAAACCAGTACACATAGTGCCTGACAGAGTGAGCTGCATGTTAGTTCCCTTCCTTCCTTCCTTTGATAAAAGAGAAGTATAATTCCATTGAAGCAAGTCTGTTGTGAAATTAACCTTGATCCACTTGAAGGAATAAGGGCAAGGGCAAAGCCCAGAGATGTGCAATCTGACTTACTAAGCTCTGCTGTCATACGAGTTATGAATCTTCTGGTACCTTCTTAAAGCTCTGGTAGAATTCTGTGGTTTTTTGTACCTGTCCAGATAGCAGGGACCTCTGTAGGGATTTAATGCTTCAGATAAAAAGTGTAGAACCTTTACTCCTCTTGGGCTAGCTGGGTTATACATTTTCTGGCCCCTTTTGTTTGCATCCACTGGAAACAGAACCTAGAGCCTCCCTAATGTTCCAAGAATTTTCAGGTGTGTCCCACAAAGATCTGCAGCCTTTCCCTGGAAAGCTAGAATCTGTTTTAAGTGTACCAAACAACTAAATGTCAAGGCTAATTAGGCTGTTTCACCTCTGATGAGCACTAGCTAGTTCTCAGGTTCTGACCTGGCCCTCTGGGTTTCTTCATTAATCTCATTTAGATAGGTTACGGAGCTGAGGATGCACTATGCTCTTTATCAGAGCTTGATGACCTCCTCTATGCAGCCCCACAGATGGTTTCCTATCAGTGTGCTGAGCAATCTTTACTGTCATGACTAACATTTGACAATGCGTGCCTTCTTTCCTAGGTTAGCTTCCTTAGGCCAAGTCAAGCTTAGTACCCATGACACTGCGCCACACACAGAAAGAAGATTGGCTCCTCTGCTTCCCAGCGTCCCTTTACTGACCAGCACTGCCACATCCTTAAGCTGCTAGCCAGTCTATCAAGTTGTGTTCTTTAAGTTTCAAACTCTAAGAATCACATGGATAATGTATTGAAAGTTTACGTTTTGGGGTTTACTCTAAGAGATCCTCATTTCATAGGTCTAGGGTAAGCCCTGAACACTAGTATTTTTAGCAAGCATTTCAATAGGTTCTATTGCAGAGCACAATTTGAAGGAAAAATAAAAAAGATTTGGGGAATTTATATCCCTCAGAGAAAGATGTGCAAGACAGCCTGTCTTGTGACAAGAGTTACTATAAAGTTTTTATCACCAAGTTTCGCCATTTCCCTATGGCCCGCTCTACTGCAAAGTGGAAGTCCTAGTCCTGACACATTTGGAATAATGAAATCAATGATCCCTTATCTCAGTCTGGGCTGCTATTAAAAAAAAAACACACACACAAAATGAGTGGTTTTTAAGCAGCAGAAATTTATCTGTCACAGTTCTGGAGGCTGAGAAGTCCAGGATGATGATGCCAGCGGATTCAGTGTTTGCTGAGGGCTCACTTTCTGGTTCATAGACGACACCCCCTTGTTGTGTCCTCACATGGTGCAAGGCGTGAAGGAGATCTGGGGCGGGGGGGTCTATTTCATAAGAGCATTAAGCCTGTGCATGAGGGCTCCACCCTCATAAGCTAAGCATCTCCCAAAGGCCCCTATCTCCTGACACCACCACATGAGGCATTAAGATTTCAGTGTATGAGTTTGGGAGAGGGACATTCAGACTGTAGCACCCCTATTTCTCTCTGTTTATAATTTTCCCCCAGTGTCCTCTCCTTTGTTTTCCACTACATCCAAACAACTCGGACCCTTCAAGGAAACCTCTTGCCAACACATGTGTCTGTCAATCAGATGGTTAGAGCACAGGAGATTCTGTTCCTAAAGCCAACAAGACGGGCTGGTGGTGTGAGGCACAAGGAAGGGGGCGTAGAAACAGAAAAAACATTCTTTAGGAAAATATTTGGTCTACCTCAAGTGTTCTCTGCAGGACTCTTGGTCAGTCTATAGAAAATCAATTCATAGAAAGACAATTTGCCAAAATCCAAATCCTTATAATTTGTTTTTCTATCTTAAGGCATTTTCAGGAAGGTTCAATTTGTTGAAAATGGTCTGTAGAATCAATATGTGAGGTATTCTGTCACAGACGTCACCAGATTTGTGTTCTCCCCAAAGATCAGAATGGTTAATTTGGAGACAAATGTAATCTCAAATCAGAAAAGTTAAAACAAATTTTATATGTAAATCTATTGTAATAACAACGTTGTCCACCGGGGGGCGCATGACACTTAAGCGTGCAGAGCGCTGTGTTCATTGTTACAATTGCCTTCCTTGAGAAGTACGGCATATCTACAAGTTGTAATTAACTGTTTTCTTAGGGTTTTCTCTTGTAAACATTCAATAGAGTGATTTTTTAAGCTTGTAGTTTTTATATGTTCTTTAGTATAGCAATTACCATTATTTAGAAAAATAGGTGGTTAATACTTTGGCCACCTGATGCGAAGAACTGACTCATTTGAAAAGACCGTGATTCTGGGAAAGATTGAAGGCAGGAGGAGAAGGGGATGACAGGGGCTGAGATGGTTAGATGGCATCACCGACTCAATGGACATGAGTTTGAGTAAACTTCAGGAGTTGGTGATGGACAGGAAGGCCTGGCGTGCTGCAGTCCATGGGGTCACAAAGAGTCAGACATGACTGACTGACTGAACTGAGTTGAGGTGGCTAATAGAGCCTTTTTTCTACTTGGGATAAAGGAAAGGGACATGAAAAAAATCTAAGTATGTTTGATTTCAGGTGTGTAAATATACCCTGAAATTTCTTATTCTTACCCGTTGTTTCAGTCTTCTGTTAGAAGGTGACTTTTTACAAACAGACTAAGACATGAATATAGGTGACGTATGATATTGCTTGCAATGCTAAGAACTGACTAGTTTCAAAAATAAAACAAAACAGCTCTTCCATAATAGGAGTAGAATTAATTGTGTGTGTGTGTGTGTGTGAGACGGGGGAGGTGGGGAAGGGGCATAATTTCTAGTGGAGTCTTCAGTTTAGCTGTAGCTTTAGTATATCTTTCCAAGCTGCAGTTTTCTAGCACGTGACCACTGATTATATAATCAGATAAAACCAGCTCTTTGGGAAGACCAAGAACTTGTGAGTATTCCAGTGATTTGGATGTGATGCAATAAGAGACTGTGTGCCTTTGATAAAATCATTTTTAAATACTAGTTTATTTTGAAGTCAGTAAAATAAAGAATCAAAATCTAGAATGAACCTTAACATTATTGTAGTATGACTTTATAATTTTTAAAGGATTTCCAATGTGTATAATAATTTTATAAATGGAATCACAAATGTCTTCTATTTAGTGGTCCATGACTAATGTAGTTTTCAGAAAATCCAGTACTTGTGCTCATTTTCTCAGCTCGCTTCCCCTTGCTCTACTCCCAGAGAAGCAGCAGCCAGGATTACTCCTCACAGCATAGGAAATTGGGGGGTTCTTCAGTTGAGAAACTAAAATGCCCTTAAGAAAAGCAGTCAGTGTGTCCACCCAGAGAGTGTATCTCACAGACTTCCCAGCACAGGGAGGTTCATTGACTGAGGACCCTTGGTGTTGGGCTTCGAAGTCCATCACTGCTTTTCATCAAGACCACACCTCCCACTGTTCCTACCGCGTGGTCAGATGCAGGGGGGATACCAACGCAGATGTATTCCTGGGAAACAGTTACCCCATTGTTGGTAACTTTGCCAGACTTTGCTTAGGCGACTGCCAGCCTGGGCTGCTTCCGCTTTCTCCTGACCTCTCTTTCTCCCGTTCACGGGGGGTCACACTTGCATTACAGTTGACTGCTTTCCCAGCCCTCTCCTGCCCCTTTCCTGTTTCTTTTCACACAGGCATTTCTAATAATGTATCATTTTCACATCTAATCCCATCTTGGTGTCTGCTTCTTAGAAGACCACATCTACAGCTAGTGGTACTGGGGGTGCTATGAGACAACAGGGGTAACATGAGATTTGGGCCTGGCTCACTTACTGTGTGACAGCCAGAAGGTGCTGTCCTGATTAGTAGGTTGGCGCCAGTGGGGCCTGGCTCAGTGTGGCCATTCAGTTGCTAAGGACTTCGCCGATGGCAACCATGGAAAGTGTTCTTGTGGAGGAAAATACTGTGAAAGAAGCCATGATGCAGGCATTTGGAAAATACAGGATTATTACCAAGTTGCATTTTCATCCTTCATAAGGATAATGAGCATCTGAGAATAGTTAGCAAGCCCTTAATACCTAACAATGAGAAGCAGAGAGCCTTGGTGTGGTTTTGTCTGAAAGAGGCTGTCTATACAGCAGTGAAAGGGCAGCCACAATAGAACAGCAGGGCTGTCCAAGCAGGCCTGCTGGGAGGGGCAGGGCCCTGATGGGAAGAGCCATGGATCCTAAACCTGTGGCAGGACATCTGGATGACTGCCCACCATGACTCTATCCCTCCACCCGACTGGGTAAGCAGAGGCAGAGGCGGCCCACCTCTAGCTCTGGGAAGGGCTGGAGCACTCATAGTCCTGGAAGCTGCTGCACAGGCCTCTCGCCAACAGGGCGACCATCTGCCCCCTCTGGAGCTGTCCCCACCTCTTCTCCTGGCTGCCAAGACAATCAGCGAGGGTGTTGTTCAACATCTATAATTTTTAAAATTAAAAAGCTAAGAACAGAGGAGTGGAGGCTGAGGACAGTTAGCCTAGTGAAAAGCATGAGTCTCTCCTTATTTCCCAGAGCTGAACCAATTTTTAGATCCAGAAATCACCGACCAAAGAAGCGGCTGGGTTGCTAGAAGGAAGGACCCTGCAGTAGCAGTCCAAGTACGTATCTTGACAGTATCTCCAGTCTGCTCCTCGAGACCTCTAACCACGTGCCCAAGTGGCTGTACACTGCAGGAAAGGAAATAACCAGGATGGGGGTCTAAGCCTGAAGTCCAAATCACAGTGGGCCATGTGCCCACAGACTCACCTAACCCCACAGTGATGATTTTCTCAGTCCCTGAATACCTAATGAAATACATGTACTTGGCAGTTGAAGTTAACCTTCCAGCATGCCCTCATCTCTGAAGTAAAAGCTATCATGGTGCAGAAAACCAAATAGAAATGTGGGAAATGGTGCCTTCCCCTACCCAGGCCAAAATTGCCAAACAAAAATAATTACTTATCCCAGGGAAGACAGCAGAGGGCTTAACATAGCTCTGTTTAATTTGCCAGTCTGACCTCTGCAAACCCTGGGTGTATCTTAGAGAAAGACTGTAGGTTACTGCAGACTCAACCAGTTAGTAGCCCCATCTGTTTTGCCAGGTGTGGTATCACTGCTCGAGCAGACTAGCAGTCCTTCAGTGTAGGGTGTGCAGCCACTGCTTGGAGAGTATACTCTCCATTCTGACTAGAAAAGGGAGTCAAGACCAATTTGTGGCTTCTGGTTTCAGTTCCAGTTATGTATAGTGCTTGGAAGTCATCGATCTTGTCACCACAACAGCAGCAAAGATGGGTAACCTGAAAATCAGTGACTCTTCTTTACTCATTAAAAAACTGAATTTGCAGAGCAAATTCCCACCCTGAAATCTGTATAAACAGACAAATCCAGACAGGCATTGAGATCTGCTTAGCCTAGTATACAAACTGATAGGAACACTTAAATGGTAATTGTGATGCATTACTGGAGGAAGTATAGGCGCATCTATTATGAAAGTTGGAGACTTAACACCCCCTGTCAGTAATTGATAAATCAAAAAGGCAGAAAAATCAATAAAGATACTCAGTAGCTTATCTGAATAGCACTATCAGTCAACTCAATCTGTTGACATTTATAGAATGTTCCATCCCACTACAGCAGAATACAGATTCTCCTCAAGCTTGGGTGTAACATTCACCAGTGTAAAGCACATTCTAGGCACCCTATTAGACTCTGAGCTTCATGAGGTTAGGGTCTGAGTTTGTCAGTCTCACTGTGGAATCCCCCGCACAATGCCTGACACACAGGAGGTACTTGGTGAATATTTTTTTTGCATAAAGGAATCAGATCATCATGGGAATAGCACCAAGATACAGTCTTAACACAGAGAAAGCAGATGAAAAATATTTAAGCCTCAAAGATTAAAACTGCAAACCCACACTGACAAATAACAGAAATCATCCTTTTATTGTAGAAACACCCACTTGATTAATATTCCTAAACCCCTGCTTTCATCATATCACTTCTTTAATAACTTTCGATAGCTCTGGTGTTTCGACTCCTGAACCTAGCATCCTAAGCCTTCTCTAACCAGGACCTTCCCCAGTTATCTTACCTTGCCTCTTATTAATTGCTCAGATATTTTGCTTCAGCTCTTGAATTTATCTATTTCCTATCTACATTTCTTGTATGAGCTTCTAGAGTTTTGGACCGTATCTCATTCATATCTCATTAATATGAAAATAATTTGTGTTCCATTTGTTTGTTTGTAAATTAATTTCTTTCAGTATTTCAAGTGCATTTTTTCCATTGACTCAGTATTAAAAATGATTAGATTCTATTTACATCTCTAAAAATGTATTAACAAATTATGTAAGTGAAGCGTCTTACTACAGAAAGCCAAGCTGGGAATCCTTGGAGCAAGGGTCTATGTAGCAAAAATTTGGACTACATCCATCACTCCCTGATTGTCCCTTCAAAAACTCTTATTTTGGAACATTGGTTTACTTCATAAGGGTTTAATTTTCTACAGAGAACTCAGTGCATTTATGCTCTTCTACTGATAGGGCTTTCATTGATTTTCTTCTGGAGCAAGTTTGTGTTTGGAGGCATGTATGTATGTGTGCATGCTCAGTCGTGTCCATCTCTTGCGACCCCATGGACTGCAGCCCGCCAGGCTCCTCTGTCCATGGGGTTTTCCAGGCAGGACTATTGGAGTGGGCTGCCATTTCCTCCTCCAGGGGGTCTTCCAATCCAGGGATCGAACCCGAGTCTCCTGCAATCCAGGTGGATGCTTTGCCGCTGAGCCACCAGGGAAGCCTGTATTTAGGGGTGGGGGGTTGAAAACCACTTAGGACACCAGTGCATAAGTTTTGAAGACAAGTAATGGCTGTCTGAGGAACACCACTGACCATGTTTAACAGAGGTAGTCAGCAAACAGTGGAGAATCGCCACTTCCAAAGGATTTGTTTCAGCATCACTGCTATTTTTAGATGCTAGAACTTGTCCTGTTACAGCTGACCTAATTATTCCCATTAATACAATTTGTTTACACTTCTAATAATTATCAGCAAGTATCTAAGGGAAAATCAGTAAGTTTTTAGAGAATGAGCTGAATTTCAGGAGGTGGGTATGAGCTCTAAAGTAACTTGCAGTTTTGCTTTGTGGCGATTTAAATCAGCCGCTTCCATTTTTATTTGAACGTTTCTTTTAATAGATTCAGTGACCCAGATCATGACCAGCAAGAGCTGTGTAGAATTCGACTTGGAGATTTTTAAATTTAATGTGTCAGAATATGAGAAATAATGGGAGTTATTGGGAAAGATCAGTTATTAGTTTAGGAATTAACATTCTAAACCCAATCTGTGTAATGCATTATTGTTCTGGTGCTTGGCTAACCCTTTTCTCCTCTATGCTGTTCACCTATTTGTGGTGATGGGTTGATGTCGTGGTTTCCAGAACTATTCTACTCTGCCATATTTTCACAGTTCCCTTGATTATCAACTTTACTGCCTGTTCTTTTTATTTATTTATTTATGGCTGTCCTGGGTCTTCATTGCTGTGTGGGCTTCCCCTAGCTGCACCAAGTGGGAGCTTCTGTTGTTGTGGAGCATGGGCTCCTGAGGGCCCTGGCTTCAGTAGCTGCGGCACGTGGGCTCCACAGTTGCGGATCCGGGGTTCTCGAGCACAGGCTCAGTAGTTGTGGCACAAAGGCTTAGCTGCTCCATGGCACGTGGGATCTTCCCAGAGCAGGGATCAAACCCATGTCTCCTGCATTTGCAGGCAGATTCTCTACCACTGAGCCACCAGGAAAACCCTTACTGCCTGTTCTAACACTGTACTTTAGTTACCCTGATAGCAATTGTATGAATACACACATATAGTAATCATTTAGTGTGTATTGTCTTTGGAGTCAGATTACCTGGATTCTAGCTCTACCATTTACTAGCTCTGTGTCTTTGGGCAAGTTATTTAAGCTCTATCAGATGCAGTTTTCTCAACAGTAAAATGAATCTATTAGTCATCTCCATGGCTGTAATAAGGATTAAATAATCTGTGGAAAGCATTTAGCACAGTACATGTATTATTGCTGAAAAGGTACGTATTATAGACTTTTGAAGTCACAGAATGATATGGAATAGAAGGAATTTGCCAACAAAGAAATTGGTGGTCCTAATATTATTTAAAATGTGAGTGCATGTAAAAATACTGTTTATACTTTCAGAAATCCTTAAATGCGTTACTTAAACAATTAGAGAAAAAAGGAATCTTGAAAATCAAGTGAAAGACTATGCACTGAGACTGGAACAAGAGTCAAAGGTTTGTTTTTATTCTATGCTAAGAAATCCCTTTGGAACTGCCATGATTTTTGGTATGTTATTAAAAACATACTATATAATTTTCCAGTATACTTACAAAACTATTTTGTATACTATTTTTTAAAAATAAAGACATAACTTAGCAGTGGTCTTGCTGTATTGTAAATCTTCTTTGATACCAGTTTCTTTACTTTTATATCTTTCACATAAGCTTGCCACAGGACCAACAATGAGCGCCGTACACACCTTGCTAAAATGTCTCAGGTAACTTTTGTTTCTTTACCTTCAGTTTTTAAGAGGTACTATAAATTATGTTTTTCACTTTTCTAGGTTTTTTGATTGGTTTGGTTTAGTAGAGAAGCAGCTGTTGGAATTAAAGGAGAAAAAGTACCAAGTTTCTTTATATGGAAGGTGAAAAAGAAAATGATAACTTTTATAAAAAGGTAAAAATAAGATATATGTTTCCCAAATTAAGATTATATTTTGTGTACTTGTTTCTTTAGTTGTTCCTTTAGTTTGATTTGTAATTACTAGAATTCAAACAAGTAGCTCTCACTCCTCTGTCATGAAAGTCAAGGCATTACTGCTATTGCTAGAAAGTGTGTACTTACAAGCGGCAGGACAGGGAAGTGATCAATGAATTATGAAAGACACTGCACATACTTTCCACAGTTTTTCATTTCCTTTTCCATTTTATTTATGATGTTGTTGGTATATAGAGTTTTTGTTTAGATGTTGTCAGAGCTATCTTTTATTTATGGCTTCTTATGTCATATTTTAAAAGACTATCTTTGTCTCAGAATTTCATAACATTCATCACATCTCTTTAGTACTTATATGGCTTAGTATTTGATATTTAGATATTTAATCCTTATTAACTATTTTGATATATGTTTTCAGGTTAGGATGCAAATTCAGTTTTCAATGTGCATCATTTGAATGGAAGTGTCCAAAGAGGGGTAGGATGTATGAATCTAAGAGAAAAAAATAAAAGATCAGGATTGAAGCAATGGATTTAGAACTTATTAGCATATAGATAGTAAATGACCCATGTGAATGAATCAGATGCATCAGGGAGCATACACAGGGTGAAGAGATAGTCTGAGATACAGCCCTGAAGAGTTTCAGCAGTGATAGCCAGGGAAGAAGAGCCAAAAAGAGGGTCAGTGTCCTCAAGACACAGGTACATGAGACACTGAGGTAGAGGACCTTGAGGACTGGTTTTGACATAAAAGTAATCAGCTGACCACTGATTTGGTGTTTCCAGAGGCTCAATGAAGGGACTGCAAGGAAGGGAGTTAGTTTTGGGAATTGGAATCGAGAATGGGATGCACAGAACAACTTGAGAATGAAAGTCAGGGTGAGGGGTAAAGGCAAGCTTGGACTTCTAGTGCCAATGAAGGTAAGTAAGAAATTGAGACAAAATTATGGTCTCTTACCCATGAAATGGACAGTCAGTCCACCTTGTTTAGTCCTGGATGCTTGGCTAGAAGCCCTGCTTCCTCCTGCTGCACCGGCATCCAGGGGCCCTTCCTCAGACCACACACTCTATCTTCTCAGAATATGCTGTTTCGCCTACATTCCAGTTCTGCCTCCTTCAAGGTGTAGCAAAATGCCCTCTTCTTTATGAGTCCATGATATGATGAGAGGTCACAGACTTTGGAGTCACTGCAAACTGGACTCGAATCCCAGATTTGTACCTACTGCGGTGTGACCTTTGGGGGCCTCAATTTCTTTCCTCCTCTGTAAACGGGAAGTAGTTGGAGTATCCTGCCGGGGATTTGTGAGGGTCTGGAGATATGATGTATATAAAGTGCTGAGTGAAATGCCTGGCACATAATTGGTTCTAAATTCCAATAAACAGTGAATATTATTTTCCTGTTTTTCTTTCTGATCTCCCTAGCCCCTCCCTCTGTGACATGGGCATCAGCATTTCTACTTGCCTTAGCCATCCTCCTTTAGCTTTGTTTATCTGAAAAAAAAAAAATCATTTGGGTGGAATAACTCCTACTCTGATTATACAGGATCACTGAAATACAATCAAAGCCTATTTTAACAGCTTCCCAGGAAGATGTTAATCCTGTTTCCCTGTATAAATGTTAATAAGGATTTTTCACTCCAGAGTGAATTGTTAATCTTTATAGTCAAGATCGTTCTGACTATGTGGATACTATAGTGACTGGAAAGGTCAATGAATGATTTGCCATTCTTTCCGTGCTGAATACATAAATAATTGATTCTTCAGTAGATAACTAGAGCTGTTTGCTGAGTCTGCTATTTATATTTCTGCTGGCTTCACAGTTTTGGCTGAAACTGAGTTTCCACATCTTAGGATTCTTCCAATTTACACGGTATATGGACAGTAGGGACATTGCTTTTTAAGAATATACAGGCAATCTAGCCAATATTTTATAGTAACTATACAGTATAAAGCAAAATGAAGTGAAAGTATTAGTCATTCAGTTGTGTCTGACTCTTTGCAACCCCATGGACTGTAGGTTGCCCGGCTCCTCTGTCCATGGAATTCTCCAGGCAAGAATACTGGAGTGGGTTGCCATTCCCTTCTCCAGGGAATCTTCCTGACCCAGGGATCAAACCCAGGTCTCTTGCATTGCAGGCAGGTTCTTTACCATCTGAGCCACCAGAGAAGCCCCCAAAATGCAGTATAACCTCTAAAAATTGTCAATCACTGTATTGTACACCAGTACAAGAAAGAAAGGAGAAAAAAAGATATACAGGCATACCTAGGAGATACTGCAGGTTCGATTCCTGACCATCACAATAAAGTAAAACAAATATTACAATAAAGTGAGTCACATGAATTTTTTGGTTTCTAGTCCATATTAAATTTTTTTTACACTGTAATGTACAACAGCATTATATCTAAAATACGGTATCCATACCTGGTTAGGAAAGAGTTAGTTGAGAATTGACTATTCCTTAGGACTTCCCTGGTGGCTCAGATGGTAGTGTCTGTTTACATTGCAGGAGACCCACGTTCAATCCCTGGGTTGGGAAGATCCCCTGGAGAAGGAAATGCCAATCCACTCCAGTACTGTTGCTAGAAAATACCATGGACAGAGGAGCCTGGTAGGCTACAGTCCATGGGGTCGCAAAGAGTCGGACATGACTGAGTGACTTCACTTGCACACTTTCACTTTCACTTATCTCTGAAAGCAATCAAGAAATAAGAGGATAAATGTTCGACTATTTGTATATCAGATCTCTGGCTCCTACCAAGTTTCTCAAAGGAAACAGATGGATCAACTGCATAAAATGAAAGAGAATCTAGTGAAAATGTAAGTCTAGATCTTTCCTTTCTAATTAATTACATTCAAATATGAATGGTACTCACGAAACAGGTGTCCATTATATTTTGGAAACTTTAACTTTTATAGCAACAGTGTAAAATAGCAGATGGTAAGATAACTTAGAGAAGTTTGTATTCTCCATTTACTATTTATATATATCTGGTAGGTTCCAGGAATATTGTTCATCATCAAACATGATATTATTTTCTAAGCTAAAATGATACTGTTCCCAAGTAGAGCTTAGAACTACACCATTAACAACAAATCCAATTTAATGATCTGCCTTAACCTTTTAGTTGTACTACTGTGGGTGAGAATTCCTTAGATGAAATGGAGTAGCCTTCATAGTCAACAAAAGAGTCGGAAATGCAGTACTTGGATGCAATCTCAAAAATGACAGAATGATCTCTGTTCATTTCCAAGGCAAACCATTCAGTATCATGGTAATCCAAGTCTATGCCCTGTCCAGTAATGCTGAAGAAGCTGAAGTTGAATGGTTCTATGAAGACCTACAAGACCTTTTAGAACTAACACCCCCAAAAGATACCCCTTTCATTATAGGGGACTGGAATGCAAAAGTAGGAAGTCAAGAAACACCTGGGGTAACAGGCAAATTTGGCCCTGGAGTACAGAATGAAGCAGGGCAAAGGCTCATAGAGTTTTGCCAAGAGAATGCACTGGTCATAGCAAACACCCTCTTCCAACAACACAAGAGAAGACTGTACACATGGACATCACCAGATGGTCAACACTGAAATCAGATTGATTATATTCTTTGCAGTCAAAGATGGAGAAGCTCTATACAGTCAGCAAAAACAAGACTGGGAACTGACTGTGGCTCAGGTCGTGAGCTCCTTATTGCCAAATTCAGACTTAAATTGAAGAAAGTAGGAAAAACCACTAGACCATTCAGGTATGACCTAAATAAAATCCCTTACTATTATACAGGGAAAGTGGGAAATAGATTTAAGGGACTAGACCTGATAGAGTGACTGATGAACTATGGATGGAGGTTCGTGACATTGTATGGGAGACAGGGATCAAGACCATCCTCAAGAAAAAGAAATGCAAAAAAGCAAAATGGCTGTTTGAGGAGGTCTTAAAAATAGCTGTGAAAAGAAGAGAAGAGAAAAACAAAGGAGAAAAGGAAAGATATACCCATTTAAATGCAGAGTTCCAAAGAATAGCAAGGAGAGATAAGAAAGCCGTCCTCAATGATCAGTGCAAAGAAATAGAGGAAAACAATAGAATGGGAAAGACTAGCGATCTCTTCAAGGAAATTAGATATACCAAGGGAACATTTCATGCTAAGATGGGCTCGATAAAGGACAGAAATGGTATGGACCTAAAAGAAGCAGAAAATACTAAGAAGAGGTGGCAAGAATACACAGAAGTACTGTACCAAAAAGATCTTCACGACCCAGATGATCACGATAGTGTGATCACTCACCAGACATCCTGGAATGTGAAGTCAAGTGGGCCTTAGGAAGCATCACTATGAACAAAACTAGTGGAGATGATGGAATTCCAGTTGAGCTATTTCGAATCTTAAAAGATGATGCTGTAAAAGTGCTGCACTCAATATGCCAGCAAATTTGGAAAACTCAGCAGTGCCCACAGGACTGGAAAAGGTCAGTTTTCATTCCAATCCCAAAGAAAGGCAATGCCAAAGAATGCTCAAACTCCTGCACAATTGCACTCATCTCACACGCTAGCAAAGTAATGCTCAAAATTTTCCAAGCCAGGCTTCAACAGAACACAAACCATGAACTTCCAGATGTTCAAGTTGGTTTTAGAAAAGGCAGAAGAACCAGAGATCAAATTGCCAACATCCGATGGATCATGGAAAAAGCAAGAGAGTTCCAGAAAACATCTATTTCTGCTTTATTGACTATGCCAAAGCCTTTGACTGTGTGGATCACCACAAACTGTGGACAATTCTGAAAGAGATGGGAATACCAGACCACCTGACCTCCCTCTTGAGGAATCTGTATGCAGGTCAGGAAGCAACAGTTAGAACTGGACATGGAACAACAGACTGGGTTCCAAATAGGAAAAGGAGTACGTCAAGGCTGTATATTGTCATCCTGCTTATTTAACTTATATACAGGGTACATCATGAGAAACGTTGGGCTGGATGAAGCAGAAGCTGGAATCAAGATTGCCGGGATAAATGTCAAGATATGCAGATGACACCATCCTTATGGCAGAAAGTGAAGAAGAACTAAAGAGGCTCTTGATGAAACTGAAAGAGGAGAGTGAAAAAGTTGACTTAAAACTCAACATTGAGAAAACTAAGATCATGGCCTCCAGTTCCATCACTTCATGGCAAATAGATGGGGAAACAGTAGAAACAGTGGCAGACTTTATTTTTTTGAGCTCCAAAATCACTGCAGATGGTGACTGCAGCCATGAAATTAAAAGACGCTTACTCCTTGGAAGGAAAGTTATGACCAACCTACACAGCATATCAAAAAGCAGAGACATGACTTTGCCAACAAAGGTCCATCTAGTCAAGGCTATGGTTTTTCCAGTAGTCATGTATGGATGTGAGAGTTGGACTATAAAGAAACCTGAGTGCAGAAGAATTGATGCTTTTGAACTGTGGTGTTGGAAAAGACTTGAGAATCCCTTGGACTGCAAAGAGATCCAACCAGTCCATCCTAAAGGAGATCAGTCCTGAGTATTCATTCATTGGATGGACTGATGTTGAAGCTGAAACTCCAATACTTTGGCCACGTGATGCAAAGAACTGATTCATTAGAAAAGACCCTGATGCTGGGAAAGACTGAAGGTGGGAGGAGAAGGGGATGACAGAGGATGAGATGGTTGAATGGCATCACCGACTCAATGGACATGAGTTTGGGTAAACTCCAGGAGTTGGCCATCTACAGGGAGGCCTGGAGTGCTATAGTCCATGGGGTCACAGAGAATCGGACATGACTGAGTGACTGAACTGAAGTGAACCTTTTAGTGAGCAAGTATGGACACTGAAATAAATGTAGGCATCAATGCAGTTTAAACTATGTGTTCGTATGTGAGTAAAAATAATTTAGGATGAATAAAGAACAGAGGAATATTTTAGGAGTTTAGGAGGTTATATCTACACATGCTTTTCTCTGGTCCGGTACTAAGTGCAGAAGAATTACTCAGGCAATTCTTGTCTTCTATAACCTTATCTCATGCAGATAATATATTCATATATAACAACAGTATTAAAATTATAAGCAAAGATATAAATTATCTATAGATCAGAATTCTTTTCAAACACAGGCACTCAAAGTGCACGTAGTATAATGGGTTTCTTTGGTGGAAATTCATAGAATAGCAATGTTCTGTTCAGTATTTGGCTAGATGGATAAGAATTATTTATTCTTCCTTGAGTAATCATAAATACTTGAAGTATACAAGATAATGAATAATCAATGGAAATACAATGGAGTTAAAGGATTTAAGTAAATTGTAGAAAAGGACTTCCTTCTGAAAAATGCTGTACTTCTGTGTTGAGAGGACCCCAAGACGACTCCTGTGTTCAGTGGTTCACTAGAACGACTCACAGGACTCAGCATCTATTTGTGCACACAGCTAAGATTTATTACAGTAAAAGAATACAAGCAAAACCATCAAAAGAAAGAGGTGTGAGGTGAAGTTTGGAGGGAACCAGGCACAAGCTTCTGAAAGTTCCCCCAGTGAAGTTTCACAGAAACAGTCCTTCCAGCAATGAGCTGTGAAGGTTGATTCCAGGGGCCCACATTAGATATTTAGTGCCCATATATTTGCTGGCCATTTGTATATCTTTTTTGGAGAAATAGCTGTTCAAGTCCTTTGCCCATTTTAAAAAGCTTGTTTGTGTTATTTTTGTTGCATTATAAGAGTTCTTTATATTTCTGGTTATTGGACCTAATCAGATAAATGATTTGCAGATATTTTCTCCTATTTATTGTTTTTTTTTTTCCCATTCTTGATGATGTTCTTTGAGAAGACAGTTTTGATTTTGATGAAGTCCAATTGATACTGGCTTCCTAGGATTTATTTTCTTAGTTGCTTGTGTTTCAGATATCATATCTAATAAATCATTGCCTAATCTGAGAACGTACAAATTTATACATATTTTCATCTAAGAGTTTTATAGTGTTAGCTCTTTTTCAATCCATTTTGAGTTAATATTTGTAGAGGATGTGAAATATATCTAATTTTAGTCTTTTGCATGTATCTATTCAATTATTCTAGCATCATTTGCTGAAAAGACTATTCTTACTGAGTTGATTGCCTTGGCATCCTTTTAAAAATTAGCCATAAACATATAAATTTATTTCTAGGCTCTCAGATCTATTCCACTGATCTGTAAGTCTGTCCTTATGCCAGTACCATTCTGTCTTGATGACTGTAACTTTTCATAAAGTTTTTAAATCAATGAGTGAGTCCTTTAACTTTAATCTTTTTCAAGATTGTTTTGGTTGTTCAGAGTCCCTTTATTTTCCATATACATTTTAGGATTAGTTTGTCAGTTTCATCATAGGAATTTCACCACAGAGCTGAGGAAAGAGTGGAGTAGGGCAAGTTAAAAAGCTACAGAGTTCAGTATTCTTACTGGATTTTGCCATGGGTGTGTGTGTGGGGGGGGGGGGTGTATGCATTAAATTCTCCAAGATTGCTGCAAGCCTTTGGTTAATTTCTAGAGTTCTAAAAACTTGCTTCTGAACATTTTTTTTTTTTGTAAATTGTCTCTTTTTTTTAAGGAGGAAATTATTTTGGGGGGGTCCCTATTCGGTCATTTTAGCTGACATTACTCCCTGAGTAAAATATTTTTAAGCACCTGCAGGGAATTAAAGATGGCTCTTACTTTATCAAGTGAGCACATGGGGAAGTTGTCCTTATAAAGACATATAAGTCAATGAGGGAAAGACAGTCTTGTGGAAATCCAAGAACAGGAATTCCAATATAAAACTGGATCCATAGATACTAGAAGTTGAATTCAGAGAAGCCTTAAAGATCTCAGCATATATTCATGGATCATCACTTTAGTGGTTTGTCATATTGGATAGTAATTAAAGGCACAGACTTTGAACTTTGACTTCATGGATTCAAATTCCAGATCTACTTACTTACTGTATAACCTGTTTCTGTCTTCTGTCAGAGCTAACAGAGCTAATGATAGTATCTGTATCATAGAGATTTTGTGAAGTTGATAATGAGTAAATAAATAAATAAAATTTAGAACAGTCCTTGACTCTGATTATGAGCTCTAAGAATGTTGCTATTATTATTTGTAGTATAATAGGACCACTAGTTTATTCTCTACTTCATTTTTCTTCTCATTACCAACTGCCAATTTTACTTTCTACACTTTTACATTACAGACTCTGGTATATATCATAGTTTCAGTTTTATTGTAATTTTAGGTCACACATCTTTGGCTTACTCATGGATTCTTATTTCCATCTTGTCCATGCTCTACCTCATGGATTGTATTTTCTTAGCTTTAACTCACATTTCCAGAGACAAGCATCAGATTGGTCCATCTCATCCCTCTTTGGACAAAACTTTCCACATTAGGCTACCTTATGGGCTACTTCTAGGCCTTTGGATTATTTGCCCTTGAAGGAGTTGTCTCTGTAACTTGACAAGATGATATGATATGCTGTAACATATGGCTGTTTAGGATTATACAGTAAACAGAAAATCTGCATAGAGAGATTTCTCTATGAAGGACTGTGGGCTGGGGGAACTAGGAGAACTAGGTAGTTCTCCCCATGTGACATACTAGTGTCTTTGTTGCACACAATGGTAACTGAAAAATCATGATTAATGCTTATCTTATTTCAGGGTAAGATATAATTCAGAGAATCAGAAGACAATGAATGCCATGAGAGGACCAGTAAAAAAGATTTCAAGATCAAGCCGTCTTTCAAAACTCAATCTGTGATTCCTGAACTGGATAGTTTATATTTCTTCCCTTTTTTCATTTTAATATTTAACTTGTGAAGTTAATGTTTCACATACTTTTCAGGGAATGAAATAAATAAGAAAGAGCTATCAATCTTATCTTTAGCTTTCCTTCTAGAAGTTTGTTCTTTTGTCTGTATGAAAGTAATTTTCTCAGGTGACTATAAACCATCTAATAGCATTCTTATGATTTTTAAAATATCCTAGTAAGCCTTAAGGTTGGCATCATTACACTTGCTTTTAATGATATACTCATGATCTGTTCTGATAGTAACATTGCTATTTTATTTGGATTCTAGTTAGCTGTTAGCTGAAAATGTGAGTTCATCAGAACGTTTTTGCTATTTTAGGCTATATCATGTTCAGCTTTTTAAAACTCAAGGTTTAAACAAAGCTGGAAATCAAATACATTTAAAATACATTTTAAACTTTAATTTGAACTATCATGGTGTTGTGGAAATAGCCTTCAATTAGGAATCAGCTTGGGTATAGTTACCACCCTGCTGTGAGCTTAAGAGATCTGGGGCAAATTCTTTCACCTCATCTTCATTTCCCACATCTGTAACTGAAGCAAACTATACAATTTCTAAGGTTTCTTATCATTCTAGAAAGCCAGTACTTATTCAACTGCAAATCCTGCCACTTAACACATGGCAGTTTAAGTCATTCTATAACGTGTATTAATTTATGGGGATGGCCTAGTTCTTCGGGCCATACTTTGGCCAAGTGTTCACAATACTCAAGTCTAGAGTGGAAATAGAACAGGGTATGAGAAGTGTTCTTTTAAGGCATTAAAAAAATTTACGAATTTTCTTATTTATATTTAGATTGTTTTCTTACTGTCACCTATGTCTGGAAGATACATATGATTTATTCCCCCTGCTTAATAAGTTAAATTATTGGATTTTATAGAAATCATTCAGAGGTAAGTATAGTTTCTGGTATTCTTACCTTATATCTGGTACCAAAACCTAAATTATATTCAGTATCACCAATAATGGATGCCGAATGCTTTTCTCTATTTATAGATATTCACTTTCTTTAAATTAGAATACATACATTTCATATAGACAAATAATTATTCTATGTGACTTTAAAAAGTAATGCAGGGAAACATAAAGTAACTTCCTGTAAATTATTCCAAATAGAAACCATCTGGAAATATTTTCACCCGTGTTTAAGCTAGCTACAGATATATCAGGTACCATGACTCATTTTATTAAATAATTACTAGATACTACATATTTATTTATTTACTTCTGTATACACTATTTCTAAAAAGGATTGTGTTACCTTTTACTAAATATAGAGATATATCTATAAATTGAAACAAGACCCATAAGATGAAAGACAAAAATAAAAGTTAGTTTTGCTAGATTCCCAACTAAGAAAAAGCTCTATTTTAAGCTTCCTAGTAATCAGCACAAAGAAAGAGTGAATTACACACCTCTCTCTCTTTTTTTTTTTTAATGGAAGGGAAAAACAAGTTGAGAAAAAGTTATACTTAATTCTGAGCTCTGAAGATAATTTGTCAATGTGAAGCTTTATACAAAGTTGCAATTATTTACTGAAATAATCAGTATAAAATTTATACTTTGGGGTCTTTATTTAATATTGAAGTATGTATTAATATCAGTATTGATGTTTTTTTGAAGTGGTCACAATTCCTGAAGCAAAATATCAGTAAACAATGTTTATTTCAAAAATTTTAGCACCTATAAATGTATCACAAAATGTTAAAAAGTACCATTTATAAAAAAAAATGTTGCTGTAATTAAAAAGACAGATATAATGAGTAATAATGAGGATGTGGAGGAACTGGAACCCTCACACACTGGCCAAGTGTTCATAGTACTCAAGTCTAGAGTGGAAATAGAACAAGAGTATGAGAAGTGTTCTTTTAAGGCATTAAAAAAAATTACATCCCCTCATGGGGATGTAAAACTGCACCACTGCTCTGAAAAGAGTCTGTCAGTTCCTCAGAAGGTTAAAGATAGAGTTACCATGTCACCCAGCATTTCTACTCCTCTGGATACACCCCAGACAAATGAAAACCAAGGTGCACATACAAGTGTGTACACAAGTATTTATAGCACTCTTCTACATAATAAATATCCATCAGCCGATGAATGAATAAATAGATTCTGGTATATCCAAAGAATGGAATAGTATTCAGCAGTAAAAGGAATGAAGTACAACATGGATGGACCTTGAAAACATTATCCTGAGTGAACAAAGCCAGTCACGAGAGATCACATATTATATGATTCCATTTATATGAAATGTCCAGAATAGACAAATCTGTATGGACAGACAGTAGATTAGTAAGTTGCTGAAGGCTGATGGGGCTTCAGCATCAGCTGAAGGGGAGGGTGGATAATGGAGAAGAACTGCTAATGTGTATAGGGTTTCTTTGGTGGCTGATGCAGATGTTCTAAATTAATCATGGTGATGGTTGTACAACTTCATGAATGAAGTAAAAACTGGAAGCACTTTACATGTGTGAATTGCATGTAGTGTTATTTATACTTTAATAAAACTATTATTAAAAACAATTAAACATATGTTAACCTTTTAATATAAATTGGCAGATGAATTTTAATAGGATTTTATTTGATCTTAGAAAATATAATCATAAACATTAAAATGGGGTCGATAAGAATCGGACACGACTGAGTGACTTCATTTTCACTTTTCACTTTCATGTACTGGAGAAGGAAATGGCAACCCACTCCAGTACTCTTGTCTGGAGAATCCCAGGGACGGGGGAATCTGGTGGGCTGCCGTCTGTGGGGTCGCACAGAGTCGGACACGACTGAAGTGACTCAGCAGCAGCAGCAAACATTAAAATGCATTGTCATTAGTGCCATTGCTGAGTCAAGAGTATATTTTACCATAATTTTCGAACGAATAAGCTCTTTCAGATATTACACTAGTCAGAAAGACAATGAAGCTTATATACTACTTTCCAGTATTTCCTTGACTTCTTTTGAATAATCCTATCTTGTTTGATAACCTTGTAGAAATATTAATAAAGCATCTTTTGACATTTGACTAGGGTTAGGTTTTTTCCCCCCTAATTTATAAAGAGCTATATAGGTTTTGTTTCAAAGACATTTTCTGGTTTTCATCATCTTTGTTAGTTTTATCATGTATAGCTGGAGATTCCAATGTGAAGTTACCTATATCAATTTTAGTATTGTGATGGTCATAATCCACTGCAGAAGAAATTATTTTGGACTAAGAATTATGTCTTGCAACAGAAGCTTAACACTTTTTGCTTTGTGTACCAAGTGAGGGCCTGTCTAGACCGTATATAACATGTCATTTCTTGGATAAATTGAGTAATTGAATAACAGTTATTTCAATGTATAAATAATATACAGATTTTTTATTTTTAAATAGCAGAATAATAGACTGTGACAACAAAGATACTGCAATTTTGGTATTTAAAGAGAGTAAGCATACCAGAATACTAAAAGCTGCTATTAAAATCACTGTGTGATTGAGATATGAAAGTATCTTTAAAATATAATATAGGACTTCCCATGGCTCAGACAGTAAAGATCTGCTTGCAGTGCAAGACACCTGAGTATAATCTTTGGGTCGAGAAGATCCCTTGGAGAAAGGAATGGCTACCCATTGCAGTACTCTTGCCTGGAGAATTCCGTGGCCAGAGAAGCCTGGAGGGCTATAGTCCATGGGGTTGCAAAGAGTTGGACACAACTGAGTGACTAACATTTAAATAATAAAGGTGTATTTAAATGCAAGATCATACTGTTTTGACAGTAGAACACTATTTTTAAAACAAGTTAACATATTAATCCAACTTATGAATTAGAAAAAAATCTTGAATTTATAGAGCATCCTTTTAACATTATAAAGCAATTTCATGTTTCTATATCAATTACAGAGAGTGTGTTACTATCCAGAGAGCTACCCAACAGTGAGTTTATTATCGTCATTGAAATTGTTCATGCAGTGGCTAGGTGTCCCTTTGTCAGGGATGTTACAGAAAGGACTCTGCAGTTGGGTGAATTTGATGACTGCCAGTATTGCCTGGCAAATCCCATGGACAGAGGAGCCTTGGAAGGCTGCAGTCCATGGGGTCGCAAAGAGTCGGACACGACCGAGCGACTTCACTTCCATGCATTGGAGAAGGAAATGACAACCCACTCCAGTGTTCTTGCCTGGAGAATCCTAGGGACGGGGTAGCCTGGTGGGCTGTCATCTCTGGGGCTGCACAGAGTCAGAAACGACTGAAGCGACTTAGCAGCAGCAGCAGCAGCAGTATCCCTTCTGCTAAGATACTCTGATTCCCTGTCCATTCAGTCAGTTCATTTCAGTTCAGTTCAGTCGCTCAGTCATGTCCGACTCTTTGCAACCCCGTGGACTGCAGCTTGCCAGGCTTCTCTGTCCATCACCAACTCCCGGAGCTTACTCAAACTCATTTCCATCAAGTTGGTGATGCCATTCAACCATCCCATCGTCTGTCATCTCCTTTTCCTCCTGCCTTCAGTCTTGCCCAGCATCAGGGTCTTTTCCATTGACTTAGTTCTTCACATCAGGTGGCCAAAGTATTGGAGTTTCAGCATTAGCATCAGTTCTTTCAATGAATATTCAGGAGTGATTTCCTTTAGGATGGCCTGATTGGATCTCCTTGCAGTCCAAGGGACTATCAAGAGTCTTTTCCAACACCACAGTTCAAAATCATCAGTTCTTTGATGCTCAGCTTTCTTTATAGTCCAGCTCTCACATCCATACACGACTACTGGAAAAATCATAGCTTTGACCAGATGGACCTTTGTTGCCAAAGTAATGTCTCTGCTAATTTTAATATGCTATGTAGATTGATCATAGCTTTTCTTCCAAGGAGCAAGCATCTTTTAATTTCATGGCTGCAGGCACCATCTGCAGTGATATGGAGCCCCCAAAAATAGTCTGTCACTGTTTCCATTGTTTCCCCATCTATCTGCCATGAAGTGATGGAACTGGATGCCATGATCTTAGTTTTCTGAATGTTGAGTTTTAAGTCAACTTTTTCACTCTCCTCTTTCACTTTCATCAAGAGGCTCTTTAGTTCTTCTTCGCTTTCTGCCATAAGGGTGATGTCATCTGCATATCTGAGGTTATTGATATTTCTCCCAGCCATACTGATTTCAGCTTGTGCTTCATGCAGCCTGGCATTTCTCATGATGTACTCTGCATAGAAGTTAAATAAGCAGGGTGACAATATACAGCCTTGACCTACTCCTTTCCCAATTTGGAACCAGTCTGTTGTTCCATATCCAGTTCTAACTGTTGCTTCTTGACCTGCATGCAGATTTCTCAGGAGGCAAGTCAGGTGGTCTGGTATTCCCATCTCTTTCAGAATTGTCCACAGTTTGTTGTGATCCACACAGTCAAAGGCTTTGGCGTAGTCAATAAAGCAGAAATAGATGTTTTTTCTGGTATTCTCTTGCTTTTTCGATGATCCAATGGATGTTGGCAGTTTGATTTCTGGTTCCTCTGGCCTTTCTAAATCCAGCTTGAACATCTTGAAGTTCACAGTTCATTTTCTGTTGAAGCCTGGTTTAGAGAATTTTCAGCATTACTTTGCTAGCATGTGAGATGAGTGCAATTGTGTGGTAGTTTGAGCACTCCTTGGCATTGCCTTTCTTTGGGATTGGAATGAAAACTGACCTTTTCCAGTCCTGTGGGCACTGCTGAGTTTTCCAAATTTGCTGGCATATTGAGTGCAGCACTTTAACAACATCATCTTTTAGGCTTTGAAAGAGCTCAGCTGTAATTCCATCACCTCCACTAACTTTGTTGATAGAAATGCTTCTTAAGGTCCACTTGACTTCACACTCCAGAATGTCTGGCTCTAGGTGAGTGATCACACCATCATGGTTATCTGGGTCATTAAGATCTTTTTTGTATAGTTCTTCTGTATATTCTTGCCATTTCTTCTTAATATATTCTGCTTCTGTTAGGTCCATACCATTTCTGCCCTTTATTGAGCCCATCTTTGCATGAAATATTCCCTTGGTATTTCTGATTTTCTTGAAGAGATTTATAGTCTTTCCCATTCTATTGTTTTTATCTATTTCTCTGCATCCCTGTCCATTATCAGACCCAAAAATGGCTTCTGAAAATATATGTTAATTGTGTCTTATAGGTTGTGTATCTGTAGACTGTAAATATGGACTTTCAAAAATGTTGTTGCTTTACCAGTAGCCAAAACTAGCAAAATTAGGAGTAATATTATTATTGTCCATTCGTTAAATGTAAACTAAAATTAGATACCATTTTTCATCTATAAAATAAACTGATTTTCAAAAAGACAATTTTCAGTGCTAATAGAGCTGAAGTTAAGAAGTTCTTAACTTCCCTGGTGGCTCAGAGGTTAACGTGTCTGCCTGCAATGCGGGAGATCTGGGTTTGATCCCTGGGTCGGGAAGATCCCCTGGAGAAAGAAATGGCAACCCACTCCAGTATTCTTGCCTGGAGAATCCCATGGACGGAGGAGCTTGGTGGGCTCCAGTCCATGGGGTCGCAAAGAGTTGGACACGACTGAGTGACTTCACTTTCCTTTTCCTTTAAGAAGTTCTAATACACTGCAGTTGGGAATATAAATTCATATAATTCTTTTGAAAGACAATGTTATATTGACTTAATGTTAGTATTTCTGGTAATCAAGTCTAATGAAAAATCCTGCACACAGAAAATATACAAGGACAATTACTGTATCAGTATTGTTTGTCATACCAAAAAATTCACAATTAAAGGGAAATGCATAAGCGGACTGTGCTTCTTGCACATGGTTAAATATTCTGCATTGGTTAGTATTTGCTATCTTATATTAAAATTATTTCTTCTCATATATCTCCATTCTGACGTACTTCAGTGTACTTTATCTCCAGCACTTTAATATAATGAACACTCTTATTCATCATTTGTCACCAGTTAGCTTATTACCTAGTATATGACAGGCACACAATACATTTTGTTTGATTTCAATGGAGTTTGCAAAACAGATCATGAGAGGACTTAACGTTAGAAAGTTAACACAGTGATGCAAAGTCATACATAAAATATGATTTTAATTATTGGAAAATATAGGCGAGACTATAAAAATGGGGTTTTAGTCTACTGAAAGTGCCAAAAATGTGTTCTGTTACACAAATTTACTGTCCAGCTCTACAGAGGAAGATGAGGTAGGCTCCAAGTGATGATTCAGAAATAGGTGAAGAGGGAGAGTGCCTTGTGGAGTACTAGAAGGGAGCATGTTTTAACAATCTGTTTAACTTAGGAAAGTTTACATAACTTTCCTGTCTTAAGTGTCTTCTCTGCAGAATGAAGATGGAGCTAATTGATTTCACAAGAAAAATTGCTAAATTGGACAGGATGCTGGGGGAAAACCGCCCATAAAACTAGGACTATCACAGTCACCTTACTTATTATCCCAGAATCTCTAAAACTTCCTTGTATCATTTCTCTGTGTCCTTCATTTTCCAACTTCCTATTCTTGGGTCAGTTATTTTACATTTTCAACCTTTGGGACATTTATTTCCATATTTTTAAATATGTGCAAACTGTTCTCTTGATTAAGTTCTAAAACATTATCGATTGAGTTTGTTATTATAGTACATAAAAATTTATTTTCTTTTTTTATCCTTTTGCTACTCCCCAATATAGAAATGACAATTTTGCATAAATCTTGAAAAAAAAAAGAACTAATGGATTTCAAAGGTACCTTTATGAGTATGTGATAGGAAAGAGGAATTTGAGACAATTTGAGACAATTCTGATATCTTAATGTGGTAGAAGTACTAAAATCATGTAGCAAATCCATTTCTCTTACCTTGCTAGCTCTCATTTGATTATGGGGTACATGGAAAGTAAATCTTTCTGTGAGTGAGTGACTATGTGAAATTACTGAGATTTTGATTTTACTTGTTCAAGCAGCCTGTGCTCACTAATATAGTATCAAACAGTATTTTTAGTAAAGCTTACAAGTCTTTGGATATTGTTTTCAGCAGATAATGATACCTTTCTTTGAAACTACTTAAGATAAATTCAGCCTTTTATTGATAGAGATGGCCCCTGGCCTGCCTCAGGGGAGTCGGATTCTAGAATTTCAGTTGGTATTTTTAAAGCGATTCTAACTCAGTGTATTTTCTAGTCCACTGAACAGACCAAAATAATTTTCTTTTTTTTCACTAAACAGAATCTCTTGCTCTTTCATCCATTGGTTTCTAGGATACTGCTCTTTAAGTGAAAGTTGCTTAGTCTTGTCTGACACTTTGTGACCCCATGGACTATACAGTCCATAGAATTCTTCAGGCCAGAATACTAGAGTGGGTATCCTTTCCCTTCTCCAGGAGATCTTCCCAACCCAGGGATCAAACCCAGGTCTCCTGCATTGCAGGCAGATTCTTTACCAGCTGAGCCACAAGGGAGGCTCTTTAAAGCCTTGTGCAAGTGCCAAATACAGGTTGGACCCAAACAACCGTGGAATATAGCAATCTGTGTCTGAGGGGAACCCATAAGCACTTCCACTCAGAAAAGAAGACCGCACACCATCTCTGATCCATGACATTCATGGAACATTCCATTTATGGAATCCTATTAATGGGGTAGGTTCCTGGATCAGGCTGTGATTCCGATTCCTGATAGGAGTATCCTTGTTTATTTTTCTCAACGGCCTCTAACTCTACTCCCTGAAAGATTCTTCCCTTTCAATCTTCTTGTTCATATTTGAAGTGGGCTTTGGGGGTTAGACACCCCCTTTGGAGATGCACAGCTTTTAGAGCTCATTTTCTGTTAGAACAAACTTGGGTTCCCATAGACAGTGGCTTCTTAGTTCAAGTAGTCAAAAGCCTTTTAGTCCACGTTCATGGTTTCTTGGATAATATAGCTCTATTAAAATAGTAGTCAATTCCATGTATAATAATGACAGGTTTAGAGCAAGATTTGTTTCGTTGGCCTGTATCTCTCTACCTACCAGATGGCAGCTACCTTGCATCTATGGTTGGGCATAAGTTAATACCCACAGTCTAATCTTTGCCATAGGCTGTCCTGGTGGCCTTTTGTTGCATACAACCGTTCTAGGTCTTATTTCTTGTTTTTGGTCTAAAAGTAGTTGGCCTTTCCAACCCTTTCATGCCCCCAAATTTCTGGGCTCTCCTTGAGACACTCTCTATACCCTGTTCCTTGCAAACTGGGTGATGATATCCCAAGCTCATTTTTTCCTTCTGCCTGGTCAAAGGCAGCCAGTAACATCAGGCATGCATCATTATTAGTTTTCCCATCTCTTTTCCTTCACCCACAGCTTTGGAAAGCACTTAATCTGCTGTGTATAATAGGGGTCCCCAGACGTGGTGTCCCTCCCTCCCACTGTTACTGCTGCTGCTAAGTTGCTTCAGTTGTATCCGACTCTGTGCGACCCCATAGACAGCAGCCCACCCGGCTCTCCCGTCCCTGGGATTCTCCAGGCAAGAATACTGGAGTGGGTTGCCAGACCTGCTAAGTTAATGCCATGCCAGTTGTTTTAGTATTAATATTTTGTTAATACAGCACTTAATTTCAAGTTATCAATATCTGCATTATGAGTATAAGAAACAACTCTAGATCTCAGGGGCTTCACACAGAGGCTTATTTTTCTCTCAGTACAATCCATTCAGGTTTCAGCAGTTAAAAAAATAAAAGCATAAATAATATTTATATCTTGAAAGACAAAGGAGACCAGGAATGGGAGAGGCACTTCAAAGACTTCAGAATTATTGAGTGTCTGTTAGGTTGGGTGGTAGGTGCATATACACTCATATACTTTATGTTGTACATCTATTACATACATATATGTATGAAATTTTTCATAATAAATAAAAATTTCTCCAGCTGACTTTAACTCATGTTAGTATACATGTAAGTATTTACAAGGAAAGTGTGAACATCATTTTTTTCTCCTTCACCTCATCAGCCACCTTCACAATACCAGAGACTTCTTTAAGATTGTCTAGTATGTTTGTGATGTAGAAATTCCATAGGACTTTAAGTCCGCAGTCTTTGTGGCTTAAAGGAGGCTGTGTGGCTTTGTGACTACTGATCTCCTCAGGCAATAAAGCCATAATCAATGACTCCAGGGAAGCTGCTGTTAATGGTTCTGCTGTGTGGTTACCTGGAGGGACGCCCTCAGAACTATCACTGTGGCAGTGCCTAGCCTCACTCTGGACCTTGAATGACGCAGTCCCCCTCATCCATAGTTAGAGTATCACTTTGGTTTAGCTCCACATTTCCTAGTAAAGACTTGTTCCATAAAACTAAACTCTGTTGTTGAAAGTATATTGGTATATTGGATGATGAGAAAACTGTCACATCTTAGTGTTATCGGCTGCAAGGCATCATTAAAAGTTGATTCTATTCTTTGACCTTCATCACTGCCTAAGAGCAATGGTTCTTAATTCACTGGGGAAAACATATTTACTGATCACCCTCTATATGCTGCATGCTAGAATACCAAGTGTAGTAAAGAAATGGCAACTCACTCCAGTATTCTTGCCAGGAAGGTCCCATGGATGGAGGAGCCTGGTAGGTTGCAGTCCATGGGATCGCTAGGAGTCGGACATGACTTCACTTTCACATTCAGCTTTCATGCATAGGAGAAGGAAATGGCAGCCCACTGCAGTATTCTTGCCTGGAGAATCCCAGGGACGGGAGAGCCAGGTGGGCTGCCGTCTATGGGGTCGCACAGAGTCAGACACGACTGAAGTGACTTAGCAGCAGCAGCAGAATACCAAGTGTAGTAAAGAAATCTCTGTGAATAACTGTTCACAATAAAGTCAAAATGTGTTATTTTATATGTATAACTGGACCACTTTGCTGTACACCTGAAACTAACACATTGGTAAACAACACCAGTATAAAATTTAAAAGTTATTTTAAAGTTACTTTGTATTATAAAGATTATTTTTTTTGTTTTTTTTCCTCCTAGCATTTCAGTGGCTTAGGCAAATACCAAAGCTTTTTAAAATTGATTTTTATTGGAGTATAGTTGATTTACAGTATTATGTTAGTTTCTGTTGTAAGCAAATCAAGTGAATCAGTTATACGTATACAGTTATTCTTTCGCAGATAACCATTATTTCCTTTGTTCTTAATGATTATTTTTTATCATATTATTTAAAGGAATGTTATTTTAAAGCATATACTATTACAGTTGAAATTTAAGCAAAATTAGGAAAAGAAGCAAAATGAACTGTTTTGCACCCAAACAAAACAATCTCTGCCTTATCATGCTGCTTAACAATGAATTCTAATTTTTGAAGCAGAGATGTCAGACAAAGTCGGGAATACCTTGGGAATTTTCCTATTGTCTTCCCAAATTAACCACCAAAGGGAAGTTGGAGACAGAGAGTAGCATGGCAGAGCCCCCAAGCCAGGATGAATGAGAATGTTCAGGGGTAAGTGTACTAATAAACTTTACACTATGCAGTTGTCAGAGATGAGCCTTCAGGTTGGGAGAACCAAGTGAGCTAAACAAAGGCGGCATGGGAACAGAAAGGGTCCTAGCCTCTTTGACATAGGGATAACAGGGAGAGTTTTTAGGCTGAAATCAGAACCAAGGGATAAATGAGTCAGCAGCTGAGGAGGGTCAGAAGAGATATCCAGCATGGTGTCTAAATCAATGAACTTGGTTCACAGTGGTCACTGGCCAACGTTGTTCTGTCCTTTGAAGGTGGCTCTGGGCTTCTCTAGGCTTCAGGTGATTCATCCCTTCAGCACTGTAGTCTCAAGAAAGAGGCCACTTTGTCTGGTTGTGGGGATCCTATGCTGGGGAGAATCCTAAGACACTGTCAGGGAATCCTGTTCACTTTATCTAGTTTAATCTAGTTGACTTGATTAAAAGCTGAATCTTGAAAGTCAGATAGGGGCAAGAGAATGTGTGCCCTAGTGCCTCACTAAGGAATGAGAAGTTAATTTGATAAGCAGAGGAGCCTTGCCCACTTTAAATGAGGAAGGGATGAGATTAGAACTGACCTATCCACATTTCCTGTGCCACCACCAACACAAATGATACCAGGCCAACTTTGAGATACCAAGCTTGTCATTTTGGCACCTGCAATATTTTTTTCCTTTCCTCTAAACCTTGTCTTTTTCTTTCCACGATGAAATGAGTGGCATTATGAAATAAAGGACAGGTTGTAGACTTGGAGGCAGAAAGACTGGAGTCCAAGTCAGTGTAAACCAATCAACTACTGAAATGACTTTCATTCATTCATTCACATATTTAGTGCCTGCTATATAGAGCCAGGCATTTTTCTAGGCCAAGGTGATAATAGTGAATGATACAAATTTCCTCTTCCAGAGAGGGGAGAAAAACAAGTAAAAATATATATATGCTGTATAACATTAGAAAAATTTTATAAAGAAAAATGGAGGGGTTAGATTCTAACTGGAGTATCCACAGAGATGACATCATAACAGAAATCTACATGAAATGGAGAAACCTGGGGAAGAACATTCGAAGCAGAAGGATGACAAGGGCAAAATATTCTAGCTTTGCACTTACTTGGTATTTTAGGAAGAAGAGGTCATGAGAGATCCTAGGAATTTTAAGAGATAAGGTTAATGGAGTCAGATGATATAAAGCCTTGTTAGACTTGGAAAATAATTTAAAAAATTTTTCTGACAGAAGGGTTTTGAGAAAGAGTTAATACTCTGACTTTTATTTTAAAAGATTATTCTAGCTATTCTGTGATGAACTGCCTGAAAGGAGATGGGGGAAAATGGCAAAAGGGGAAGCAAAGGTCACCTTCCTTAGTTACCAGTATAAAAATACCCTTGTTTACAATTCTATAATGGAACTTAACAGTCAAGTTATGGTACACTCTTGGATTTCAACATTCCAAAATATTGCAGGCACAGTGTTTAAAAGTATATGTATTTAAAAGTGAATTTAGTGCATCTTGGAAGGAAAGTTATGACCAACCTAGATTGCATATTCAAAAGCAGAGGCATTACTTTGCCAACAAAGGTCTGCCTAGTCAAGGCTATGGTTTTTCCAGTAGTCGTGTATGGATGTGAGAGTAGGACTGTGAAGAAAGCTGAGCACCGAAGAACTGATGCTTTTGAAGTGTGGTGTTGGAGAAGACTCTTGAGAGTCCCTTGGAGTGCAAGGAGATCCAACCAGTCCATTCTAAAGGAGATCAGTCCTGGGTGTTCTTTGGAAGGAATGATGCTAAAGCTGAAACTCCAGTACTTTGGCCACCTCACGTGAAGAGTTGACTCATTGGAAAAGACTCTGATGCTGGGAGGGATTGGGGGCAGGAGGAGAAGGGGACGACCGAGGATGAGATGGCTGGATGGCATTGCTGACTCGATGGACGTGAGTCTGAGTGAACTCCTGGAGTTGGTGATGGACAGGGAGGCCTGGCGTGCTGTGATTCATGGGGTTGCAAAGAGTCGGACACGACTAAGCAATTGAACTTAAGTATAAAAAAATATTAGTAAAAATGATTGAAATCAGTTAAGTCTCTGGCTTTCAATCTCTGTGGTTACAATCCTACCTATTTAGCAGAGCATTCTTTGGGCCTCAGCATCTTTAAACAGAAAGGACAATCAGGTAATCCCTAGGTTCCTATCAAATTCTAAATTTCTCTGATTCTGAGAACAAGCCAAGTATAGAACAATTTCTAGAAAATATCTGGATGGAAAAATTCCAAATATTTTAAGAATAGATTCTTCACGAGTTCATTTGAGGAGACCATGTGTACTGTACTACATACAAACCTATTTATAATTTGAATATTGTGAGAAATACATAATTATAATTTAGTTTGGGGGGAATAATGTAATGCATATAGCATATGAATGCTAATAATTTTAAATGATTGGAAAACTATTTTCTAAGAGGAATTTGAATTTTTAATTTTGAGTATGTTTTAAAATATATTTCTCTATATAGAATTATTCTATTATTTTTTGTATATTTTATAATTCTTGGTATTCAGCTTTCCATCAAGAATATGACTAGCATATTGTTACCCTAGGGGACCATAGGAAGAGTTCGTCTGTCCATTTATCTCTAGTAGTAAAAATGAGTATGATTCAAGAATGTTAATGGTGAAAAAGAAGTTAAATGGTTTAAAATTCTGTGTTATAATTCAGAAGGTTTATAGTAGAGCCTCTCAACCTCAATGCTAATGACATTTGGGGCCAGATAATTAATTCTCTGTTCTGGAAGGCTGTTCTGTGCACTGTATGACGTTTAGCAGTATTCCTGATGTCTGCTCATTAGATGCTAGTTGTGACAATGAAAAAAAAAAATCTCTAGATGTTGACAACTGTTTCTTGAGAGACAAAAATTGCCCCCAGGGAGTGTCATTTCGTTTCCATAGATGCCTGGTCATTTACAGAGTAAGCTTCTTTCTTTTAGGCTATTGGAAACTTCTCAAATATCTAAATTCATTCTTATGGAACCTGGATTCTTGTATTCTTGGTACTGAAGAGTTTTATCACCTTTTTGCTTCCTCCAACACAGGAAATGATTACTTCCTCTTGCATAAATTTTGTCATCATCCACTCAAATTTTAAAAAAAAGCAATGACTGTGTCAGTTTCCACAATAGTTTCATCACTATTAGCATCAGACTTGCTAATCTAGACCTTTAGGTTAATGATAAACTTGATTACCAGACTGGGGAAGGTGCTTAATGCTGTCTCAGTTCACCCCTACCTCAGTGCCTGGGGATGAATTCACCTATGTTATTATTGGGCAAGCTAACTGCTTCACAAATGTTTAGCTGAACACTCTTAGTTCCTGATTAATTGGAAAACAATAGAGCCAAAATTCAGTTCAGTTCAGTCACTCAGTGCTGTCCAACTCTTTGCAACCCCATGGACTATAGCGCACCAGGCTTCCCTGACCGTCACCAACTCCTAGACCTTGCTCAAACTCTTGTCCATTGAGACAGTGAGGTCATCCAACCATCTCATCCTCTATTGTCCCCTTCTCCTCCTACCTTCAATCTTTCCCAGCATCAAGGTCTTTTCCAGTGAGTCAGTTCTTTTCATCAGGTGCCCAAAGTATTGGAGTTTCAGTGTCAGGATCGGTCCTTTCAATGAATATTCAGGACTGATTTCCTTTTGGACTGACTGGTTGGATCTCCTTGCAGTCCAAGGGACTCTCAAGAGTTTCCTCCAACACCACAGTTCAAAGGCATCAATTCTTTGGTCCTCAGCTTTCTTTATGGTCCATTTACAGCTTTCTTAGTATCTATTGAAACTATCATCCAAAAATAATGCAGAATGATCCCATCAGAAATTTGTCTGCATTTTCTTTGCATGAAAATCATGGGCAACCACTGTTATATTTTTGCTCACTGTCATGATCTAAATCAGAACCCCTCCACCATCTGCTCAGGAAACAATAGGCTTGCCCCGAGATGGGAGGTGGTGGGTCAAGTCGAGCACGTGTGTATTATGTGTTCAAGTAAGATCAAGGGTCTAGCCAAATACAAAGTGACATTCCCCCCACCCCCAATTTTTTAGCAATGAAAGAATCCAATAACAGTGATAAAGACAAGAGGAAGGATCCCTCAGGGGTCAGGGCACTCAGTGGATCTCAATAAAATATCTAGCAAGGCTGAACAAAGCAGGTTTCATAGCAGCCACCACCTGGAGATTTCTCGCTTGAGAAACGAGGATGATATTTGTTGTTGACTCACAGGACGTTTCTTAGCAGTTTGGAAAGAAAGCACCATAGTCAGTCTTCACCGTCCCTATCCTTGGAATAGTATAGGGATCCACCATCCCTTGGTCTTGGAAAAAGAAAAATCCAGTTTGCTAATTCCTGATATTTAAACTTGAAAGCATTTCCATAAGACACTGAAGACTTTTTAGACATGTCCTTGCCCCAGGCCTGAGCTGTGTGAGGTTCCAGGGAAAAGGAATGGAACTTTTGGTGGGCTGCCCTAGTGACAGGGTCTTCTGAGGGCCCGCAGGGCACCTTGGGGCGGCCCATCGCCATCCCCCCGGTTTCCCGGAAGTACCCCCCCCCCCCCCGACCTGGTCCTGCCGAGACTTGGAGCCAGGACGGGCGGCAGGGCCACTTTAAGGGCGGGCCGGGGGCGGGCGCCCCGCCGCTGGGGGCCCAGAGCCATTGGCGCGGGGCAGGCGGCTGACGAGGCAGGCTGGCTGCCAAGCTCCTCCCGCGGTGAGGCTGCTCCAGGACTCGCACGTGCGCAACGGGCCATGGCGGCCTCAATTACCGGCCCGGAGTTCGGCCAAACCCCAGGGCAGGTAAGAGGCTTAGGAGGAAGGGGAGGCAGCTGCGTTTATAACGGCGCGCCGGCAGGCGTGGGGCCCGTCGGGCGGTACAGCCCCGCTGGGTGCAGGCGAGCTCGTCGCGGGGACGGCCCGGGGGCCTTTGCGGGGCGCGAGCCAGTCCAGGACGCCTCCCTGGCAACCCGGCCGGCTCCTGCCCACCTCGAGGTCGAGGACGCGCTCGGTCACCTCAGGAGCGGAGGCCCGAGGAGGGAAGGGGACCAGGCCGTGTGGTCGTCACAGAGTCACCCCCTCGAGCTCTCGACGCTCGCCCATCACACTCATTTTCGGGGCCGCGGACCACCGGTGGGGCGACCCAAGGGCGAGACGTCTTGGGCTAGTGACCAGATAAAACGAGAAAGGCAGTTTTTATGTTTTCGCCTGAATCCTGTATACAAAAGTTGATTCCACACGTTTCAGTTTGGATATGGAGACTTTTAGTCACCATCTTGAATACGGGAAAGTTTATCTTCAGGTCTCTAGTCTGCACAAGTCGGGTGCCTTCTTTTTTCTTTCACTTTGCTCACTGGCGGGGTGTCCGGAGTGTCCTTGCACGCCCCCGACCCCCAAACCGGCTGACGCCTGTCGAGACCGTTGCCATTGGTGGGAAAAGACGGCTGCCCTCTTCCAACATCCTCCCACCATCCTCCCACCCTATTCACAAACCTGCCCCTACCCCGGCCTCGGTGGGGCCGGGGGCGCACCTTATTTACCATATCCTCGGCAGAAATGCAGAATCATTTTTGTGACTCATTTTCGATAGTAATGAAAGGCGATTAGCAGCCCACCAGGAAGGAAGCATAAGCTAAACCCCACCCCACCCTAGGAAGCAAGGCTATCTGGCGTTGACTCTTCTATTTCACGTCTTGATAAATGTGAGAGGGAAACCTGGGCGGTGTCGAGTTTTGTACCCTTGAGAGTGTTCTGCATACTCCAGTCTCTTCACTCCTTGAGAACAAGCTTTCTGAACCGAATTACTACCACTTGGAAGTGGACCGTGTTTAAGAGGTTTTCATAACTTTTTCAAAATGGAAGCACCTATCGGGCTTCCCTCATAGTCTAGTCGGTAAAGAATCTGCCTGCGATGCAGAAGACTGGCGTTCGATTCTTGGGTCGGGAAGATCCTCTGGAGAAGGAAATGGCAACCCATTCCAGTATTCTTGTCTCGCAGGCTACAGTCCATGGGGTTGCAAAGAGTCGGATACGACTTAGCAACTAAAGAGAGATTTAAACTCAGGAAAAACAGTATTTTGGGGGTGTGTGATTCGGCAGAGCTGCACACAATGGAATTCTGAATAAAATATCTGATGCCCAAGTAGTTAGTACATAGATAATTGTGGCTTTCCAACCTTAAGAGACCCCGAAGCCCCAACTGCACCCTTTGAGCAGCTTGCTCATTTCTCCAGCTGCTGCTGCTGCTAAGTCGCTTCAGTCGTGTCCGACTCTGTGCGACCCCATAGACGGCAGCCCACTATCTGTCCCTGGGATTCTCCTGGCAAGAACACTGGAGTGGGTTGCCATTTCCTTCTCCAATGCATGAAAGTGAAAAGTGAAAGTGAAATCGCTCAGTCGTGCCCGACTCTTAGCGACCCCATGGATTGCAGCCTCCCAGGCTACTCCGTCCATGGGATTTTCCAGGCGAGAGTACTGGAGTGGGTTGCCATTGCCTTCTCCGATTTCTCCAGCTAGAGCTGCTTAAAGCCCTGACTTCTGGGGAAACTGGTGGCCAGCAAGCGCCATAGTCAGGGCATGAGCCCGCCCAGCTCCTGCTGATTGTCAGCGCTGCTCCCAGTGATAAGAGTGACATAAATAACAGCTCACTAAAATGCAGGAGCCATTTGCTTTAAGCACTTCAGCACCTGCTGTTACTAATTAAGGGTTTAGCCTGCCACAGATTGCAAATGGAAATCCAGTGTTTTAAAAATGGCAGAGACTGGCGTGCCCTGCCTGTTACCCTGATCTCAGTAATCAGAATGGATGAAGAGCGTGGGTGATGATGGTGCGGCATTGTAAAAAACTGCCCACACTTAAGGGAGCTACACCAAGGTGTTTATCCCTGAGTGCTGGAATTAAATGCTTTTTATTTTCTCTTTGAATTTTCCAACCTCCCACAATGAATATGTATTGCTTTTGTTAAAGGAGTGCAGTAAACAATTCAGATAGGAAAAAAAAAAAAATTCCACCGAATGAAGCCCAGCATCAGTTCAGGTTGTAATGCTCACAGGTGAAAATCTTAGAGGTACTAAAGGCAGTTTTCCAGAGCTGAATATACGAGAACGTTTTATTCATTTTCCTTTTATTCTTATCAGTGGATTCTTCTCATCACCTGTGCTCATATTACACCATCAACAAGATATTTTTAACTGTATAAATATTCAAATTTAAGTTGATTAGAAGCTCTTCAGTTAATATGAGTTACTTGGGGACAATGGGGCAGTATTCTGATCTGATTTAGGAACGTGCTGATTTTGTAGGGCAGAGATGGAAGCTTTTGGCAGGAGGTTCTTCTCAGTACGGGTTTATTTCCTGCCCCTCTGTCTCCTGTTACAAGTTACAGAAGGGCCCATGAGGGGTACTTTGCTTCCTCATCTCTTTCAGAATCTCTGTCTACCTCTCCTCAGTTTTGCCCCAGTACATGGGTTCTGCCCATCAAACCTCGCTCTTGACTTTTCTCCACAAGACTAGCTGAGGAATTCTAGATAACTTAGAACTGAGCCTTTGAGCAGGATATTGCAGTGAGAAGCATTAGAGCTAACCAAGAAAGGGTTCACGTTAGTAACTGATAAATATTGTTCAAAACTTAACTTGCATTACCTGTGGCTTAAGTAATGAAGACAGCAGTTTGGTTTAGGGCTATTTTCACTGCCTGATGTAGACACATTTTCCTTCTAAATCTGCTCTCCCCTTCCCATCTCCTTGATTTGATGAGTTCCATGTGCTCAAATTTGGTGTTACTTGGGATCATAGGGCAGTACTACCACCTGCAGGGCATTGTACAAACATTTCTCCTTAACAACAATCCTGTGATTTAAGTATTATTACCCTCCCGGCCAGATGAGGACTGCATAGGTATATTACTCAGAGATGCTAGTTAGTGACTGAACAAGGCAATGAATGCTGTTATACCTACTATGAAAGCCTTTGCTGCAAACTATCAAGATATTAAAAAAAAACTGTTGTATATTAACACATATATATGAAATCTGGGAAAATAGTACTGATGAACCTATTTGCAGGGCTGGAATAGAGATGCGGTCACAGAGAACCCATTTGTGGACACATTGAGGGAAGTAGAACATGGATGAATTGAGAGAGTATCACTGACTTGTTTACACTATCAGGTGTGAAATAGCTAGCTAGTGGGAAGCTGCTGTACAGCACAGGGCGCTGAGCTCAGTGCTCCAGTGGGGTGGGGTGGGGGGTGGGAGGGAGGACCGCAAGGCAGGGGATATATGTGTGCAGACAGCTGACTCACGTTGTTGTACAGTAGAAACTAACACAACATTGTAAAGCAGTTATACTCTAATTTTTTTTTAAAGGATCAGTAACAGCTTTAGTAGAACTGATCTTCCACTATTTGCCCTGTGTTGCAAGGATTGAAAGCCATTCTTTCTTAATAGCGAAAAGAAAGAAAAAAGATTCCTAGGATGTAAGAGAGCTGGTCTGTCTGTTCACCTTGAATTCCCAGCACAGCATCTGCCCTGGAGTAGGGACTCAGGAAATACCAATGGTGAGAATACTTGGACATCAGCTATATTTAAGCAAATACAATAAAAGTGGCAGGAGGTCTTAAAGGAGAAAAGAAACTTTAGTACTAGAAAGGTCTGCAAGTGGACATCCTAGTTGATATGTGTTTTTTAGTATAATTAATAGCGCCCCCTTTGTTCTCATGAGTGTCAGTTTGGAAGGTAAATTAAATGGTCACCCCATATGTAGCAGGCACGTTACTTTTGGACATTCGTAGGTTGCTTCAGTTAACCTAGTTAATTGAAAAACGATAATCTAGTTACTCATTTTAGGACCCCTTGTTAATGATTGTTCCACTGCTTGGCATTTGGTTCACAAGGGATTGTAATGGTGTAAAAGAAACCCTGTGTCCCAGTGGAGATTCACAAATACTCTTCACTCAAAAGCATCATGGTGGCTTAGAGTCCCACTTCCTCCAAGTATTAATGGAAATGAAGAATGTTGACAAAATTAAAAGGAAACACTCTAAAAGGGTCCTGATACTCTCTACTGTAGAAATTCCAGATTTCAGAATTCACTTAAAAGTGTTAATACTGTCTTCTTAGAATGTAGGAGGACATGAAGCTGGTGACATGAGTTGATATTAGGCTATGAAAGGCCTAATATCAAATAATAATATTGAATTGTTACTCTGTTTAAAATAGAGTGGTGCAGGAGAGTGGGATTGGCTCATGATGATCAATTAAGCACACCTATCGACATTCCGGCCTCCCCAGTCTACCTGGCAAGAGTTGCTTAACAGTGTGCTGATACCTTTAGCAAGTAAATATTGAAAAGACAAAAAAAAGCAGAGGTGGTATTCTAAATTAGAAGTCCATGGAGACATATATTCAGTTCATTTCAGTTCAGTCGCTCAGTAGTGTCTGACTCTTTGTGACCCCATGAACTGCAGCATGGCAGTCTTCCCTGTCCATCACCAACTCCCAGAGCTTGCTTAAACTCATGTCCGTCAAGTCGGTGACGCCATCCAACCGTCTCGACCTCTGTTGTCCCATTCTCTTCCAGCCTGCAGTCTTTCCCAACATCAGGGTATTTTCCAAGGAGTCAGTTCTTTGTATCAGGTGGCCAAAGGATTGGAACTTTACCTTCAGCATCAGTCCTTCCAATGAATATTCAGGACTGATTTCCTTTAGGATTGACTGGTTCGATCTCCTTGAAGTCCAAGGGACTCTCAAGAGTCTTCTCCAACACCACAGTTTAAAAGCATCAATTCTTCAGCACTCTGCTTTCTTTATAGTTCAACTCTCACATCCATACATGACTACTGGAAAAACCATAGCTTTGACGAGATGGACCTTTGTCAGCAAAGTAATGTCTCTGCTTTTTAATAAGCTGTCTAGATTGGTCATAACTTTTCTTCCAAGGAGCAAGCATCTTTTAATTTCATGGCTGCAATCACCATATGCAGTGATTTCGGAGCCCCCCCCCCCACAAAAAAAAAAGTCTGTCACTGTTTCCACTGTTTCCCTATCTATTTGCCATGGAGTGATGGGGCTGGATGCCATGATCTTAGTTTTCTGAATGTTGAGTTTTAAGTCAACTTTTTCACTTTATTTCACTTTCGTCAAGACGCTCTTTAGTTCTTTGTTTTCTGCCATAAGTGTGGTGTCATCTGCATATCTGAGGTTATTGATATTTCTCCCGGCAATCTTGATCCAGTTTGTGCTTCATGCAGCCTGGCATTTCTCATGATGTACCCTGCATATACGTTAAATAAGCAGAGTGACAGTATGCATCCTTGACGTACTCCTTTCCTGATTTGGAACCAGTCTGTTGTTCCATGTCCAGTTCTAACTGTTGCTTCTTAACTGTTGCTTCTTGACCTGCATGCAGATTTCTCAGGAGGCAGGTCAGGTGGTCTGGTATTCCCATCTCTTGAAGAGTTTTCCACATTTTGTTGTGATCTACACAAAGGTGTAGTCAATAAAGCAGAGGTATACCTTTTTTTTGTATTCTCTTGCTTTTTTGATGATCTAACGGATGTTGGCAATTTGATCTCTGGTTCCTCTGGCTTTTCTAAATCCAGCTTGAACATCTGGAAGTTCACAGTTCATGTACTGTTAAAGCCTGGCTTGGAGAATTTTGACCCAAGCTTGCCCGTGAGTGTCCAGGAGTCTCTGGTGGAAGCGTGGGAGGGTGCTGGCCTGCTGCAGGGTTGGGGGCACTGAGTATATAGCACTGCCTGCATGGGACCTTTCGAAAGAGGTCGCCATTATCTTCATTACCTCCACCATAGTTTGGCCTCAGGTCAAATAACACAGGAGACCCAGTTTCGATCCCCGGGTTGGGAAGATCCCCTGGAGAAGGAAATGGCAACCCCACTCCAGTATCCTTGCCTGGAAAATCCCATGGAGCTTGGTGGGCTACAGTCCATGGGGTCTCAAAGAGACAAGACTGAGTGACTTCACTTCTTCACTTCAAATAACTGGGAGGGAACACAGACCCACCCTTCAGCTGAAAATTGGATTAAAGATTTACTGTGGGTGGCCCCACCCATCAGAACAAGACCCAGTTTCCCCCTCGGTCAGTCTTTCCCATCAAGAAGCTTCCATAAGCCTCTTATCCTTCTCCATCAGAGGGCAGACACACTGAAAACCACAATCACAGAAAACTAACCAATCTGATCACATGGACCACAGCCTTGTCTAACTCAGTGAAACTATGAGCCATGCAATGTAGGGCCACCCAAGATGGATGGGTCATGGTGGAGAGTTCTGACAAAACGTGGTCCACTGGAGAAGGGAATGGCAAACCACTTCAGTATTCTTGCCTTGAGAACCCCATGAGCAATATGAAAAGGCAAAAGATATGACACTGAAAAATGAAGTCCTCAGGTCAGTAGGTGCCCAATATGCTATTGGAGATCAGTGGAGAACTCCAGAAAGAATGAAGAGATGGAACCAAAGCAAAAACAACACCCAGTTATAGATGTGACTGGTGATGGAAGTAAAGTCCAATGCTGTGAAGAACAGTATTGCATAGGGAACCTGGAATGTAAGGTACATGAAGTGAAGTGAAGTGAAGTCACTCAGTCATGTCTGACTCTTTGCGGCCCCATGGACTATAGCTTATCAGGCTCCTCTGTCTATGGGATTTTCCAGGCAAGAATACTGGAGTAGGTTGCCATTTCCTTCTCCAGGGATCTTCCCTACCCAGGGATCGAACCTGGGTCTCCCACATTGTAGGTGGACGCTTTGCCATCTGAGCCACCAGGACAGGTAAGATACATGAATCAAGGCTAATTGAAAGTGGTCGAACAGGAGATGGCAAGAGTGAATGTTGACATTTTGGAATCAGTGAACTAAAATGGACTGGAATAGATGAATTTAACTCAGATGAGCATTATATCTACTACTGTGGGCAAGAATCCCTTAGAAGAAATGGAGTAGCCCTCATAGTCAACAAGAGAGTCCAAAATGCAGTACTTGGATACAATCTCAAAAATGACAGAATGATCTCTGTTCATTTCCAAGGCAAACCATTCAATATCGCAGTAATAATGCTGAATAAGCTGAAGTTGGACGGTTCTATGAAGACCTACAAGACCTTCTAGAACTAACACCCAAAAAGGATGTCCTTTTCATTGTGGGGTACTGGAATGCAAAAGTAGGAAGTCAAGAAATACCTGGAGTAACGGGCAAATTTGGCCTTAGAGTACAGAATGAAGCAGGGAAAAGGCTAACAGAGTTTTGCCAAGAGAACTCACTGGTCATAGCAAACACCCTCTTCCAACAACACAAGAGAAGACTCTACACATGGACATCACCAGATGGTCAATACCAAAATCAGATTGATTATATTCTTTGCACCCAAAGATGGAGAAGCTCTATATAGTCAGCAAAAACAAGACTGGGAGCTGACTGTGGCTCAGACCTATATTAATAACAACCAAATGCAGTGCTTTGTCTTTAATGGGATCTTGATTTGAAGAGGATCTGAACATTAAAAAAAAAATCTGCAGGAAAGCTTGAAATTTAGAAAGCAGATGGAATCAAATTGCTACTAAAACAAAAGTAGAAAAAAACCCCACACCTTAAAAGACATGGAGAAGAGAAATAAAGCCCAGGTAAAACAATTCTAGTGACAGTCCAGGCCGAATGTTTGCAGAAAGGAACATGAAATGGGTCCAAGGGCACTTCCCTGCTGAAGAATTAGCTGTCTGCAGAACCCTGGGCCAACTGGGACCCTGGAGTTCTTTACTCGGGACTCTCCCCCTTCATTCCTACAACAGCCAGAACATGGGGCTTACAAGCCAAGAGCCAAACCCAGGCACTGCTTTTTCTAAAGAAAATGAACTCTTATCTGAGTCATGGGCTCCTGGTATTGGTAGTTTCCAGATGTCTACAGCTGACAAGAATGGAAGGAAAGCCAGCTCTCTCTACCCTGGAGGGGAAAAAAAAACCAAAGTGCTTGCTTTTTAGAGTAAAGCCCACCTTTATTTAGACAAATAGCCAGTCCCAGTCTCGTTGCTGTCCAGCCTTTCTTCCACCATCCCTCCCACTCACATCAAACCCACAGTCGGTGGTTCCTTTAAAAGAAATAGTAACTGGGGAAGCAGAGCACCCCACCTTCAGAGAAAACTGCTCACATTGTTTCAACTGAGTCCTTGATTCATATTTATGTTTGGATAACCAAGAATGGCAGACAGCTGTTCCAGGTATAGGTGATAAAGGTGGTAAGAAAAACTTTTAAAATTTATAATTTGTATCTTTAGAGGGGATATCATATCCTAAAAATTTCAGACTATGATCAATTATCAAAGGAAAAAAACATTAGAAATGAGCAATTCACATTAAATCTGGTAAAAATCTTTAGAATAGGACTAAAGCTTGAGCTACTAATATGAACAATAAACTTAAGTCTCTCAGAAGCTGAGACATGAAAGATCAATTTAGGATGCCCAGCATCTAACAGACTGTTCCTAAGGACAGACACAGCAGGAGAAAATGACCAAAGAAATAGAAGGAACTTTCTAGAGCTGAAGATCCATTGAGTGCCAAGGGAGCTGAGTAAGGCCCATACCCAGACACATCCTAGAAAACGATCAGAGTCCACAGCATGAGAAGAAAGCACTAAAAGGAAAACAAGGCAGCCTTTTCTTTTCATTAGCGACTCTGGATGCAAGAAAGCAATGACCCAGTATCTTCAGAGTTCAGAGATAAAGAGATTCTAACTTGTTAGAGTATTTTGATTAGAAAACTAGCATTGAATTGTGAGCCCTAATGCCACCAAAGAACATAAATAAGAAGTTTTAACTCTTAACTTTGTAGGAGCAACAGGAGGGAAAAGGAAAATTTGCTCAGCCTAACAGAAAGCTTGGGGAAAGAGAAACAAAATTATAGTGAATGGAAAACCTGAGATAACAAATGAATAAGACCATTTCATGTTAAGTTATAAATGTTTCACAGTTAATTAAAGTCAATTAATTACATTATTTGATTACCTTAATTAATGTTCATTAACTAGTGCCATTAATGAAATTACTTATTAAAAACTTAGTAATTATATATAAAAAACAAATCTGATGGAAAAAACAAAAATTCAAATATATGTTACTTGCAAAATTCATACAAAATCAAAATGGTAAGGAAAGCCTCAAAATAAGGGGTGCAAAAAACTAACTGCTGAATATCAGAAAAAAATAAAATTTCAGGTGAAAAGCATTAAAAAATAGATATATTTTATATATAGTTTATTCTTAATATAGTTAGCAATATATGATAGTTATATGTTAATACATACTGAATAAACATAGACCACTATATAGTATATATGAAGTATTACAGTTATGTATTTGTATGAATATATGAAATTATTAGGAACTTTTATGTACCTAATCCATAGTTATACACAGAGTCCATAGTTACACACAGAGTCTATAGTTAGAGAAATCGATGAATTGACAAACCATATTTAGAGAGGGACAATTTATACATCTGCTTCATAAACTGAAAAATCAAGTAGACCTAAAGTAAATGAGACAGCAATGAACAAGTTTAATCTGAAAGCTATGTAAAGACTATATGCCCAACGGAAATATGCAGTTTTTTTCAAGTATCCATGTAACATTGCTGCTGCTGCTGCTATCCATGTAACATTAAGCATCGTATATTAAGTCACAGAGAAAATACCAACCAGTTCTAAAAAGAAGTCATGTTGGGTACATCCACTGATGACAATGCACTGAAACAAGAAATGAGTCAATAGCCCCCAAAATTAAAAAAAGAAAAAAACCACTAACCACCTGACAATAACTTCGTTATATAGGTGTTTAAAACAACACTTATTTTACTAGTAAGCAGTAAGGAACAAGAAAGGCAGTCTAAAACTTAACTTTATAAAGTGACTTCAAGCCGAGATTTCACAGACAAGTTTTACCCAAACTTTAAAGTGATAATTTCTTCTTTTATAAAATATTCAAGACCATGGAATAATTTTGAAGCTTTCTATTTCTTCAAGGCTGGCATAACCTTGATACCCAAGCCAGATAAGTCAGTACCATAAAACAAAATTATATCCAGTTTTACTTATGAACATAGATGCAAAAATCTAAAATAAAATAAAGGAATCTGTTTGTATTAAGCATAGGTTTATCCCAGTAATTCAATGATGACTTGACATTAGGAAATCTATTAATGTAATTCACTGATGGATGACAGGAGGAAAAAATACAATCATGTTGATACTGAAAAAGCTGTTGATAAATTTTAACACCCATTTCCGATTTAAAATTCTTAGCCTCCAAATAGAGAACTATTTAACTTGGCAAAGGGTATTGACCTTCAGTAGTGGTAAAAACATTTGAAATATTCCCATTATAGAAAGTCAGGAACAAGACAAGCATGCTCAGTTCACTCCTGCTATTTACTGTTGTTTTGAATGTCCTGTGTGTGAGTGTTAAGTCGCTTTAGTTGTGTCCAACTCTTTGCAATCCTATGGACTGGAGCAATCTTGGCTCCTCTGTCCATGGGATTCTCCAGGCAAGAATACTGGAGTGGGTTGCCATGCCCTCCAGGGGATCTTCCCATTCCAGGGATCAAACCCACATCTTTTATGTCGCCTGCATTGGCAGGCAGGTTCTTTACCACTGCCGCCTGGAAAGCCACCTGGAAAGCCCTTTAAATGTCCTAGCCATGTTTTAAGATCAATAAGTAAAAGACATAAATTCTGGAGACAGGGATAAAGATGTCATTTTTAAAGACTATATGATAACCTATCAAAGAAATCAAAGAATCAGCTAAAAAATATTGGAACTAAATGGAGAGTACCTTTAAGTACTTGAAGCAAATTCCTTATACAGAAATTGATAGTGCTTCTCTCTGTCAGGATAATCAATCAGGAAGTATAGTGAGAAAATATATCTCTTTTACATTGATTCTGAAATCTTGAAAAATCTAGGAATCAATGTGTGAAGACACTTGAAAAATCTATGTGAAGATAACTAGAAAACTGAAGCTCCAATATTTTGACCATCTGATGTGATGAGCCGACTCATTGGAAAAGACCCTGATGCAGGAAGAGACTGAATCCAGGAGAAGACTGTCCTAGAAGATGAGATGGTTAGATGGCATCACCGACTCAACGAACATGAGTTTGAGCAAACTGAGAGATGGTGAAGGACCGGAAATCTTGGCATGCTGTAGTCCATGGGGTTGCAGAGTCAGACATGACTTAGCCACTGAGCAATAACAGCAAGAAAAATGAACAACATAAGACCGGCTTTGTCTGAGTCATACTTCCTAAATAGGGAGATGTAATACCATAATGATAGTCCCTAATTAATCTTAAAAATAAATGCCAACCTTAATCAAAATTTTAACAGGAATCCTTATGGGACTTGACAAGCTGATGATAAAATTCTGTAGGAAGAAACATTGTGAGAAAATATCTAAGGACAAAATAGAAAAATAGTAGAGAGGCAACCATATGCTCTAGCAAATATAAAACATAAAGAGCTAGTAATTAGTGTGCTATTAACCAGGAATAGGCAAATAGATCAATGCATCAGAATGAAGTCCCCCCAAATTTACATACATACATACTTATATAATACATATATATGGCATTTGAACTATTAAGAGAAGTTTAGCTTATTCATTAATGCTATTCTTTGACATTTTAACTGGGTTGTATTTAATGTCTGTATAGAATAAAGTACAGAAATGAAAGGTGAAGATGGAAATTCTATTTTTTCTAACTAAATGTGCTTGAAAATATCCCCAAATGAAAATAAAGAACATTTTTTATTCCTAATCTTGGAATTTGAGTAGCATATATATTCCATTCAAAGAAAGGATTTGGTTTGAGTATTTCTTAGAATTGGGGGATTTAAATCTTTCTCTGTTCTTTGACACGTGTGTTTCATCAAAATCAATGATACATTCCAATTAAACTGTTTTAAATGAAAAAAAAATCATATTTTCTCAACAGCAAGACTGCAAAGGCCATGCTATTTGCTAAACTATCTTTCTGGAACCTTTGATGAAGTATTAATTTTCTATCTAAAAACATTTTGTTTTCTACTAATAACTTTAATTTAGATGTCCTCTAAATAGTAATCATTTAAAATAAGCATATAAACTTGTATAAACAAGCAAGAAAGTAGTATTAAGAGAGAAACAAACTTTAAAATTGCTAAGCAGCTAATAAATGCTTTCATCCAGGACATTCAACATCTTCAAGTAAAAATTTTGTGGCGAGTTCTTTCTCAAATATGAAACTTGTACATTGTAATCACTCTGTTAAATAAAAGCACATTTTGTACATATATACATGTATATACATATGTATATATCTATGCGTGCACATGCACACACACACACATATATATACACACACATACACACATAAATCATGTGGGAGAGGCACCAGCCTGGTTCTCTCATTAATAAACAGGTTTTCCAGCAGGGTGGACAATTGGAGAACTGGACCAAAAGAATCTTAATAGGATGAGAAAGAGACTTGTAGGACAACCACAGTAGAATGGTATTTGCAAGCAAAACTTGTAAAAATAGCATGACTTTCAAATCTGTTCGATACCTAGGTTCTAAGGACATAAGATGAATAGCTTCTGCCCTTGATGTATGCTTATAGTTGGCCATTCAGTCCAGCTGAATAGTCAGTCATTGGCTGTTTGTAACCTTTATTTATTTTCTCATACATGGTGACTTGTTCTCTATGCCTAGACATTGTATGTCTGCTTTTTTTCCTTCTCTTTCAGGCAAATATAGACCTCTTATTAGTGGGCGATGTCACAGTTCATTACCTGGCTGATACTGTACAGAAATTATTTTCAAATATAGCAAAAGTCACCATCATCATTAGTGATGTGAAGAAGGCAGCAGCACTTGTGGATGACTGCACATTTGACATGGTTTTCCTGAAGCTGACTTCTCCACCAACTGCTGAGGAGCTGGAAGTGGTCAAGTTAATTAGGTAAAATCTTGACTCTATATCTTTAGAATAGTTTTTATTAAAACTTGCTTCTATAAAAATCCTTAGAAGATGATACTATTCTACTTTAATTTTTAAGGTGAGAGAGATTTTCAAGGGCAAAATCTCTATTATGCCTTTGTTTTTACGGCCAGTTTGGCATACTATTATAAGAATTGTCATTTTAACTTCAAAAGTAATAGGTGAGGGTATAAGAATTAATTGGTCATAAAAATTTATTTGGTATACAATGCTTCCCTTAATTTGATAGGCACTCCTTTTTAATGACGATGTCATTAGCATGGCGTATCTTTTCAGAGTCCATGAATTGTTATAGCAGATACTAAAGCAGATGACCACCCTGGGTCATGATGGCTGTGGGCTGAAGGTGTCTCTTTCAAGAAGTGTCCTGGTGTGAAAGAGCCATGAGGCTCTCTGTATCCACTGAGTCCAAGTCAGTACCGATTCCGTTACTCTTGTTTCATCCAGCAGATCCATAGATGTTCTTCTGTTTGACCCACTTCTATCTGGAGTCTAGAGGTGAAGAGTTAGGTTCTTCCTTGCCTGATTACATATGATTTTGAGTCATTTAGGATGTTTTTAAATAGGGTTAGGTGAGATTGAATGTGTTTCCCTTCTGTGAGAAGACTCAATGAAGAGTAATTGCAAATAAGATTGATATATGTTTAGGGACTTCTCATCATTACAGGAGAGGTCTTTCTAGACCAAAGAAGAAAGTTCAGAGCAATACTGTAATCCCAGAATGAAAAGGGGCAAGAATATTACATTAGGAGAAAAGAAAGATGGGACTGGGAAAAAGCCAGAGCCACTGGTTACTTGTTAAAGACAAGACAGAAGACAGACCCTGCTCCTGGGGTCTTGGAACTTTTGGTCTTATGAATTTCGTTGGCTTTCTACTCAGAATATGAGCTAAACAAACCAGGCAAATTACCTCAAATAGGATTTCACTTCCAAAACATAGTGTGTACAATCTTCTTTCTGAAGATATGCCTATTTTACTAATACATCTTTTCAAAAAGGCTCCTAAACATAGAGTACCTCTCATTGAAGGTGCATAGTAATATCTGACTTATATAGCATTTTAAGGAATTTACAACAGCTTTATGATGGCAGGGCTTCATCCTTCCTACTCAGCAGATTAGAAACCTGAGGCTGAAGTGACTTTCGTGAGACCACATGGCTTGTGTTCTCACAACTCAGACCAGAATTCTTTATTCTTCCCTTCCCGTTCTTTCTTCTAAAAGTCTGTAATGATCTGGCTGTTTACACCTCTGAGATCCTGTAAATGCCAAACTTACTCTAAACTAAACATATTCTGGAAGAGCAGTGGACCAGCTGGGTGGCTGACCTCGCTTCATTCCAGGGGCCAGAGTCTAGCCGTGCTCCTCCAAAGGTGGTAAAGGCCTCATGTATGCACATAATTGAGGCTACATTTTGAACAGGATAAGATTAAAGTTACGTTGAAGAACAGGCTTTGCATCTAGTCACAGTTGTTAAAAGCTTCAGGGACAGAGGAGAGAGCCTCTGTGTGATCCTTCCCTCTGTGGATTCTTTCTCTGCTCTGAATAGCATAGCTTAAGATGTGTTAGCAGAGAGAAGAAGGCAGATAAAGGAACTATATATACAGACTATTTTGCTGTAAAATCATTTTTTTTGAAAAAAAAAAAAAAAGATAATTTGTCAAGTACACTTGAATTTGGTTTTCTCTCTTCTTTTTGGTCTCATTATGTTATTCTCAATATTCAGTTTAGGTATTGACTAATACTAGGTATTCCATATTTTGCTCTAGGTATGGGTGTGTGAGCATACCTCAGAAGGACCATGAGTCCTAACTTTTGTGTTCCTCTTTGAAAAAGGGACAAAGCCTTCTTTATGGAAGCTTTGTGTTTCCTGATACTGACCTCAGCAGCTGGAAATGTCTCTGAAATTCCCTTTCTTGTCCTCAGAACTGTTATGACTTTATGACTTATTTATACCCTTATGGACCATGTTTATATTTTGAGGCTATACATTTTCTTAGGATAATGAGTCTCATGAACATCTTGCCCCATTTATAAGGCATTAAATCTTTATCTTTCCTAGAACACTTTATCTCATGAGTTTTGGGCTAATGTTAAATGACTAAGCCAAGATAAAGGGTTTCAGCTTAGCTTTTATATGCTGTATTTTGGATTTTTCCCCTTAGAGCTTTGTTGTTGTTCTGTTATATCTCAAAATCTGGATAGGTTCAGGAAAATATAGAAGTATTTACCTTACTCATCTCTCTTTGGGCACTTACGTGCCCTGCCAGTAAGTAAAGAACTGGTCCATGTGTATTTTCAGTGTCAGAGCACATGATCACAAATGTATGTATATCTACAATACATATCAATGTCTATTGAAAATAAGAATGAATGTACTCTGTTAGCTATATAAACTTCTTTTAGGATAAAATGCAAGCCAGCTCATTAAAAAGATTTTAAAATTTATTCTTACAGAAGAACTGTGGTTTTGGCCTGGGACTAATCATGAAACAGTTTTAAATATTCATAAAAATAATAGTACTTTATACCCTGACATCCTCAAGAATGATGGCACGTCTCGATTATAGGTTGACATTCCTAGTTGAGTTCAGTTAAGTCAGTCATGTCCGACTCTTTGCAACCCCATGGACTGCAGCACGCCAGTCTTCCCTGTCCATCACCAACTCCTGGACCTTGCTCAAATGAATGTTCGTTGAGTCGGTGATGCCATCCAACCATCTCATCCTCTGTCATCCCCTTCTCCTGCCTTCAATCTTTCCCAGCATCAGGGTCTTTTCCCATGAGTCGGCTCTTCACATCAGGTGGCCAAAGTATGAGAGCTTCAGCTTTAGCATCAGTCCTTCCAGTGAATGTTCAGGGCTGATTTCCTTTAGGATGGACTGGTTGGATCTCCTTGCAGTCCAAGGGACTCTCAAGAGTCTTCTCTAACACCACAGTTCAAAAGCATCAATTCCTTGGTGCTCAGCTTTCTTTATAGTCCAACTCTCACATCTGTACATGTCTACTGGAAAAACCATAGCTTTGACTAGACAGACCTTTGTTGGCAAAGTAATGTCTCTGCTTTTTAATATACTGTCTAGGTTGGTCATAGCTTTTCTTCCAAGGAGCAAGCATCTTTTACTTTCATGGCTGCAGTCACCATCTGCAGTGATTTTGGAATCCCCCCAAAATAAAGTCTGTCACTGTTTCCCTATCTATTTGCCATGAAGTGATGGGACTGGATGCCACAATCTTAGTTTTCTGAATGTTGAGTTTTAAGTCAACTTATTCACTCTCCTCTTTCATTAAGAGGCTCCTTAATTATTCTTTTTGATCTTGATGTCATTTCATGAATACATTCTTATTGAGGCAGATGAACTCAGATACCACCCAGTGGTAAAGTATTTTAAGATGATCTCAAGATTCATATTCTTGGTTCCAGAATTTCAGGAGTGTTTGACCCTTGGCACAGGTCACTTCTCAAAACTGAGCCAAATTCAGAAGGCAGACACTTGGTAATTCAGATGCATCCAGACACTCTGTCTTACAAAGGCCAGGGCAGAACATCAGTGTATGTTGCAGACTCATCCACTGTGCTTGCGTCCTGTTTGGCGTTGTGATATTCCAGTCCATGAACTCTCTGAGGTCCTTCAAACTCTTGTGATTCTTGTGAGCTCAGAGCAGTACAGCAATAGGGAGGGAACACAAAATGTGCTTCCATCTGCTCAGTCAGCAAATCAAGTTTGATTCTGTTTCATTTTTTCCCATATAGATCCAGTTGTCTGATCAGTTAACTTATTACTTCATTTAAGAAACCCAATCTCGTGAGCCACAGGTTGTCCTGTTATGTTCCCAAATTCCAGGACATCCTTGACTTGTCAGTGCTGCTCAGAAAATCCGATTAGCCAGTCTGCATGACCTGAATTCTTGACAGTAAACACTGTAACAACAAAACATCTAAGTAGTTTTTCTAAAAGCATTATTCATAAACATAAAGTCATGGAATAAAAATTTAAAAAAAAACCACATTATCCTATAAGAACTGGGGAACATTCTAGATGTTTATTGTTTCTAGCATCACGTCATCTGGTGAACCTGACTTAGGGTTGTAGCAGAAATTCTTCTGACAAAAAGCACACTGTGAGCAGGGAACACCAGCCTTCACTATTGGAAAGAAATCATTGCATTTTATCGCAGGAGCCCTATTAGTAGCAAGTAAACTCACAGTTTTCATATTTATAGAAAAACTCTTAATTTTCTCACGAAAATGCTTGTTGTTTTAATTAATTAATAAAGGATATTACTTGTTACAAAGACCAAACTACACCATGCCAGGTTAATTTGATTGCATTGGGCCCACAGGCAGCATCATGGAAACAGTTCTCAGAGAGGCTGCTCCTCAAAAATGACACTGGCTTTTGTCTTTTGTAATCCTTGTGCTATAAAGGAAGTGCATTTTAAAATGTCCCCTGGCTTCATATGGACTTAAAAGAACCTTTTGTTTCTCCTATTAGATGATAGATTTCAGAGGCCAGCTGGGCTTTCCTGAGGTTCTTCGATCATCAGAGTGTACAACTCAGCTCAAAACACCTTCGTATGATCTTTTTATTTTTTTGTTCCAGCTACCAGGGACTGGACTTGGAGATGGGGACCAGGCTGGGGTGGGCACTGCTTCAGGGTGAGCTTATAGCAGCCTCCAGTTGCAGAGGTTGCTGGAGATGGACGTGTAGGGATGGACACTAGAACATCAACAGCCAGTCTTGTGTACGGAGGAAGCATCATGTCATTTCAGCAGTGTATGTGGTGAAACCAGGGGAAATAAAGTATCCCCAGCAAGCTGCAGATGTTTAAAATCTCAGGAGACCTCAACTGAGAAGTGTTCGTAAGGTCTCAGAACCTGCAATTTGGCTTTGGCAAGTGAAAGAAGTGCTATCAGTTGAGGTGGAGGAAGGAGATTTTTGTTGTATTTTGGTGTTGCTTAGTTTTGCATTAAAGAACATTCATTTAGTGGAAAGAGGTCCTTTTTTGGTGACCCTGGATACTAGAAACTCTTTCAGCTTATTGATTTGTACAGAATGTGATTGAGAAGCTGATCTATGGACCAGAGTGTTGGATTCTGGGAACTCTATTGATTGCTGGAGTTCCTGTACAATTAGGGCTTCACCGGCAGGGGAAGTGTTTGGGTTGGTAATTGATTCTGTTCTCTTGACAAATCCAGGAATTCCAACTCCGTTTGTAAAGCTTGAAATTCATCAGGGTATAAAAATCCATATATCCAAATCTGACCTGTTTTCTAGTCAGTAAAATCAATTGAAAAGTAGAAACAGGATTATTTCTAAAAGGAGAGAATCTGCTTTTTAAAACTTCTCTAATTCTAGAATATTTTAACTTACCATGATGTATTTTTTCATGGACCTGGAAAGTATTTTTTATTTCAAAAGTTGGCCTAAACTACCCACTAAGTTTCTATCTGTTCAGTCCGTTTGTGCCTCCCACCTCATCCTGTTAGCCATACCCCTGGTATACTCTACACTTTTTCATCACTTACAAAATAGATATGAAAAACTTACATCATGGCAGGGGTTATTCTCTCCTCCTCACCCCCACTGTACACACTGCTCCCCACTGTCCACACCGTGCCCCCGCCATCCACACCGTGCCCCTGCCGTCCACACCGCTCCCCGCCGTCCACAGCACACCGTGTGCTAACGGGCCTTTCTTAGTGTCACGTCAGTCTGTGGTCAAATTCTACCTTCCCTCCCACACTTGCCTGTTTTGACAGTAGAACAACTTCCTGAGCTTTTCATTTCCTCATAGAAACCATATTAAGTTTCCTCTCTTCTTTCCTCTCTTCTCTTTCAGCCCACATTCTCTTTCAGAATTCATAGCAAAGAGTCAACCCTGAATAGATCTCAGTAGCGTGATTGTCACATTTTAGCAATATCCTACTTGTTTGACATAATTGACTTAGTAAATATTCTGAATCATTTAAAGAAAGTTCTTAGTATGTCTCAATAATTTTTTCTCTGTCAACTCTTGCCTGGATAGCTTACACTGTGGTCTCTCAGATGTTTTCTGTGCCACCTTCTGTCAGTTCACCCCATTGTAGGCAGAGTGGTCTCCCAAAAATGCAAAGATAATCATGTTACTCCCAAGCTTAACAGTTTCCATTGTCCATCTTATTTTACTTTTTGCTCATTTTAATGAAATACTGTATCTTTAACTTGGCCTAAAAGGCCTATTATAATCAGATTCCAGCCCTGCCTCCCTGTCTAGTCTTGTCTTAAGTGTTTGTCCTTCAGAAGCTCTGTATTAGAGCCATCCTGGACTTCTTTTACTTTCTGGAATTCACTTGCTCGTTGCACTCCCAGGCCTGCGCATCTGCTGTTCCCTTTCCAGAATGCACTTTGCTGCTTGTCTGCTTCCCACTCTCCCGCAGCCCCTGCCTTTCATATGGTTGCTCCTAGCCAGCTGGGGTATCCCTGCCTGAAGCTGCAGAGCAGGTTGGTGCCCAGGCCGTGCTCCCCTCAGACCTCACGGCTTTCCTTTGCAGCACTGGGCACAGAGTCGCCACTGAATTACTCAGCTACAGGCATTTGCTCAGTGTCTGTCCTCCCCAAAAAAGTGTTGACTCCACAAGGACAGGGACTGGTCTTTCTGTCTGTTCATGGTATACCCCAGAGCCAGCGCAGAATTTGGCACACAGTAGGTTCCCAGTATGTATGGCTTAGATCTATATTCTATGTGTAATGTAATTTGGAATGTAGAATAGAGTATGTTTACTTTCAAATGCAGATATAAGATGACCAAATATTATTCATTGGGGGTTCTTCCAGGTCTTGTTTTAAGGAATAAATAATAACCATATATATGGCCATATACTAATAAATGATGCTTTACATATTTGAGAATAGTTTGTCTTCAACAGTTTTAGCTGTTCTCTTTAAAGTCAGGTTCACAGTATTATTCTCCATGGGAAATCATTTTCTTTTAGCTAATATCAATGCTCAGTATCCACCAAAATATCAGAATTCCACCTTACTGAATTCCTAAGTATAGTTAACAATAATGCCACAATTTTTAAAAAAAAATCATGTTGGAAATCTTCAAGTGTATTAGAGAGAATAGTACAATGAACTTCCAAGTGCCCATAGTATTAATAGTTATCAATATACAGCCAATCTTGTTTCATACCTACCCTCTCCTACACCTCCTTCTCCAGCCTCCCATCCCTGCTCACTGGTAGGTTATTTTAAAGGCAAGGTGGATAATTTTAAAGCAAATCTAAGACATCATTTCCTTTTATCCATAAGAACTTGAATAAGTACCTGTCTAAGATAAGGGATCTTTAAAAAGCAGTACCAATAATCACACCTAAAAAATTAATAACGGTTCCTTAGTATTGTCAAAAAGCCAGCTGGTGTTCAAATTTCTCTTGTTTATCTTATGATTTCTTTTTTAAACTGTAAGTTTTATACAAATGGAGATTCAATTTTCCTTTCCTTTTGATTTTTTTCTTTTTATCTTCTCTCTATGTGTTTTATAAAGGGGCCATTTGTCTTATAAATTTCCCACATTCTGATTTCATCCCCATAGCATCTTAAAAATATTCCTCTTTTTTTTCAAATGTCTTGTAAACTTGTAGTTAGATCAAGAATCTGGATAAGGTTTTGGCTTTTTTTTTTTTTTTTTGTAAGTGAGAATAAAAGTGGTCCATGTTACATTCTACCTAGTACATGAGTGGTATTTTCAAATACCTGAGCCGTATTCCCCAAACTATCCAGATTATCAAAAACAAAAGTCAGCAAAACTGCCACAGTGCAGAGTAGCCTAAGTAGCCTGATCACTAAATGTAGTGTAGGATGCTGGATAGGATCCTGGCATAGGAAAAATAAGTACATTAGGAAAAACTAAGGAAATTGGAATAAAGAATGAGCTTAAATTAATAATAATGTATCGATGTTGGCTCATTAATTATAAGAAATTTGCTAAACTAATGTAAGCTGTTTGCAGTATGGAAAATTGGGTTTAGGGTATACGGAAAATCTGTTTTCATATTTTTTTCTGTAAATGTAAAATTATTCTAAAGTTAAAGGTTTATTTTTAAAAAGTCACCTCTCTCTCACTTACCCCTTGCCCAGTTTTAAACAGCCTGGCATTAGTGGTTGCTATAGAAATGAATTGTAAAAAGACTATTCTTATTAACAGAGTGAACTCTTGCTCAGAGAAGCCAGGGTTTTGACTAATGACTCAGAATTTGGATTTTCTTGCCCATTAAAAGGAAACAGAGAGGCTAAAGCATCTATTGTATATAAAACTTTAAACAGAGCAAGCATGAGTTTCAGAATATCCCCTTCCCTTGTATTTTTCGAATAATCTGTAATTCTACTGCCCACCTCAGCCACACACTGCAGAGCCCTCTTCATACAATTGCATGAAATCAAAATGCAACATCTTGTAAACTGAAAAAAAAAATCCTTCTTATCACTAGGGCTTCCCTGGTGGCTGAGGGGTAAGAATCCAACTGCAGTACAGGAGATGCAGGAGACTCGGGTTTGATCCCTGGGTCAGAGAGATCCCTTGGAGAAGAAAATGGCAACCCACTCCAGTATTCTTGCCTGGAAGATCCCATGGACAGAGGAGCTTGGCGAGCTATAGCCCATGGGATAGCAAAGAGTCAAACATGACTTTGCAACTGAACAACAGCAGTCTTTTCCCTCACTGATTTAAGATGCTGCTGTCAGTAAATTTCCATGTTAACATCACCATTTTAAATTCTGATGAAATAAAGAAAATCACCCTAGTGTAGTTACTTCCTAATAAGCTAAATGTATGAATCCCAAGTTTTTTAATGTTGATTTTGCTTCATTTTAAACTTCTTTTTTCCCTTTCAGATTTGGTGAGGAAAAAAATACACATTTGCTGTTTGTTTTTATAATCCCTGAGAATTTTAAAGGTATGTGCCTGTTGGGTATATTATTTGTTTTTCCTCCAAGTAGAAATCATAAGGTCAATATTTAATACAAAGATTCTTAGGTTGTGTTTCAGGGCACGGAGCTGATATTGCTTTAACCGAACCACTAACAATGGAAAAAATGAGTGTTGTGTTGAAATACTGGAAAACATATTTCTCACGTACTGGTGAGTGGAAAACAAGTTTCCAAAGGTTTGAAAACTTGTAATTAAAATTCTATGAGAACTGTTTTTATACATTTGGTTTTCCACTGATACCTTTTAAATGTTGACAAGTAACTGCATTCTCTACAGTATAAGGACCTATAATCCTTGTTTATCATAGTCTGAAGAAAACAACACACAAGAGACAACACTATACATGGGCATCACAGATGGTCAACACCAAAATTAGATTGATTATATCCTTTGCAGCTGAAGATGGAGAAGCTTTATACAGTCAGCAAAAACAAGACCAGGAGCTGACTGTGGCTCAGATCATGAACTCTTATTGCAAAGTTCAGACTTAAATTGAAGAAAGTAGGGAAAACTACTAGACCATTTAGGTATGACCCAAATCAAATCCATTAAGATTATACAGTGGAAGTGACAAATAGATTCAAGGGATTAGATCTGATAAACAGAGTGCCTGAAGAACTACTGATGGAGGTTGGTAACATTGTACAGGAGGCAGTGATCAAGATCATCCCTAAGAAAAAGAAATGCAAAAAGGCAAAATGGTTGTCTGAAGAGGTCTTACAAAAAGCTGAAAAAAGAAGAGAAGTGAAACGAAAAGGAGAAAAGGAAAGATACACCCATCTGAATGCAGAGTTCCAAAGAATAGCAAGGAGAGATAAGAAAGCCTTCCTAAGTGATCAATGCGAAGAAATAGAGGAAAACAATAGAATGAGAAAGACTAGAGATCTCTTCAAGAAAATTAGAGATACCAAGGGAACATTTCATGCAAAGATAGGCACAGTAAAGGACAGAAATGGTGTGGACTTAACAGAAGCAGAAGATATTAAGAAGAAATGGCAAGAATACACAGAAAACTATACAAAAAAGACCTTCATGACCCAGATAACCACAATGGTGTGATCGCTCACCTAGAGCCAGACATCCTGGAATGCAAAGTCAAGTGGGCCTTAGGAAGCATCACTAAGAACAAAGCTAGTGGAGGTGATAAAATTCCAGCTGAGCTATATCAAATCCTAAAAGATGATGCTGTGAAAGTGCTGCACTCAATATGCCAGCAGATTTGGAAAACTCAGCAGTGGCCACAGGATAGGAAAAGGTCAGTTTTCATTCCAGTCCCAAAGAAGGGCACTGCCAAAGAATATTCAAACTACCACACAATTGACCTCATCTCACACACTAGCAAAGTAATGCTCAAAATTCCCCAAGCGAGGCTTCAGTAGTATGTGAACCAAGAACTTCCAGATGTTCAAGCTGGATTTAGAAAAGGCAGAGGAACCAGAGATCAAATTGCCAGCATCTGTTGGATCATAGAAAAAGCAAGACAATTCCAGAGAAACATCTACTTCTGCTTCATTGACTACGCCAAAACCTTTGACTGTGTGGATCACAACAAACTGGAAAATTCTCAAAGAGATGGGAATACCAGACCACCTGACCTGCCTCCTGAAAAACTTATAAGCAGGTCAAGAAGCAACAGTCAGAACTGGACATGGAACAACAGACCGGTGCCAAATTGGGAAAGGCTATATATTGTTACCCTGCTCATTTAACTTCTGTGCAGAGTATATCATGCAAGATGCCAGGCTGGATGAAGCACAAGCTGGAATCAAGATTGCCGGGAGAAATATCAATAACCTCAGATATGCAGGTAACACCACCCTTATGGCAGAAAGCAAAGAAGAACTAAAGAGCCTCTTAGTGAAAGTGAAAGAGGAGAGTGAAAAAGTTGGCTTAAAACTCAGCATTCAGAAAACGAAGACCATGGCATCCAGTGCCATCACTTTATGGCAGACAGATGGGGAAGCAATGGAAACAGAGACTTTATTTTGGGGGGGCTCCAAAATCACTGGAGATGGTGACTACAGCCATGAAATTAAGGCACTTGCTTCTTGGAAGAAAAGCTATGACCAACCCTAGATAACATATTGAAAAGCAGAAACATTACTTTGGCAACAAAGGTCCATCTGGTCAAAGCTATGGTTTTTCCAGTAGTCATGTATGGATGTGAGAGTTGGACCATAAAACAGGCTCAGCGCCAAAGAACTGATGGTTTCAAATGGTGGTGTTGGAGAAGACTCTTGAGAGTCCCTTGGACTGCAAGGAGATCCAACTAGTCAATCCTAAAGGGAATCAGTCCTGAGTATTCATTGGAAGGACTGATGCTAAAGCTGAAGCTCTAGTACTTTGGCCACCTGATACGAAGAACTAACTCACTAGAAAAGATGCTGAGAAAGATTGAAGGCAGGAGGAGAAGGGAACGACAGAGGATGAAAATGGTTGGATGGCATCACTGACTCAATGGACATGAGTTTGAGCAAGGTCTGGGAGTTGGTAATGGACAGGGAAGCCTGGCGTGCTGCAGTCCATGGGCTTGCAAAGAGTCAGATACCACTGAACTAAACTGAACAGAACTGCAGAAAACAAGTGTGAATAAAATAAAGGGAAACATATGTTCTCTACCTGTGGAGAAAGTTTGTTTTCAAAGGTTTAAAGTGTGTTGCATAAGGACAAATGCAATGTTGCACAGGGTATTTTTTTTGTTTGTTGTTTGTTTTAGTAGCTGCTAAATCATTCCGTAGTCATTTAAATGGACTTTCCTTAGTCATTTAAATGGACTTATTCATGCTTTGTCATTGTATGATTAGGTAAAAACGAGTGCCATTAACCTTGAGTCTTGTGCTTTGGTAAACACTTGTATATTAATTATTTTACTTCTTTAAGTTGATAGAGTGGTTATCCTTTCTGTTTTAGATTTTTATTGTGTGTTACTTTCTTTTTTTTTTTTTTAGATTTTTATATACAGATAATTGGTGTCAGTGCTTCAGTGAGACCTTACATTTCTAAATTCTTCATCTATACTGTATTATATGTATTTCCAGCATCTGAACACTTAAGATAATTAAATTAGTTTTAATATGGCTTGTAAAAGGGCAGACTCCAATTTCTGAAATTAAATTCCACTGGAATCATTGTTGATCAGTGACTATGGTTTTTCAAAGCCTGGGTTACAAGCAGGAATCTATTTAAATTAAGGTATTTTTCTTCAAATGGACCTGGAAGACACTTTTGGGATTGTGATGGATAAGCTCATACTCCAGATGATACAAGATTCAGTACACCTCTCATTTTTTTTTTAATGTTCTTCATTATGGAGGGAAGATGAGTGAGTCTGTTTTGTAACATTCTAATGGCTCCCAGCCACTGCAAGTGTCAGAGTTCTTCCTTGGAGAGAAATGGTAACCCTTCTGGACCAGGGTCCTTTGGTAATCTCTTCTCATTTTGGTTCTCATTGGAAATAGAACAGCTGCTCATCTCCACTTGTCTAGCACATTCCTATTGGTCATAACCACATCTCACCAGTCATCTCATCTCTGCTCTGAGGATAAGCAGCTGCAAGACAGCAAAAAAAGAATAACCCCCAAACCAAAAAACAACACAACCATCAGATGCTTTATTTTGACAATGCAGCTGCTTACTGAAGACTCATATGCATTTTCTGCCTCTGACATTTACCTGTAAATAATAAATAAGCTCAGTTGAATGCATTTTAAGCACACCTATCACTAATTAGTAAAATCTGGTTAAAGGAGGCCGCTGTGGAGTAAGCTTTATGTAGTGTTGTAATTTTGCTTTCTCACCCAAGTTGTTCATGCTTAACAGGCTGAAATCTATAAATTACTTTTTATTTTAAAAGCACTGCTTTGTAAAACCTATTGAGTGAAACATGACAACTGTTTTTGATTAGAGCTTGCATGTGTGATTAACATCATCCCCGCCAGTGATTTTATAATTAAAATGGTTCCTTTTTTTAATTTGCAGTTAAGAATGAAATTTCTGTGAAGCCTGAACAACCTGAGTTGCCTCTGCAGAAGTCCTGCAGTGAACACCTGGGATATTTTTCTACTGATGTATTTACTTGGTTAGTTTTTTTTTTTTCTTCACTTTTTCCTAATAGCAATTTTTACTGTTTACATTTCATTAAAAAACGTTTCTGGAGGGTTTATTGATTGTGGAACAGCAGCTCCAGTGCTGGGGTTGATGCAAAAGAAAGTATCTGTTTTGTGGAAGAAGGATACAGCTTGTTCTGTATTTCAGAATCCTGAGCTGGCACTGAGGGTGCATGTTAAAGAAATATCCATCTCAGTATAAGGAAGCATTCCACCACCACAGGGGAGCAGGTTGAATTGTCAGGTAGTGACTTACCCATCGGGCTTCCCTGATAGCTCAGTTGGTAAAGAATCTGCCTGCAATGCAGGAGATCCTGGGTTGGGAAGATCCACTGGAGAAGGGATAGACTACCCACTCCCATCACTGGACATGTTCAACTAGAGACTGGGTTAAATAAAAGCAGTGATGTTCAGACTTTTAAAACAATGGAATCCTGAGCTGTTATCCATCTGGTGCTACGCTTTTCCCCAATGTCTTTTCCTGAACTATCACCCTGTTTATTGAAAATGACCCTTTAAAGACAGTCTCTCTGTCTGTGTCCCTCTGGGATATTAGAACTAGCCTTCAAACCTGCAGAGGCTAGGCCATTGAACTGAGAGCCATTTAAAACCCTTTCAGTTCTAACATTGAATGCTTATAAAAATTCTATATGCGTGAATTTCTTTGTTTCGCTTGAAGCTGATTTCCAAGGCGATTTTTAAATAGAGCATTTGACTATAAAGAATGGACAAAAGTGCTGAGGATTATGGGTGACGGCAGTAAGAAGTCTGAGTCACTTCCAGAATTTGTAGAATGTGACCATCTACTATTTTGTACAAGGAGGAGACTTGGCAACCAGTAAGTGTGGTTAAACCAGGGATACACTTACTTCAGTAGTGCAGAGTTAACAGCAGCTTTCTTTATCTTACTTAAGATTTTAACCTCAAAAAAAAAAAAAAAAGAGATTTTAACCTCAAAGAAATTTTCTGTGTTAAACTTTTTTCTGAGAGTTGAGGTTGGGAAGGGTTTTGGAAGGCTTGTGTTACTTAAAACTGCTCTTTGAGCCCTCCTTGTATCTTTGTTTTTCCTCACAAGCCTATAAAAGTAAATTTTCAAATGAAGTCATTTGAAAGTCATTTTTTCATCTTCAAATGAAGAAGATAATATTAATTTGTAAGTTTCTTGGGGGAATATATTTTTTAAATCAATTAAAATCAAATCTAGAAAAATGGTAGAGCCAGAAAATATCCATTAAATGATGCATTTTTACATGGAGGGAAATTGCAGCAGTTGCTGGTCAAGCTGGAATAGTGTATCTTGGCCTTCTCCTCCTCTGTGCTGTTTTCCTGCAGTGCACCTTTAGATACAGTCATGTAATTTGGAATACAGTGAGGTTAGAATATTTTAGTACTGTTTGTATCTGTTATTAATCGGTATCTTTTAGAATTTTGGATTGAATTTATGATAATCTTAATAATAAATTCTTTTGAAATAAGATATTTTGTACCAGTTACATAAGGTTAAATGCTTTGATAATTAATGCTATCAAAGCATTTACCATTTGGTTAATGCTTTGGTAATTATTTTACAATTGCCTCATAATTTTCCTTTTAAATATATGGTACAATTTTTCTCTTGTTTCTAGCTCTGAATCTCTAAGAAACAACATTGGATTTGATTTAAAGGCTCCATTGTCAAATTTTGAGAAAAGGAAAAAGATTTCTCTTCTTCATTCAAGCAAGGAAAAGCTGAGAAGGTAAATTTTGATACAGCCTCCCCCCACCCCTTTTTTTTTTTTTAGCATTATTCCTTTGTAGGAAGAAATTACTTTCATGAATTTCATAGTTTTTTATAGCATTGTTTAAAGTTAGTGTGAAGACTTCTCTTATGGTTCAGTGATTAACAGTCCGCCTGCCAGTGCAGGGTACGTGGGTTTGATCCCAGTCCGGGAAGATTCTGTGTGCTTCGGAGCTACTAAATCCACGCACCACAACTACTGAAGCCCGCATGCCTAGAGCCCATGCTCCATAACAAGAGAAGCCCGGGCACCAGAAACTAGAGAGTAGCCCCCACTCACTGCAACTACAGAAAAGCCTGCAGGCAGCAACAAAGGTGCAGCATGGCCAAAAAGAAAAGTCGTCACTGTGAAACTAGTTTATCTGGCAACGGAAGATATGCTACTCACTCATTCTACTCATTTAGCCATTCAGCAAGTAGGTGTGAGTGTAATGTGCCAGAATATGATTGGAGAATTGAGATAAGAAATAAATTGTTGCCTTCAAGGAGGTCTTAGCCTGGTGCTCAGACAGATTTCTAACAAAAATATTTAGGAACAAAAATGCATAAAAGACATGTGATATCTGTACAGTGGTCACTCAAGATATTGCTGTGATAAACTAAAAACCTAAGTCATGCATTATATATAATTATGAATTAAACTATTTATGTTATTAAGACGTCAGTCCTCACTAAACTGAAATACAATTCAAATCTAGATAATTTGAGTAGTTTTTTGTGTTTTTTTTTTTTTTTTTGGGAAAAAGTTGACAATCTAATTCAAAACTGTATGGAAAAGGCTCTGAATATAAAAGGCCTTAGAATAAAGCAATCTTGAAAACATCTAACAAAATTGGAGTGTGTAAGCTACCTGGCTTTAAGACCTAGTATACAGCTACATTTATCAATTATTTTACTAAAGTAAAGATGGACTGATAGATAATATAACACAGTAGCCCAGTATTAGACCCACATATTTTGGTCTTTTGATTTTCAGCAAATCACCAGAGCAAACAACTTGGGGAACAAAAGTCTTTTCTGTAAATGTTGCTGGAACAACTGGACATCCATATGAAACAAATGATGAAACTTGACCGCTTACTCATATCATGTGAAAATTAATTCAGCATGGAGTATAGACAGGGCTACTGTATAAAGCTAGAGCTGTAAAGCTTCTAGCATAGGGCTGTTCAGTAGAACTTTCTGCAGTGTTAGAAATGGCCTGTATCTGCTGTCCAGGAAGGTAACTGCAAGTCATATTATTGAGTATTTGAAATGTGAATATTGCAACTTAGGAAATGAATTCAAATTTTTATTAATTTTTTATGAATTTATATTTAAATAGATTAATGTGGCTCATAGGTAATGAACTGAAAGCTACAGTTCTAGAAGAAAATGAAGGTTAATGTTTTCACTAGCTGAGGGTAGGTGATTGTTCCTTATGACACAGAAAGCAATAACCACAAAAGAAACAGAATTAGGACTCCTCAAAATTTACAACTTTTGATTTCGTAAGACCCCACTCAGAAAATAAATATGCAGACTACAGACAGGGAGAAAAGATTTGCAAAACAAATATATTGATAAAATACTGACACTGAAATATATGGAGAACTCCTAAAGTTCAATAATAAGAAGACCTGCATAGGTAAAGTATTTGAACAGACACTTCACAAAGGAAGATAAGTGCCTAATAAGCAGTGGAAAAAAATGCTGAATGTAATTTGTCATCATGGAAATGCACATTATAAAGCATGAGATACTACCACATACACCTCAGAAAGTCCAATATTTTAAAACTAAAACTGACAATGTTCAATGTTGTCATAGATTTAGAACAACAGGGATTCTCATACACTGATGGTAGGAGTGTAAAATGGTAGAATTTAGGGGAAAGTTCTGCCAGTTTCTTCTAAATTTATAAAATAGCCCATTGATTCAATTCCTGTACATTTACTAAGAGAAATGAAAATGTGCATTCACAAAAAGATGTATAGAAGATCTAGTAGTTTTATTCCTAATGATCAAAAATTGGAAATAGTGGAAGTGCTGATTAAAAAGAGCCTGAATAAATAAATTGTGGCATATTTATACTTTGGAATGCTATTAATAAAAAGCAACAAATTACTGACATAACAGATTATCTTGGATAAATCTCAAAAACATTATGTAAGAGAAACCTTACATAAAAATACACGTGAAGTTAAAAGAGAGGCAAAAATTAATGTGAGAGGGAAAAATATCAGAAATGTGGTTGCCTTTTACGGGGGATGAGACTGACTAAGAAGGGACAGAAGGAACTTTCTGGAGTCATGAGAATGTTAATGAGGTGGTTTGTGTCACACAGCTTTGTGCATTATCAAAACTCATAGAATGGCACCCTTAAGATTGGAGCATTTTATGTGACTTTTACCTGAAAATAAAATAATTTTAACTGTAGCTCATAATATGTTTAGGGGTTTAGTGTACTGAAGTCTGTAATTTACTTTGAAATACTTCAGTGTAATGAAATGGATTGATGTCTGGCCAGTGGGATGACTCATATATGACAAAGCATGGACAGTAGCTGTTCACTGTGGACTCCAGGTTATAGGTATTTAAGCGTTCCCTGTACAAATTCTTAATTCTTTCAGCTTTTAAAGAATAAGAATTTTTAATTCTCTCAGTCTCCCTGTATGTTTGAACATTTTCCTAATGGAAGAAATGTTTAATATGATTTTTCACTATAAAAGTGATATGTGCCCCACAGATGCTTGGGAAATATAGAAAATAAAAGGAAGAAATAATATGTTCTATAGTCCAACACTCTAGAAATAATGACTAATTGACACTATTGTCTCTTTTGGCCCTAATGACTGTAATCATATTCTATATGCTTCTTCTATCTTCTACTTATATCCTATAGAAATGCCCTATTTTTTCCCAGTAAGCTTTATATCCTTTCCATGTCCAGATAATATTCTGCTGAACTAATATCCTCTAGCTTACTTAAGCATCCACTTATTTTGTGTCTTTAGATTGGTTTACCTATTTTACTGAAAAGGAAAGTTAAGTTGCTTAGTCATGTCCAACTCTTTGCGACCCCATAGAGTGTAGCCCTACCAGGCTCCTCCGTCCACGGGATTTTCCAGGCAAGAATACTGGAGTGGGTTGCCATTTCCTTCTCGAGGAGATCTTCCTGACCCAGGGATTGAACCCGGGTCTCCTGCATTGTAGGCAGACGCTTTACCGTCTGAGCCACAGGGAAGTCATTTTACTGAAAGGCTACCATAATGGATATCATTCTGCAGAAAGTTTATTCTGTGTTTGTGATCCTTATAAGTGAAAGTACCCTATGGAAGGGTGTATGACCTTTCAAAGCCCTTCATCCATGTGTCAAATTGTTGACACTTCCAACCCTTTTACAGAATCATCCCTGATACATTTCCACGGAACCCCCAAAGCTTAAAGTCCAATTAAAATACCACCCACTGGTCTGGAATATTTGAGTTATTCACTGGCTATATGTCAAAGTGGATTTTTTAATCCATTTATTTTTGTCATTCTGAGGTTCAGAAAGGTTTAGTAACTTGCCTATATCCCAGCTAGAAATTGGCAAAGCTACCCTTTGATCCCACTTATGTCAGTATGGCAGTATTCAGTACAAGACATGCTTAAGAATGCTTATCGAATGAAAACATGGATAACTGAAGGTTCCAAAGGCTTCGGTCAATTTGGTGTTACATTTCCTATGTATTTCCCTTCAGAACTATGAAATACTTAGGTTGGTTTCTTTCTGGTATGAGCCTGGATGTCGTTCTCATTTGCATATCAGTTTATTTGTTTTGCTCATGTGCCTGCCTTGTGTAAAGGAAGCAGGCTTTTGATTTTCCTTTCAGAACATAGGTAAAGCCCATGTATTTCAGGATGCTAGTTGTGTGTTGTTGGAAATGTGGTCCGGATCAGAGTGACAGGACTATCCCAGGGACCCTCTCTTCCAGTTGTCTCTCGTGTGGTCACAAAAGGATTTACCTGTGTGGTGCGTGAGTCTCTCCTCTGAGGGTTGCGTCGCCTGTGGGTTTCCATAGGCAGAGGGGGTGTTCTCTGGTGTCCTCAGTGTCCGGGCATCCTGCACACCCACAGGGATGAGTGAGCTGGGTTGCCATCAGCACAGACGCTGTACTTGGCAGCATGTGAGCTGGTGCCCCAGGAAGCTGGGATTCCAGGGGCCGTGGAGGCTGCTGGCTTGTGGGGACATGGTCTTTCTCTGAATTGGACACCAGAAAGGGAGAGGCTGGTTCCTTTATAAACAGACCCAGGAGGAAGACTGTTTGTCCTTGTGACAGGAAGAAAGTAGACTAATTATTCCTTACTTGTCGCACTTCTCTGCTCAGAGAACGAATCAAGTATTGCTGTGAGCAGCTGCGCACCCTGCTGCCGTATATGAGGGGGAGAAAGAATGATGCAGCTTCCGTCCTTGAGGCCACGGTTGATTACGTGAAGTTTGTCCGGGAGAAAATCCCTCCAGCCATCATGGGCCAGGTATGCAACTCTCAAGCCCTTGAATTTTATCCTCCTAGACAATGCTTTAATGCTGCAGTTTCCTTTCTTTCTGTTTTATAATTGGAAATGTATGTCTGTTTGTATATTTTGAAAAACATCTATAGCTATCTATTGATAAAGTAGGTCTCTGTCTGTCTGTTTCTTAGATTACAGAAGTACTTCAGAACAATAGGAGGTTTTGTAAGAAACAACAAATGCCCATCCAGCTATCCGTCCCAGGCACGATCATGGTACAAAGGTATGACAGTCTGAATCTTGTGAATCCAAAGTTGCCTTGTTATTTTTCTCTGATATGAATGCTAGAAATAACACAGGCACTGAACCCACCCATACTGAGAACTTGGGCATCTACTAAGAATCAGTGAACTTTTCCCTTTGTTGATGTGCATCATTGAATTATAGTGGATAAAATATATAATAGTATCAGGCCTGGGATCCCTTCATGACTTGACTCACTCTTAACTTCTTTTTGTTGTTTCTTTAAACCAGACTTCACAAGTAGTGCCTGTGGTGACTGACAATGTATTTGTGGCATGATAGATTCTAGCATTCCTCTGTGACCAGGGCAATCCAGGCTCATTTTTTTCAGTTAGGAGTCTTTAAAGAAGTTTCTAGTGTAAAAGGTGATGTCCCAAATGAATGCTTCCTTATTTAAATTGATTAGAATATGTAAACCAAGAAGAACTCTTAACAAGGAAAAGTAAACCTTTCCTTCACGTCCTAAATACCCATCCTGAGTCCTAGTCTATGCTTTGCTCTAATATTTAATACAGAGTTTATCTCTGTGCCTTTTAGAACTCTAATGACAGAAGAGCAGTTCAACTCAACAGTGTTCATATCCTCCTCTTTGAGAAATGCCTAAGGAATGTTTTTTGTCTTCTAAGGGAAAACAGTGCGCTGAGCAGCACTCACTCACCTGCATCAGGCATCAGAGTCCTGACTGATGAGCGCTTGAATGTGTACTCTGCTCCTGCCTCCCAGGACACTGTGGATGAAGCTGTGAGAGGTGAGCTCTGCCCGCTGCTCTGCGGCTGTAGTATATGGGGGCTTCGGGGCGTCTCCTGCTCAGCCGGGGCTCCTGTGTAGCCACTGCCATAACCAAGGGATGAGCTGTAGCTGGAAGAGTGCACCCGGGGTCCTCTGGTGCTGTCCGCTGGAAGGACACAGCTGGCCACAGGCATTTGAATAGTGTTATCCCAGAGGGTGGGCTGAAAACTGACTTGTCATCACCAGAAAGTTCATCTTGCTCACAGATGACGAGCACACTGGTGACTGTGTGTATTATGTGAGTAGAATCTAAAGTGAGGGAAGTATTCATGTTAATTCAGTGCTAAGAGTGTATAGGCAGACCGCAGATATATTGTGAGTTCTCTTCCAGGCCACTGAAATAAAATGAGCTTCGCGATAGAGTCACACATTGTTTGATTTCTCAGTGCATATAAACATTATGTTTGCACCATACCATAGTCTGTTAAGTACATGATAGCATTTGTCTAAAAAAGTCATATGCAGGCCTTAATTTTAAAAAAGTTTCATTGGTTTAAAATGCTAGCTGTCATCTGAGTTTTCAGTGAATACTAGTAGTGATAGCAAAGATATGACACTGTCATTGAGGTTGTGTACATATTGTGGGGACATAATGGAGACCACAGGAACAAATGGGGTTACTGGGATTGATGTCAAAAGTCAAAGGAGAAAGGGGCCCAAAATAGGACACAGCCCTCCTTGCTCATGTATCAGCCTCAGGGTGTTTGTTAGTCCTTTTAGACTTTTTTTTCCTGACATAGTAAGGAGGGAAGGAGAGAAAGAAAAAGTAGCCATGAGCCATGGATAAACTGCTTAGAGTAGCTCTGGCTGAATGTCACAAAGAGTGATTAAATCAGCCCAGATTAGATCAGAGAGGGGCCAGGCCACAGGCACATGCCTGTCGGTGTTACTTCTTACACAGACAGTACTTCTGCATTTTCACTCTTCATATCCTGCAGAATCTCTGAAACACTCTCCTCATGCTGTGCGTTCAGGCCTTTCTGTGCCCCTGGATCTCTTGGTTTTGTATCACCTAAAGTAACTGGTCCAAGAAGAAACAAATCCACTAGGACCATAGGCTTATGTCAGGTTCAGGCTGGAGGAGACCTTGAAGGTCCTTGAACCAAACCTCTCATTCTGATTTTATTTATATACATTTTTCTATTTGAAAGCAGTATTAGTCCTTTACTAAAAACCCGCTAGTAGTAGTCATGTACAGATGTGAGAGTGGGACCATAAAGAAGGCTGAGAACCGAAGAATTGATGCCTTCAAATTGTGGTGCTAGAGAAGATTCTTGAGAGTCCTTTGGACTGCAAGGAGGTCAAACCAGTCAATCCTAAAGGAAATCAACCCAGAATATTCATTGTAAGGACTAATGCTGAAGCTCCAATATTTTGACCACCTGATGTGAGGAGCCAACTCTTTGGAAAAGACCCTGATACTGGGAAAGATTGACAGCAGGAGGAGAAGGAGGTGACAGAGGACGAGATGGTCAGATAGCATCACCAACTCAATGGACATGAGTTTGACCAAACTCCGGGAGACAGTGAAGGACAGGGGAACCTGATGTACTGCAGTCCATGGGGTTGCAAACAGTTGGATATGACTTAGCAACTGAACAACAAAACCCAGCCTACATAATAACTTCATTTTTTAATGTATTTCTTTCAAGTCTTTATATATATGTTTATGTGTATATATATATTATATATATATATATATATATATTTTTTTTTTTGGTAATAGTACTATAGTAGTAATCTTCTATAGTATTGGTCTTCCCAGTGGTCATGTATGATGTGAGAGCTGGACCGTAAAGAAGGCAACATGCCAAAGAATCGATCCCTTTGAACTGTGGTACTGGAGAAGACTCCTGAAAGTCCCCTGGATAGCAAGGAGATCAAACCAGTCAGTCTTAAGGGAAATCAACCCTGAATACTCATTGGAAGGACTGATGCTGAAGCTGAAGCGCCAGTATTTTGGTCATCTGGTGCAAACATCTGTCTTATTGGCAAAGTTCCTGATGCTGGGAAAGATCAAGGGCAGAAGGAGAAGAGGGCGTCAGAGGCTGAGATGCCTGGATGGCATCATTGATGCAATGGACGTGAACTTGGGCAAACTCTGGGAGACACTGAGGGACAGGGAAGCCTGGCCTGCTGCAGTCCATGGGGTCACAAAGAGTTGTACATGATGGGGCAACTGAACAACAACAACATAGTAGTAATCATATCGGACCTCCAATTTTGTCTCTGACTTTTTTACTTAACATTGTGTCCTGTACGCTTGGATTTTGTATTATGCAGCCTTTATCACCAGTTTAATGGTTTTAGTAGTTTATCCAATGATTTAGAGAATAGTTTTCTTGCTACATTTAGTGTTTCCAGGTTTGTGGGGAAAGTGATTTTATACATAGCATTTCAGAAAATGCATCCCTGTATATGGATTTTTCTCTATTTTGGACTTTGCCTTGGGCTGGATATGAGCACATGTGTAGCTGGCCATGCATGCTGCAAAATGGTTTTTGAAAGACGAATGAAACAGTTGGGATCAGTTAAGTCTTTCAAATTGCACTTTCACCACTTAGGCCAGTAAATTGAAGGTTAGAGGAGTTAAGTGGCCACCTATGATCCCCTGCTTTCTGTGATAAATCTGACCTATAAACCAGAAGTGCTGATCTTAGTCAGCGTTTAGACTTCATTAAGTAGCTTTTAACTTGTCCTTTTCCATAAATTTATGTACACTTTTGCTGAAATGATTTTTTTTCACAAATATTCCAGGTCCATTTATATTTAAAGTCGATATAAAATTATATTCCTTTATTTTCATTTCTGTTAGTGTCCAGAAGAAAATAAATATTCACAGCATAGGGACTACATTGTTAACATTCACTATATATTAAACATTTTTTTCTGCCTTCTAGTTACTGTACAGAAGAGAGCGATACAACAGTATAACCCACTCACTGATGGAAAAATCAGTGACCAAACTATTTGTGGCTGAGTGGAGTTTTTCTTTCCAACATTCTTCCTTGCTTCATAGAAATGGTCACTTTTTATGATGAAAGACACACACAGGCATACACAGGCAGAGAGAGCTGATGTGTCTCTAAAATCTCTGTCTTTGAGTGACAAGTGAACACTAATTTATAGTGTTTGTATTACACTAAATGTCACTACCAAAAAGTTTACTTTGTGTTTTCATCAGCATTTAAGTGTAGCAGTATCTTAAGTTTGTACTGTGGGGAAATGAAATAGAGGGTGATTTATTTCAGATATAGTAGTTCAGAGTTACCAATTTGCATATACTGATGGATACTCTCTTTTATTAAAGGTCAGTCCAGCTCTGCGTCAGAGAACGCTATCGGTGATGTGTATAAAACCCGAATCCCCAGCACAGCTCTGTCTCTTAATTCCTTCCATGCTGTCAGATACTATTCTAAAGTGGTCCCTTCCTATGACGCAGCTGCCGTAACAAATCAGAACACTTCAGTGCGTTTCCCAACAGCTGTAGCCAAAGTCTCCAAGTTTCTTCCTCAGCACTGCAATTCCATGTTGGGCCAGGCGTGCACAGCACACCCCAACTGTCTGGTAAGTCTCTTGGGGTGTGTGGGTCAGACCGGGCTCTTTCTTTCCAGCCCACAGGGGCCCCTGACCTGTGTTTTGTTGCTGATGCTCTGGATTAGAAATCTCTCGGACTGGGACCATGGGAGGCAGCCCAGGCACTGGTTCCTGGTGGTGCACAATGGCTCTCTAGATACCCACAGTCAGTCTGGATGTGGCCCTGCTGCTCTCACCGGAAGTGACCTAATGGAACCTAATCTCCTTTAGCACCCCTCCTCACTGCTCCCCACCCCATCAGCCTCATCCTCTACTGGTCCCATGGCTGGGTTCTGCTTTATCTCTAGGCCCCAGTCACTTACACTTTATGAAAACCTGTTCTTGAAACGCCAACCAGGCTGGTTTCACATCCCAGGTGTCTGCATATCACAGATATTTATTGAGCACCTACTGTGTTCCAGCATTCTGCTAACCACCGAGAATGGAGTGTCTAGACCAGGATCCCTGAGTTGCTGAAGCTGAGTCTCATAGGGTGCAAACATGGAAGCAGACAGTGGTGATGTGCATTGGAGCATGTTGAGGGAGACCCCAGTGTACGCAGTGTGACGCACATGCGGGCAAGGTTAAGGACAGCATGTCCCTGGAGGGAGTACTGACTACGCTGAGATCTGAAGAGTGAGAATTAGCCCAGGAGAGCAGTTAGGAATTGTGAGTGAGGAAGGGAAAAGCATTCCAGGCAGATGGTTCAGCATATATAAACAGTGGTATCTTCATTTTGGGCAAGAATTGTCCAATTCCAGAGAAAGACCCAAACCAGACTTGCCTGCTTAAAATAGACTCTCATAACCTTAATATAACTATCAGTACTTTTGCATATTAATAATAATGTTTTGAGCACTCAGTAAGTAATGTGTCAAATACCGTACATGTTAATGTGGTTATCTGATGAACCTGTGACAGTCATTTGAGGTAGGGACATTATTTCCATATGACATCTATAGAGTGGGAATAATCATGACTTTCCCAAAAAATATTTATAAGAAAACCATTCTAAAGAGCATTAGACATTTTAAAACATGAAGTATCTACAGATATAATACTGTTGCTAATAATCATTAGTATACCAGTCCAAAAACTAGAGTAAATTTAAAAGAAAAAAGGGTTGCAACATTATTTTTTAAAATTGTGACCTACACTTAACTGTATGAAGTTTTCGTTGGAGAATTGTTTAGTAACTATGAATAATACATATTTTAAAACCTGCAGGCATATTCACCTAAAGAGTTCATGGTTTTACAAATTATTTCCTATTGCTTGAGGACATAGAACACACATTTGTGTCATTATGAGTAAGAACAGGCCAGTATTCAATTAATATGTTTTTTGTTTTTTCACCTTTGCAGCAACAGTTTTGGGCGTATTAATAGCACATGTTTGAAATTCACTCTAGACCACCTATTGGGTGCCGTTTGACAATACAGGAAGAATGGAACAAAGAATGATCTTGAAAGCTACACCCAGAGACCTAATATCAAAAGGGTTTGCATTGTATGGCTTCTGATAAATGTGCTAAAAGCTTCTGCAGGTAGAAAGACAGGCAGTAAGAGTGCTAGCTAGCCATAGGCTTTTATTAATACTTAGCTTCATACACACTTGGATCTCCCCCAACCAAGGTGCTCTAAGAACAAATGGCCTAGGTGACCTGGACACTTTTTGTTCTCAAAACACATTCCACAATTTATGCAAAAAGTACATTATAAAGAAGATCCACAATTTATGCAAAAAGTACGTTATAAAGAAGATCCGCATAGTGCATTGATTTTGCTAAGTATAGATAATGCAACTTGATTCTTATTTTTAGTATCACTGTGAGTTACTGTCACTTATTTCTAGGTGGTATCTTTTCCAAATTTGGCATTTTAGAGCACTTCCTTCATTATTCACAGTAAGATACCTTAACTTGAGAGATGTGTTTACCTCCTGACTTGACTACTAATGAATAAACTGACGTGTTTATTTTTGCATTTCACCTTCCCTTGAGTGAAAGGAGAACTAACATCTTTCTGGATCTTTAGTGTCAGATTACAGATTAGCAGATTTTTCTTTGTTTTTCATCTCCTTCTCCCTGTGGGCGTTAGAAAAGATTGTTGGAAATAAGGGGAGAAAAATGTTTGTTTTATATTTCACTGAAATGTTCTTATGCATAAGTTTTATTATTAAAGGAAATATTCAGTTCTGATACTGAAAATGATAACCAGTTTTTGTTCTGTTTAATAAATACGTGTTCCCTCTTTTAGTAGTGCTGTGTAGGGAAATTAATTTTACTAGAGTTTTGAGCAGTTTAAAAATTAGGCATAGCCTACATTTCATGTTAAAATGTATGACTTTTCTTTGAGGATGGCAAGATGATGGAATTTGTAGATATTTGGCAAACTTGATAAAGCAACTAGAAGTTTCTAACTAAGATTCTGTGCTTTTAATTATAAACGTGTGCTTGACTCTTGCTGTTGGGAATAGTAATGGCTTTGACATTGTAGGAGAACCTGTTGAGCTGTTTTGAGCACTGGGATGACTTCCTGTGTTCACAGATGGTCTTAGTTTATCCTGGGACTTGTTCTTTGCATCAGCATTTCCCTCAATACATGCATGGACCATGAGACACAGCTGTGGCTTGGAATTCTATAATACCTAGAAGGGTGACACACACATCCTATCCACCTGTGGTTGGCAAGCCCTCTTTTTTTTCTCTTTCTACATGAAGAAGAGGCTGCCAGATTCCTTTTTTTCAGTGCTGGTCCCCATGATCCTTCATGCAAGTGTCCAAAATCACTTCCAATACATGAATTTTATTTTTAATAAATTATGCTCTTCTGACTAAATTCAGCTGTCAGCTGGGGCGGAAAGGTTAGTTGGGCCTCAGCTTGTAAAACTAGAACATGATTTTCCTTTGTAAAGTCAGGATGACTGGTCATGAGACAGATGCAATGTTGTTTTCACAATGAAAAAGGGGCAGAGAGTTTGTTGAGAAAAAGTGGCAGCGTGCAGGTTCACAGTGATGGTTATAGCAGTCCTTTCCCCAGATAGGGATTAGGGGCAGAAGCAAATGTTTATTGAGCCCTTTCTGTGGCCCAGGCAGTTTAGGAGATACACCTTTGAGGAGAGGGACTTAGCTATACTAGTCTCTAGACCCTCCATGTCAGCCATCTGGCTGGTTAGATGGATGGACGCGCAGGTACTTGGATGGGTACCTGGGGGAAGGAGGAGCCAAGAGGAAGGACACAGCTGAACATGGGTGATGATCCTGAGAAAGGAAAGCAGAAGACATGGTCAGGCACTTAGGGACCCACTTGAAGTCAAAAGAGAAGGAAGAGTAGAAGTAGATGCTTAGCCATTCGTCGGTATAGCTTTTACAGAGAGTGTATCGCTACTCTGTTTACACTTATTTCCTGCCCCTCAGCCATGCTTTTCTAATAGGTGAGTTGGATGGTCTCCTAGCTTACAGACATGGCAGTAATGGGGAGGGTTTTCAAACAAACTGTTGTCTGTTCAATGGAGAACAGTCAGATGTTGAACAACTCAAAAATCATTCCATTATTTATTAACTTTTCTCTATTTATTTGGTAGACTTTGTCTTTTATTTTAAGACTTTTTTTTTATGTGGACCGTTTTTTAAAGCCTTTATTGATTTGATACAATATTGATTCTGTTTTATGTTTTGGGATTTTTTTTGGGCCCCGAGGCATGTGGGATCATAGCTCCCAGCCCAGGAATTGAACCCACACCTCCTGCGTTGGAAAGCAAAGTCTTAACCACTGGACTGCCAGGGAAGTCCCATGATAGGCATTGTCTTAAATGCTGAGAAAACTATATAAGGCATTGTCTTTTTGTGTGTTCTATATATAGGCATTTAGAATCTGCTGGGAGGGACAGGTTGGCTGGAACTGCAGTGGAGTTTAGTGAGTGCTATGCAGGGGGAAATTATGAAGGTCTCAGAAGCATCGCACACAGCATTCTGGGGATTCGCAAGAGGCTATGGAGGTGGTGATGTCTGTGGGTGTGTGCTAAGTTGCTCCAGTCATGTCAGACTCTCTGCAACGCTGTGGACTGCAGCCTGTCAGTCTGTGCTCTCCTTTAAAACTGGTAGTGAGTGACATGACCTATCTCTTGAGCTTGTTGTGAAAATTAAATGATAAAATATGTGAAAGCTCTTAGAAGAGTGCCTGGCACATAGTAAGCATTTAATACATGTTAATTCATCATATGATTGTCATCACCACAATTATAACAGTGATTAAGCTAAGATTTTAAGGGCCTGTAGGCATAAACTAAACCAAACCATGGAGATTTGGGGACTGGTTCAGGAGATGAGTTTTTAGGCAGAGAGAACCTCATTTGTGAAGGAACAAAGGAAAAAACAGTGTAACACGCCTGGAGAAGTGAAGGCGATTCTGTGTGGCTGTGAAGAGAGTTCAGGCGTGGGATTGAGGAAGAATGGAGCAGGGAGAGACAGGCAAGGGCCATTTGACGTTGCCCTGTTTGCACTCTGACTAGTCCTCATTGTTGTCATGGTATTGATGTCATCAGATTTGCATTTTAGGGTGACCATTCTGGTTTTGGTGAGTTAAGGCCAGAATGAATCAAAGCGGGGCTAAAACCAACTTGACAGGGGAAGGACTGGCCTTCAGACAAGAGATGGCCTGAAATAAGTCACTGGCAATGGGAATGAAAAGAAGAAGCAAATTTGGTTGATATTAAGAAGGAAGAATTAGTAAGAAGTGGTAGATGATCCGATATAGAGGTTGTGAAGGAGGGCAAAGTAGTAAGGATAACACCCAGGTCCCGGGCTTTGGTTGCTGGACAGATCACACTGAGCTCACTGGGGGGACACAGGGAAACGAGCATTTGGAGGGATGGCGTTGGATGATGACAGTTTCATCTGGGAGTGTGCTACGTTGGGTGCGTATATGGTATCCTAATGGAGGTGGCCAAAAAACACTCAGATCTGCGCACACAGAGAGGCAGGGATTAGAGTGAGAGATGCTTTAGGGTGTCTTCATCCTGAGGTGGGAAAATGTGGCCGGGGGTGGGGATTCAGTCGTTAAATGGTGGCCTGGGTGATGAACAAGGGCCTTCTAACCCTGCAGTTCTATTACAGTTCATCCTAAGAAGTCACTCGGTCAGGCCCCAGTGTCACATGACACTGCAAGCTACCAGTTTTGAGACGTGCGTGGAACTCTGAGGCAGAGGGCACAACTTGCTTGTGGTGGCTGTGTTTACTGTTTTATTTATTTTTTCTTCTAGTTTTATGGAGGTGTAATTGACATACAACACTGTGTAAGTGTAAGGTGTACAGCATAATGACTTACATATATCATGAAATGATGAGGACAGTAAGTTTAGGGAACATCCATCTTCTCATAGATACGAAGTAAAAAAAAAGTTTTCCTTGCAATAATGACTCTTAGGATTTACTCTCTTAACAACTTTGATAGATAACATACATCAGGGTTATTTATATTAATCATGCTGTGCATTATATCCCTAGTGCTTATTTATCTTATAAGTTTGTACCTTTTGAAACCACCTTCATCCAATTCTCCCCTCCCTAACCCCAGTGAGAAATTAAATTTCTCTGAATTTCTGGCTTCTGAAAAATTCAAAACATAGGCAATACTGGATGTATTTCTGCTTTGGCAAACTAGCAGCACATTGCTCAGGTAAGTAGTACCTGGCCCTTTATATTGGGCATCAGGTTCCTTCTAGTCACATCTCACCCAGCTTGCTTCCTTCATTGAAATGGCTTGCCCAGTCCCTATAGGTATTCCAGTTTGTCCCCCACACTTGCGGGATGGAGAGTGGCAGTGCATTAAAATATATATTCCCAGGCAGCATATCCCACGGTCAGATTGGCAAGCTTGGTCATGGCAGTACCAAGGAATTCACATTATAACAACACTGCTCAAGATGTTGCCGGCATATGATTACCCTCCTTAAAAACACCCAGGGCACACAAACGGACGCAGATACCCAGAGGGGACATGAAACAGAATGTAAAAAGTGAAAGTGTTGGTTGCTCAGTCATGTCCAACTTTGCGACACCATAAAGAAGATTCCTCTGTCCATGGGATTCTCCAGACAAGAATACTGGAGTGGGTTGCCGTGCCTTTCTCCAGGGGATCTTCCCAACCCCGAGATCAAACCCTGAGTCTCCTGCACTGCAGGCAGATTCTTTACCATATGAGCCACCAGGGAAACAGAATAGACATAGTAAAACGTCATCAAATTCTAAACCTGAAGCACTTGTGGATTTATGGAAACCATGCATCTGGGGGCTCCTGTCTCAGAGAGGAGACAGAATTCCATAATTCTGGAACAGGCCCAGTAATCAGCATAGAATGATTCTGATGCACTTCCAGGTTTGAGGGCCACTGTTAGATTTATTAGTCGGTTTTCCTTCTCCAGGGGATCTTCCTGACCTAGGGATCGAACCCAGATCTCCTACACTGCAGGCAGATTCTTTACCAACTGAGCTATGAGGGAAGCCCGCTCTTAGATTTATAATGTGCTAGTGAAGTGTCTTGAGAGCAGATGTCAAGGAACGAAGCAGGAGGAACACAGCCTCCCAATTTCTGCAGCTCGTGCGAGAGGATCATTACTACCTCACTGGGTGATGGAAAAAGGTTTGCTAAGGAGATGAGTTTCAGAAACTGCTTTGGTAAGTTAAAACGATGATCAGGTCAGAACATAGCTATGGGGCAATTCAAAGTCTCTGGGAGAGGACCCAGGGATGTTTCAGTAGAAATAACTAAGAAGAGTGAAAACCACTAAAGTGAGGTCTGCTTGGCTCACTTGCGCTTATCTTGATTGCATAAAAATTTGTATGAAGGGAGGTGCTTTCTCAAGTTTATTAAATGTTTATGTTTGTAAAAGTACAGGGATTGTTAAAAGCAGAAAGCCCCCTTTTCAATATAACTAACACCAGGAAACATCTCATGTCTCTGGATACTTATTATCACAAAATCCCTGAGACCAGATCTGAGCCTTTGCAATTTTCTATCCCTGTTGTTTTCCCCTTTGCCTGTCTCCCTATTACATGGAATGAGGAAACAGGAAGCCCTTGGTTAATCAGGTATCAAGAGCTGCTTTCATCGCTATGGAAACGTGACACCCCTGTGCAAGACAGAGAAACCTCTTATCTCTGTTTTTCAAGGGGGATTTTTAACATCCCAGAATAATATCCTTTCTGAAAACAAAAAAACAGGAAGATACACACACACAAACACAAAACTGCATTACATAGTATGTTGTATGCTGCTGAATTTTACTCATCAAACTCAAGAAAAAAGCATTTTTCATTTTTGCTCAAAGCAAACATTTGTTTGAAGAAGAGGTCAGATTGTAAACTAGGTGGGCTTGAGTACTGCAGTGAAATAGACTTCTAATGTGCACAGATAACACTGGTTCTGAAAAGATGTCTGCTAAACCTTCTATCCCAAGAAGTCTTTGCAGACAGAAATTCCTTTCCACTTCTCACTTCCCCAGATAGGCTATGTGAGGGTGTTGGCAGTGGTGTGTTTTCTAAAACACTGAATTCCCCCTCCTGTATCCTGTCTCAAGCTATTTTCTTGTGTTCTTCAAAATAACCAAAGTTTTAAAAATTCTGTGACTTAGGACTTATGAGACTCCACACCATTTTTAAATCTCCAATAACAGGTCTCAACTTGGCAAATACCATGAAAACTCCTTGCAGGTTATTTTCTCCGTAAACCTAAAGTTAATCTCAGTGTTGGGCTGAAAACTATGGGGAAGTGGGAAATCTCTCCCACAGCCATGTATATATTAGGACAGGTTCACAGAAATAAGAATAAACTCACCCCCGCCTCCATCCCCGCCATCTATTGGTTTGGACTAATACTAGTTATCTCATGTTCTGGTATTCTAACATTCCCAAATCTGTTGTTTCTAAAGCATTAAGAGTGGGAAAATCCATAGGAGTTTCCCTGTGGGATTACTAGTTTAATACTTAAAGATTTTATTTACTATAATAAAAAGGTGGCCAGCGGGGTTGAAGCATTGATTTTCGTCACCTACTGGAGCACTGTGACTGAACTATCCTTCATGACATTTAACTAGTGAAATAATGATTTAAGTTGCTAGGAATTCCCTGGCAGGCCAATAGTTGGGATTCCATGCTTCCAGTGTGGGGGGCTTGGGTTCTGTCCCTGATCAGGGAACTAGGATCCCACATGCCATGTGGTGTGGCCAAAAAGAAAAAAATGCTAAAGGATTTCAGTGTGAAAAGAAGTTAAACTCTTACTGGGTTAGTGAGTCAGGACCTGGACAAAAATGCCTCAAAGCCATTGCTAAAAGTTAAGAGAAAGAGTGAGATACCAATTTTTCTTTAGAAAAATCAATTTTTGAAAAGTTTAATTATGAAAATATCCTCTTGGCATTATTGTTCTTACTGTTTAGTCACTAAGTTGTGTCTGACTCTTTCGTGACCCCATGGACTGTAGCCTCTACCAGGCTCCTCTGTCCATGGGGTTTTTCAGGCAAGAATACTGGAGTGGGTTGCCATTTCTTTCTCCAGGGGATCTGCCTGACCCAGGGATCAGACCTGGGTCTCCTGCATTGGCAGGCAGATGCTTTACTGCTGAACCACCTGGGAAGTCCATCTTGGCATAAAAAAGACTTTTTAAAGGGTTAATCCTAATCTTAGGCAACCAAGAAACCACTAAAGAATTTACTTTGAGCTCCAAATACTCCCCAGCTTTCTTGAGACGGGTGAGAAGTGTTGTATGCAGAGAAGGGAATTCCTTTCTTGACTACCCATGCCCTCACTCTGTGAAGCAAGAGCTGAGTTTCAACATAAATATTATTGCTGGCCAGGTCCTTTTGAAAAACCTCCCTACAGAATCTGACTGGCAGAGAATGTGTTTATTCTTAGCCTCAGCTATCAATTCTCCCTAAAATGGAGAACCTACAACAAAAGGGGCAATAAAAACTCAGCTCTCAGGGGCGGGATTCCGTCAGCTCCAGAAGCCGGTCCAGGGAGATCACGTGAAGGGATCTGCCCTTGGCCCTGGTCCAGTGAGGCTGGGAAAAGGCTCCCACTTCTCCAGCCCAGCAGCCGGTGATGTAAATTAACTCCTCCGGCCTGGTTTCTGGGAGGGGAGTGTGAGGGTGCTTGTAGAAATGATTTGCTTATTGGAGGCCCAAAGTAGTTTGCAAAAAGGTGCCTGACTGCCTTAGAGAGAGTAGAAAACGTTAAGTCTCAGCTACTAGGATTGGCTTTGTGTCATTTGGGTATTTCGTTCAAACGCTAATCAGAGTTCAAAAACGCTAATCAGATCCCATTCGCCAGGCCAGGTCAGGCTTCCAGCTGAAAATTGTTTTTCACTGTCTACACACAGACATTGTGCTCCCAGTTAGACAAAGGCACAGCTGGACGCTGGTGATTGCGATCCTCCCCTGGCCGGGCCAGGCTCCGGAAACACAACCCTCCTGCTGCCATCTTCCTGGTCCTTATAGCCTCCTCCTCCACGCCTGATGCCCTGGCATGCTCGTTGGCTCCGGGCCCCTCGGCCACCCAGAGAGAGCGCTTGGCGTCCTGGGAAGAGCACGCAGTTAGACGTGCGAGCCACGTGATCCCAGCGCAGTTCCACCTCTTCTTAGCTGCGTGCATTTACATAAATTACCTCTTCGGTAAAATAGAGGTAGCGGTAATCCTTGGGAGGATGGAAGATAATGTTCATCAGGTTCCTGGCCCACAGGAGAGCTCAGCCGCCACTGCCTGCAGCCTCCGCCCACCAGAACTGCATGCCCAGAAGGAGGAGAATCAGCTTTCTCCACGTGTTGCAGAGCATCCTTCCCAGCTGTGCCGGACGCTAAACACGGAGGATGCTGGGCTTCCTCTGAGCTGTGGGGCTCCTTTGGCCCCTGACCTGTGACATATGAGGTCCTGACTCCTCTGGGGCAGGATCTTCCCCCGCCAGCCTCAGGTGGAGCAATATAGAAGCAGGAAGGGAATAAGAGTTCATGTGGCTTCTCCTTAGGCTGCTGAGCCCGAACCCGCATTGGGGATCTCCAGACCCCAATTGCCCTTCCGTCACCCCAGCCGCAGGGGCTGGCCTGCATGAGAAGCAGCAATAGATTTGAATTGGCACCAAGGCTTCTGGGCTTTACTCAGGGATCCTGAGAAATCATTTTCCTCATCCTACAGAGGAGAGGTCGCCTGACCTCTGGGATCTAATGCCTAATGATCTGAGGTGGAGCTGATGTAATAGCAGTAGAAATAAAGTGCACAGTCAATGGAATGCCCTTGAATCATCCCAAACCATCCCCAGCCCCCACTTCTGAAACCAGTCCCTGTTGCTAAAAAGGTTGGGAACCACTGCTCTAGAGCTAATACCTAACTTGCCTAAGCTAGTTAGGCAAGAGCTAGAGCTCTAGAGCTAATATCTAAGTTTGTTCTGAGGATTTGAGAAAAGGCATGGGACCTGTCACTAAGGATAGCACCTTTCCCGTGGTCAGAGCTCAGCAAATAAAATGTCTGTTTCATCAGCCTTGTGGGTCCTAGTCCATAGGCTGTGCTGTGTCCCAATTTACTGAAAGCTTGCATCTCCCCTGGTGCATCTCCCCCCCTAACTTTCACTTCCCTGCCTCTTCCACAAACACCAGCAACAAACATTCATCAACGGTTTCTTTTGAAATAATATGTTAATTTGTGATAAAGTGGTTTGGGTTTATAAAATCTAAACCAAAACTATATAAAACAGTAAAAAATCCCTCTCCCTTCTTTTGAAATCCTACTCTTTGGAGGTAATCACCCTTGACAAATTGGTGAGTTTCCTTCCAGACTTACAGAAAAACGTGAGCTGTGCGAATGGAGAAACCTTGAGATTTATAGGATTATGGTCATATTCTCTTGTTCTGCACTCCTTCTCCCCACCCCCTCGACTCATTTGTGGACATTTTCATGTCAGGATATCAAGACTTCCATCCTTTTTAATACTTGACACTTTATAGTCTGTGTTTCAGACTACCTCAAAATATATTTAATTTCCCAATGACATGAATTTAGGGGGTTTTCCCCCCATATTTAATTTTTACAAACATGTCAATTGTGTCTTTGCAGAATTATGAAAATATATTTGCATGATACATTCAGCCAACAAATATTTCTCAAGTACCCTCTGTGTAACAGACCCTGTTCTAGCAAACTCCCTAACTTCAAGAAGCTTAGGTTCTGGCTGGGGCGGGGGTAGGGGAATGCATAAAATAAAATGCCACATGTCAGTTGGCTGTGATACATACCTGAAGGAAGGAAGGAAGCTGGGGCAGGGTAGAGCTGGGATGCTATTTCAGACAGGGAGAACACAGGAGACTCTGAGAAGGCTTGTGTGTGAAGAGCAACAAAGGAGGCCCATGAGGCTGGCATGGAGCGAAGGAGGGGTGGGTGGAGAGCAACACGGTGTCCATCCTCAAATCCACTGTTAGGACTTTGGTTTCTTCCCAAAGGAAGGGAGAGCAGAGGAGGTATGGAACCCAGTGTGCATTATGAAAGGACCAGTCTGAGCACTGGGCAGAGCAGGGACCAGGAACAAAAGCCAGAGAAGATCAGTGAGATACACTTTAGGCAAGTGAGGATGGTGCTTTATCTTGGGTGGTGAAAAGTAGTTAATGAAAATCCTGCTTTGGGAGGTCTGGTGAGCACAGAAGCTGGATTGGGGTGGTGGTTCATGGTTTTAGTCACTCAGTTGTATCCAACATTTTGCAACCCTGTGGACTGTAGCCCATGAAGCTCCTCTGTCCATGGGTTTCTCTAGGTAAGAATACTGGAGTGGGTTGCTATTTCCTTCTCCAGGGGATCTTCTCTCAGTCAGTCAGTTCACTCACTCAGTTGTGTGCAAATCCTTGTGACCCCATCGACTGCAGCACCCCAGGCCTCCCTGTCTATCTTTAGTTCCTGGAGCTTACTCAAACTCATGTCCATCACATCAGTGATGCCATCCAACAATCTCATCCTCTGTGGTCCCCTTCTCCTCCCACCTTCAATCTTTCCCAGCATCAGGGTCTTTTCCAATGAGTCAGTTCTTCGCATCAGGTGGCCAAAGTATTGGAGTTTCAGCTTCAGCATCAGTTCTTCCAATGAACACCCAGGACTGATTTCCTTTCGGACGGACTGGTGGATCTCCTTGCTGTCCAAGGGACTCTCAAGAGTCTTCTCCAGCACCACAGTTCAAAAGCATCAATTCAAGGATTTGAAAGATGGCGGACGACGTGGACCAGCAACAAACTACCAACACTGTGGAAGAGCCCCTGGATCTCATCAGGCTCAGCCTGGACGAGCAAGTCTATGTGAAGATGAGAAATGACAGAGAGCTTTGAGGCAGGTTACATGCTTATGATCAGCATTTAAATATGATATTGGGAGATGTGGAAGAAACTGTGACAACTATAGAAATTGATGAAGAAACATATGAAGAGATATATAAATCAACAAAATGGAATATTCTGATGCTCTTTGTTTGGGGAGACAATGTTGTGCTAGTTGCCCCGCTGTTGAGAGTTGACTGATAAAAGAGTTTATCACGTGGAAAATGAGCGATACTGTGTGATTGCCTCTTTGAATGTGAAAGATACTCAAAAGAGATATTGATGCACATCTTGATACTAAGAAATAACTAAGAATTCTTCCACTCCTGAAATAAGTTGATTTGTAGATAACTCAGATTCTTCAGCTAAACAACATTTTTATTTTTCTCCAACCCTTCCAATAAATGTGATCACCTTGATACAGAGCTTTTTCAGAAGTTGATTTGCTCCACTGTTTTTTGGACAATTTCTGGGTTTCTTCCTTTAAATTAAATTTGTCATTTTCGTTTTTCATTTTTTGTGGGGTTTTTTTTTTTTTTAGCATCAATTCTTCAGTGCTCAGCTTTCTTTATACTCTAGCTCTCACATCCATACTTGACTACTGGAAAAAACCGTACCTTTGACTAGACGGACCTTTGTTGGTCAAGTAAAGTCTCTGCTTTTTAATATGCTGTCTAGATTGGTCATAGCTTTTCTTCCAAGTAACGAGCATCTTTTAATTTCATGGCTGCAGTCACCATCTGCAGATCTTCCCTACCCAGGGATTGAACCCGGGTCTCCTGCATTGCAGACAGATTCTTTACTGCTGAGCCACCTGGGGAGCCCCCGGATTGGAGGGTTCCATGAGAAAATGGGAAGATGGAGAGAAGACAAGAGCAGACAGCTCTCCAAAGTGGGTGTTGAGGCCTGGAGTGGTTGCTGGGCGTGTGTGGAGTTAGAATAGGGTTTTTTAAGGCAGGAGAATTTTTTAAATTTATTTTTAATTGGAAGATAATTGCTTTACAGTGTTGTGTTTCTGCTGCACAACAACGTGAATCAGCTGTATGTATACATATACCTCCCTCCCTCTTGAGCCTCCCTTCCCACCCACCCCCCAAACAGGAGAGATTTTTGCATGACCATATGCTGATAGAAATGATCCTATAAAGGATGAAAGATTTATACGGAAAAGAAATGAAGGGTAATTGCTAGAGCAAATGTTTTGGAGTCGCCAGAGGGTGGTTCAGCTTGAGAGCAGTGCAGCCAGTGGTGGGTGATAGAGGGGAGGCTGCCCTCTGCACTCTGGTGCAGGAGTGATTACAGATGTGATGGTGGGAGTCATGGAAGGTGGAGAGGAGAGGAGGGAGTTTGAAGTGATTTTCCAGGAGAGCAGGAGAGGGAATAAACCCTGCAGCGTGGGGTTGCTGTGCATGCAAGGGTTCACTTGAGGAACACAGTCGTGAATCTAAAGTAAGAGCAGTCAGCATGTGTTTGTGTGTTGTTCTCCAAGCGGATCTAGCTACCTGGTGGCTATCTGAGTTGGCAGGGATATAACTGGAGAGTTGCACTGAGCAACAGAGAAGGTGGGGGCTGCGGAGTGGAGGGAACATGCCAGAATCACTCAGACAAAGAACCAGAGAATTTTGGCCCGGAAGGAGGACGGGAAGTATACCTTAACGAGACCCATGCATCGAGTTCTTGGTCCTGTCTGGTTAAAAAATCACTGGAACCGGGCACCAGATAGAGCAGTAAGACTAAGGGTAAGGTAATAGTGAGAGCAGGTCTAGTAGAGGTGAGAGAGGGGTTACTCAGGGTCCTGGGTAGGGAAAGGGTGCTGTTACTGGTGTAATGACAAGAGTGCTTTCTTGTTTGTGGGAAAGTCAGGTGTGATTATGAAAGGTTATTGAGAGAACACACACACCAATAACTGCAAGACCTCAGTTCTCCAGCCTTGGCAGCAATTGAGAATCCCATTCATATGAACCTTCCAGAAAGCAAATATGTAAAACATGTTTTATTTTAATAATTCTGATAGGATTCTTTCTAATGGCCAGTTAACTGAGTAGCTTCAGTCATGTTGCTGAGGGATATTGTATTCAGTACTTGAATAGAATATGGGCAGGGAGCGAGCGACAGAGAGGGTGAGATAGAGAATGCGTGAGCACATAAAGGAATAATTTACCATCAGCCAATATTCTCAAAAACCAGCCATTTCCAGGAAGTTAATAAAGTTTTCACAAGGTAAAAAATGTTATTTTAATAAATGTAGGAAGAGGACTCAATTATTCGCTGATCTTGTTTACTTCCACTCAGTAGCAATAAGAAGAAACTAATGTCTGAAAGATCCTGAAACACAGTAAGAGACTCAGATTAATGTAACCCCAGATTTAGAGCTCAGAGCCGAGGAGTCAATGCCAAGTCGTGTATGCGCCAAGGAGGGAGGGAAGTCCTTAGGTTGATAGCCTGTGACTGGATCCAGATGAGCCTCCTCTAGAACTGAGTGGTGAGTGCTCTCAAAATCAGGGAGGATAAAGTCGGCATTTCAAGGATGTTACGGGAAAGCAGATTATCCCAGAAATAATGGTGGGCCCACTGCTAGCTCTCTGGGAGGAAAAAAACAGCACTAAAGCTTTATTCCTACTTCACTCAGCAAAAGTAATTCCTAATAAAGATTTAGGAATTTAAAAACTGAACCCAAAAGTCATTAAAGAAAACAGATGAATGTTTTTGTAAACTTGAAGTGATGACTTCTTTGTTTTTTTATCTTATTGTTAATTGGATGATAATTGCTTTACAATGTTGTATTGGTTTCTGCTGTAGTGATGACTTTTTTAAAGAATAGCAATGAGGTCCAGACCCATGTGATTAAACACACACACATACACTGTATAATTTTTCATGTTTCTTGAACACTGTAAATTTTCAATTATGAGTCACAAGTGGCAGGTTTCCCTAAAATAAAATAAAATAAAATAAGCACCTCTTTAAATCAATAAGGAAAATACAAGTAGAGAAAAATGGGCAAAAGTCATGTACAGCATTTCATAAAGATGAAACATAAAGGAGGTGAATATATGAACAGATGTTTTCACTAGTCATTGATAACAGTGAGCTATTTCTCACCTACAAGATTTAGCAAAGATTATAAACATTAACACAGTGTTGTCAAGAGGGTGAGAGAAAACTGTCCTAGGTGTGGAAAGGAGCTTGAATTTGTATCACTTCTTTGGTAACGTCCATCAAAATTTCAAATGTACATGCTTTTAATCCCACAGTTCTATATCTAGGAATGCATTGTAAGTTCAAGACCTTCTTCTCCTCCAGATGGGCCATACAGGACATGAGAAGGGCACAAAAATACAATTTTCTTCCTCCTATTACAACACAGAATTGCCCCTTCTCTATAAATTGAAACCAACTCCTAAAGAGAGGTAATAATCTCTCCCACTTTTCCATGTCATTTAATACAGTCACCACCAGAAGTCTTAGCTTCCCATGTTCCTTTCCCACCGTTTTGACATCCCCAATGGGGACCCGGGCACTCCCTTACCCTGAACCCAGGCTCCTCTTAATAGAATTCAGTCCTTGTCTGATCCTTTGTACTCTACTGTGCTGCTTTCTAGATTCACCTTCTACTCCAGTCCTGGGTCTCATCCCCTCTCGATGAGGATGAGAGGCTAAGTCCCTTTAGCAAGTACCCCCTCCCTCTTGAACACTGGAGAGTCCTTCAGACAGGGTAGATCCCATAGCACAGTGAACATATCTCTCATTTTAACAAACCAACTCAAAAAATCTTTTGACTTGACCTCACATTCTTTCAGTTAGTGCTCCATGTCTCTATCTCTGTTAGAGTAAAGCTTCTTGAAAGAACTGTTTCATGCTTTCCATCTTCACTTCCTCACCTCCTATTCTCTCTCTGGCAACTCTTTTTTTTTTCTTTTCAGCCATGCCATACGGCATGTGGTATCTTAGTTCCCAGACCAGGGATCAAACCTTCGCCCTCTGCAGTGGAAGTGCAGAGTCTTACTGGACCACCAGAGAAGTCCCTCTCTGGCATGTCTTTTTACTGAAGTATAGTTAATCTACTGGTAGGTGCACGTAGAGGAACTATACAACTCAATGAATTATCATAAAGTGAACACACTATGTGCAGACCCCCTGAGCAAGAAATAGAACACTGTGCACATGTCAGAAATCTTGTTCCCTTTTCTTCTCACTCCTCCAAAATAACTACTATTCTTATTTTTAACACATGGTTTTGCCTGTTTTTGAGAAAGTGTTTTGCAGTAATGCCATGCATATTTCTTTGCCATGTTTTCTTTTGACCAACATTGTATATGTGAGATTCACTCAAGCTGTGGAGTGGAGGTTAGTTAGATCACATAGGGCCTAAGAAATCCAGGTAAGAATTTTTAAAAAAATATTTTTTTTCCAAAGGGAAATGAAGCCCTTGGAAGGTTTTAATAGAGGAGTGACATGATATGATGTTTGCACAAGAAGGTTCACTTGACTTCTACCCTAAGAACAGACTGTGGGCTGTAGGGTGAACGTGAAACCAGAGACACTGGTTAGGAAAGCTGTTGCAACAACCCAATCACACTATTAAATTCTTCAGCTTTAAAAATAAAAGGCATTTTAGGTCAGTCCCTCAGAGGAGCTAAATCAAAGCAGTAATAAACGGAGCTCAGTGTTGGACCTGCAATAATGAGGCCAGCTATCACAGTTTAGGCCCAGAAAATAATTAACACCTTCACAACAAAAGTAGCCACTGGAAGCAACTGTAATTTTCAAAATTAAAATAGGATAATTTATGGCTGAGAATAAATAGAAGCACTGATATTTTGAAACTGTGGGTCTTAAAAGTAAATACTGCATCAAACATAGAAATCAAACTCAAGGCTAGAAAAATCAATCTAATTTCAACTCCAAGGGGGAAGGATGGTATAGTAATGACTCATCAAAAGCTAATTGATAGGCAATATTAAAGCTATGGATTGCTTAAACATACATAATTGGAGATACAGTAACACCCTGTCCAGCTGTAAGGTTTTGCATGTGATTTACATTTATTCTTGCTATTCTCAGCACTTATGGTATCACAAAGATTTATCTTGTAGGTACATGTTTTCAAATGACTCAGTTGAAATCAGGGATTACCTGTGGCTGGATTCTCAGCTATAACTGCACATTTTTTCTTGGTCCTGATAATCCTCATCTTTTGAAATGGAAGCTTTAACATTTTTACTTAGATTGAAATATTTGGTTCTGTGTTGGTTTTCACAGCACTCTGGGCAGAAAATGGGACTGGTCTTTGTCAGTTTCAAATCTAGGAACATGACAAACCCCTATCTTAAACTTATACAAAAATGTACTCAAAATGCATTAAAGACTTGAACATAAGACCTGACACTGTAACACCCTGGAAGATACGTACGGATGCGCAACTCAATATTGGTTTTTGCCCTGAGCTTTTGGATTTGACAACAAAAGCTATGATAAACAAATGGGATTACATCAAACTAAAAAGCTTCTGCACAGCAGAGAGAACCATCAGTTAACTGAAAAGGCAACCTATGGAATGGGAGAAAATATTCACAAACCATATCTGATAATGGGTAATGTCCAAAATATACAAGGAACTCAAAGCTCAATAGCAAATAAACAAATACCCCAATTAAAAGATGGTCAAAGTATCCCAAGGAAGATATACAGAAATGGTCAGGTACATGAAAAAAATGTTCCAGATCACCAATCATAAGGGAAATGCAGGTCAAAACCACAGTGAGATATATACTTACACTGGTGAGGATACCCATTATCAAAAGGACAAGAGATAACAAATGCTGGCAAAGATGTGGAGAAAAGGGAAACCATGTACACTCGGAAAACCACATGTGGTTCCTCAGAAACTTAACACTTGGATCACCATGTGATCCAGCAACCCCGCTTCTAGGTTTACGTCCAAAGGAAATTCATTCATTGAAGGAGATATCTGTATTCCCATATTCCTTTCAGAATCATTTACAATAACCAAAGTGTAGAAACAGCCTAAGTGTCTAAGTGTCAACAGTGAACAGATACAGAAAATATGAAATATTTTATTGTTGTTCAGTCACTAAGTCGTGTCCAACTCTGTGACCCCATGGACTGTAGCCCCCAGGCTCCTCTGTCCATAGGGTTTTCCAGGCAAGAATACTGGAGTGGGTTGCCATTTCCTTCTCCAGGGGGGTCTTCCCAGGGCAAGATCATCCCAGGGATCAAACTGGCATCTCCTGCATTGGCAGGTGAATTCTTTATCACTGAGCCATCAGGGAAGCCCTATGTATATCACCATATTTTATAACTGAAATTTGCTAAGAGAGAACTTAAAACTTCTCTCTAAAACAAAGGTAAATATGTTGAACTCTAGGAACATGACAGATAATACCAGACCATTTCTCTGTCCACTGCAGATAATCTGTCTGGAGTAGTAGCACCAAGATTTATTTTTGTGGGGTAGCCTGGGTGCCTGCCTCATAGATCAACATTAAAGATTAGAATTGTACCAAATGTAGTTTTCTCACTCATCTACCTATTAAAGACTTATTTCTAATGCATATATCTGGGCATTTTACTTTCAGATTCTACCACCTGTGAGGAAATGCTCCCCTTTGAGGCAAAACTCTTTAAAAATGTTTTACTTTTTGTCCCAAATTTCTCTCTTGAATTCTCTCTTAAACACGCTTCTGCCCCCCAGAATGGTCTTGTCAAAGTAACCAAGAGCCTCGGTGTTGCTGTCTCTATAGCAACTGCTCAGAATATTTATTTTTTCTACCCACCTACTGAAGACAATTCCTTTGCCTGTATCTTCTTGTAAGAAGAGTGATTCAGACAAGAGTCTGAAGCCAGGCTGCATGTGAAATCCAGCCTCCATTATTTCCTGGTGGGGGACTATGAACAGGTTACACTTCCCTCTCTGTCTTGGCTTCCTGATCTGTGAAAGTGAGGAGTTCGGAGAACCAGTCAAGCTTGTGGTGAAGTTCAATGAGAAGACAGACCTGGCAGACAGGAACTGGGCATTATATGTTAGCTCTATCATTATTGTTGGTGGTGATGATGCTATCGTTCTCATCTGAGGCCAGTGGGCGCAAAGAAGATCTGTGCCAATAGATTCCTGCCCATGAACCCTTCCAGTTGAGCCGCTGCCACTGCTTCTTCTGCAGGCTGCTTTGTCCCATTCCTTGCACCCAATAACTGTGGGCACCAATCAATACCTGTGTGTGAGATGAGGGCACCAATCAATAACTGTGTGTGAGATGAGGCAGGGAAAGTGGCTTTAAGAGGGGGAGGGTAATCACTAAAAAATGCTACCATTAGATTGGCCTATCATTTGGAGTCTCTAGGAACATTTTAAGCTTTGCAAAGTCAGTGAGGGTGCCCTGTATTTCTTCTGAGCCCCTGCACACCGCTGTCCTTAGGCAGCTAAGTCAGCAACCCTCAATCTCTTTTCTGTCAAATCACACAATGGCTGCCGTGCACATCGGCTCTCAAGGGGATACTCAAGATTCATTGAAATTCCCAACACTGGAGCGAGTGGTAATTTCATCCTGTTCTCTTGCTAGGAGAGTGACAATAAGAGAGGACAGGTTAGTTGGCTCCAATTCACTTTTTTAAAAAATAGATGGTACGCAAGCCTACCTTCACTGTTCGTAATAAGTTACTTTGGACAGTCCACACTGATCACCTCCACCATTTTAACAAGCAACTTTCTGGGTACGATCTGGTGGAACAGTGATGCCAGGGAGCTACAAGGAGAGCAGAGGAGGAGAGTGATGTTTATTCATGATTCCCAGCAAGCCTTACGGGTCCGTCCTTTCCAGCTTGACCCTCCTGCAGGACCAAAAAGTTTCGTGCCAAAAAGGGCTTAAAGGTCTTGGTCTGTCTCTTTAATGGATTACAGCTGCATAGAAGACAATGTTCAGGTGAGAGCAGTGCTCTCAGTGGCTGGAGTCCAAGATAGAGAATAGTCCCAATGTCTTCATGATGCCAACTTTTGAAAATAATGTTGGACAAAATTTTCCTGCATAATTGGGATATGAAGCAGATGCAGAATAATTATGAAAGGGGGCGGTTTGGGGGAAGGATCTGTATCAAGCCAAAGGAGAAGATGGTGAAAGGGGTTGAAGATCAATGAGCATACTGTGCAAAAGAACACAGGCCTAAAGAGAGGACTCAGGGTTAAAGCAAAACAAGAGTTCAACTCTTTTTTTCTTTTACGTTATGGTTTATTACAAGATATAAACTACACAATAGGACCTTGCATATCTATCTTACATGTAGTGGTTCATACCAAATTGCTAATTGATCCCTCCCCTCAGCCCTTTCCCCCTTTTGGTAGCTGTTTTCTATGTCAATGACTCCTTTTCTGATTTGTAGCTCTTCCCTGCTGGCTCAGATGGTAAAGAATCTGCCTGCAATGTGGGAGATCCAGGTTCAATCCCTGAGTCAGGAAGATCCCCTGGAGAAGGGAATGACAACCCACTCCAATATCCTTGCCTGGAGAATCCCATGAACAGAGGAGCCTGGTGGCCTACAGTCCACGGGGTCGCAGAGTCAGCAACTAACATTTTCACTTTCTGATTTGTAGATAGGTTCATTTGTATCATATTTTAGATTCCACATGTAAGTGACATCATATGGTATCTGTCTTTCTCTGTTTGACTTACTTCACTCAGGATGATGAGATGATCTCTAGGTCCATCCGTGTTGCTGCAAATGGCATTATTTCTTTCTCTTTTATAGCAGGTTAATGTCCCATTGTATGTATGTACCACATCTTCTTTATCCACTCCTCTATTGCTGGACTCTTAGGTTACAAAAGCTGAACTCCACCAACCATTCCTCTTCCTCTCTCTTCAGTTCAGTTCAGTTCAGTCGCTCAGTTGTGTCCGACTCTTTGCAACCCCATGAATCGCAGCACGCCAGGCCTTCCTGTCCATCACCAATTCCTGGAGTTCACCCAAACTCATGTGCATCAGGTCGGTGATGCCATCCAGCCATCTCTTCCTCTGTCGCCTTCTCCTCCTGCCCCCAATCCCTCCCAGCATCAGGGTCTTTTCCAATGAGTCAACTCTTCACATGAGGTGGCCAAAGTATTGGAGTTTCAGCTTCAGCATCAGTCCTTCCAGTGAATTCCCAGGACTGATCTCCTTTAGGATGGACTGGTTGGATCTCCTTGCAGTCCAAGGGACTCACAAGAGTCTTCTCCAGCACCACAGTTCAGAAGCATCAATTCTTCGGCACTCAGCTTTCTGCACAGTCCAACTCTCACATCCATACATGACCACAGGAAAAACCATAGCCTTGACTAGATGGACTTTTGTTGGCAAAGTAATATCTCTGCTTTTGAATATGCTATCTAGGTTGGTCATAACTTTCCTTCCAAGGAGTAAGTGTCTTTTAATTGCATGGCTGCAGTCACCATCTGCAGTGATTTTGGAGCCCCCCAAAATAAAGTCTGACACTGTTTCTATTGTTTCCCCATCTATTTCCCATGAAGTGATGGGACCAGATGCCATGATCTTAGTTTTCTGAATGTTGAGCTTTAAGCCAACTTTCTCACTCTCCTCTTTCACTTTCATCAAGAGGCTTTTTAGTTCTTCATTTTCTGCCATAAGGGTGGTGTCATCGGCATTTCTGAGATTATTGATATTTCTCCCAGCAATCTAGATTCCAGCTTGTGCTTCTTCCAGCCCCGCGTTTCTCACGATGTACTCTGCATACCAAGCCAGAAAATGCTGTCATCCCTGACTTCTCTTTCTCTCATACCTCTGAGTTTCACAAGCTTACTAGAACCTGACCACTTCACCCCGGCTCCCCTACACCCATCATGGTCCAGTCACCAGTATCTCTCACCTGGGTTATTGCAACCAGCCTTCTAACTGGTCTCCCTGCTTCTGCTCTTGTCTCCCTACAATCTGTTTTTTTTTTTTTTTCATAGGATAGCCAGATGACCTTGTAAATATTTAAATCAGATGTCATCCCTTTGCAAACATCCAATAGCTTCTCATCTCATTCAGTAAAAACCAAAGGCTTTATCTCGAGTCTGAGAGACCTTGTGTAACTGTGGTCCTTGTACCCTTTCCAACATCCTTTTGGACAACTCTTCCTCTCTATCACTCTGTTCCAGTCTCAGTGGTCACCTGGATGTTCCTTGAACAAGGCCACCACAGGAACTCCGTGTTTCTAGTTATTTTTGAATGAAGTGTTTTATTCCCCAGATTTGCTTGGCTAACATTTCATTCAGGTCTCTGCTCAAAAGTTCCATCACCAAAGAGTGCTGGCCCTTCTTTATGGGTGCCTCGATCCTAGGCATTCCTTCAGCAGCCAATGCCTGTGAGAAAACTGGCAATATCAAAATTTCTAGAAGGTGTTTTATCAGCACCTAAAATGGAAAGCTTCTGTCTCAGAGATTGAAGATAAAATATTTGCTCATTGTCATCAGTAAGTACATTGTTCCTTCTCTGCTTCAACTTCCTTCTTCATGGTTTTAAAGAAAGGTAATTTGGGAAATTAACTAGGGAAATTTGGCATTTAAGTCCACTTTTTCACATAGCTATGTATTCTTGTAACTAAGGTCTTCCACACTGGCCCTGATTGTATTTTTATCCACTCTTAGTTCCAGAGACCTTTAATTACAAAAGTTACCCAGGGAAGCACAAGGTGAAGGTGATTGTATTGACGAGAAAGAAAACAGCAAATTAATAGAGCTAATGATTTGGAGTCTAAGATATTCAAGAAGGTTTTTCCCTCCCCACTTTAAAAACATAGGTAGGTGTAACGTTATGTGGAGTTGGGAAAGTCTTAACTTATTCTTACAGTTTAAACTCCCAGGGCTATTTATTTATGCGGCTTTAGACATTATGTATGCACCTCACTCAATCACGGGGTGAAAATTACGCTCGGGTGTGAATACCTGCATGACGACGCATCCCCTTCTTGTGTTCTCACAGACCTTTTGCGTCTCAAGGGAGATGAGCAGCTGTTGTGGAGTCTAATGAGCCCAGATGTGGGTGAAAAGAGCCCCGAAGAGGCCCTGGTAGGGACAGAGGGAAGGCACAGAGGCTGTTTCCACATGGGAGCCTGGGGGAAAGCGTAGCACATGGTCATTGCAGCGCCTCCCACCGCCGGGGTGTGGCTCCCTGGCACGCTCCCTGGCAATGCTCAGTGCTCTGCCGGGGGCAGGGCGGAAGTGTGACCCTTCTAATGTGCCATGCCCTCTGCCCTTGGGCCTGACAGCCAGGCTCCCAGCCCTCCCATTCCCCCACCATTAATATTAATATTAAGTTCATTGTCCACGTGTGAGGCACAAGACCCAGCTCTCCAAGCAGCCTGTGAATCTACTGGAGATTCCCTTCACAGTCTGCTTTTGTATCTAGAAATCAGTGGTTATTAAAGTCATAGGTTCAGTTGCTGCCCCTGGGCCTGGGGAGAGTATTATAGCTCAGTAAACCAGTGCTCCAGGCTTCCCTGGTGGCTCAGACAGTAAAGGATCCGCTTGCAATGTGGGAGACCTGGGTTCGATCCCTGGGTTGGGAAGATCCTAGAAAAGAAAATGGCAAACCACTCCAGTATTTGTGCTTGAAGAATCCCATGGACAGAGGATCCTGGAAGGCTACAGTCCATGGGGTTGCAAAGGGTCGGATATGACTGAGCGACTAAGCACAACACAAAACAGTGGTCCAAGCAAGAATCATTTCTTTCTCTGCCCCCCGGGCAGTAGTATCATTCTCTCTCTTTTTGTTTTCCCGAACAAGGAGGCTATGACAGAGTACAACTGTAGTGGCTGATTATGGCCTGATTGGGGAGACTTCCATGTTAGTTACTACCAACAGGTTGAATGCCAGCAATCTTTAGCTTCCTCAGTTGTAAAGAAAGAAAGAAAGTGAAGTCGCTCAGTTGTATCCAACTCTTTGTGACCCCATTTTGCATACTGGAGTGGGCTGCAATTTCCTTCTCCAGGGAATCTTCCCGAACTAGGGATCGAACCCAGGTCTCCCGAACTGGAGGCAGATGCTTTTACTGTCTGAGCCACCAGGGTAGTCATCAGTTTTAAAGGAAACATTTAAATAAGTTGTTGAAGTTTGAGTCCCCTTCTGAACACCTACCAAATTACAAAAATTGAGGAAGTTTCTCAGACTGAGATCAGTAACAATTCCATCTGCAGTTTCCAAACAGCAGTGTCCTCTTCAATGTCAGGGAAAATTAACTGTGGTCGATTTGGCAGGTATCTATCTATTTTGGTAAAAATTTTCCCATCTTTCCCCCCCCCCCCCCCGTTAAGTATTTTCCACGAATTTTTCTTATGTAAGCTTAAAACAGCTGTGTGAGAAGTATTATCACTTTCATTTCAGAAATGAGACAAAACAAGATTCCTATAAGTTTTCCAAAATTTTAGCACCAGTGACTCTGGTATTTGAATGCATTCTATGTGTAATTGACACTGGATAGGTTTAATTCTTATTCAGGATCAGAATTCGTTATCTAATGGACTGTCCATACTTAGTCCATCTTCAGACTTTTATTCACTTTTCAGTTTGAGGATTTGACTCTTTTATAGATGATTGGAGGTATCAAAGTATACCATTTTAAATTGGCAGACAAAACAATAAAAGGTTAAACAGGAGAAAAGGGAGATTAATGGCACTGGAAATGATAAAAATGCAAAATGCCTACTAGAACAAAAATTTAGATCTTTCCAGACACCAAAAGAAGCATTTAAAAGAAGCAAGGAAGACACACCACATAAAGAATAGAGCAAGGTGAATATAACATAACACACATAAAAATAATATAACAGAATTGAGATCCAACGAATCAATCAATAAATATGAGTGGGTTTAACTTACCTATTAAAAGAAAAAAATTCAAATTGGCTCCTAAAGCAGAGCCCAACACTATACTATTTATAAGGAACATAAAGAAATGGCAACCCACTCCAGTGTTCTTTCCTGGAGAATCCCAGGGATGGGGGAGCCTGGTGGGCTGCCGTCTCTGGGGTCGCACAGAGTCGGACACGACTGAAGTGACTTAGCAGCAGCAGCAGTAGCAGCAGCTAGAGCACCTGTGTTTTAAGCCAAACTTGTGGACTGGTCTGTTTAGACTCCACTCATTATGATGGTCTCTTGTAGAATTACTCAAACGGAAGTTTGCAGGTCCCCAAACAAAGAGATGGGAATACCAGACCACCTGACCTGCCTCTTGAGAAACCTATATGCAGGTCAGGAAGCAACAGTTAGAAGTGGACATGGAACAACAGACTGGTTCCAAATAGGAAAAGGAGTATGTCAAGGCTGTATATTTTCACCCTGCTTATTTAACTTATATGCAGAGTACATCATGAGAAATGCTGGGCTGGAAGAAGCACAAGCTGGAATCAAGATTGCTGGGAGAAATATCAATAACCTTAGATATGCAGGTGACACCACCCTTATGGCAGAAAGTGAAGATCTAAAAAGCCTCTTGATGAAAGTGAAAGAGGAGAGTGAAAAAGTTGGCTTAAAGCTCAACATCCAGAAAACTAAGATCGTGGCATCTGGTCCCATCACTTCATGGGAAATAGATGGGGAAACAATGGAAACAGTGTCAGACTTTATTTTTTTGGGCTCCAAAATCACTGCAGATGGTGACTGCAGCCATGCAATTAAAAGACACTTACTCCTTGGAAGGAAAGTTATGACCAACCTAGATAGCATATTCAAAAGCAGAGATATTACTTTGCCAACGAAAGTCCATCTAGTCAAGGCCATGGTTTTTCCTGTGGTCATGTATGGATGTGAGAGTTGGACTATGAAGAAAGCTGAGCACCAAAGAATTGATGCTTTTGAACTGTGGTGCTGGAGAAGACTCTTGAGAGTCCCTTGGGCTGCAAGGAGATCCAACTAGTCCATTCTAAAGGAGATCAGTCCTGGGTATTCACTGGAAGGACTGATGCTGAAGCTGAAACTCCAATACTTTGGCCACCTCATGTGAAGAGTTGACTCATTGGAAAAGACCCTGATGCTGGGAGGGATTGGGGGCAGGAGGAGAAGGGGGCAGGAGGAGAAGGGGGCAGGAGGAGAAGGGGACGACCGAGGATGAGATGGCTGGATGGCATCACTGACTTGATGGACATGAGTTTGAGTGAACTCTGGGAGTTGGTGATGGACAGGGAGGCCTGGCGTGCTGCGATTCATGGGGTCACAAAGAGTCAGACACGACTGAGCGACTGAACTGAAACATACTGCTGCTGCTGCTGCTAAGTCACTTCAGTCGTGTCCGACTCTGTGCGACCCCATAGACGGCAGCCCACCAGGCTCCCCCGTCCCTGGGATTCTCCAGGCAAGAACATTGGAGTGGGTTGCCATTTCCTTTTCCAATGCATGAAAGTGGAAAGTGAAAATTGAAAGTGAAGTTGCTCAGTTGTGTCCAACTCTTAGTGACCCCATGGACTGCAGCCTATCAGGCTCCTCTGTCCACGGGATTTTCCAGGCAAGAGTGCTAGAGTAGGTTGTCATTGCCTTCTCCGCCCAAACATACTGAGAGATGCTGAAATAGCTTGTGGTATTTATTGCAGCATTTCCTAGAAATATTTAAGACTTTTAAAAATCCTACAGTATCCTTATTACAGACCCCCATGGGGGACATTCCTACCTTGCTTTTATTCTCAGAATAATTTTATGTTTTTTGAGTAATGTGTTAGTTTTCATCTTACAGTTAAGCATGACTCCTGGGAAGCTTGGCCACAAGTATCTCCATTGGAAACAAATGCATGTCATTATTTTATTGTTTTAGCCTCACCACTATTTTATTTTACATTATCACCTATGCTTTTCTTTCATAATTACCAGCTCTAATTTTTTTTAATTGAAACAGAATTGGCCTACAACATTATGTTAGTTCCAGATGAGCAACATAGTAATTCATTATTTCTATACATTACAAATTGATGACCATGGTAAGTCTAGTTACCGTCTGTCACCATAGAAAATTATTACAGTATCACTGACTGTCTTCCCCATGCGGTACACTTCGTCCTTGTGACTCATTTATTGCATAACTGGAAGTCTGTATCTCCTAATCTCCCCCAGCTATCTCACTCATCTTCCCACCCCTCTCCCCTTTGGGAACCACTTGTTTTTCTCTGTGATTCTCCTTCTGTTATGTTTGTTCATTTGTCTTCTTTCTTAGATTCCACATCTGATGGAAATCATACGGTATTTGTCTTTTTCTGTCTACTTACTTCAGAACATAATCCCTCAAAGTCCATCGCTATTGTTGCAAACGGCAAGATTTCATTCTTTTTACAACTGAATAGAATTCCACTGATGTAAAGTTTTCTTTTTTTTTGATGCTTTGTCAGACAGAAATTGGTATAGAGTGATGCTGGTCTCTAGATTGAGTTGGGAATTATTCCCTTCTCTTCAATTTTCTGGTAGAGTTTGTATAGTATTAGTATTATTTCTTCTTTGTCTGGTATAATACACCAGTGAAGCCATCTAGGTCTGGAGTTTCTTTGTGGAAAGTTTTTAAAGTACAAATTCCATTTCCCTCATAGGTAAAGGGCTATTTAAGTTATCTATTCTTGACAAAGCTTTGGTAGTTTATGTCTTTATTGTCCTTCTGTTCTAAACTGCAGGCTTTGTGGACATAAAGTTGTTAGTAATAGTCCCTTTTTATTACTTCAGTACCTGTAAAGTCCTCATTGCTATAACCTTTTGCATTCCTGATACTGGTAATTTGTATGTATCTTCTCCCTTTTTTCTCATGGTTTCTTTAGATGTTTACCATTTTATTGATCTTCTCAAAGAACCAGCTCTGGTTTCATTGATTTTCTCTATTGTTTTCATTTTCTATTTTATTAAAAATAAATAAATAAACTTTATTTCTATTAATTTTCTAATCTTCATTATTTATTTCCTTAGGTTTTATTTTGGGAACCTAGTTAGAAAGACCAGGGGTATCTTATGTAGAATTTATAATGAAAATTAATTCCTTTTGTGTATATAGTTTTAGGAATAAAATTGACTTCTTAGAGAATAGGGCTATTTGCTACTTTATTAATTGCTATATTGAGAAGAAATGACAAGAAGAAGCATAGTATTGCAGTTTGTATAGCTTGTTCTAGGGTTATATAAAGGCTATGCATACCTTCCAGATTTAGCATCCTGAATCTTTAGAGCTGCCTTTTACCAATGTGATGAATCATATAATTTCTACAATAGCTGATACTAAGAAAAAAGGAAATAAAGAACAAATTGCTTTCAGGGTTTTGGTAATTTCTTTACAAATACAATAACCGTTGTAGGAAAAATTATTTGTCATGCTGACATATTAGTTCAATTCTAGCTGTGAATTATTACATTATGTGAGTCCACCCTTGAGAAGATTTCTTTTTTGTTTTTCCTACCCACTTGCTTTTTATTCACCTTTCCTGAACTGCATTTGCTTTCTAAGTATTTTCTAGGCTTAATGGTTTAGTAGAAGGAACTCTGACTTTTGAGACAGATTTGCTCCCAAATCCTTAATCTGCCACCTTATAATTATGAGAACTTTGGAAAGTTATTTTATTTCATAATGAGTCCAATTTTCTTAATGAGTAAAAATGGAACTGAAAAGCTTATGTCAAAAGAATTGTTGTGAGGATTAAATGGTAGAATACATATTAAGTGGTTGTCATATAGTAGATTCTTACTAAATGTAATGCTCTTTTTCATTGTGTAATGATGAAAATACATTAATACAATATTTGGATTTGAAGCTATGATATAATATATTTAGAAGCTTGGATTTACTCTTTTCTAATAAATGTAGCTTCCATCATTACATGTCAATGCTTTTGTAAATTTCAACCTAATTTCAATCTCTTTGAAACTGATAATTCACACTTAGAGTTGAAATCCTGAGATGGTTCCTCATACTTGTTGCAAAGAAACAATTTAATGTGTAAGTAGACTGATATGAAGCCAATACAGTTGGTGAATTATGCCTTCCTAATTGTATTTGTACAGTTATATCGAATATGAAAAAATAGAAAGGGGGAACGTGACATTTACTTTTATATTACATGCTCCGTAACTGAGAGGTAGAATGGAATTAGAACATACTCTTTGGTCAGTCCTTCACGCTTGCTTCCTGTGGTCACTTCCCAAATAACTTTAAACCTAAATTCTAACTATTACATCATTTCAGTTGTCTTCATCCATCCTTTACTGAGCATCTGAATCAGACACCCAAGCCAGCAGAAATCTTGTACTTCCCATCTCTTATTGTAGCTGTTTTGTTGACAGTCAGTTGCAAGCTCACGGGTTTTGGCAGAACATTTCCTGTGGTTACATGAAGTACATATTTTCTTGCTAGCATGTGACTGGGGACCACTCTCAGCTTTGAAAAACCACAGTTCTTTGCAGTGTGGATCCACAGGTAATTCATAACATGGCTATTTGCTTTGTTCCAGGCTGGTAGGAGAGCCCTGCTGAAGCTCTAGATCTCTTTGATTTCTGTCTATGACTTCTCAAAGTCAAAGTGTTAGTCACTTAGTCATGTCCAACTCTAGGTGATCCCATGGACTGTAGTCCAGGCTTCTCACTGTATGGGGTTTTCTAGGCAAGCATACTGGAGTGGCTTGCTATTCCCTTCTCCAGGGGATCTTCCCAACCAAGGGATCAAACCTGAATCTCCCCCCGTTGCAGGTAGATTCTTTACCACCTGAGCCACCACAGAAGCCTGTCTATGACCCCTGCTGCTGCTGCTAAGTCGCTTCAGTCCTGTCCGACTCTGTGCGACCCCAGAGATGGCAGCCCACCAGGCTCCCCCATCCCTGGGATTCTCCAGGCAAGAACACTGGAGTGGGTTGCCACTTCCTTCTCCAATGCATGAAAGTGAAAAGTGAAAGTGAAGTCGCTTAGTCGTGTCCAACTCTTAGCCACCCCATGGACTGCAGCCTACCAGGCTCCTCCATCCATGGGATTTTCCAGGCAAGAGTACTGAGTGGGGTGCCATTGCCTTCTCCATCTGTGACCCCTAGATCCTCTTTAAAGGGAACCTAACTGATTAGGTCAAGCCAACCCACACTCAACAAGTGGGGATTATATTGAGTGTGTACACCGAGAAGCAGAAATCTTGAGTGGCATCTGAGAATTTTTCCTAGCAGAAGTTCTTATATTTATCTTTTAAAAAACTTATGTTGGTTTTATTTTGTTGTTTTCTTTTTAACATCTGATATTAGATGTTTAGTTCACTGGTTTTCTAATGTGTTTTCTAAGTGAGTGTTAGTTGCTCAGTCATGTAAAACTCTTTGCAACCCCATGAACGGTAGCCCACCAGGCTCCTCTGTCCATGGAATTCTCCAGGCAAGGATACTGGAGTGGGTTTCCATTTCCTTCTCCAGGGGATCATCCCAACGCATAGATTGAACTCAGATGTTCTGCATTGCAGGCAGATTCTTTACCATCTGAGCCACCAGGGAAGCCCCTGTCTTTTCTAAAATCCATAAATTTTTTTATTTGAACAGTGTATTATTGAAAGTATATTTGATAAGTTTTAAATGTATGGGTTTTTAAAATTAATTTCCCTATAATAACTCATTTCTGTCTTAAATGCATTATAGGAGAGAATAGTGACTATATGACATCAATACTTGGGAATTTGTGAATTTTTTCCATTTTCTTATTATAATTCTGTCAATTCTTGACTTATATCATTGAGATCATATTTTGTTCATACCAACTCACAACCAATGTATGTTCTTGATCAATTGAGTCTTCATCACTAGAAATTTTTAGCTAAAATATTTTCATCAGTGACCAACATATAATCTTATTTTATATATGTTTGTGTTAAAATATACCTTATTTAATGCATATTGTTGAAACATTAACACTGAACTCAAGCCAACAGCACTGTAATCCAGGACTGAATGAAGCTTCCTTAACATGTGGATTTTCTCCAAAGGCACATCATGGCCTTCGTGCTCTTAGGGACACTAGACAGCACTTAGGCGCTAAGCTATTTTCAATAGCAAAATCACCAGCAAAAAGCACAAAAATGGGGAAAATGTGGTACTAAATAGACTGTGAAAGGACACATGTTTAGACTGAGAGCTGAAATTTGATGGAGGGTCATTATACTTGACCTCAGCTGGGAACATCTGTGCAGAAACTCAGATATTTTGCCATTCTGTGCATGGCCATGAATGACCATGAAATTGCTACAAATATTGATTTTGGATTACAAATAGATTTTAGGCGGTAGGCAAATTTGCAAATACGAATTCATTAACATTGAGGATCAACTGTCGTTGGTCTTTTTTGGTTTACGTGTGGATTTAGTTTAAGTTTTTGACACTGTTGGCTTCATAAATCTGGGCTTAATGTCTCTAATCAGTTCTTCAAAAAGCTAAGCCATATCTTCTGCCATACAGACATATCTGCCATATTGGCAGAGGATAAGATGGTTAGATAGCATCACTGATTCAATAGACGTGAATTTGAGCAAACTCCAGGAGATAGTAGAGGCCAGAGGGGCCTGGCATGCTACAACCCATGACGTTGCAAACAGTCAGCCATAACTTAGCAACTAAACAACAACAATAACAAAATATCTTCTTTGGATATTCCTTTTCCCATTCTCTTCTGAGACTCTATTTAGATGTTTTTTCTTTAAACTTTTTACTAAATTATTATTTATCACTCAACTATTACTTAGTATCTTTTGCCTCTTCATTTCTCTGTGTTGCATTGTGAGCAATTCTTTGTATCTCATTTCCAGTTTGTTAAATCTTTCTGTAGTTGTACAAATTTGCTAAACAAGCTGTTGCTCAGTTGTTAATTTCAGCTATTTTGTTTATAATTTTCACAACCTGTTTTAGTACTTTTTTTCAAATACTCTTGGTCATTTTTTAATAATACCCCACTCTTTGCTTGCAAGCTGTATCCTTTCTTCTATGTACATATATTTATATAACCCATTTAGATAGTTACTTTGATTCTGTCAGAAATCATTTTGATTCTGATTCTATTTTTTTCTTCTTTTTCTAGTTCATACTCAACGATGCCTTCTTAACTGATATATTTTGTGATTTTTCTTTTAACCCTAAGCCTATATTCTTTGAAGTTTATCAGTGGTGATCTTTGAGGCTGACGTTGAAGTTGGATTTCTTCAATGAAGATCTAGTCTGCTTCTCCTAAGTGCCTGGGCACCATTTTTAATTGAGAACTCGAAGGCTTTGGGGGCCCTAGGAAATTTGACTTTAGGCCACAAACCTACATGAAACCCAGCTTGTGTATCTAAATTCTTAGAAAATTGTTTCCTCCCCTGTCCTTGGCCCATCTCTTGCTCCTTGAACAAGCCGCTTCCCACTCAGTTTTCAAAAGACTATTTCTTCTTGGAATCAGTCTTCCACCTGTTACTGGGTAACTTCAGGTCTCTTCTTAAATATTACTTCCTCAGGGAAGAGATGCGGTCTCTCAAGCTCTTTGTTCTTTTCCCTCATGGTACTTAGCGATATTGGAATTAAAGAATTATTTGTATAAGGTGTACATACCATCCTACTCTCTAGAGACTCAAGGTCATGGGCGGGGGACTTGCAAATGTACCTCATGGTTGTACTGCTCCTTCCTAGCACAGTGTCTGGTACATTGAAGACACTCAAAAATTATTTATTGAATGAATGGATGAAGGAATGGAAACTTGTGAGTGATTTACAGTGATATCTATAGATATCCAGGATCTCAAAGTATCAACAGAGTCAAGGATATAATCCTAAATATAAAAATGTGAATTTCAGCCATCACTGGTTCTCTAGATACTTATTTGCTGTAGAGAACATATTCTTATTTGCTGTAGCTAATGCAGCCTGCTGTGACCATGATCTGTTGAAAGCTTTTATCCACACAAGAGGAGGATGTTGGTGTGGTATTGATCAGGTTGACGGGAGGCTGGAGGGGTCACTGGCATGTGATGGTGACATAATGTGTCTGGAACGATCCCGCTCAACAGGTTAGAAAGGTGGATCCAATACGACACACAGTTTAACAAGGAAGATACAGAGCACTGGACTTAGGCCCTGTGAATCTAACTGAACAAATACAAATTGAGGGCCCTTAATTTTGGGCTTCAAAATCACTGCAGATGGTGACTGCAGCCATGAAATTAAAAGACACTTACTCCTTGGAAGAAAAGTTATGACCAATCTAGATAGCATATTCAAAAGCAGAGACATTACTTTGCCAACTAAGGTCTATCTAGTCAAGGCTATGGTTTTCCCTGTGGTCATGTATGGATGTGAGAGTTGGACTGTGAAGAAGGCTGAGCGCCGAAGAATTGATGCTTTTGAAGTGTGGTGTTGGAGAAGACTCTTGAGAGTCCCTTGGACTGCAAGGAGATCCAACCAGTCCATTCTAAAGGAGATCAACCCTGGGATTTCTTTGGAAGGAATGATGCTAAAACTGAAACTCCAGTACTTTGGCCACCTCATGCGAAGAGCTGACTCATTGGAAAAGACTCTGATGCTGGGAGGGATTGGGGGCAGGAGGAGAAGGGGACGACAGAGGATGAGATGGCTGGATGGCATCACGGACTTGATGGACGTGAGTCTGAGTGAACTCCGGGAGATGGTGATGGACAGGGAGGCCTGGTGTGGTACGATTCATGGGGTTGCAAAGAGTCGGCCATGACTGAGCGACTGAACTGAACTGAACTGAAGAGCCAAGCGTGTGAGACACATGGAGATCTTAATTAACTGGATGAGTCAACAGTGCAGCATGCCTGCAGGCACACTCATGTGGTCTTTGGCTGCTTTAACAGAAGCAGTGTGCGAAGGACAGTTGAAGTCAAGGCAGACGCCCATCACCACCCAGGTCCAGAGGCAGGTGTCGAGGGAGGTCCTGACAGCTGCCCACCACTGATGCTTCCAAGCCATGTCATCTGGGAAACAGTAGAGGGGCTCTGGGTTCCTAGTGAAAGTGGAGCAGAACTTGGTAGAATACAGTAGGGCTGCCAAGGAGAGGCAGGGCCCATTAGGTCTGTCCTCTGTAGATCCAAAGAGAAGAGCCAGAACCACCAGGCAAATTTGAGGGAAGCGACTCTAGGTTTTAACTTGAGGCTCTGCAGACAGGGGAGTGGGTTGTGCTTAGCACCCCTTTCCTAAAGGAAATCACATCGGAAAGTGGGATGTGAGCTTTGGGAGGTTCTCTGTCCCCTTCGGGAGGGCCTCTCGGGGTGGCAGAGTCCCTGGCTCCTTTGTACTGGTCCAGAACTTGTGTAGTTGGGACCCATATCATCATGCCTGACATGCCAAGCCAGAGAGAAATGGCCAGTTAAAAAACTAGTGTTAGAGATTTTTGTCCATCATATCTAGAATCCCCTGATCTATCCTAACTCTCAGAGGAGAACCTCATTTCTCTTCTGAATGTGCCATGTTCAGAAGCAGCCGAAGGGAGGCTGAAAGGCCCCTTGTGGTGGCGGGGATTCATGCGCAGGGTGGTGAAAACCAGACTGGCTGCCACAAGACCCCTCATCAGGGAGTTGCTTTCATTCAGGAAGAAGGCAGAAGTAAGTGTTCTGTAATTAGAGGCGATTAGGGAACGCTGTGGGAAAGGCCATAAAGAGCCTTTACCAGATGGGAAGAAATACAAAGGACAATTAAAACGACGATCATATTCTACAAAACTATTTCCCACTGTTGTGGTGGGCACTGAATATGCTGGGTATCCCAACCCAGGAGCATGGCATGTCCCAGAGGACATGTAGAGGGCTGCATGGTCCCAGAGGAGGACTGAAGAGAGATGATGAACAGGGCAGAGTAAATTCCCCCTCCTAGAGGGAAAAACAGGAAGTGCGTCTCATTGCTAATATCCCTTATTCTGTAAACCTCTTTGAATCTGCATGATTAAGCACATTTTCTATGAAGAAGCCAATGAAAGGTATCTGAAAAAAGAAGTGTCAACTAAAAATTATTATTCTTTAGTTCTCTTTATCTTTCGTAGCCTCACCTGAAAACTTAATTTCAAGAAAGAAAATGAAAAAGCACATTTAGATCAGATTGTCCATCAACTTTGTGAACGAGCATGAAGGGCAAATGTTCTCATGAAAAGTCTCGCTCAGAGAGGACAAGCTGATGGTACCCATCATTACAGAAAGCAGTGTTCACGAAAGCAAGAGTTGTTCTCGCTCTGTTACAAAATAATAAATCCATTGGTTAAAAAATTGCATTTTTCCAGAAGAGATTACACTTCATATTAGAATTTCGTATTGCTTTATAGGCCATAGCAATTGGAAAATTGACTTGAATCTTAAACACAGGAATTTTTTTAAAATGGAGTTGGACTTGAGATTTATTAGCTATATGACTTTGGGCAAATGAAGTAACCTCCCTCTGCCTAAATTCCTTCATCTCTTAGATGAGGATAGTAACGCCTACCTTGAATGGTTCTTAGGAGGATGGAAGAAGAAAATGTAAAAAAGTCCCCCAGCATAGCAAAGAGCAAGCACTCAATTAAGAGGTGCCATCGACAAAACAATGTCCAAGCCATCATCAGCTTGCGGGGTGCAGCTCTGTAGCTGGTCAGAGCAGCAGCTGGGGTACACAGCTTAAACAGCGTTAGTTTTAGGGAGTTCCAGTGAGATGTCTGTTGCCTTCAGATTTTAATGGAGAAAAGGATGGATTGATTCCAGTCATATCTTTGATCAGTACCCTGGTGATGTATAGAAAGTAACATCAGTTTTTGAAAATTATTTGAACAAGGAGTTTCCTGGGTTAAATTTCATTTTAATCAGGAAGTATTGAATAGGAGTTAGATATGCCACACTGGAATAATTTAGGCACTTCTATAGTTACCTGGGGGCTTCCCGGGTGACACTAGCAGTAAAGAACCTGCCTTCTGATGCAGGGGACACAAGAGACATGGGTTCGATCCCTGGGTCAGGAAGATCCCCTGGAGGAGGCCATAGCAACCCACTCCAGTTCTTGCCTAGAGAATCCCATGGACAGAGGAGCCTGGTGGGCTACGTTGCTGCAGAGTCAGACATGACTAAAGCGACTTAGGATGCAAGCAAACCCTCTTCAGTGGGTTTTTTGCCTGGAGAATGCCCTGGACAGAGAAGCATGGCAGGCTAGTCTATGGGGTTGCAAGAGTCAGACACGACTGCGTGACTAAGCACAGCACACATAGCTACTTCCATTAGGTTACTGGCTACCATTTAGTGCCAGCCTGCTATCCTGACTAAATGATATGACCAAAGTATAGTGGCTGATGGGTACTATTCAGTGTGCCCATCTATTTACTTATCAGTTACCCTTTGGTGTCGTGAAAGGGTTAATAATGCTCAACAGTTTCTAGTGAGAGCACATTACAACTGAGAGGATCAAACTCAAAGGTGTTTCTTTGGACATTATCTGCATATCCCAGGTTGAAGAGCTAGGAAAGAGGAAAGATATGGTTGAGTTACTTAAAGTGCTTAACAAATGACCCTGACAGAATACCCATAGGGGTTAGGAGAGGGAATATATTTCTTGGTTTAGCATTTTGGCAGAAATCACTTGGCATCTGCCATTGGAAAGATAAACAGAAACTCTTATTTCCCTTCTCATAATAAACTTGGCTCCTTACTTTCTTCACACTTACCCCTTGGCCTCATTTTGATTAGAATTTGAAGGAGCAGTCTCAGTACTTTGCATGTAGTTAATTTAGTGAGTTTATTGTACTCATCCCTGGGCTATTCAGAAGTTCAAAAGTAAATATGCAGCACTTGTTGAATATGTAACATGCATCTCATTTGAGCTGCATTTTATAACAAACGGTAATTATTTAGTATTTACATAATACTTCGAAAGTAATTTAGAATAGCTCTTATTAATAATAACTAGTCAAATATACATAATGGGCTCAGCTGACAGAAAAAAAAATTTATTTTCCATTAAAAGGTGTAAGCTCAGGAAGAGAGAGAAATACCTGTGTATTTGTGTATGTGTGAGTATTTGGGACAAATACACGTCTCAAGGGGCTTCCCAGGTGGTGCTAGTGGTAACCTGCCTGCCAAAGCAGGAGGTATAAGAGACCCAGGTTCAATCCCTGGGTTGGAAAGATTCCCTGGAAGAGGACAGGGCAACCCACTCCAGTATTCTTGCCTGGAGAATCACATGGACAGAGGAGTCTGGTGGGCTACAGTCCAGGGGGGTGGTATAGAGTCGGACATGACTGAAGTGACTTAGCTCACACACACCCACACGTCTCAGGGGACATGGCCCACAGTCAGGAGATTAACTGGACCTGAATTCAGGAAGCCCACTGAACCAGTCTAAGGTTTCACGGAAGTCTGCGACCTGATCCCACTCCTTGGACTTTTGTGCAAAATCTGGAGGAAGCTGTGAGCAGTCTGGGCTCTGAGAACATTCCTGCTCTGGGAGGGAAGGCTTATCTGAGTTCATGGGGCTTTCCAGCGCTGACCACCAACCTTGGCAGCCACGAGGTGTCCAGTAGCGAAACTTGGCCTCTAAGTTATCAAAGGCCTGCTGTGACATATTCAGCTCCAAGCAGAGGTCACAGTTTCAAGGATGACTCAAGTCCCGAGTTCCAGTGGAGTTGATGGGTGGGATCTATGCGCAGATCTGGCCCTTCCCAATTAGGGGGCCTGAGGGTGACACGTGTCGGTAGGTAGGGAGGGTCTGGGGATGGTCCTCGCGAGAGATGCTGCATGGATGTATCCTGGGTGAGAACTGATGACAAGGCCATCACGTTGGCTTCCACAGTTCTGGGAATGGCGTCAAACCATGAGGTCACTTAGAAGTGTGTGTACCCTGAGGGGAGAAATGTCCCCCCTCCCCCGACGCCCGGCCTGCCCTGAGAAGGACACACCTCACGCCTCCGCCGTGCACGTTTCCCGGTTCAGACCCGGTCCACGTTCTCTCTCCCTGTCCCCAGGTTCACCACCGACAGCCCCCTGTCTCCAGACACCCACTCCCGGGGCCCGGGAGGTCAGGGCGTTTGTCCAGCCAGACGCACCGAGGTCGCGGGGGCAGGCTAGGGCGCGGGAGGCGGGGGCCCGGGGCGCCGCCGTGGTGGGTGCGCCGGGCCTGGAGGGGCGGGGGCGCGGGGCGCGCACGCGGAGGAGGAGGAGGAGGAGCGGGGCGGGCGAGCGAGTGAGCCACAAGAAAAGGGAGCGCGCCCGCCGCCGCCGCCGCCCTCCTCCGGAGAGAGGCAGGAGTGAGGCTGTGCGAAGCGCCGCATTTCAATGAGGACCGGCCGAGGCGCATCCCTGCTCTAGCGGCTGCAGCCCAGACGCCCGCGCTCCTGCCGCCGCCGCCCAGCCCCGGCCCCGCAGCCCCGCGGCCCGGCCGCGCCCAGCCCGGCGAGGACAGCGCACGAGGCGGCCCGAGCGCGGCCACAAAGACCCCCGGCGGCGTCTCTCCGCGGACCGGTGCGTGGTTTGCCTTCGCCCGGGGAAGGGAGCAGTGGGGAGGGCCGGCCGGGGCCGGGCCGAGCCTGCTCCTCCCGCAGCCGCGGGACACCGGGGGAGCGTGGGCACGGGGGGCCGGTGGGCGTCCCCTCGGCCGCCGCCGCCCCGCCCGCCCTCCGTTCCTCGAAAGGCGCTGCCCGGTCCTGCCCCGGCCGGGGGCGCTGTGTGCGGGCGGCCCCCGGGCCGCGGGCACCTGCCTCTTTTGTCTGGTGCCACCGCCGCGCTGGAAACGGGAGTCGGGCGAGCGGGGCTCCCGGCCGCCGCGTTGTTAGTGGAGAACCAGGGCGAAGGGCCGGGCGAGGTGTTGGTCATTGTCAGAACTGGCCGCGGAACGGGGACCAAGTCTGCGCCCAGAAGGAGTGGCCGGGCCAGGCCGCTTATTGTGTGTGCGCTCTCCCGTGGGCCCGGAGGGTGGAGGACGAGGGTCCGTTCATGGTGGTGGGGGAGCAGGGTGGATGTAGCAAGTACATTTGCGGGGTCTCAAGTTCCTTCGGGGACTGTGAGGCTGCCCCCTGTACAAATTAGTGCCCGCAGTGCTAAAAAGCCTGCGGAGAGGAAATGGCATTCTCCTCCTAGTGGGAGCGCACGCACAGCCCCGCATTGCCCCACAAAAGGGGCGGCGGTGGAAAACCGGGTTTGCTCCGAATCACTGCTGGATTGGGCGGGGAGATGCTTGTGGGAGATGGAGCAGATGAAAGGTCTCGTTCAGACCGGCTTCCTCTCCCGGCACCTGTGAACGTGGGTCCAGATTACGGAGCACACGCGTTCAGCGGCCACGCCGCAGGGTGTTCTATGAATACGTTTTATGAATGTTCCTAAATATATCTCCTTTCCCCGGGAAAGTAGGACAGCGTTTTAAGTATGAAATGTCGCATGAATGCGGGTCAGAAAGGGTTCTGAGAGAGGTTATGTGTAGAATATTGTGAAAGGTATGCTCGCATCCTGTGATAGAGCTGCGTCCAGGGTGGTGCATGCACTCTGAAGGTGTGTGTGCGCCTCGTATTGCACGCCTGTCCATCCCCCCCACATCCTAGTTCTACTGGCAAAATGTGCCTTGGAATCTCTAGGTCCAGCATCTATACAGATTTTATATAAATGTATTTAGAAACATTTATAAACACGGTGGTCTTTATGCCAGATTATTTCTTGGTGTATGTGTGTGTGTGTGTGTGTGTGTGTGAGTGAGTGTATGAGTGTAATTTGTGAACAGGAACTCATGTGCTCATCTAGAGAAGGAGGAATGCAGAGGTTCTTCATGATGGTGAGAAATCCCAGAGAACCATCTAAAACGCTGATTTCTTAGCCTGGCAGTGTTTATAGGAAAATCTCTTGATAAGAGCCAGGCTGGGGTCTTCCCCACCCAGGCTTCTATGAGCTCCCTGGCTCAGGCCATGCGGTTACTTTCATGGTATCAGGACACACCTGTGCCCAGGCCCTTGGCCGCCTATGGTCTGTGACCATGTGGCTTAGTGCTCCTTAGCTGGCTTCCACAGAAAGCAGGGGAGCCGTGGAAGTCTGGTGAATCTTCCCCAGGTGCTCTTGATTCAAATAAATGACTAATCCATTGCTGAGCAAGGGAGAGAACACCTATTTTAATGCCATGCGTAATATCTGGAACACGAGGATGTGTAGTGTGGTTTTTGACATTCATTTAGTGGTAGCTGTAGCCTTCAGAATGATTTCACTGGGAGTGTGGTTTTTCTTTGTCACCAGCATCATTGCTTACTTTGGAGCAGGCTCAGTGAAGGGAAGTAAAAGATCTTGGCCTTGCTGTGGTTGAATGCCTGATCCACTTTGGGAAATGTACAAATAAAACAAAATCAACTGTTCTGTTCTAAATCGATGTGTTTTTTTTTGTGTGTGGGGGTCTGGTGTGGAATTCCTGGTTCTAGAAGCCTTTCCCTCAAGGGGATTCCAACAATTGCTAAATCATTTGACCCTTGCCAATTACAAATCAACAAGAGCCCCTTGGAATTAGATTTGCACTCTGGCAACACAATTGTACCATCCTTTCCGCATGTCCTGTGTATTTCAGTTTATTTGGATTTGAGACGAAAAGCCTAGGGTAGGAAGAATTTTTTTTTTTTTTTTTTTTTAGTTGCTAAGTCATGTCTGACTCTTTGGGACCCTGTGGGCTGTAGCCTGCCAGGCTCCTCTGTCTGTGGGATTTCCCAGACAAGAATACTGGAGTGGGTTGCCATTTCCTCCTCCAGGGGATCTTCCCGACCCAGGGATTGAACCCACGTCTCCTGTGTTGGCAGGCAGTTTCTTCACCGCTGAGCCACCAGGGAAGCCCCAGGAAGAATTATCACTGCCTTTAAAAATAAAATCTTCAACCACCAATCCGGCCTTTATACTTCATGAAGTTTGAGGAACCTGGTGAATTGGTATGACTGTTTGAGTACTGGCAGCATCATTGCCCCAACGCATACTCCCTTTTGGAAGACAAAAGAACGCCTTTAAAAACAAATAATTAATAAGCGTAGGAGCAGTTATGATGTCATTGGCAAAATACTTGTTCTGTTTACTCAGTTACTAGCTATCTGAAGGATTGGATAGCAACTGATACTTGTTTTGAAGTTATCTAACTTCACAATCAGTGAAACCAGTTCATACTTACATATGGCAAGTATTTTTCTGGAAAATGCAAATTTATTTTAATAAAGTTATTTTATTATTATTATTGTTAATTTATTGGCCTTGCCTCACTGCATGTGTCATCTCAGTTCCTTGACCAGGGATTGAACCCTTGCCCCCCTGCATTGAAAGTGCAGAGTCTTAACCACTGGACCACCAGGGAAGTCCCTGGAAAATGCCAGTTTAGGCTGTCTGGGGTATTAAGTGGCATGGGGTAGTTTTCATGTCTGGAGGAAAAACGTGCCCTGAACTCCTCACTCCGGATTGAATTCCACTGCGATGCTCTTCCCCCCGCCCCACCTCGGGGTACGCAGCTGGAGACATTGGAGGCCGATGACCTGCCTGGTCTCAAGCACACGGAGTCTCTCTGGCAGTTTAAGTGGTCTGACCAAGAGGAGCAAAGGCTTTCAAAAGCCTGCTTTACATGTGATGAGCAGCCGCTGGCAGGGGTCTAGGCCACTGGAATACAGAGCTCGGGTCAGAAAGGAGGCGGCGGGGGTGCCAGCTTCAGAGTCAGCTGGAGTACATCCGGGTTCAAGTCCCAAGGCCCTCAGTTAGGACTTTGGCACATGGATACAGCCCATCCCTCACTGGACTGTTGTGAGGTCTAGAGGGCATTTTTAGCATGTTACATAGCAATTGATCGCTACTTAACAGTGTCAGGCACATCACAGACATCTGATAAATGTGAGCTTTTTCCGCTTCATGCATTTCAGAAGTGCACAGTCTCTGGCAGCGCATGAAGCTTTTGAGCACGAATTTTTAGTCGCTCTGAGTGGATCAGAGGTCAGTTTATGGAGGGTGAAGAAAAGGTCAGGGAGGCTTGGCAGGGCTTTGGCATTTGGGTTGTTTGGATTGACCTTCGGAACGGCGACATTGTCATCATGGTGGGGTTTGGGGGGGCACTGATAAAGTTCTAACTCCAGGAGGTGGTGGAGGACAGGGAATCCTGGTGTGCTGTAGTCCATGGGGTCGCAGAGTCAGACACGACAGAGCGATTGAACAACAACATAAAATTCTTGCCCCCAGTTTTCGTTTCCCTTATATTCTGTTTCAGTGTGCCTGAAATTTTGTCATTAAGACTTCTTTCTTTGAATGCTGAGGTTTTCCCATCTTCTAGATTGTCCTATTAAAACACAGATCACCTGTGAAGGGCAATAGCATGAGCCTTCGTCAGCTAACCCCTGAGCAGGGGTGAAATAATCCCACGGGCAGCCTGCCCATGACCCAGCTCTATCCAAAGTCAGATGGAACTGTTGGGGCACAGGTGTGCCTTCCAGAAGGTCCTGACATGGAAATGCTGGAGGGTCAGGGGTGGGCACTCATTCGGATCCCCCCTTGCTGGAAAGGGGAGATTCTCTTCCTACTAGTTCTTCCCGTGACAGAGTCAGGAACAGAAAAGCAAATTTTATTAATTAAAAATATAGTCTAGACATTACCCCAGGTGTTTCATGTGTATTCAGTTATTTAATAGCTGGTACTAACTGTGAGGTAGGTACTATTGAGTTTCCCACGTGTGACGGAGGAAACCGGGGCTTAATGATGCTGAACAAGTAGATTTCTCCAGGTTACATACTTTGTTCTGGATCAAGTCTGGATCAGCGTCTTTAAGCCTCAGTTTCCTCCACACAAAGAGAGAGTCTTAGTGGAAAGAAGGGCCAAGTGCCCCAAAGAAGAAGTAACTTTGATCCCTTTTTGGTTTTATTTTGTTGTTGCTTTTCCTTTTCTTTCTCCTCTTCCATCCCTCCCTCCTTCCCTTTCTCCCCATCTCTTCCTTTTTTTCCCCCTTTTTAAAAAATCCACCTTATCTGAAGCATTAAGTATAAGTAAATGAGTTACTGTGAGTCAACTTTTCAAATAAATTTCAATTGACTATGTAGGAAATTCCCAGGTGGTACAGTGGTAAAGAATCTGCCTGCGATGCAGGAGAAACCAGTTCAGTCCCGGGTCAGGAAGATCCCCTGGAGAAGGGCTTGGCAACCCACTCCAGTATTCTTGCCTGGAGAATTCCATGGACAGAGGAGCCTGGTGGGTTACATTCCATGGGGTTTCAAGAGTTGGACACGACTTGGTGACTAAATCACCATGTAGGAAAATCGATTTTAAACCTATAGATATTTTTGCTCTTGGTCTGGTCATGGAGACTACAAACACTGGGTAAAATGTTTACAATCTGACTTTTTTAAAAAAATATTCATTCATTCATTTTTTGCAGTATCGGGTCCTAGCTGCAGTGTGGGGGATCTTCCTTGCGGCCTGCAGGCTTCTCTCTAGTGGCGCACGGCACCTGGAGCCTGTGGGCTCTGTAGTTGCTGCATGTGAGCCTAGTTGCTCCCCAGTTTGTGGGATCTTAATTCCCTGACCAGGTATCGAACCCGCATCTCCTGCATTGGAAGGTGGATTCACAACCACTGGACCACCAGGGAAATCCCTAAAATCTGACTGTTAAACGTTACCTGCCCTCTTTTGCAGAGAAGGCAGTGGGATCCCACTCTGGTACTCTTGCCTGGAAAATCCCATGGGCAGAGGAGCCTGGTAGGCTGTGGTCCATGGGGTTGCTAAGAGTTGGACACGACTGAGTGACTTCACTTTCACTTTTCACTTTCATGCTTTGGTGAAGGAAATGGCAACCCACTCCAGTGTTCTTGCCTGGAGAATCCCAGGGACAGGGGAGCCTGATGGGCTGCCATCTAGGGGGTTGCACGGAGTCAGACACGACTGAAGCAACTTAGCAGCAGCAGCAGCCCTCTTTTGATTCCTGGTCCACCCCCACTGCTGTATGTTTTATATTTAGCCCTGGACTGATGTGAAGGCTCTTGTGCTACCTACCATCAGGATTAACCTGCAGGGAGCCTTGGAGTCAGACAAACCTGGGTCAGAGTTCTTGGTTCAAGCATTTCTCAACTATATTATTTGGAGAAATTTGGGAGAAATTTTTCTGTGTCTCAGTTTTTTTTTATCTGTGTATGGGGTTAATAATAAATAAACTTTGAAAGGTTTGTTGTGACTATCAGAAATAAGAGCGGTTCAAAGCCGGACGTTCTAGATGGTCAACACATACCAGCCGTATTCTAACAAAACTGGGGTTGATTAGTACTCTGTTTCCACTGGGTCTGCCTCTCCTAAATATTTGTCTTTTCTCTCCCAAGTTGATCACTTGTATGAAACATATCATCTGTTATAGCAGTGTTCCCGTCGGCTGTTCTCAAGCTGAGCCTTCCCAGTCTGGATGCTAAAATAACACCTGTGTGTGGCTGTTTGTGTTTCTGTGCCTCCTAGGTTCAGCTCTAACTGCAGTCATGTCCTTCGGCAGAGACATGGAGCTGGAGCATTTTGACGAGCGAGACAAGGCCCAGAGGTACAGCCGAGGGTCGCGGGTGAACGGGCTGCCCAGCCCCACGCACAGCGCCCACTGCAGCTTCTACCGCACCCGCACACTGCAGACCCTCAGCTCCGAGAAGAAGGCCAAGAAAGTGCGTTTCTATCGAAACGGAGATCGCTACTTCAAAGGGATTGTGTATGCCATCTCCCCAGACCGGTTCCGATCTTTTGAGGCCCTGCTGGCTGATTTGACCCGAACTCTGTCGGATAACGTGAATTTGCCCCAGGGAGTGAGAACAATCTACACCATTGATGGGCTCAAGAAGATTTCCAGCCTGGACCAGCTGCTGGAAGGTGAGCGCTGGGAGAGGCCTCCCAAGGGACCCTGGAGGGTATGGCCTCGGTTCCCCAAAGTTTGTATTATTCTCAGCATTTCTTGCTTGAACTCCAAGACCTAGCATCTAGTCTTGTGGGTGTGGTCCTTGTATGTTACACATTTGGAAGTTCACATGGCTGTACAGTAGTGTAAAACAAAACAAAACCTAGTAATATTAGATCAGGTAACTTATATAATGGACTGATGGAAAAACTGTTAATTCTACAGCATCCTCTCTATTTTTTCTCATACCCATGCTACATTAATTTTAAAAGTCCATTTTTTGTATCTTTATTCAAATGGTTCGTGTTCATTGCTAGCTGCAAATTGAACTTTTGCTCCCACATGTCTGCCAATACGTGAACTGAAAATAACTAATGATTCATGAAAGTTTTGAGTTGAAAGGAATCTTAGATAGATATCAAAACTATTAATTTTGATCACTGTAGGCCAAGGCCTGAAAATTCAAGTGATATATGTCTATGGTTACATGATAAGATAGTGGTATTGTTGGATCAAAAAATTAGGTTTGTTGGCTATTCTTTCCAGTATGATACATTTACATTTTAAAATTATTCTGAGGTTTGACTAATTCTAAATTTAAAGGATTGTTGTCTTTCAATGGTATTTGAGGAATTAATCTGCTCGGTTTATTTTTATTAAGTTTAACTGAGGTTAACAGTCATTAACTGTTTTAGACATTTTAAGTGGAAATAAGTCTTCCCAGGTGGCTCAGTGGTAAAGAACCCACCTGTCAGTGCAGGAGGCATGAGTTCCATTCCTAGATCAGGAAGATCCCCTGGAGGAGGGTGTGGCAACCCACTTCAGTATTCTTGCCTGGAAAATCCCAAGGACAGAGGAGCCTGACGGGCTACAGTCATGGGGTCACAAAGAGCTGGACACGACTTAGTGACTGAGCACTCCCCAGTGAGAATAGGACTATCTGGGTCCACAGATGAGACCTGGTGTCTTATGCAAGCAGAGTAGGTTTCCTTCTCTGGAGTAGTCTATTTCAGGACTGATCCCATTTGAACTGGGTGGGAAGTCTCTGATCACCTTAGAAATCGTAAGTGAAGCAAAATAATTTGGAGAAAAATACTGGGATTAAATTCATGCTGAGAGGTAAACGATCCTCTTTGGAGAGTAGATTTTTCTAAGTTGAAGTCTCAAGGTCCTGATGAAGTAATAGCACAAAGGAACACGGAAAAGGACGTTGAGAAGGTGGGGAGAGCTTGATTTCACCCTCAGTTTATCCCTGCTCCAGGTATATTTGCCAGGCCCTGTGGTCTGTCTGGACCCTGGACGAGTCCCATGCCCTGACTGCGCACAGGCAAGCACTCTGGTCCTCCTTTGAAATCAGAATTTGTATGTGATTCAAGGCTCAGGGCTTCCTCTGTCTTGCTCCCATTTCTCTTCCCTTGATCCCATGACAGGGGTGCCAGTCCACTCACAGTTTGACTGCACTTGAGAGAAGCCTGGGTTTGGTGTGTTTATTTTGTGGGAATTCACTTCTCTTTTCGATGACTCGTCACCCTGCCAAGATGCCTGCAGACTTGGCCTTTTTCCTTCTCTTCAGATGCTGGAACTTCCAGTAAATTAAAGGGGAAGAATGAACATAAAACCTTTCTGTTATCAGCTTTGATTTTTGCGCCCTGTCCTTTTCATGACCTTGGAAAAGGCAGAATAAATAATTCGGTGAGATATTCCAAGGGATCTGGATAAAGATCAACTGCAAAGTCAGATGTGTGCCCAGTCACCTAAATCGTCACTTTAAGGGCTGATGGTGTTGTAGGGAAGATATGCCAGAATCTCAGAGCACCTTCTTAGATATCCTGGGCTTGGCAGCCTCTGGTCTAGAGTCACTTGTGCAGCATTTCCTGGGAGAGGGGTACCTCAGTCAGTTTATCACCAAGGATTGATCTGTACTCAGAAGTAGCAAAGATATTCCCATGATTCCCATCGACCAGGGAGAGGGTATGAGAGGTGGGACATGACAGTACTTCTTATCCAGGGGACCAGCAGGATCATGACATGTTGTTACCACCTTCTTGGTCAGTTTTTTAGTACAAAAGAATGCCTGCCCCAAGAGACTGCTGTCCTGAGCGGTGATAATAATGATCGCTCACAGATATGGAGCATGAGTATGGCGTATGTGAACATATTTCATTCTTACAGTGAGCCTAGGAGGTAGGCACTGTTCATCACCCTCATCGTAACAGATGAGAAGAATGAGGCACAGTGTGCTTAAGTGATCTGTCAGGGCCACACAGCAAGAACGAGTTGGGATTTGAACTCAAGAAGGCCGATGCCAGAGTCTGATCTCTTAACTGCCACTGATATAAGATACCGAGGAGGGTATTCTTCAGTTCAGTCCAGTTCAGTCGCTCAGTCGTGTCCTATAGTGGCCTTTTAAAATTGAAGTACAGTTGATTTACAGTATTATGTTAGTTTCTGGTGTACAGAAAGCTGATTGTTACGTTTATATGTGTGTGTATGTGTACCTATGTATGTACATATATATACATATAAAATATTCTCAGTGGCTCTTAAATGAAATATTATTGTATTGGCTTCTTCTTGAAAACAAATGTTTATTAACCTTGACTTAATTCCAAGAGTAGCAGAAACTGCTCCCAGAAACACTTTAATATTCTCATTTGCCTCCAAACACTTTTCTCCTCAATCAATTTGAAGTAACTGCAGATGGAATAATCTGATGTTAAAAATTCCTTTTTGGAAAAAAATACTTTTCTGATTAAATAAATGGTAACGTCAGTAAAGTAGGTAAGTTTGCTTATTGGCTGCATTTAAAAATTTTTTCGGTTTTAATGCATTTTTTTCGTCTATAATACTGACAATTAGCAAGCAGCTGCACTTAGTGTTGAAATAGCTGGAAATTCATTTAGATTTGCCTCTTTGTCAATTACGTTTTTGCTTACTCTGATAAAATGCAAGCCATTGCTTCATATTCATCATTAGGTTCCTAGCTCCCACTTTACATACTAATTTTATGTAAAAGTCAATGCATGTTATTAGCGTCTCATTTCTCCTTCCATTATAATGATGTTTTAAATTAAATCATTTTAGTGGGAGCAGTGACAAGTATATTTGACTTGTAATTGTCTTTTGTAAGTTTGTTTGTTCTCACTTATCTCAGACTAGAAAACCTGACAATGACATATGTGAGTTTCTTTATTTATAATGGCTAATAGTCAGTTTCACTATTTAACTATTATTGTGCTTAAAAAAATGCCTAAGGTTAGCCAGCCAGGAATGAGCTGGCTCTTAGGCTGAAGTATGATTATATGAGTAAGGGTGTGTGTGTGTGTGTGTGTGTGTGTGTGTGTGTGTGTAAGTAAGGGTGTGTGTGTGTTTAAGTAAGGGTGTGTGTGTGTATGAGTAAGGGTGTGTGTGTGTATGAGTAAGGGTGTGTGTGTGTGTGAGTAAGGGTGTGTGTATGCATGAATGCAGGATTGTGTATCTATTTGTGCATGTATGTTTATGTATGCACGCATGCACACACATGCACTTCAGGGTAGAACATAGATGACACTCCTAATTGTTTGCTTTCAACATTGCCTTTATATGTTTGAAAAAAATTGTGATGCTCAATAAGGAAAGTTGAATTGCAGGTCTATCCCTGCAAGTGATTCAATATTGCCTCTTTCTACCCAGTTTTACAGTGTTTATATTCCAGTGTAGGTATGAGGATGTTGTAAGGATAAATGAAGGAGGAACATTTAAAACCTTTGAACTCTTAGGAGAAAGATGTAATATTATATGCAACATGATATATAAATCCCAAGCACTGATTGATTGACTGTTCTTTATCTGATGCTCAAGCATCAGGGATGTGTGCTGAAGAATAGGTGCTCCCCTCCCCCACACTTTTAAATAGACTTTTATTATTAGTGCAGTTTTAAGTTGGGGGCAAAATTGAGCAGAAAGTACAGAGTTTTCCCATATCCTGGGGAACTCCCTGGTACCTCAGCTGGTAAAGAATCCACCTGGAATGCAGGAGACCCTGGTTCAATTCTTGGGATTGGGAAGATACCCTGAAGAAGGGAAAGGCTACCCACTCCAGTGTTCTGACCTGAAGAATTGCATGGACCGTATAATCTGCTGCTGCTGCTAAGGTGCTTCAGTCATGTCCGACTCTGTGCGACCCCATAGATGGCAGCCCACCAGGCTCCCCCGTCCCTGGGATTCTCCAGGCAAGAACACTGGAGTGGGTTGCCATTTCCTTCTTCAGTGCATGAAAGTGAAAAGTGAAAGTGAAGTCACTCAGTCGTGTCCAATTCCTAGCGACCCCATGGACTGCAGCCCACCAGCCTTCTCCGTCCATGGGATTTGCCAGGCAAGAGTACTAGAGTGGGGTGCCATTGCCTTCTTCCTGTATAGTCTATGGGGTTGTAAAGAATCGGACATGACTGAGCAGCTTTCCCTTCCCATATCCCCCTGCATCCACCCATAAACAGCCTTTCCCATTATCACCAGAGGGGTATGTTTGTTACAGTCGATGAGCCTACATTGACAGGTCATTATCATCCCAAGTCCATAGTTTACACAAGGGCTCACTCTTGGTGTTGTACATTCTGTGGGTTTGGACAAAGGAATAATGATGTGTATCCATGAGTGCGGTATCATACAGGATAGTTTCACTGCCCTAAAAATCCTCTCTAATCTGCTTATTCATCCCTCCATGCCTCAGTCCCTGGCATCCATTGACCTTTCTACTGTCTCAGTAACATCCTTTAATATCCTGTGTGAATGAAGAGCCAGAGTTTCCTTTAAGCAGTAGGGTAGAAACACGCAAGTGTGCTGTCTTCTGGTTACGAGTAAGTTAATATGTACATGACATCTGCATGTATTAGAAACAAGTCCCTGGGTTCCTGGGCTCCCAAGCTGTGACATGCTGTGACATGCTGTGACATGCCTCCCACCCCCCTTCCCTCCCCCACCCCACCATGGGCACTGCTTGATTCCAAATCCCCAGCCTAAGGGCTTTTCCCAAGTCCCCATCAGAATTAATCTCTCAGGAATAAAGCCATACTTCACCCCAAAGTCAGGGAATCTCTCCAGTCGTGATTTCCAGGGCCCCCACCTCTCTTGGCAACTTTCCTCCGACATGTTGTCATCATCTATCAGTACTTTTCCCCTCTAATTTACTACCTGACTCTATGCCTCTCTCTGCTCTGTTTAAAGATTTTTTAAATTTAAGTTTTGAGAAACTGTAAAACATGCCTGTCTAAAATCCCCCTGTGGCCAGTAGTTCACCAGTTTTTTGAATATCCATCCTCAGAGACACCAGTGTTTGGCAGGAATATGCATATCATTTGCCTATAAGTTGACGTTCCTTGCTCACACGTTGGCACTGTGCTTTACACGCTTAACCATATACCCTAACATGAGTCTAGAGCCACTGCAGTCTTTTTCCTAACCTCAGAGTATCCCTCACACAATGTGCCATTTTTTAATTTAACCAGTCTTCTAGCTATGGGCCTCTAGGTTGTGACCGAACCTTTGTTATTAGAAACAGTTTTGACGGGAATATCCTTGGATGTCAAGTTTTCCACTCATGTAGGGGAATATGCTGCTGCTGCTGCTAAGTCACTTCAGTCGTGTCCGACTCTGTGTGACCCCATAGACGGCAGCCCACCAGGCTCCCCCGTCCCTGGGATTCTCCAGGCAAGAACACTGGAGTGGGTTGCCATTTCCTTCGCCAGTGCATGAAAGTGAAAAGTGAAAGGGAAGTTGCTCAGTCGTGTCTGTCTCTTCGCGACCCCATGGACTGCAGCCTACCAGGCTCCTCTGTCCATGGGATTTTCCAGGCAAGAGTACTGGAGTGGGGTGCCATCACCTCCTCCGATATCCGGAATAGGGAAGTCTATAGGGACAGAAAGTAGATGCACAGGCTCAATTCCTAGAAGTAATATTGCTGGAGAGAGAAGTACAGGCATTAAATGTTTAAGAGCTATTGGAAAATTTCTCTTCATAGAAGTGGTACCAGTTTGTCCTCCCTATTAGTAATGTATGAGAGTGGCTGTTTTCCTATGAGACAGTGTGTTACCAAATGTTTTGTCATTTGCCAATCTGTTAAGAAAAGCATGTACCCTTTTATAGTCTTAAATTTCATCTTTCCCTGTCTATTTTTTTCTCCATAGCTTTTGTCCATTTTTTCTACCAGGTTGGGGTCTTTTGTTTTTATCTAATTGACTTCTAGATTTTTTTTTAATTTTTAAGATATTAGCCCTTTGTGATACTAATTTCAAGTATGTGTTTTTCCAGATTGTCCTGGAGTGATTTTGTTTATTGTGGGGTTTTTTTTGGGGGGGGGCAGATTTAACAAAATTATGCAATCAAAATGGATCAGTCTTTTCATTTATGGCTTGAATTTCATGCTTCTTGTCCTCTGGATTCAGATTATAAGATTGTTGCTCTCCTTTTCTTCTAATGTTTTTATGTTTTCATTAAAAATATTCTCATGGAAGTTGTATTAGTATACTATTTGAAGAAAGGCTTCAGTTTTACTTTTTGCAGGATACCTGCCTCATTTTTAAGAGTTTTAGTTTTGAAATTAATTTGGACTTAATAGAAGTGTCACAGAGATGGCAGGTTCCCATATACCCTTGACCCAGCTTCCCACGAGGGACCATCTTGCACAGCCAAGGCACAATCATCAAAGTAAAAACTAACTTGAGAACAATCCAGGCAACTAAACTATGGGCTTTATTTGGCTTTCATTAGTTTCTCCATTGGCCTTTTGTTGTTGCTGTTTCAGAATCACACATTGCATTTATCTTTTATTTTTTTTGAAAAGTCTTAAAAATATTTTTACTGGAGTACAGTTGCTTTACAGTACTGTGTTAGTTTCTGCTGTACAGCAAAGTGAATCAGCTACATGTTTACACATATCCCCTCTGTTTTGAGTTTCCAAACATTGCATTTAGCTATCCTGCCTCCTCCGCCTCCTCCAAGCTCCGGTAGTTCTTAAGTCTTTGTCTTTAATGATTTGACAGTTGGAAGAGCACTGGTCAGTTATTTTGTAAAGTGTCCCCCAACTTGGGGGTATTTACCTGGCGTTTAGGTTGAAGTTACATGTTTGTGGCAAGGATGCCCCAGAAGTGGAGCTGTGTCCTCCCTGGGGCATCGTTTCAGGAGTTCGTGATGTGGCCTTGCCTTGTTGCTGGTGAGGTTAATCTGTTGGTTAAGGAGTGTCTGCCAGTTATTTTCACTCTAAAGTTACTCTTTTCCCCTTTGTAATTAATAAATATTTTGAGGAGGAACTTTGTGGCTTTTAAAATAACTTTTGCCTCTGCATGTTGGTGTTTCTTGCTGGATTTTGCCTGTACCAATGATTATTAAGGTGTTCAAAGAGTGACTTTCTGTTTCCCTCTCGACTTGCCTCACCTTTAAACACTGCCTTCACTTTCCTGTCTTTGCATTATCTGCTGTGACATCATCAACTCCATCATTTTTACCACTCTTTTAAGGCCAGTTAGAAGGCAATGGCACCCCGCTCCAGTACTCTTGCCTGGAAAATCCCATGGACAGAAGAGCCTGGTGGGCTGCAGTCCATGGGGTCGCAAAGAGTCGGACATGACTGAGCGACTTCACTTTTCACTTTCATGCATTGGAGAAGGAAATGGCAACCCACTCCAGTGTTCTTGCCTGGAGAATCCCAGGGACGGCGAAGCCTGGTGGGCTGCCGTCTATGGGGTCACACAGAGTCGGACACGACAAGCGACTTAGCAGCAGCAGCAGTAGTCCCAGATCAGACCTTTCTTCATCACTTCAGTTACCTGGATATATTCACCCTATTTGTGGTGGTTCTGTAGCTACGTCCTGTCGGATTTTTTGCGACCCCATGGACTGCAGCACGCCAGGCTTCCCTGTCCTTCACTGTCTCCCAGAGTTTGTTCAGACTCGTGTCTGTTGAGTCGATGATGCCATCCAACCATCTCATCCTCTGTTGTCTCCTTCTCCTGCCTTCAGTCTTTCCCAGCATCAGGGTCTTTTCCAGTGCGTCGGCTCTACGTTAGGTGGCCCTCTCATCCTGAGTCCTTTCATCATGTCACATACAGATGTAATCCCATTCTTTAAGATTATTCGGAATTGCACCTTCTTCTCATCTCTGGATCCTGTTAAATGGTGTCACCATCTGACTCAACATCACCCTTGGCTTCTCCTTTTCTTCATCCCACAGATCCAAGCTGTCGCCATTTACTGTTCATCCTTAAGGTGCCTCTTTAGTTTGCTTGTTCCTTTTTTACCACCATTATTATAGTTTTTGAGTTCTCAATACTGTTTTTAAAATGCACTTTTTTTTTTTTAACTGATGGAGTAACACATTCTTATGCAGTGAGCATTATAGAAAGCTTTGGAAGATGCAAAAAAGTTTTTAAAAAAGTAAGTAATAACTCCTCATATTCCTGCCACTGACTTCTGTCATCTCTTCCCTGTACTGTTAGGCCCCTAAGCTAAAAGCATACACCTTAGTTTTTCTTTTTCAGTTTGTTTTCTCTTTTCTTTTCATAGCATCTGCATTTGCCCCTGCTTTCCATTACTATTACAACCTCTGTTTTTTTCTTGGAGAATAATTACTTTACAATGTTAGTTTCTGCTGTACAACAGAGTGAATCACACACATATACACACATACACACACACACACACACACTCACACACAGTCACACACATATCCCCTCTCTCTTGAGCCTCCCTCCCACCCCTCTATCCGAACCCTCTGGGTCATCACAGAGCCTGGAGCTGAGATCCCTATGCTATACAGCAGCGTCCTGCTGGCTATCTCTTTTACACATGGTCGTGTGTGTATGTTAATCCTAATCTCCCAGTTTGCCCCTTCCTCCCATTTCCCCTCTGTGTCCCCGTCCTTTCTCTGTGTCTGCGCCTCTTATTCCTGCCCTGTAGACAGGTTTTTCGGTATCATTTCCCTAGATTCCACATGCATACGTCCATATACAATATTTGGTTCTCTCTTCCTGACTGACTTCACTCTGTATGAGTCTCTAATTCTATCTGCACCTCTGCAAATGACCCAATTTTGTGCACTTTTATGGCTGAGAAATATTGCACTGTATGTAGGTACCACATCTTTATCCATCTTAGGCGAGGTCCTTTAGGACACGTGTCCCACACAGCAGGCTTTAAGCCAGTTTTCTTGCCGAGATGCCAGGCTACAGGTGAAGCATTTTCTGTCGCACTTTGCTTCGTGTCCACAGAGGATACAGCCCACAATCTTTATCATGTTTCTTTCTGTGGCTCCTGCGCTTCTGTCTGTTCTGGCTCGTCTCCCGTGACCCACTGATCTGGGCTCTGCTGCTCTCTTTCCTCCTGCTCCCCCACCTCTGGGCCTCCCCACTCTTGGTGAGGACGGCACTGGTGGGTGCCCTCCTGTGGGTGCACGGCCGTGCCATGGTTAAGCTGGGGGTGGCCCTGAGCAAACTGCCTCGCTCCTTGTGCGTCCGTGCGCCCTGGGAGAAGAGGTCTGTTCGTTCTTAGCTCATCGAGTCATGGTGAGGATTGCAGGTTGCATCGCATGGGTTTCAACAGGATCTGCTGATGGCAAACACTCAACCTGTTCTGCTATTGGCATCTCCCCGCTCGACCCCTCAGCCAGCAGACACGCAAGTCTCTCACAGTCTGAACAGTCCTTGGCTTCATCCTGCTTACCTCTCAACCACGAGCTCTTCCTCCATGAGGAATATTTGCATTTGCTGTCTCTACTTCCTCAACTTCCAGTCATGCCTCAGCTCCTTAGTTAGCATCATTACACTTATTTGTTTTGTATCAGTGTTTCTGGACATCAGGGAGCTTGTTGGAGGCCTCGGTGTTAGCATGGTAGTGGCAAGAATGCAATAAATATCACTGAAAGAAAGAGGAAAGAGAGGCCGAATGGATGAATAAATGAGTGAGAGCAACCTAGCATCACTGCCCAGCTGAAGTGGCCGTTAGGAGGCCACATGTGGCTTCCTTGTGGCCCGGCCGGTGGTCTGTTAGGAAACTTCCATTTTCTCCGCTGTTGCTGGAGCGTCAGATGCTGATGTCTGGGTCCCTCTCATCCGCGTCCTCACCTCCCCCTTGCTCACCATGGCCCCAGGTACCTGATCTCTCAGCTCCCTTCAACGGCCCCTCCGTCTCTGGGCGCTCTCTCAGTGCTGGCGTTCCCCTGGACTTCACCCTGGCCAGCTGGGTGGGGTCTCTCTGAACATTTTCTTTAGTTCCCATAACTGCAGCTACCCCATGCATCCCCTTCTCATACCCTGGATCTATATTTCTAACTTCTTGCTGGAAAATCTCCAACCAATTGGCTCCTAGGAACTTCACGTTCGATTTGTGCACAACCAAATTCATTTTATTCCTTACCGTCTAACCCAGACGTGTTTCCCTTCTCATTTGATCTGTTGTCATATATGGAGAGTTGGCCAAAATAGAAGTTTCAGTGGTATCAATTCAGTGTTATCTTTGACTGTATTCCCATGAGGCTAGCATCCAGTCACTTGCCAGTTCTTCAATCATAAGTTGATTCTGTCTGCTAAGTACTCCTCATAGCAGCCGTTCCTCTCTGTTCCTAATGGGGATATGTAAAGTTTAGCTCTCCAGCTTCTTGCTTGGGCTATTAGAATAGCTTTCGAACAGGCATCTTGACTTCTATCTTCCCATGTCCTGCCTGCAGCCCTGCCTTCACACGACAGCCAGTGTGGTCTTTCTAAAAAGCTGGGTCTGGGGGACTTCCTGGGGGTCCAGTGGTTAGGACTTGGCCTTCCAGTCCAGGCGTGCAGGTTCTACCCCTGATAGAACATAAACAACAGAACCAATATCGTAACAAATTCAGTAAAGACTTTAAAATATAATAAAACCTCAATTCTGATCATGCATAAAAGCTTTGGTGCTATAGCCTACTGCAGTCTTAGCCTAACTTGTTTGTCCCTGGAATGATTTTTATATTAGCTTTTGAGAAAGACAGGTTAATATCCAACAGACGATCCCCTTTACTGTACTGTTCAGCAGAGCATATTATTATTTTATTTTTATCTGAAGTGCTGTCTTCTTTTCTGCTAATGAGAATCTCACCCTCACTTCCAGGGCCAGCATGAATTCCATTTTTTCTTTATTGATCACACAGTGGGAAGTGGGAAATGATTTCTTTCTCTTCTGGATTAGGGTTGCCTGGACCACTTCTTTACCAATTATCACTTATTGTCTTGTGGTGGAATCTTTTCATATGCACATCTTGCTCGCAAAGCTCTTTGAAGATAAGGTTATGACTTAAAATTCTTTTCAGGTATTATGCCCATCATTGAGAATTAGGAGGTTGCTTAAATTTTTCTGATGTCATGGCTGTTGCTGCTTGGATTTGTTGCAGTGTTGCTATTTGTTGCTCTGTTATTTACTTAGGAAAAATTTTTAGCGATGAGAATATTTTCATGGTTCCAAATATAGTTTGCCATGTTGCTTTCCAGAAGGGTTGATATCAATTTATAGTGTCCCTAGTGGCATTTTCTATATTTTGTTTTTATTCTTTGTCATGTATTTTAGTACCTCGTATTTTTGTAAATTATAAAAGGCTGTGCATAGCATATTAACCCACTGTTGTATTATAGGTCATCCGTTTGTTTCCCTCTTTTTATTTTAGCTTCTGTACTTTTCGGTTCTATCAGTATTAAATTAAAAAAATGTGTCCCTCAGTTTTTCCTTTGTTATATTTTTTGCTGCTTTATATTTGAGGAGTTGACATTTTCCATAGACCTGATATACACATTCACATTTTATTTTCAGTAAGCTTATTTTTATGTACTACCATATTATGAAAGACTTCCATGGAAGAATGGTCTGTAAGTGCCTTTGGGAATCGTTTTCTTGCCTTTGATAGCACCGTCAAAATCATCTTCTTAAACCAGCACCTTCCAGGTAGATTATGAAATGTTTTTGTGTACATCTGAGATAGGTTTATAAAATATAATATCCAGAAGGTGCTTTATGATATTTTATTTCATAAATTATGTATTTCATGTAATTTAACTCAGTTCAGCTTTGGAGATTTCAATATACAGTTGAATCTGTCCCAGATTTTACTGTAACTCACAATAATGAATTTTAATTTCCAGAGTTTTCAATAAGGAAGTTTTTACTTCTGGAAAAAGGGTATGCATTACCCAAAGCCCTCACTTAAGATACTTTTGAACATGCCACATTCAAAAGTGGCATCCTAAAGGAGGTGGCAAGCAGCTTCAATAATGTGGAAAATGAAGATTAGGTCATTTTCAGACTGAGGTCAAGTGATGTCATAGTTGGAATTTACAAGTCTCAACCCTGAGCCAGTGAAAAACCTCTACCAATAAGGAAAAACAGGGCAAACATCTAGTATCTCCTAATATGGACTCTTATGGAGAAAGACCTTCCTAGCTGACTTCATAGGCCTGGTTGCCCATATTACTGTAAGTTGTCCATAATGACTTCGAGAATTTCTCTTATGTGCAAATTCTTTAATCTTATAGTGGGAGCCAGTGGCCAAGCAGCATTAACTTTGCAGATTTTTTACTAATAAATTTTGTTAGAGAAAATTTATTTCCATACTTTAAAGAATAGCAAAATATGATAAATTTAAAACGCATGTGTGATTTTTTTTTTTTTTTTGAAAACAAACAATGACTCTTTGGTACCTTTGCGATAATCTAATATGCTAACACAGAAATTATTCTGTTTTCCAAAGTCCCAAAATACTTAAGACTTTCCAGGAAAAGTTACTGTGTTCTGATATTTTAGGAGATATTGGTCAGATCCAAACATAATTTAATGCTTCATTTCCTTACCTTTTTTCTGCTTAACTGTTATTTTCTTTCTTTCTTTGCTTAACAGAAAATATTTATTTTTTGGGCCTTTAAAAATACCATAGCTGTTCAGATGGATGCTGCTTCTGCAGTTCCCTTATACTTATCACCAAATACTGAGTAGAGTTCTCCGTGCTACACAGTAGGTCCTTGGTGGTTGTTCATTTTATATATAGTAAAAGGTCAGTTTTCACTCCAATCCCAAAGAAAGGCAATGCCAAAGAATGCTCAAACTACCGCACAATTGCACTCATCTCACATGCTGGTAAAGTAATGCTCAAAATTCTCCAAGCCAGGCTTCAGCAATACGTGAACCGTGAACTTCCTGATGTTCAAGCTGGTTTTCGAAAAGGCAGAGGAACCAGAGATCAAATTGCCAACATCGGCTGGATCATGGAAAAAGCAAGAGAGTTCCAGAAAAATATCTATTTCTGCTTTATTGACTATGCCAAAGACTTTGACTGTTTGGATCACAAGAAACTGTGGAAAATTCTGAAAGAGATGGGAATACCAGACCACCTGACCTGCCTCTTGAGAAATCTGTATGCAGGTCAGGAAGCAACAGCTAGAACTGGACATGCAACAACAAACTGGTTCCAAATAGGAAAAGGAGTACATCAAGGCTGTGTCTCGTCACCCTGCTTATTTAACTTCTATGCAGAGTACATCATGAGAAACGCTGGACTGGAAGAAGCACAAGCTGGAATCTAGATTGCTGGGAGAAATATCAATAACCTCAGATATGCAGGTGACACCACCCTTATGGCAGAAAGTGAAGAGGAACTGAAAAGCCCTCTCATGAAAGTGAAAGAGGAGAGTGAAAAAGTTGGCTTAAAGCTCAACATTCAGAAAACTAAGATCATGGCATCCGGTCCCATCACTTCATGGGAAATAGATGGGGAAACAGTGGAAACAGTGTCAGACTTTATTTTGGGGGGCTCCAAAATCACTGCAGATGGTGACTGCAGCCATGCAATTAAAAGACGCTTCCTCCTTGGAAGAAAAGTTATGACCAACCTAGATAGCATATTCAAAAGCAGAGACATTACTTTGCTGACTAAGGTCCGTCTGGTCAAGGCTATGATTTTTCCTGTGGTCATGTATGGATGTGAGAGTTCGACTGTGAAGAAGGCTGAGCGCCGAAGAATTGATGCTTTTGAACTGTGGTGTTGGAGAAGACTCTTGAGAGTCCCTTGGACTGCAAGCAGATCCAGCCAGTCCATTCTGAAGGAGATCAGCCCTGGGATTCCTTTGGAAGGAATGATGCTAAAGCTGAAACTCCAGTACTTTGGCCACCTCATGCGAAGAGTTGACTCATTGGAAAAGACTCTGATGCTGGGAGGGATTGGGGGCAGGAGGAGAAGGGGACGACAGAGGATGAGATGGCTGGATGGCATCACTGACTCGATGGACGTGAGTTTGAGTGAACTCCGGGAGTTGGTGATGGACAGGGAGGCCTGGCGTGCTGCGATTCATGGGGCTGCAAAGAGTCGGACATGACTGAGCGACTGAACTGAACTGAACTAAATGTGTGTATGTTGATGTTCACTCTTGCCGCCTCCTGTTTGACCACTTCTAATTTACCTTGATTCATGGACCTAACATTGCAGGTTCCTATGCAATAATGCTCTTTATAGCCTCGGACTTTACTTCCATCACCAGTCACATCCACACCTAGGCGCTGTTTTTGCTTTGGCTCTGTCTCTTCATTCTTTCTGGAGTTATTTTCCCACTTTTCTCCAGTAGCGTATTTGGCACGTACCCACTTGGTACGTGTCCTCTTTCAGTGTCCTGTCTTTTTGCCTTTTCATACTGTTCATGGGCTTCTCAAGGCAAGAATACTGAAGTGGTTTGCCATTCCCTCTCCAGTGGACCACATTTTGTCAGAACTCTCCACCATGACCAGTCTGTCTTGGGTGGCCCTACAAGACATGGCTCATAGTTTCATTGAGTTAGACAAGGCTGTGGTCCATCTAATCAGTTTGATAAGTTTTCTGTGATTGTGGTTTTCTTTCTGTCCATTCTCTGATGGATAAAGATAAGAGGCTTATGGAAGCTTCCTGATGGGAGAGGCTGACTGAGGGGGACACTGGGTCTGATGGGTGGGGCCATGCTCAGTAAATCTTTAATCCAATTTTCTGGTGATGGGCGGGGCTGTGTTCCCTCCCTGTTGTTTGACCTCAGACCCAACTATGGTGAAGGTGATGAAGACAATGGTGACCTCCTTCAAAAGGTCCCATGAGGGCACTGCTACACTCAGCGCCCCCGACCCTGCAGCAGGCCACTGCCAACCCATGCCTCCACCAGAGACTCCTGTATACTCACAGGCAAGTCTGGGTCAGTCTCTTGTGGGGTCACTGCTCTTATATCTACTACTGTGGGCAAGGGTCTCTTAGAAGAAATGGAGTGGCCCTCATAGTCAACAAAAGAGTCCAAAATGCAGTACTTGGGTGCAGTCTCAAAAATGACAGAATGATCTGTTCATGTCCAAGGCAAACCATTCAGTATCACAGTAATCCAAGTCTGTGTCCCAACCAGTAATGCCAAAGAAGCTGACTTTGAATGGTTCTGTTATGACCTACAAGACCTTCTAGAACTAACACCAAAAAAAGACATCTTTTTCATCATAGGGGACTGGAATGCAAAAGTAGGAGGTCAAGAAACACCTGGAGTAACAGGCAAGTTTGGTCTTGGAGTACAGAATGAAGAAGGGCAAAGGCTAATAGAGTTTTGCCAAGAGAACCCACTGGTCATAGCAAAGACCTCTTCCAACAACACAAGAGAAGATTCTACACATGGACATCACCAGATGGTCAATACCAAAATCAGATTGATTATATTCTTTGCAGCCAAAGATGGAGAAGCTCTATACAGTCAGCAAAAACAAGACTGGGAGCTGACAGTGGCTCAGATCATGAACTCCTTGTTGTGCAATTCATACTTCAATTGAAGAAAGTAGGAAAACCACTAGACCATTCAGATATGACCTGAATCAAATCCCTTACTATTATACAGTGGGAGTGACAATAGATTCAAGGGATTAGATATGATAGACAGAGTGCCTGAAAAACTATGGACAGAGGTTCATGACATTGTACAGGAGGCGGTGATCAAAGACCATCCCCAAGAAAAAGAAATGCAAAAAGGCCAAATGGTTGTCTGAGGAGGCCTTACAAATAGCTGAGAAAAGAAGAGAAGTGAAAGGCAAAGGAGAAAAGGAAAGATATGCCCATCTGAATGCAGAGTTCCAAAGAATAGTAAGGAGAGATAAGAAAGCCTTCCTCAGTGATCAATGCAAAGAAATAGAGGAAAACAATAGAATGGGAAAGACTAGAGATCTCTTAAAGATTAGAGATACCAAGGGAACATTTCATGCAAAGATGGGCTCAGTAAAGGACAGAAATGGTATGGACCTAACAGAAGTAGAAGATATTAAGAAGAGGTGGCAAGAATACACAGAAGAGCTGTACAAAAAGATCTTCATGACCCAGATAACCACGATGGTACGATCGCTCACCTAGAGCCAGACATCCTGGAATGTGAAGTCAAGTGGGCCTTAGGAAGTATCACTACAAACAAAGCTAGTGGAGTTGATGGAATTCCAGTTGAGCTATTTCATATCCTAAAAGATGATGCTGTGAAAGTGTTGCACTCAATATGCCAGCAAATTTGGAAAACTCAGCAGTGCCAACAGGACTGAAAAATGTCAGTTTTCATTCCAAGCCCAAAGAAAGGCAATGCCAATGAATGTTCAAACTATTGCACAGTTGCACTTATCCTACACGCTAGCAAAGTAATGCTCAAAATTCTCCAAGTCTGGCTTCAACAGTACGTGAACTATGAACTTGCAGATATTCAAGCTGGATTTGGAAAAGGCAGATGAACCAGACATCAAATTGCCAACATCACAGAAAAAGCAAGAGAATACCAGAAAAACATGTACTTCTATTTTATTGATTATCAAAGCCTTTGACTGTGTGGATCACAAGAAACTGTGGAAAATTTTGAAAGAGATGGAAATACCAGACCACCTGACCTGCCTCCTGAGAAATCTGTATGCAGGTCAAGAAGCAATAGCTAGAACCGGACATAGAACAACAGAGTGGTTCCAAATTGGGAAGGATGTACATGAAAGCTGTATATTGTCACCCTGCTTATTTAGCTTCTATGCAGAGTACATCATGCAAAATGCCAGGCTGGATGAAGCACAAGCTGGAATCAAGATTGCCAGGAGAAATATCAATAACCTCAGATACGCAGATGGTAGCATCCTTATGGCAGAAAGCAAAGAGGAACTGAAAAGCCTCTTGATGAAATGAAAGAGGAGAGTGAAAAAGCTTGCCTAAAACTCAACATTCAAAAAACAAAGATCATGGAATCTGGTCCCATCACTTCGTGGCAAATAGATGAGGAAAATAGAAACAGTGAGAGACTTTATTTTGGGGAGCTCCAAAATCACTGCAGATGGTGACTGCACCATGAAATTAAAAGACACTTGCTCCTTGGAAGAAAAGCTATGACTAACCTAGACAGCATGTTAATAAGCAGAGACGTTACTTTGCCATCAAAGATCTGTCTAGTCAAAGCTATGGTTTTTCCAGTAGTCATGTATGAATGTGAGAGTTGGACTGTAAAGAAAACTGAGGGCCAAAGAATTGATGCTTTTGAACTGTGGTGTTGGAGAAGATTCTTGAGAGTCCCTTGGACTGCAAGGAAATCAAACCAGTCAATCCTAAAGGAAATCAGTCCTGAATATTCATTGGAAGGACTGATGCTGAAGCTGAAGCTCCAATACTTTGGGCACCTGATGTGAAGAACTGACTCATTAGAGAAGACCCTGATGCTGGGAAAGATTGAAGGTGGGAGGAAAAGGGGACAGCAGAGGATGAGATGGTTCTATAGCATCACCAACTTGATGGACATGATTTTGAACAAGGTCCAGGAGTTGGTGATGGACAGGGAAGCCTGGCGTGCTGCAGTCCATGTGATCGCAAAGAGTTAGACACAACTGAGCACCTGAACTGAATGTGTGTATGTGTTAATCCCAAACTCCTAATTTATCCCTCCCTACCTCTTTCTGCCTTGATAATAACAAGTTTCTTTTTGATATCTGTGCTTCTATTTCTGTTTTGTATTTAACTTCATTTGTATCTTTTTTTTTTTTTTTTAGATTTCATATATAAGTGGTATGATATGATATGTGTCTTTTTCTCTCTGGGTCTTTTCTGGTGGCTCACCTACCTGCAGTGCAGGAGACCCAGGGTTGATCCCTGAGTCAGAAAGATTCCCTGGAGAAGGAAATGGCTACCCACTCCAGTTTTCTTCCTGGAAAATTCCTTGGCCACAGGAGCCTGGCAGGCTTCAGTCTGTGGGGCCACAAAGAGTTGGTGGTGACTGAGCAACTAACATTTTGTCTCTCTGGCTTACTTAGTGTGATAATCTCTATGTCCATTCATGTCGCTGCAGATGGCATTATTTCATTCTTTCTTATGGCTGAGTAGTATCCCATTGGGTAAATATACTACATTTTTTTAAATTCATTCATCTGTTGATGGACATTTAGTTTGCTTCCTTGTCTTGGCTATTGTAAATGGTGCTGCCATGAACGTTGAGGTGTATGTATCCCATTCCTGGGATACAGTCAGAGAAAACCATAATTCAAAAACGTACAGACACCCCAATACCTTGCTATTTTTGAATGGCCTTTAACACACATACCTTATGTTAGGTCTTAAACTAAAGCTGTTGATGATTCTCTAATCAAGAAATATAATCTTGACTCTATTCCCAGTTAAAGAAGAGATTAAATCTCTTCCTTAGAATCTCTTGACTATTCCCAGTTAAGGAAGAGATTAAACCCTGGCTATCCAAAGCCATTTAATCAAATCAAGACTGTTTTGCCTGTTCAGAACAATTGCATTTGTTAATTTCCCATTATCAATGATATTAATACATTAATTAAAAAGCTTTTTTTTTTATTTATTTTACAAAATCAGAAGGCACACTCAAAGTTAATTTAACTGCATTGTGACAGAGGCTATGTCTTCTATTGGGGAGAAGTTTGGAGTTATGATTAAAATAAAAGGAGCCAAAATGTGAGTCAAGTAAATTTAATATAAATCTATTTGTATAATTTAATAGAAGCTTATTAATACACAGAAACCCATCTTGGCATTTCCTGAATTCCTGAATCTTGAAATAGATTCTAAATGACATCGATGGATACTGTGTGACTTTGAGTTTGGTGCTCACTGCTTTCTCTCCCTTTAGCTGTCACTTTCTTCTTTCGTCTTTGTTCTTGTCTCACACACTTTCCCAAGATTTTATTCCAGTCTTTGATGAGCCAGAGAAGCCCCAGAGTGACAGCACCGGTTAAACACAAGTTTCCTCTCAATGTTGTTACTTGAACCAAGCCAGCGTTACTTTCTTTAAAATTTTTTTTTGTTTTGCAATGTTGTGTTGGTTTCCTCCATAAAGCAGCGCAAAGCAGCCATAGTTTTACATACATCCTCTCCTTCCCTAGCCTCCCTCCTCTCCGCCTTCCTGTCCTTCTAGGTCATCACAGACTGGGCTCCCTGTGCTCTACAGCAGCTTCTCACCAGCTGTCCATCTTACACCTGAGAGTGTGTGTGTGTCGATGCTACTTTCTCCATTCACCCCACTGTCTCCCTCCCAGACTGTGCCCACAAATCCATTCTCTGCATCTGCATCTGCCTTCCTTCAGCATTACCTTCTCAAAGTTGCCATGCTTTCAGAAATTTTCCAAGTGCTTTGTTTAAGAAGGTGTAAAAAAAAAAAAGTATTTATTTTCTCTTTCAAAACATCCATTCCATACTATTATGTGAATACTTCCTTTTAACATTTTTTTTTCTAAAGTTAAAAATTATCCTTTGTTGAAATGTAAACCATTCCATATTTTTGTTTTGATTTTTTTTTTTTTAATTTGACTGCACTGTATGGTATGTGGTATCTTAGTTCCCCTGGCGGGGATCAAACCTGCAGCCCCTGCATTGGAAGAGCAGAGTCCTAACCACTGGACCACCAAGGAAGTCCCCTTTTGTTTTGCTTTTAATTATTAGCTTAATACATGACCCTACGAACAATCAGGTAATTTCATATCTGCAATTAGCACAGAATTCCTGCAAAGACTGATTTTGTAAGCTGAGGCCTGTGTGCCTTGTTGGGGTGCCCTTGGGGTATCCTCACACTGAGATGGCTCGCAGGCTGTGTCTACTGGTGACCATAGCAACAACGAGCACCGTACGGTATAATACCTGCTTCCTGCACAGTCAGTGTAGCGCAGCCTCGGGTGATCTCACTTGTGTAGCAGTCTTGCATTTGAGGTCACTTTGACCTTTCCTGTCTAACTTGATTGTCACTAAAACCTGGTGAGATGAAAGTGGCCACTAGCATAGCCTTCACCTGCCTGGTGGACAGGTTCCCGCTGAGAAGACTAGGGCACGGACATGCCCGAGTCACATGCTGGGAGGCCAGGTCCCCAGCCTAGAGTTCCAGTTCCCTTCCCAGCGTGACATTCACGGTGTCTCTCCACCAAGCCTGCAGAAACAGTGGTCTTGTGGCAGCCTCCATAGAGGTGGTGTTGATAGCCACGTCTTTGTTGTTTTAGTTGCTAAGTTGTGTCTGACTCTTTGTGCCCCCATGAACTGTAGTCAGCCAGGTTCCTCTGTCCATGAGATTTCCCAGGTAAGAATACTGGACTGGTTTGCCATCTCCTTCTCCATGATATCCACATAGATTTTGAGAAGAGCATAGTTGGAGCCAGTAACAATCGACTCAGTGACTGCTGCTGCTGCTGCTAAGTCGCTTCAGTTGTGTCCGACTCTGTGCGACCCCAGAGACAGCAGCCTCCCAGGCTCCCCCGGCCCTGAGATTCTCCAGGCAAGAACACTGGAGGGGGTTGCCATTTCCTTCTCCAATGCATGAAAGTGAAAAGTGAAAGTGAAGTCGCATCAGTCATGTCTGACTCTTAGTGACCCCATGGACTGCAGCCCACCAGGCTCCCCCGTCCCTGGGATTCTCCAGGCAAGAACGCTGGAGTGGGTTGCCATTGCCTTTTCCAATGCTCAGTGGCTAGAAACGTGGTTTACTAAATTTGCACTATTTGTACCACTACTAGTGAGACATAATGCATAAACACATATTGGAGCAAAGTAAATGTTTGATAACATGCATAATTGTGCTTTTCTATTTTTGAAACACTGGTTCAGTTATTTTTATGTGAATACCTATTCCATGGCCTTGGATGCTTGCACTGTTAATTTAAAAATAGGACAAGGATTTAGATAAAAGTAAATGGGCTGTGTAGGATTAGTCCTAGCTTACTTTACCTGCAATTAGGAAGGCTTTTTAGCATTTTTACATATTCCCAGGTACAAAGACTTACCCAGAAAAAAGGCCATTTTAATTTCAAAATGCTTTGACCTAAGTTTATGAAAATATATGTAGAATTAGTCATTTTATAATTGGTCATTGCTTGGTATGTGTGTTAACTTTTTATGTGATCCATATCTATTTAATAGTCTGAGTGTCCATAGTTCTTTTATTCATTAAACAAACATCGGGTACCCCAAGGTGCCAGGCACTGGTCTGTCCTGTGTGCTGGGTATATATTAGCAAACAAGGCAGTAGAAGACCCTGTCAAAAAAAAAAAAAACATGTTTGAGTATCTTCATTAAATGAGTCTCTGTTAAGGAATAATTTTTAATAAAAATTTAACTTTATACATTAATTTTTTCAGCTTTGTTGGGTTATGATTGACGAAATTGTAAGATATATACAGTGTACCTTATGACAGTTTTACATGTGTGTATATATATATATAAATTATATATATACACACACATATGTGTGTATATGTATGTGAAGGATTCCTCCTATCTAATTTACACATTCGTCACCTCAAATATTTTTCTTAGTGTGAACTTTGAAGTTCTGTTCTCTTATTGAATTTTGATTGTACTATATGGTGTTGAGGCTTCCCTGGTAGCTCACCTGGTAAAGAATCCACCCACAATGCAGGAGACCCCGATTCGATTCCTGGGTCAGGAAGATCCGCTAGAGAAAGAATCGGCTACCCACTCCAGTGTTCTTGAGCTTTCCTGGTGCCTTGGCTGCTAAAGAATCCGCCTGCAGTGCAGGAGACCTGGGTTCGATCCCCGGGCTGGGAAAATCCCCTGGAGAAGGGAACGGCTACCCACTCCAGTATTCTGGCCTGGAGAATTCCATGGACTGTATAGTCCGTGGGTTTGCAAAGTGTTATCAAGTGCAGTCACCATGCTGTATGTTAGATCCTCAGATCTTTTTCATCTTCTATAATTATTTTAAAATCACTTTATAAAGCTTGTATGTTGACCACCCTCAAAATGTTTTATCTGTAAACAAGTATGACATGTGTGGATCACTGTGCATGGCTCTGTGAAGATGGAAGAAAAGGAACGGAGATGTTCTGCTTGCTATTGGAATTTTACTTAACTTTACAAAATGTTAAGCAAACACTCCCATCAAACTTATAAATTACACAGCTATTTTTAGAAGCAGTTTTCTGATCCATTTTCTGTTTTTAAATGATCTCAGGTGGCAAATGTTGGTTCCTCTGATTTTGATGCTTTCTCCTAACATAAATTTACCTAAATCCCCCCAAATACTTTCTATCTTGAATTCAATTTCATGTGTCTCCAAGGGCTATTCAACATCAATATTTCTGTCACCAAACTGAAGATGAAGAGAGGGAGAAAAGATAATTTCTCCCCCCTTGAATACCAATCTGTTGCTGACAGAGCTAGATTAGAAGTCAGAAATCCTTTTTCATTAATTATTAATCATACTCCCATTGTTTAAAAAGTCACAAGTCATGATCACTTCCAAGTATCAAGAGAACAGGAAAATTCAGAGAGTGGGACAAAGGGAAAGAGTTTAGCTGAGTGTAAATTTCAATATGTCCCTCTCCTCCTTAGGAGAGAGTTATGTGTGTGGCTCAATCGAACCCTTCAAGAAGCTGGAATACACCAAGAACGTGAACCCCAACTGGTCGGTGAATGTCAAGACCACCTCGGCTTCGCGGGCGGTGTCCTCTCTGGCCACTGCCAAAGGGAGCCCTTCGGAGGTGCGGGAGAATAAGGATTTCATTCGGCCCAAGCTGGTCACCATCATCAGAAGTGGGGTGAAGCCACGGAAAGCTGTCCGGATTCTCCTCAACAAGAAGACCGCTCACTCCTTTGAGCAGGTTCTTACCGACATCACTGACGCCATCAAGCTGGACTCGGGAGTCGTGAAACGTCTCTACACCCTGGATGGGAAGCAGGTAAGTGGTGGTGGGGGGCGACAGTGGTATGGCCTTGACTTTATGGGCAAGATCCAGGGAGTTGGGGGGTTTCTGTGGCATCGAGTGGGGACCCGAGATGTACATTCTACTGATACTGATGGGCTTGAGTCATCTAGTCAGCAGATACATAGCTGTTGTCCTCCAGCCAGTTCAAGGATAGAGTTAACACAGGATTACCTTAGTAATCAAGTACAAATACAGACCTCCGAAGCTTAAATGGTTACTCAGAGATTTCTACTTTTCCTAGGATTAATTGCTTAACCTGGTGGTGCTTTCTCAGCCATCTGAGTTCAGTTCGGTGTGTAGTCATGTCTTTATCATCACCGCGAGTAGGACTGAAGTGTAGAGGTGAACTCTGACCAGTAGAGAAAAACCCAAGTCCTTTCTGTGACCTCAATGATATTTCATAGTTTTATGTTTCAGTAATGTTCATAAGCAAGATTTATTTACAGTTCATTTATTTCTGGGTACATATCTAAGGAATGAAATATTTCCATCTGGATGGCTCTTAAGAGGCATATTTCTAGAATATTATACATCTTTTATTGAAAACATACTTCCTGGATTCAAATGAAAGAGGGGTTTCTTTAGCTGTGGAATGTACATCGGTCGATTTGGGTGAATGGACATGTTAATGTGCATTGTTCAGGTGAACTTAAAGGAAGGCTTGTGTGGACTTTTGCAAGGATTTGACAGAACCGTGATGGTGAGCTGAATAAAGAACACTGATATATGACATACGCACCGAGAAATGTGTTGATCGTTCAAAGTTTACCAGCGTCTTTTTGTTTCAGATTACAATTTTCAGTACACTATCTTTACTTGAAATTTAGTTTTTATCATGGATCTGTCCATATGCATTTTATAAATTGAGATATAATTAAAATGATTTGTATAAAGAGTACATAGTAAAAGTCAAAACTAGATTCATAAATTAAAAGATTGATCTTATTAAATAGACTCTTCCAAGTTCTTGAAGGCGAACACATTCAAACTTGATGAATTAGAAATAGATGCAAATACTAGAGAGTGTTAGTCATGAAAAGATTACTCCCCTAGGGATCCATTCAGATGCTCTAAATTATAAATTCATTAGGAGAAAAAGGAAGATCTGCCAGTTGTTCATTTATATTCACCAGTCTTCTGCTTGTCTCATAAAACTTACCCTACGTGTCATGTGGGTAAGGAATCTTAGAAAATCTCCAGTCGTCTAGATCTAGATAGGTGTAGCCTGAATGTCACCATATATCAGGGATCAAAAAGTCCGTGGCTGCCTTGTAAATTATAGCAGCAGTAAGATGGCAAGGTTCACATTTAAACACTTAATCCCTTCCCTTTGTAATGAATTACTCAACTGTCTTGAAGATCTGCATTTTGGTGATTTTTTTCAACATTGGAGTTTACCTGTTTTCATAAAAATAAAATTTACAGCAAAAAATACGTAATTGATAAATCTTTCTCCTCTCCTCCTGCTTCAGAACTTTTGGGTTCCAATTTGTTACACACTGAGTCAAAAAAATCAGCTTTAATTATTTATGCTAAATTTTGCCATCAACTGAGCGTTTATTCCAAGAATGAATTCGTAGAAGAGATATCATGATGTTCTCATTAGCCTTCATCTTTTTAGGATTTTTGTCTGGTGTCTGTATTTTGTAATAGCTATTTTGTTAACGCACCAAATGTAGGTCTGATCTCCCGATGTGAAGCAAAGACGATCTACTGACACCAGCTTGTGGTGAAGGGAAGTGTAGCGTTTATTTCAGGGCAAAGCGAGGAGAATAGGCAGCTCATGCTCAAAAGACCCCAATGCCCTCATGGCTTTTAGGGAAGTGTTTTTAAAGGCAAAGTAAGGGAGAGGTTCTCACGGTGTGTGATCAGCTCCTGTACACCCCTCTAATTGGTTGGTGGTAAGTAACAAGTTGGTATTTTGGAAGCTAATGTCATCAACTTTCTGGTTGCGATTGGTCTGGGGTCTGTGTGCTGGTGGTAAGTTTGCAGGTTAACTTCTTCAATTAGGTGGGATCTTTAGTGTCTGCAAACCAACTCAGGAATATGGTTTAGGATATCATCTATAGTCTTTGAAGAGGGATTAAAGGTTTATGACATTGTTTTACGGCTAAATTATTCTTCTTTTGTCTTGCATGACTGCTTTCCTTTGTTTCTGCGTTTTGTCACTTCTCTGATTAAATTCTGTTTGGAAACTTGGGGAAGACCTAAGAGACTAAAGCTTTTCTAAAAGCAAGAGGCAGGGGACATGGGAGTCTCTTCCTGGAAGGCCCTGCTGGGTCCTGCTGGGTTTCCGTTTTTGCTGTAGTTTACATGTAAATAATGGGAAAGAATCCAAAGTTTAATGTTAAAAGACCAGAATTCAAATCCTGGTTCAGCCACAGATTTTTTAGCAAATCGCTTAGCTCAGCCTCACTATATTCATCAGTAAAACATGGATAAAAGGATCACCTCTGTTTCACAGAGTGCTGGTGGGATCAACTCTGATAAATAAGTGAAAGCTGTTTTGAACTATAGTAATAACATGTATGCATGCTCACTCATGTCCAACTCTTTGCAACCCTGTGGACTGTAGCCCTCCAGGCTCCTGTCCATGAGATTTTCCAGGAGAGAATAGTGAAGTGAGTTGCCATTTCCTTCTCCAGGGGAATCTTCCCGACCCAGGAATCAAACCCACATCTCCTGCATTGCAGGTGGGTTCTTTCCCACTGGGCCACCTGGGAAGCCCATCAGGATAGCAACCCTAGTTTTATTGAACATTGTTCTAAATGCTCTGCATGCATTTGACATGTTTACTGCTAACAACTCAGTTATTATCCCCATTTAACAGATTAGGCCATTAAGGCACAAAACTTGTTAATAAAAAACAGGTCCAAGACCGGACAGATATAAATGGTAGAGCTGGGATTTGAACTGGTTTCTCTCCAGAGCTTGCCCTCACGGCCACTGAAGCACAGCAGATGATAGATGCAAGTGTACTGAAAACGAATGTCCAAGTGAGGAATCTGTACAAGGGATATCATCTGAAAGTTTTCTGTTACGAATTTTCCCCGCTTCAGTCGTCCTGCTGACTGTCGTATCTAGCTCTTTTCTCGCAGGGCTGATTCCGGTCACCATTGTGGCCTTGCCTCTGTTGAGGCATGTTCTCTTCAAAGCAGGAGCAGTGAAAAGCTGCAAAGGAATCGGATGATAAAGTGGAAAGAGTGAAAGAGTATAAAGACTTTGTGCTTGGGTTCCCAGTAGGAACAAAGCTTCCTTCCTCATGGACCCTAGGAGTCTTTAGAATCTTTTTTGTTCAAAAGAGAATCTGCCCCCGGAAGCAGATCTCCCCCCTCCCTTTGTGGGAGGGATTCTCTAACAGTCAAGGCTGTGACCACGGCTTGATAAGCCTCTGAGAAAAAAAGCACTTCCCTCCAAGCCTTCCTGTGACGTGATGCTCTGACACAGTAGGGTGGCACTCTGTGCTGCCAGGGTCTCACCCTGCCCACCGTGGCATTGGGGACCACATGCTGTCCATGGGGCATCACCCTTAAGATCGCTTGTCTGCCTTTTTTTTTAAATAGTATTGGGTTTTGTATCAAAACCCAATGCCCAGTAAAGCTTTTAAAGGTTTGTTTTGTTTTGTTTTTTTTCTTTTTTTTTGTAGCAAGGAAATAGAATTGTTTAAATAATTAATACTTTGAGTGCTTTGGATAATGGGTAGAGGGGAAGATACACAAGCAGGAACGGCTTTTCAGATTGCCGTCAGGCAGCCTACAAGTGAATTTGTGGGAAGGAAACTGGGGACTCTGGGATTTCTGACTGTGGAACGGGGGAGCCTGTGCTGGCTGGTACTCAGGGATGGGCACTGACAGGTATGGACCACGTGGCCTTCTCACTTGATCTCCTTGCACATCAGCCTCTTGGCTTTGCTTTAAGCCCTAGCCTATGAGTTCATTGGCTCAGACAGTAAAGAATCTGCCTACAATGCAGGAGACCGGGGTTCGATCCCTGGGTTGGGAAGATCCCCTGGAGAAGGGAATGGCTACCCATACCAGTATTCTTGCCTGGAGAATTCCATGGATGGAGGAGCCTGGTGGGGCTACAGTCTATGGGGATGCAAAGAGTCAAAAACAGCTGTGAGACTTACACTTTCATTTTTCATGAGTTCACTGTGCAGTGCTTTTTTGAGGTTTTTTGGCTGAGATCAGGAGATCAGCATATTGGAAATGCTGTCCTGTGTAGAAGGCATTCTGCAGAAAGCTGCAGTTTCCCTGGATGGCTGTTGTGGTTCACGAGCAGCCTGTTTGTGAGTGAACCTTTTCTAATTATTTCAGCTCCATTCTTTATCCAGAGGCATAGAAGCTCCAATTAAAGGTCCCCACAACCTCGCCACCCCCTCCACACACCTTTTAGGGGGTCTCTGCTAACCAGGTGATCAGGCACTTTTTCTGGCCTAGCTGGGGAGGTCAGAGATGGTGTTGCATCTTACTTTCAGTCATGCCTTATTTATCTGGGCACTGATTAAGGGCTCCCAAAGAAGGACGGAGGGCATTTTCTAGTTGAAGGTTAAAATCACATCCCTTTTCTCCATATTCAGGCTGCATGAGTCTTGCAGGGTCTGGATGTTGGGATTCTTCCGTGGGTTATTCTCTCATCCTGCTGGGCAGCTACTTCCAGAGGTCATTTGTGTGTTGTGTGCTAGGTTGCTTCAGTTGTGTCCGACTCTTTGTGACCAGATGGAACTGTAGCCCGCCAGGCTCCTCTGTCCATGGGATTCTCCAGGCAAGAATCCTGGAGTGTGTTGCCATGCCCTCCCCCAGGGGATCTTCCCAACCCAGAGACTGAACCCGTGTCTCATGTCACCTGGATTGGCAGGTGAGTTCTTTACCGCTAGCGCCAAGTGGGAAGCCAGAGGTCGTTTGAAGTGTGACTAATTTTTAAGTGATTAAAATAAGCCCGAAACGTACATGCTTTGCTGAAAAGATGCACTTGCATGTCTCCCGATTCCTTTCTTGGAACAGCTAATCAGGCTGTCTTGAACTGCTAAGTCTTCGACATCTGTGATTACTGGATTCTGGCTTAGAAACGTAAACAACTGAGAGGCTTAGAACAGCTAGTGCCTAAGCAGCAATTTATCCTGTACAGATCATAGATAAGGCTCTTCCCAGTGATCTCCTCTCCCCACTGAAATATGGTCATGAGAAACCAGATTGCTCTTCAAGTAGGAGATATATGCACATTCCCATCTTATCTACTCTTTGACATTGAAGATCTACATAGAATAACAATATAATTTAGTATCAGAGGAAAAATTTACTCAGGGATATTGTATTTTTATCTTATAGGCATTTCACATAGGTCATGCACTTTGTAAAATCCGCCATTGCTGGAGTGAGCAAATAACTTATTTTTCTCCTAATATGGAAAACATTGGACCAACAGCTGAAGTAGAGGTGCTCATAAACCGATTTAGATGGTAAGCTGAGAGCAGACATCGTAGCTCCTCTTTTAGTCCATTAGGGCTGTAATAACCAGCTACCATGGACTGGATGACTTCTATACAAAATAAGTCTATCTCTCCCAGTTTTGCAGGCTGAAAGTCCAGTATCAAGGTTCCAGCATGTTTGTTCTGATAGGAGCTACTTTTCTGGTTTTGCAGTGTTCTTATATGTTTAAAAGGGGCTGAGAGCTCTGTGGGGTCCTTTTATAAAAGGGCACTAACCCAGTTCATGAGGGCTTCTGCCACATGACCTAATCACTTCCCCAAGCATTTCCCCTCCCAGTTGAATCACCTTAGTGGTTAAATTTCAATGTATGAATTGGCTGGGGTCAGGGTGGACCGAAGTATTCTACCCAAAGCCTTGTAAAGGAAATCCCAGTTGCTGTCAATAATGTGTCTTTTCTGTATCTTTTGATCATTTATCCCCTCACCTGCTACAAATGTAAAGCCCCAAAGATGCTTATAAAGTCATAATATTCACTGCCATTTATTTTAGGTAGTTAGTATATGAGTTTATTGGAATTCAGGAAATGGTAATATCATCAATAAGAATCGATCAGTTAGAAATTCCAAAGTGGTCTTTGTTTTTTTTTTTCCCTTTTGGTTTTTAATACCTAATTCTAATCTGAAGGAAAAAATATTTGATTCACTCTTGAGTTTAGAGACTTAGAATAGTTCTTCTCTGTACAAGTCATTAGTAAAAAAAGTGGTATACATTATTACCACATCTGACCTTGGCTGTAGCAACTAATGAGCCTAGAAGATGTGAAAACCAAAGGTTTCTGAATGAAAAGCAACAAATTTAGGATGTGAAAGGATTTGGTTGGACTGGAAACGGAGATTCATCTGGTGGTGTTTATAATAGCAATTTTTTTTTCTTCTAAGTTAAAACTTCTGTGACAGCTCTAAGTTTCTTAAGCATATTTAAACCCTCATCCTTGATATATAGATTTTTTTACTGTTATGATTTGGTATATTATCTGTGGTATGAAAGTGAAGTTGCTCAGTCGTGTCCGACTCTTTGCGACCTCATGGACTGTAGCCTGCCAGGCTCCTCTGTCCATGGGATTTTCAGGCAAGAGTTCTGGAGTGGTTTGCCATTTCCTTCTCCGGGGAATCTTCCCATCCCAGGGATCAAACCCAGGTCTTCCGCATTGTAGGCAGATGCTTTACCATCTGAACCACCAGGAAAGATGCCATCTGTGGCATGAAAGTAAATGTAATACCTTTTAGTATTTTGTTTCCACAAATGATGTTAAAAAAAAAACAGTTGATACAAATATTTTAGCTTATTACAATGTCAAATTAAAATTTCCTGTAAAAAGTCAGAGCACGCATTGAGACATCCTTATGACTTGGCAGAGGTCTGAACTGCTGGAAAATCTTAACTGTTTTCACAGAAAAAGGAGCTTAAGAATCATTGTGATACTTCATTAGGGAATTAAAGTGTCCAGAATGGAGTGTGCTTTTTTTTAGGCTCCATACCTTTTGTTGATTTTCCAGTATTCTTGCCTGGAGAATCCCATGGACAGAGGAGCCTGGCGGGCTGCAGTCCATGGGTTTGCAAGAGTCGGACACGACTGAGTGATTTGGACTTCACTTACTTTACGGGATTTATAAGCTACATCTCTCCTTGTATAACTTTTAGTTCCCCCAAGTTGGAAAGAGTTAAGTCCTTGTCTTCCATTCTTAGCTGCTCTGATGGTGTAATTAATTATGGGTGCCTGCTGTGGTGTATATTTTAAGGCTTCAGTTGGTCTGGGCAAAAGTCAGTTTTCTGGAAACGGAATTCCAGTTTGCTGTCAAATGAATTCCAGTTCCTCAGTGGCCCCCTGTTGAACTGAAGATGTGCTGAAGCCCTCCCTCCCGTGGGGGTGCTGGGTATGTTGGGGGCACTTTGGCAAGTCGGGGAGGGGCCTTTGGGATCACCTATGCTGACTTCTGCTTTTGCAGTGTCTGGGAGTCTGAGTTGGCCCGTGAGCTTCCTCAGCCCTGAGGGAGCATGTTGGAATGAGGGAAGGCACTTGGATTTTCACATCAGCTGGGCCTGAGCTCAGATTTCAGTCTGAAAAATCCAGCTTGATCCAGTTTCTCATGCAGGCTTGGAAACCTTCCTTCCAGGCCTAGATGAGAAACTTTAGTGGTTAGTTAAAAATCCTGTAGTATATATTGAATTTACTTGTAATGAGGGAATTTGCTTGCATATTGCATATGTCATGTAAGTGTAGGTATATGCAGTGGTATAATATAGAAGAGAAACATTAGTTTTTGTAGACTCATATCAAACACACAGTTCTAAACTGACCGTCTTGTGGTCAGGTCTGCCTTGTACTGCTGGTCACAGTGAACTGTGCCCTCCCACTGGGAAGTTTAATTCTCTGATACTCCTCTGTTTTCTCATCTGCATAATGGGACTGATGGTAATGCCTGCTGTATAAGTTATTGTGAGGATTAAATGAAATAATGTGTGACAAGGTTAGCATTGCCTTAGGTACTCTGCTAGTGGTAGTTTATAACCCTGAAAAGCTAAAGGTAAATTGTTTTTTGTTTTTGGAAAACAATTACATTTTGAATGTGTTGAGGGAACTCATTATTTAAAATTACCCTTTAGGGACTTCCTTTTTGGTCTAGGACCTGCAACAGGGGGCCCAGATTCCATCCTTGGTCAGATAACTAGATCCCACATGCCACAATTGAGAGCTCGAACACTGCAACTAAAAAGGGTCCCACAGGCCACGGCTAGGACCTGATGCTGCCAAATAAATGAATAAATAAATATTTGAGAAATGAATAACAAAGAAAAACTTGCTTTAAGAAATAAAATTACCCTTTAATAATAATTACTTATCATATCTACCTTTGTAAATGTGTCTGTTCACATGAAAATGCTCCATGGTGTTGGCCAAAAAGTTCCTTTGGTTTTTAAGTAAAAATAAAAAGACACATTTTTCATTTTCACCAAGAACTTTATTGAACAACGTATTCACCATTTTGTTCCACTACCTTCTGCCATTTTTCAGGCTACTTCATAATTCCATCTTCCCAAAAATTTTTATCTTTTTGAGCAAAGAACTGTTCCAGGTTCCTTTTTACAGTCTTCCAGGGAATTGAATTTTTTTTCCATATAAGAGAATTCTGTAAAGACCGAAATAAGTGGAAATCCAAAGGTGCAATGTCTGGTGAATATGGTGGAAGAATCAGAACTTCCCAGCCAAGCTGTGACAGTTTTTGCCTGGTTGTCAAAGAAACATGCGGTCTTGGTTATCCTGATGGGAGATTATGCATTTTTTGTTGACTAATTCCAGATGCTTTTCATTGAGTGCTGCTTTCAGTTAGGCTAATTGGGAGCGGTACTTGTTGGAATGAATCCTTTGGTTTTTCTAGAAGGAGCTCGTATTACAGGACTCTCTTCCAGTCCACCCTATACACAACATCACCTTTTCTGGGTGGCCTTTGGTGTGGTTGGTGGTGGTTCATTTTGCTTGCCCCACCATCTCTTCCATTCCACGTTATTGTACAGTTTACACTTTTCATTGCCCATCACAATTTGTTTTAAAAACAGAACATTCTTGTTACATTTCAGTAGAGAATATCACATGCAAAATATGTTTTTTTTTTTTCTGCTTAACTTATGTGGAACCAAAATATCAAAGAGATGAACATACCCAAGCTGATGCAAGTGATTTTCTGTGCTTGACTTGGATATTTTGAGTATGTTGGCTATCTCCCACATAGTATAACGTTGATTGTTCTCATTTAATGTCTCAATTGGATTGTCGTCAAATTCCACTGGTCTATGCAACTGGAGCGTCGTCCATCGAGAAATCTCCAGCAAGAAACTTGGCCAACCACTTTTGACATGTTCATCAGTCACAGCATCTTCTCCAGACACTGCACAAATCTTTTTGCATTTCAGTTGCATTTTTACCTTTCTTAAAATAATAAAGCATGATATGCTGAAAATGTTGCTTTTTTCTTCCATCTTCAATATTCAAATGGCTACGCAAAAATTTGCCAGTTCTGGTAATATTTTTTAAAATGCATGCCTGTATGACAGCTGCCATAGTACAATCTAAAAAATTGTTTTGAATGAAGTTAAAGACAACTAAGCTTCCCTGGTAGCTCAGACAGTAAAGAGTCCGCCTGCCTGCAGTGCGGGAGACCCAGATTCGACCCCTGAGTCGGGGAGATCCCCTGGAGGAGGAAATGGAGACCCACTCCAGTCTTCTTGCCTGGAGAGAATTCCATGGACAGAGGAGCCTGGCGGGCTGTAGTCCACGGGGTTTGCAAAGAGTTGGACACTACTGAATGACTAACACTTTCACTTCACAAGTGCTGCTAAAGCCATTTTATGGATAAAAACATAAGGAACTTTTTGGTCAACCCAATATAAAGAAAAGAGCATAGAATTGGAATTGAGATGCTTGTAAGATCCAATCCTGACTTATCATGCATTACCTGTGTGGCCTTTGTCAAGTCAATTAAACTCTCAGAATCTCAATTTGCTCTTTAAAATGGCAATAAAAACAGCATGCCTCATAATATTGGTGGGATAATTGAGAAATAGGTATTAATACATAAAGCCCTAGCTTGACATAAGGTAAGTCCTATATAGCTATTAATATTCAGCCCTTCTGCCTGCTGTCTTCAAATTCCAGGCTTTCTTAAAAGCACAGGACACTTACAGTTGTATAATATTGTTGATGTAGAATTGATGATTTTGCATTGTTTCCATTATCTGTGCTGTAACTAAACTACTAACTGTTCTATTTTTATCCTTCCATTTACTGTCAATCAATTGTGAGTGTAGCCTAGATATTATATTCTTTCCTTTCTTCTTTAATTGTGCGTTATTAAACTTACTCACAAACCACTACACTCATACAGTAATATTTACATTATTATTGCTGTCATTGGCTGAACACCTTCCCCATGCCCAGTGCCATGGGCTACTTGTTGCATGTCTGTCCATCACATTGAATCATCACCACAGCTCTGAAAAGCAAGAACCTGATTATTTCTCAAGATTATTTCAAAGGTGGCCTTGTCTAAACATTTCCTGATTTCCCCATGTAGAACTGACAGCTCCCTCTCCAGGGGCTCCATCAGTCCATTATAGACAGCTCCACAATTCTTGATGACACTGTCCTGTTGGCAGTTGAGGTGCCCACCTCTCATTTCAGAACTTATAGGATGAGGGTAGGGAAGGTGCCCTGTCAGCCTCTGAATCTCTAGGGCCTGCCCTGGTAAATGCTTGCTCAAGAAATGACTGAATGACTAGACCTTTGGCCAGTTTGCCATGACCTACCCCTTTGGTGTTAGCTCATTGCATCCAGTGTTCTGCAGGGCACAGATCCTGGCCATTTAGGACCTGAGCGCTCACCCGGGCTGTGCTTCTGTTTAGCACTCAAGGTTGGTGCTGCCGTCTGCACTGAAACCACAGATTGTAAGGGGCTCATCACGGCTCTTGTTTTCTAGCTCCGACACCTGCTTCATTAAAGACTCTAGGATAATTAGACAAAAACTCATCTGCTAATTTTAGAGCATTTTCTCTATTGAAAGGACTTTTATTACATGGGGAAACAATAGATACTCTGCTCAAAAATTTTCACTGTCTGAGTCTGGAAAATTGCTTGAAACCTTCCTGACATCGCCTTGTCCGTCCAGAGCATAAAGAGAAGAGCTAATCAATACATTCTGTGGATTTCAAAGTTGGTGATAGGCCAATAAGAGACTGGCTTGAAGAGCATCTGGCCCAATTACTGCACAGACGCAAACCTGCAGTGTTCAAGGGCATTCGCGGGGCTGAGTACAATATGTCGCAGCAGATTTTTCTGATTAGTTTAAATCCTGGAAACTAAATTAAATAAAAGGAGACAGTTTCAGAAATTAAATGGAACTTTAAAAATCTGATTTTAAATATGAACTGTGTTGTAAACAACATGCCATGGAAACAAAGGACAGATGGGAGATTTATGTTCTAATTGGCTTTTTTCCATGGTAAGATCAAGGTACGATTGTTGTAAAGAATTTTGGAGCAAGTGGGAGAATATTAAGATAAATTAAAATGACCTACAGTCTCATTGACAAGATGGCTCTTGTTGAAAATTTGTCATGATTTTTGCTTTTTCCTTAAAATATAATTCAGTTCCTACCCCGAATCCAATTTGGTGTCTTTAATTTGTGTACATTCATGTGAGAAGGTGTCTTGAACCCGTTCCTCCTCTAACTGTGGTATTTTCTTGCCCAGTGTAAGATCCTTGGAAGGCAAGTTCTCCACGGTGCTTTCTTCTCTGGTAATTCATCAGCGGACCATCTCCCAGCTGGGTTCTGACTTACGGCCGAGTTACAGGGTTCCAAAGTCAGATTGAGAGGCAGACATTCTGTGGAGTCGTGACTCTGGAATTGTTGTTCAGTGTAATTGGTCATTGGAGGTTAAAGTATCTCAGAATCCAGCCGCCCTGCCTAGACACTTCTTGGAAAAAAACTTAACATCACATTTCAAAACCTGTCTGATTAAAAAAGTGTCCTATTGTTTCATAAATACGAGATCATTCAGGCTTTTTAGGTCAGTTGGAGCTCAGTCACCAGGATCCTTTATGAGCGTCTCCCTGAGGGAACAACACCAGAAATTCTCTGCCTGTGTTCCATCTGCTTGTGTTACAGATCTGAGCTTGGGTGAGACCAGAGCGTCCTGGAGAAAGGAGACAGTGCCACCCTTTTAGTTGCGGTTCAGTTGCTCAGTCATGTCCAACTCTTTGCAACCCCGTGGACTGCAGCATGCTACCCTTATTAGATGCTTAATGTTTATAAAATGATGTTTCTTGATTTTAGCTCATGGCTCACATTCTGGTACGTAGAATCACATAATTATAGGACTAAGAGTGTCCCTATGAGAGATCTTCCTATTCTCTCTTTTTCTCTCCTTGGAAAACCATAAACTAAACTTATCTTAGCAAGGTAGAAAGATAAAATCAATATTTTATTTAAAATAAGTCTCCTGGAAAGAAAACAATTCAAGGTAAGCATTATCTTGAAAAAAAAAAGAGAGAGGGGAGACTGGTGGTGTTTCACAGTAATGCTGTGGGAGCTAGTAACTAGTTATACAAAAGGACAGGCTGTAGAGAGTCCTTCTGTCTCCTCAGTTGTGTGCCCCGTGTGTCAGTCACTCAGTCATGTCCTACTCTTTGCGACCCCGCCAGCCTCCTCTGGCCGTGGGGTTCTCCAGGCAAGAAACTGGAGTGGGGTGCCATACCCTCCTCCAGGGGATCTGACCCAGGGATCGAACCCACATCACCGGTGTTGCTTGTGTTCTTTAAAACCTTGTTACCAGGAGTGTTTAGAGGATGGCAGCAGCAATGCCACCAGAGAGCCTGTAGAAATGCAAACACTCAGGCCCCATCCAAGACCTACTGCTGAATCGAAACAGTATCCTCATGGGACTCACGTTCACATGAAAGCTGGAAGGACATGGCTCAGGTGACCGGACAGTATGAACAAAGCATCCGAATCTGAAGACCTAAAGCTGAAACACCCAGGCTATTACTCAGTAGATGGACATTCATTTTAGCTGACTTAGCAGTTTTATATGCATCCTCTCAGTGTCAGTATTAACATCACGTGGCAAGGTATGATTGCTATCAGCAGAGTTCTGGGTAGCAGCCAGTCCATTTGTGAAGTGAGTGCCCCCTGCAGTCTGGCCTCGGTGGGCTGCCTGCCTGTGTGTAGACGATGGATGACTTCCTGTTTGGAGAATAAATGAAAGTTAAGAGATGCAGGGGAGACTGAACGATCACCGTGGAAATGCAGATCCTGATGGAGGGTTTAATGTACATGGTTGCTGCAGAGTCCCTATGTGTGCTTCTCTTCATGGGCTGAACACATTTAATATTTTCCTCATGGTCCTTCTGGGTAGCTTCCATGCGGATGCTTGGAAGTCATTAAGTGATGTAGGGTGAGTCCCTACACATGAGAAATTTCTCAATATGGAAAATGTCCAGAAGAATACAGGGGCATTTTTAATGCATGCCGGAAATGGAGGGACAACTTTTGGAAAAAATTTCTAGCTAGCATACCTAGGAATTTAGTGGCCAAGGGTCTTTGGTATCACAGACCCAGCTGTTGAGAACCACCACAATGGATGGGGTAAGCTGGTGTGAAGTGATCACCTAGTAATCAGAACTAGAGTTATTTTCTTCCAATGCAGCCTGGGAGGCCAAGAGACTGGGGAGACATATTTTACTTAATTCATCTGTCAGCTGCCCTTGACTGCACACCACTTAGGGCAGACATGGCTTTGCGAACAGCCACACAACGTCCAGGGAGCCCATCATCAGGAAACTTTTTTGAACGGGAAGGTCAACTCTTATCTCTGGAGTTAAAGCTCCAAATGGGGAAAGAAAATAATAAGCTCTGGAAATAAGTGGGCCACGGAGAAGCAGTAGAAGATTCGTTTTTGTCACTGGTTGATGCTATGGCCCATGGAAAAAAATAAAATTGTGTATTTCTCAGGCCTTTTCTGGGATTGGTTTGCTGGGAAAAGAAAAGAGGGCATGTTGGCCTTTTTTTTTTGGTTGGGAATGTCATTTTCTTTTATAGCAAAATGTTTTCCACTTTGTTTGCATTTCATCTCAAATTGGCAGATTCAGCCACTGTGTATTTAAAAAGTGTGTCCATGTATTAAACTTTGTTGTTTTTTTTTTTTGCAGTTGGCAACAGTTATTTAATTTTATAGGACAAGAGAAAATCTAACAGTATTGTATATTGATGCCTCTGAGATACTTTCAAATGGAGGAAGTCGAACCGAATCCCATTATTTTATTGCATGGTGCCCATGATTGATCGTTGTCATAGAAACAGAGGTCTGTGCCAGTGTCTGTTAGATGGGCAGGCTATCCGCAGAGTCGCTTTGGATTTTGCCAAATTGGACCAAGAGTTTCACGTGGATTCTATTGAAATGGTCCTGCTTTAACTGTTTAATTCAAATGCCCTCTCACATTGAGAATATCCAAGTTTTCATAGATTTGTTAGATTAGCAGACATCCATGGAGCATGGGCTTGTGCCAGGAGTTGGGATGATGTCAGTTTTCTCCTGTTGGGTGGTGGGGTGGGGGAAGACTTGGAAGAATTCCTCACAATGGCGTCCTAAGCAGAAGGATCCCTTTAGGACCCCCTCAATTCACTGCTAGAGAAACTTGCTTTCTTATGTTTGTATGTTCATAGTAAGTGTTCGGAGAAGGCGATGGCACACCACTCCAGTACTCTTGCCTGGAAAATGCCATGGACTGAGGAGCCTGGTAGGCTGCAGTCCATGGGGTCGTGAAGAGTTGGACACGACTGAGCGACTTCAGGTTCATGCATTGGAGAAGGAAATGGCAACCCACTCCAGTGCTCTTGCCTGGAGAATCCCAGGGATGCTGGAGCCTGGTGGGCTGCCGTCTATGGGGTCGCACAGAGTCTGACAGGACTGAAACGACTTAGCAGCAGCAGGAAGTGTGCTCAGACGTGCCCAACTCTTTGCAGCCCTATGGACTGCAGCCCACCAGGCTCCTCTGTCCATGAGATTTTCCAGGCAAGGATACTGGAGTGGGTTGCCATTTCCTTCTCCATGTATGTTCATAAGTAGGTGTTGATTGGTACAGGTAACCTTGCTTGAGGATGTCCTTGCATTGTTTGGAAATATGACTGTTGAGACACTCTTAAGCAGCAATGGCTTTATATTTTAAATAGCCGAAAGACATGTTCTACTTTGTTCTTTAATTAATAACACTTCTAGCACATTCAGAATATGAATAATGTTGAAAGCCTACTTCTGTGTACCAGTGTACCAGTAAATCGCTTTACATTTAAATTAGTCCCTGTCCTCAAAGCTCGTGGCATATTTTGGAAGCTTTGAAAATAAATGGTAAATGAGCTAGCCCTCAGTTTCAGTAGCTGGCACTTTCCCAGGGAGGTGCACTGGCAATCAGATCTGTAAACTGACCATTCCTTTCCTTACTTCAGTTGACGTGAGAGGGGAGCTATTTCCAAGATTTTACAAGAATATCACAATGTATGAGAACCGATTTGGGCTATTTTTACTCCACATGTGCATACTCGGGGGCATAAAATAATGAAGAGAAGGACTAGGGGAAAGGTTGACGTGGTTTTGAGGGTCAGCAACAGTAATGACACCTTTTTTTTTTTTTTCCCAAGGCCTTAAAATTACTTTTTTCAGAGGGAAAAATGAAGCCTTATCCCGGGTATTTAAGTTACTGCATGTCTCTATTTCCGACGCTCCATCCTCTGCAAGGACCTTACTGTAATGACTCCACTGTAAATGGATTCTGCTCATTTGACTTTTTCTTTGTCCTCTTTGCCTAATAATTTGGTGTAACGCAAATCGAAGAGAAAGTGTCAGACCAGTCGGGAATGTTAGCACCAGCTCTGTGCCAGTTGATGAGTGATAATGCATTGTGTAATGAATCACAAGTTGGAAGATATTTGCTATTGCAACAGCTGGAAAGGGTTGGCATGAGCATTGCTGAGTAATTGGGTTTCCAGGAAGGTAAAGAGTTAGAGCTGTCCCTGGGTGTGAGACTTTGCAGAAAAGAGAATAAAATCATCTCTATATTGGCCCTAACTCAGGGGTAATAACATCAGCAAGAACACAACAGCAGCTAGCATTTCTTGAATGTTTACGCCAAGCACTAACTAAAAGAGTTCCCTTTTACCACATTGACAGTATTATATGGTAGACGCTATTGTTATCTCCAGTTCACAGATACTGAAACAAGGGAAATAACTGGTCAACCCAACTAATTAGTATGTGATTGACAGTCTTCATCAGAGTGCCATTTTGGGGTTTATTATGGTGTTTTGATGTTTTAAGTATATAAAATTCACGTTTATTCATTTTTGTGTGTGTATATAAGAACACTCATGATTCATTGCTATGTTTTATCTACTTTACCCGCTGGACTATAAAATTGCTTTTCTTCTGAAATTACCAAATTCCAGGGATCTGTCAACATTGTAGTTTGAATGGGTTGCCAAAAGCATAGTAACTGTTGTGAAAGTTACTACTGAAATGCCTAGCTATGATTTCTTCGAAGTTTTTCATGCTATTTTGATTGTTAGTTATGAAATTGCTTTGAATAATTTTAAAAAGCACCTCCTGCTGCTGCTGCTAAGTCGCTTCAGTCGTGTCCGACTCTGTGTGACCCCGTAGATGGCAGCCCACCAGGCTCCCCCGTCCCTGGGATTCTCCAGGCAAGAACACTGGAGTGGATTGCCATTTCCTTCTCCAATGCATGAAAGTGAAAGTGAAGTTGCTCAGTCATGTCCAACTCGTAGCATCCCCATGGACTGCAGCCTACCAGGCTCTTCCACCCATTTTCCAGGCGAGAGTACTGGAGTGGGTTGCCATTGCCTCCTCTGAAAAAGCACCTAAGAATCTTTTAAAAAATGATCATAAAGATTTCCATCCCTGACAGTTGGAAGAACATTCTTTTTTAGTTTTCTTCCTTTCTTTCTTTTTATTGGAGTATAGTTGCTTTTTACTGTTGCGTCAGTTTCTGCTATACAGCAAAGTAGGAAAAAAAAACATTTTTAATGGAATGAATCACTCAGAAATGCAACCATTTTATAGAAAGTATTGTTGAATTTTGAAACATGTCAACTTAAAGAAAAGTTTGTGACTTTATTAAGGCATAATTTGCATACATAAAATGTACCTGCTTCAAGTGTAGCAGTTAGTGATTTCATACATTTATACAGCCGTGCAGCCATCGCACAGTCCAATGTTAGGACGCTTTCACCACAGAAGGTTCCCTAGTGCTCATCTGCAGTCATTCCCCTCTGGCCCCAAGACCAGGAACCACTGAGCTCCTTTTGTTGTGGTTGTTTAGCTCTTTCATGATATTTGCAAATATGTTTTATTAAATTAATTAATTTTAACTAGAGGCTAATTACTTTACAATAGTGCAGTGCTGTTTGCCATACATTGACATGAATCTGCCATGGGTGTACATGTGTCCCCATCCTGAACCCCCCTCCCACCTCCCTCCCCATCCCATCCCTCAGGGTCATCCCAGTGCACCAGCCCTGAGCGCCCTATCTCATGCATTGAACCTGGACTTGCAATCTATTTCACGTATGGTAATATACATGTTTCAGTGCTGTTCTCTCAAATCATCCCACCCTCGCCTTCTCCCAGAGTCCAAAAGTCTGTTCTTTATATCTGTCTCTTTTGCTGTCTTGGATATAGGGTCATTGTTACCATCTTTCTGAATTCCATATATATGCGTTAGTATACTATATTGGTGTTTTTCTTTCTGACTTACTTCACTCTGTATAGTAGGCTCCCGTTTCATCCACCCCATTAGAACTGATTCAAATGTGTTCTTTTTTAATAGCTGAATAATACTCCATTGTGTATATGTACCACAGCTTTCTCATCCATTCATCTGCTGATAGACATCTAGGTTGCTTCCATGTCCTGGCTGTTATAAACAGTGCTGTGATGAACATTGGGGTACACGTGTCTCTTTCAGTTCTGGTTTCCTCACTGTGTATGCCCAGAAGTGGGATTGCTGGGTCATATGGCAGTTCTATTTCCAGTTTTTCAAGGAATCTCCATACTGTTCTCCATAGTGGCTGTACTAGTTTGCATTCCCACCAACAGTGTAAGAGAGTTCCCTTTTCTCCACACCCTCTCTAGTATTTATTGCTTGTAGACTTTTGGATGGCAGCCATTCTGACCGGCATGAGATGGTACCTCATTGTGGTTTTGATTTGCACTTCTCTGATAATGAGTGGTGTTGAGCATCTTTTCATGTGTTTGTCAGCCATCTGTATGTCTTTGGAGAAATGTCTGTTTAGTTCTTTGGCCCATTTTTTTTATTGGGTCATTTACTTTTCTGAAATTGAGCTGCAGGCGTTGCCTGTATATTTTTGAGATTAATTCTTTGTCAGTTGCTTCATTTGCTATTATTTTCTCCCATTCTGAAGGCTGTCTTTTCACCTTGCTTATAGTTTCCTTCATTGTGAAGAAGCTTTTAAGTGTAATTAGGTCCCATTTTTTAATTTTTTGCTTTTATTTCCATTGCTCTGGGGAGTGGGTCATAGAGGATCCTGCTGTGATTTCTGTCAGAGAGTGTTTTGCCTATGTTTTCCTTTAAGAATTTTATAGTTTCTAGTCTTACATTTAGATCTTTAATCCATTTTGATCTGCTTTTTAATTGCATCAACCTTGAAATGCTGACCCCGTCCTTCTATGGGCTTCCCAGGTGGCACTAGTGGTAAGAACCCACCTGCCAGTGCAGGTGACGTAAGAGACGTAGATGCGATCCCTGGGTCGGGACCATCCCCTGGAAGAGGGCATGGACCCCCACTCCAGCATTCTTGCCTGGAGAATCCTATGGACAGAGGAGCCTGGCAGACTACAGTCCATAAAGGTCACAAATGGTGGGACACGACTGAAGTGATGCCACACAGCACATCCTTCTATGTGCATTTAAAGGAAAGACTTTTTTCCGCCTTTGAAGTAGTTTGTACAATTATGGGCTTACTAAATACATCATTTTTTAGCCTTTATTATGATCGTTCTCCTCTCCAGCTGAATGGCACTGGGGCTTATGAGGGTTTTATAAGTAACTTGTAGCAGAGAAGATGCTTCAGTCTGTTTCAACGCAGTGAACTGCTTATTGTCTTTGCACTTTCTGCACATATGGGATTTCTGAATTAATTCCAAACTTAGACAACTAGGAAAAGCATTTAACGTTCATGGCAGGATGGAATAACAATTATCGTCCTCTGATGCCCCAGGGGCGCTCCCCAGACGTCTATTCTTCACTCCTGCTTCTCTCTGCTCCGTTTGGAGGTACTTTCTCTGCTTCAGTCCAAAATACCATTTAGAGGCTGATTAGATTTCAAATTATATTAACATATTTTAAGCTGTATATCTTTTTGCTTTTTCATGGCTAAAATATGCTTTCCATGTGCTTTGTCTGTTTTTTTGGGTGAGATCCATTTATTTTGTAATCTCTCTCTCCCCTTCTCAAGGCGGTTTTCCCACTTGTCCTTTCATCACTTTACTATTCAAGATCTTTGAGGACTTTTTTTTAATTATTATTATCCATTTCTTTCTTCTCAAGGAAGAGGACTTCATTGTGAATTTCAATATCCTGCTGTACCGTACAGCTGCACCTGGGGAAACTGTGCATTGAGCCGTCATTGAGTGCCTTTGTAATTCAGTGTTCAGATACTGCTGGCTTTTGGATTCCAGAGAAGTTTGTGTGTTCATTATCTATATGTATGTCTGTATCTATTTATGTCTGTGTATCCCTTTTCTTTATCTTCAAGGCCATCTCTAAGCCGAAAACAATGCTTGGTTTCCTCTGTGAGGCTTCTTACGGGGTGAGGAGATGAAGCTGGTCCCTGGCCAAGACCCATCTGAAAGCTGTGGGCTTCTTTCTAGGCACAGGGCTGAGGCTGATGAAATGCTGAGATTGCTATTGTTCTCGCTTTCTTGTCTCCTTCTTGGTGATCTGTTCATCCACAAAACCAAGGATTGATACTTTGCTGAGAATCATGTATAGGAGACCCTTTTTAAAACCAGTGGAACCAGTTGGCAGTTTTTAAAGCTCCCCATTTTGGCTGGTGTCTCACATACTAAAGCGAATATGAAAGTCGCTCAGTTGTGTCTGACTCTTTGTGATCCCATGGACTGTAGCCCACCAGGCTTCTCTGCCCATGAAATTCTCCAGGCCAGAACACTGAAGTGGGTTGCCATTTCCTTCACCAGGGGATCTTCCCAACCAGGGATTGAACCCAGGTCCCCTGCATTGCAGGCAGATTCTTTACCGTCTGAGCCACCAGGGATGTTGGTGAATGGTTTTTATCGTGATTTCCTTTAGCTAAAGCTGACAACTGAGAATAACAATAACAAAATGGAAAAAAGTATTGATTCCAGTGATTTAAAGTGAATCAAAACCCTGTATCTCTTTTAAATAGATATTTTATTTTTGAAAAAGTATTTGTATTTATTTCTTTGGCTTCATTGGGTCTTGGTTGCAGCATGTGGGCAGCTTGGTGACGTGTGGGTTCCGGAGCACGCAGGCTCTGTAGTTGCCCCACGGCAGCCCCCAGTCGGGGATGGAGCCTGTGTCCTCTGCACTGCAAGGGGCATTCTTAGTAACTGGACCACCACTGAAGTCCCTGGACCCTGGACCTTCAACTGAAGTTTTCTTGTTTTAGCTCCAACATGCATGCTAAGTCACTTGATCATGACTGACTCTTTGTGACCAATGGACTATAGCCCGCCAGACTCCTCTGTCCGTGGGATTCTCCAGGCAAGAATACTGGAGTGAGTGGCCATGCCCTCCTCCAGGGGCTGTTCCCGACCCAGGGATTGAACCCACATCTCTTATGTCTCCTGCATTGGCAGGCGGGTTCTTTAGTTCTAACAGTGGCTCTTAAATCTGGGGGATCATATTCTCCTTTGAGACTCTTATGAGTGCTGCGATCCAGGGAAGCTGTCCCCAGGAGAGTTACACTTCACGGGTGAGCTAATACTCCCTTTTTCGATTATGTGCTCATCAGTGTTCCATCTTTTTATTCTTGTGTCCTTTTGAAGGGAATTTATACATCCTTGATATTTACTCATCAAGTGACAGAAATGAAATCTTTAGACCTCTTAGTTTCCTGGCGTTTAGTAGTGATTTTCTTGAAGCAACCTGAAGATTGAGCCCAGAAAGAGAGATTCGAGGGTCAGTTCTGCCACCTGTGTCCTCTCATGCCTTTGATTACCAAAAGAAATTTCTGGTTCTTAACAAAATATTTCCCATGCATAATTAATTATTCAGTTCAGTTGGACATGGGAATTTGCTTTCTTTCACTTGTTTCTCTCTCAGAATAAGAGTCTGGTGCTTCGTACAAAGGAAGCCACAAACCCACGGTCCTTGTTCAGATCACGTGACCATGCTTCCTTTTTTTTCCTCCTTCCTTTCCTTTACACCTTAATTTTTACCTCCTTAATTTGAGCTTTTAGTTCATGTGAGGTAATTTCATTTTTCTTCTCATTTTTTTTTTTCACTTTTAGAAAATCATATTCCTGGCATTAAATTCTCCCTTCTTCATCATGTTGGCCTGGCCAGTACATTTTCAAAATGGTAGAATGCTTCCAGCTGATGATTCTGGAGCCCCTAGCGTACCCATGAGTGTGTCCCAGTGGTGGCATTTGTCTTATTATCTTGAAAAAAAGACTACAAATATAGGAACTTCCCTGGTGGTCCAGTGATTAAGACTATGATCTCGGAGTGCAGGGCCACGGGTCCCATCCCTGGTGGGGAAACTAAGACCCTCCTTGCTAAACAAACAAAACAGAAACAGCAAATACCCCCACCCAAAACTAGAAATCTAATTGTTGCTCAAGTGTTTTTCCCCTTAAACAGGAATCAGAGATAACTTGAGTGTGTATCAAGCAGCTGCCTTTGGCGGTTAGTGGAGATCAGGCCCCATGACCCATTTCTCGGCTGGCCTGTCACTCAGCGGAACACCACAGGCTTTAACATGATTTTGATTATTATGCATCTTTAAACTGATTTTGTTCTCAGCCATATATTGTTCAATTTATATTCATAATGAACTATTGGTTAAATATAGGAAATTAATAAGGGGCAGAATACTGCCACTTTTTATTTAAGTGTTTCTGGTACTTAAAAAATAATAGTAACAAAATATAATGATAATTTTTATCAGACTTAGTTTTTAATGACTCCTCACTTAGACTGTTGTTAATAAACAAGATGGTTTTGGTGCAAAGTGTATCTCAGGTCACAAAAAGCAATTATTTTTTACATTAAAACATGTATTTTGATGTTTGCATTTTAATATATATTTGATGATAATACTACATAATATATAGTCATTTAAATTTTTTTCATGATCAATCATGTATTTACCTTATACTTTAAAATTACTTGAAGATATATAACATAGGTTGATTGGGAAGAACAGACTTCATCTTTATACTCATAAGTATTATCCAAGTTCTATTTATGTTGTTTCCAATTTAAATGGAAACGTTTCATTTAAAATAGCTATTGTTCAAAATGTCGAAATTATTTAAAAATTCCTCAGGATGTTCAGGAGTTTGAATAGTGCTATGAAGAGATTCTTGGAGAAAAATTGGAAGCCTGGGTACCTGAATTATAGAGGGGTGATTGAGGTTGGGGAGCAGACAAGAAGTTTGGGAATATCTTGGATCAGAGTGCCCTTAATAACATGGTACCTGAATTGTGTCAGGCATTTGGTAAATGTTTGCTCTTTTAAGGTGTTTCCATTAAAGATATTTATTCATTTGGACGCCTCAGGTCTTAATTGTGTCACTTGGTATCTTTCGTTTTGGTGGCGAGACTCAATAGTTTTGGCACACGGGTTCAGTTACTCCAGGGATGTGGGGTCTTAATTCCCCAACCAGGGATCGAACCCCATTCCCCTGCATTGCAAGGTGAATTCTTAACCGCCGGCCCACCAGGGAAGTCCCAGGAGTTTACATTTCATATATGGTAGTTTACTCATTTAGCGTTGTTTTCATTTAAAAAATGGAAGTCCTTGTACAGTATATGGAAACTTCAGCTGATAACTTGTAGCTGCTATGGAACCCTCCTCCTGGAGATTCATTATAGGAAGTTACTCCTTCCCCAATCCTGGGACCTAGTGTTACTGAAGGAAGTGTTGCTTTTACCCCCATAGTGACTTCTGTCAGTCTAAGTGAAAAATATGCCTACATTCTTAGTCCAGGAACCTTCTTAAATAGTTTACCGATCCATTCCAAATAAGGTCCATGCTGCCGACTTTAAAAGTCACTTGTGCACGCCTTCCTCCAGTCTTTCAAACAGTAGGTAATGCATAAACCAGTGACATGTTTCAGGTTAGATACAGAAGAAGGAGTTTCAAAGACAGCTCACGCCCCATTGTGTTGGTGGTCTGGAGCACCATGCTTGCTTCTCTTACTCAGGGAGGCCCAGTTATCAAGGATGTGAGGGCTTCTCTGGCGGCTCAGATGGTAAAGATTCTGCCTGCAGTGCAGGAGACACAGATTCCATCCCTGGGTTGGGAAGATCCCCTGGAGAAAGGAATGGCTACCCACTCCAGTATTCTTGCCTGGAGAATCCCATGGAAGAGCCTGGTGGGCTGCACAGTCCATGGGTTCTCAAAGAGTTGGATACAGCTAAGCAACTAACACACACACGTATCAATGAAGTGAACCATGCCTTCCTCTTTAAAGCCACTTTTTCTCTTGACATGTCTTATTTTCAAGGTCCCTTTTATTTAGTTCATGTGTATTTTGTCTGATCTGGACTCTTGACCAGTAGACATGGGATACTTAGAAGGCAGAATTTGTAGAATTCGTTGTCTGTTTGGATGTGGGAAGGAGAAGGAAAAGTGAAGAAAATGCAAAGGAAAGAAGAGGCATCTTAGATGCAGGAGGCATGTGTTTGGGCTGTAATGTGGGGAGTGGTGAGATTAAATGTTAAATAATACAATCTGCATAAAAACTGTGGACATATCCTCAACAATTTTTGTGTGTTGATTACCTTATATGCATTTTAAAATGTATTCCCCCACCAGCCTTTTGAGGTAAATTCTGTTTTTTTTTTTCTCTTATAGATGAGGAAACAGATTTAGAGGGATTGTGTAATATGTTCAAAATAACCCAGCTAGAAAATAATTCAAAGGCCAGAACTTGATTACACTATTGCCTTCCAGTGGGAAAAATGAAGCGAGTTTGGAGTTGTATATAGTCGACAGTATCACATGCTGCTAAGCACATCACACTGTTTTCTTTATCTGCCTTGACTCATATATGTATTTATACCTCTGGGGAAAGAAATTGTGCAGACTAACTTATAAACATTACAGAGAAGCAAGCAGATGCGGCTGCTTGGAAGTTTGGGTTGTCATTTTTCTGCTTGCGGCCAAATGTAGATTGAAAGTTGAAGGTCAGGCGGTTGTCACAGGACAAGACATCGTGTGCCAACCATTGAGGTTACAAAGATGAGTAAGGTCCTGTTTCTGCCCTGAGACGCTCCCAGGACAAGGCAGGAGACCAGCCTTCCAAGGATGGGTTACAGTGCCATATGCTAAGTGCTGAGTCCCATTACTGCAGAAGAGGGGGCCACCCATTGGTTTGGGGCAGTAAGGAGGCTGAGAAGCAAGACAGATATGATCACAATATCCTTATTCCCCTCCTCTGCTGTGTCGCAAAGTTTCCCTTTGTCTCATTAGAAACCCGAGCATCATCCAGACACCTTCCCTTTCTCTGCACTGTCCCCATATCCAGCGAGAGCTTTGGGGTGCCCCCCAGGAATGCTCTGAGAATCCAGTTCCCCGCCTCCAGGCTCCCACACTTGGCCTGGCCCTTCTCAGAAGTTCCCTCAGTTCAGTTCAGTTCAGTTCAGTCGCTCAGTCGTGTCCAACTCTTTGCATCCCCATGGACTGCAGCACGCCAGGCTTCCCTGTCCATCACCAACTCCTGGAACTTACCCAAACTCATGTCCATCGAGTCAGTAATGCCATCCAACCATCTCATCCTCTGTCATCCCCTTCTCCTTTTGCCTTCAATCTTTCCCAGTATCAGGCTCTTTTCCAAGGAGTCAGTTCTTCGCATCATGTGGCCAAAGGATTGGAGTTTCAGCTTCAGTATCAGTCCTTCTAATGAATATTCAGAACTGATTTCCTTTAGGATGGACTGGTTGGATCTCCTTGCAATCCAGGGACTCTCAAGAGCCTTCTCCAACACCACAGTTCAAAAGCATCAATTCTTCGGCACTCAGCTTTCCTTACAGTCCAACACTCACATCCATACATGACTACTGGAAAAACCATAGCTTTGACTAGATGGACCTTTTTAGGCAAAGTAATGTCTCTCCTTTTTAATGTACTGTCTAGGTTGGTCATAGCTTTTCTTCCAAGAAGCAGGTGTCTTTTAATTTTATGGCTGCAGTCACCATCTGCAGTGATTTTGGAGCCCAAGAAAATAAGTTTGTCACTGTTTCCATTGTTTCCCCATCTATTTGCCATGAAGTGATGGGACCGGATGCCATGGAGCTTTTTGAATGTTGAGTTTTTTAAGCCAGCTTTTTCACTCTCTTCTATTATTTTCATCATGAGGTTCTTTAGTTCCTCTTCACTTTCTGCCAAAATGGCGGTGTCATCTGCATATCTGAGATTATTGATATATCTCCCGGCAATCTTGATTCCAGCTTGTGCTTCATCCAGCCTGGCATTTTGCATGATGTACTCTGCATATAAGTTAGATAAGCGGTGTGACAATATACAGCCTTGACGTACTCCTTTCCCAATTTGGAACAAGTCCAACGTGTCTGGTTCTAACTGTTGCTTCTTGGCCTGCATACAGGTTTCTCAGGAGGCAGGTAAGGTGGTCTGATATTTCCATATGTTTAAGAATTTTCCACAGAAATTCCCTAGCTGATCTCTGCTTCCTGCCTCTGTCCCCTCCACGCTCTCCTCCGTGTTGCCTCCAGAGGGCGCTCTCTAAGACACAGAGCCAATGAGGTCATCACTCCCCCTATTTTTGTCGGAACGCAGCCAGTAAAACTCCAAGTTGTGGACTCGTTTTCTCTGTCCACCCTCATTTCTTGCCATTTCCCCAGGCGCACCCTAAGTCTCAGTTCCCCAGGCAGCTTGTGTTTCTAACCTCCAGTTTTTGTAGTCCCATTCCCTCTGTCTGCCTTGATATGCCTTCAGTCTGGTTTTTCTGGGGCTCCTCTCATAAGGCAGTTTCTCTGCAGCACTTAGGTACTTTCCCTGCCAATGGAGAAGGAGCCAGCCCCATCAGGCCAGAGGTCTAGCATCGTAGTGCTGTGAGAATTTTCCTCTAGAAAGCCCTGAATGTTCAGACCTCAAGATAAGTATTTTCCTTTTTTGTCTATATCCTTCACCAGACCAAGAAATGTTGACTGATTTTTCTTACTATGACAGTAAACCCACAACTGTGAATGTCACCCCATTCTGAGATAAAGCCTGCTTTATAGCACATTGCCAGATATCTGACCGTTTACAAAAAGTGCAATAAATTTTAAACGTAGTAGTAGATGGTCAGCCTAATGTCTGTTCCTACCAAGCACGTGGCACATTCGGGGACTCTCGTGGTCGAAATCTCGATCACTAACATGTGTTAACCTCCCCAGTTTACCTCAGTCATGATTCATCACTGGCAGAATGGAAAGCTTTGGTCCTCTCGTGTTGCCAAGTGGAGAAAAAAGCTCGTACCAGAGGAAACAAGACTCTTTCTTGTTTCTATCAGACACAAACTGGGCTAAACATTATTGGAGTGAGGCAAGAGTCAACGCCCCCCCCCCCAAAAACAAAAAAGGTAGTTAGGGAAATTCAGTGACCAAAACTACCTGTTGTAGGTATTTTTGTGCAGAGAACAAATTTTTTAAAAAAGAAAATTAAAATACAAAAAAAAAAAAAAAAAAAAGGATATCTTTGCCAGAGAGTTGAGGTGGAAAGAGGAGGAGGAGGATATGGGGTTTGGAGCAAATAAGAACCTTTGACAAATGGACAACCCTGGCTTCCTGTTGGAAGACGGTCCTGCAGAGAAGGTGTTGAGAGCTGGGAAGCGTTGAGAATGTGCTGGGAAGAAATGTATGCAGAGTGACTAGGAACCAGATTCTGTTTCTGAAAGTCGTTAGAGGTCTATGAACTGCATAAAGCATGCGGGGCGAAAGGTCTGTGTTTCTCTCCAGGTTGGGAGGACCTGGGTCCCCAGGCATTGGGCCTGTCCTGCTGGGTTTATAATGTAAAGTTTTCTGGTCGAGCAGGGGAGAGCTTTACCTTTTATTCGTAAGTGTGTAAGATAACACCAAGGAGAAGCAATTTGAAGCAGGCCAAAAATCAGGCCTATTGAAGATATTGGTAAAATTAAAACCAGTTCTTCTAGCATGGGCTTCCCCGGTGACTCAGTGGTAAAGAATCCACCTGCCCATGCAGGAGACATGGGTTCCATCCCTGGGTAAGGAAGATCCCCTGGAAGAAGAAATAGCAACTCACTCCAGTATTCTTGCCTGGGAAATCCCATGGATGGAGGCTTCTGGCAGGTACATAGGGTCTCAAAAGAGTCAAACACAACTCAGCAATTAAACGGCAACATGAAGCATAAGGCTGATTTTGGTAAAAGCCATTTTAAAATTATTTCAGACCCCATCCTCCCACCCCCACAGGAAACTTGTGTTTATAAATAGCCCCAGTGGTAGTCAGTAGATTGAGAGTGTTCTTGAAAACTGTAGAATAAAAATGTATTTCTTTGATTGATTATTGATATTTCATCAATTTTTTTTACTGGTTATTGATGTCTCATCAGCTTTTTAAAAGTATTCGCAAACATTACAATCCATAGGAACCTTGAAATAGAGAGTAGAGGTGGGAAGGAATGTGATGTGCTGAGAAAATGGCTGCACTAGGGAAAAGTAAGGCTAAGAATAGTGAGCATTCTCGAGCTATTATGAGCTAAGACATAAATGGAAATGTGGTTGTCATGGGGCGTCTTAGCAGTGGGAGAAAGGAGTTGGCTTTGTCGAGAGGGACAGATACTTTCCTAGCACTGATGTTTCAGATTCTGCTGCCTCAGGATCTCCAGGGCCTCTGGGAAGTCCTGCATGTCTGGCAGCCCTCCACTCAGCTAGCTGGCCTGGGGGCGGCTGGGGCACCGATGCTGCCCACCCCCCTGCAGGGCGCACTCCCCCATCTGTCTTCCCACCTCTTTCCCGGGCTGTGTCTCCCTGCCCTGCACCACTTCACCCCACAACGTGGAAAACAGCTGGCCTTTCATTCTTCACAGCACAACTCAGGCCAAAAATGATATTTAACCAAAGTTTCCAGATGCCTTTTACATTAAAAAAAAAAAAAATTTGGAAAAGCTGCTCTTGAAGGCCAGGGTCAAGTTCGTCTCTGGCACGTGGTAGCTGCCAGCTCATCTGCTCATGATGGGGGTGCTCGTCTTTGGATCTGGTCATCCCCCCTGGACTCCAGCCTCAGCCCTGAGAGCCAACTCTCTAAGCTGGATCAGCCTGCAGAGGTGAATTTGCGTCTTCAGTTATGAAGAAACAGGAAAACTCCATGAAACTGTACCATTTTCCCACATCATGGTTTTTTTTTTTTTTTTTTTAAAAAAACAACACAACACTGTTGTTTGGATCCAGCTAAAGCATCCTTTATAAATGGGCACTCCAGTACTTGCCCAAGGGCTCCCTTAAATTTTGTGCTAAAAGCTGAAAATGCAGGTTAGGTGTTTTTTGCTCTCTGGCCTCTGCCCTCCTTCACCATCCTCTCCTTATCTCCTGGGGGAAGTTGGTCATCACTCCTGACAGAGTCCTGGGACAGGGTGTGCCCCCAACAGTATGGGGGTCTCTGGTATTTACCCTTGCCTCCGCCAGCCCAGCCCCTGCCAGATGAAAGGCAGTGAGGAGGAGACAGGAGCAAACATCATCTACCAGGAAGCTCTGCAGTGAAATAAAGATATCAGGATCCTTGGGCAGGTCCTGTGTGCCTGCATCCGCATGGCCTCGCCTTCCAGCCCCATCTTTGTGTGTCTGTATCTGCCATTAAGCTACAGGTTTCTTGTAATCAGAGGACGGATCTTATCACGTGTCTATGCCCACCAATGTATGTCTCTTGGAGGTGCTCAGAATTGATTATCAGCCTAATGTCCTAACACCTCCTGATTCTGTTAATCGCAACGTGGTAGTCACAGGTCCCTTTATAAAGGCTTGTGTTTCTTGTGGCAACACCTTTGCTGAAGACCAGTGCCTTCTTTGGTTGCAAGCTTGGCATCCCACTTACAGAAACATGCGAACACACTCTGTTCCTCAGCATGTTTCAGAAGCTGAAGTAGAAGGCATTCAGGTCATCCTACGTAGACCTCTCTGGCGACTGATCCTCTCTCCCCACGTGCTTTCTTTGGACTCCTGAGTTTAGGTGAGGTGTTCTAGAGCCCAGGGGATTAAGGGTTGTACAGAAGTGTACTCCAGAGGGCTAGTGCAGGGAGTGTTTCAAGGCAGATAAACAGCGCCTGGCACTGACATGGTCTATTCAAGAAGCTAACTAAGTAATGCTGATAATTGCCAAATAGTGCTGTCCGATGAGTAAACAGTGTCACTGGTTGCTGAGTTGAATGGGGAAGACGATCTGATTGGAGCTGATGAAGGGAGAGCATTTAATACCTTGCATAGAGCAATAGTAGAATTTTCTTACTAAAAGCGTCCAGCCTTGTGCTAAGTGCCATGAGATTTGGTTTGGGTATAAATTTTTCTTGAAGTATTTCTTCAAACAAGTAATGCATTTTATTACTGGATAGCTAATTGAAAATACATGCTTGCATGCATCGACTGTTTGTGACCCCACGGACCATAGCCCTCCAGGCTCCTCTGTCCATGGGATTCTCCAGGCAAGAATACTGGAGTGGGTTGCCATTTCTTCCTCCGGGGGAATCTTCCTGACTCAGGGATCAAACCTGCATCTGGTATGTCTCCTGCATTGGCAGGTGGAATTTTTTTACCACTAGTGCCACTTGGGAAGCTCCCAACAATATGCAAATGAAATATTCTCTTTTAGGTTCCTATCTGTCTATTCAAAGTTGCCCAAACACCAGGATAATAGGAATCCAAAGGAAGAGTGAAGGGAAGGAGAGCTTCAGGAGTCTGTGCCATAGTGCCCTTGAGATGTCCATCATGTATCTCTCTCTCTGGTTTGCCCTTTTCAAATCTTCTCTAGCAGCTGGCAAGCTTACTGTGCTTAATGGCAGACTGTAGTTTTCTTGGTTTATCCCAACTGTAATTTCACTTGATAACATCAGGATATTGATAGTTGTTTCCTCAGTTTTAAAGGATAATTTAGGGACTTATTTTTGATGAACGATGGTAGGGTAAATACAGAAAACATGAGCAGACATGGGAACTTTATGGTTGAAGCTTTAAAGATAATTATAGATGGACTCTTATCTCTTCGGGGCACTGGTACAGAGCTGGCTTCTGCCCTTTGTTACCCTTAGTAATTTTTTTCCTTTGTTAAAGCAATTTGCAAAATATGTACAGTATGGTTTCCTTCATACTTAAAAAGTTTAGGAAACGCCACAGCAAATTGATGATATGTTACCTGAAAGAAAGAGGGTGGGATTGGACTCTAAAGCAGTGGTTCCCAACCTTTATGGCACGCGGGACTGGTTTCGTGGAAGAGTTTTTCCACAGACTGGGGTGGGGATGGTTTGGGGATGATTCAAGGACATTGCATTTATCGTGTACTTTATTTCTATTATTATTAAATCAGCTCCACCTTAGATCATGAGGCATTAGATGCCGGACGCTGGGGACCCCTGCACGGATTCGTTTGCTTTGTATCATTTGATTTGTTCACAATGTAAACCTACTGTAAGTATAAAGATAAAAGTATCCAAAGACAACTTTTAGAGCATGTAGTCTTCTGTTTCAAGCTCCTCCTAGGGAGGGAAATCAGTAGAATTTATTTATATAATTTTGAGATAAAAATCACATTATTTAAAAATTTTGATTAAAAAATATTACTTTGGGAGCCCTCAGGCATATTAATATAGTATCCAAGTTTATCTCAAAATGGATACTTAAAAATTCAGTTATTAAGAGTTTATCTTTGGCAATAAGGTGATAATTAAACATTTATTTTCCTCCATAGATGATATCTATTTGAAGGTTTGTTTTCAAACTCTTATCTTTTTGTCTAAATGTGAACCATTTTAAGTCTTTATTGAATTTGTTACAATATTGCTTCTGTCTTTTTATGTTTTGGGTTTTTAGCCCCATGGCATGTGAGATCTTAGCTCTCTTAGGGGTTGAACCCGTACTCCCTACATTGCAAGGCAAACTCTTAACCACTGGACCACCAATGACATCCCTCAAAGTCTGATCTTGATTTATGCAATCATATGACATTTTTGTGGAGAAGCAATGGTACCCCACTCCAGTACTCTTGCCTGGAAAATCCCATGGATGGAGGAGCCTGGTGGGCTGCAGTTCATGGGGTCGCTAAGAGTTGGACACAACTGAGCAACTTCACTTTCACTTTTCACTTTCAATGGCAACCCGCTCCAGGTTCTTGCGTGAAGAATCCCAGGGACGGAGGAGCCTGGTGGGCTGCCGTCTATGGGGCCGCATGGAGTCGGACATGACTGAAGCGACTTAGTAGTAGCAGCAGCATGACATTTTTGAAAAGGGAATGATAATTTTTAATGGGAAAGCTATATATGTATGTCTATCCAAGGAAAAGATTTTAAAAAACAAAAATAGATTCCATGTAACAGTAGTAGGGAAGACCACTTTGCATTGGCTTGTTGTTAATCTCACATTGGTTTTCACACCTTATTTGGTTTTCATTTTTCTTAATGTGACATACTAATGGCTTGCAGGTAGTCTTTGTAATATTGATTTAGTGGGAACATAGAGGATAATAGCTGAATGTTTGTAGCTTTCATGAGTGTAATTAGCTTCTTATAAAAGCATAGTTCTGCAGAAAAGATCTGGGTATAGAGTAACTATTTCCAGATTTGGGCTTTTATCCCTTGCCTTTTATAAGTTCCTTCTACTTCTGTGCTTTCAGCTTAGTGATTCTTCTAAGATTTCCGAAGCTTCAGGTTTGTTTCCTGTCTTTCCCTTTTAGCTGTAACTCTCAGCAGACTATGGAGATTTAGGTGCATAATTTCAAAAATTTCAGAAATTTTGAAAGACTTCTGTAAGATTTAACTGCTGTGCCCAGTGATGCATATCAGTCATTAGAAAAACCTGACATCCTGCTGCTGTCCCTTGTTGTCCAGTTTTAAACCAAGAATCACTAACTGTCTAGGGAGAAAGGCAATGGAGAAGATGCATCTAGCGACTGTCTGGTGACCCTTGCATCTTGCCTTTTTCCTCACTCTTCATTCTGCCAGAGAACTCTCATTCATGGATGTTGACTGACATTTCTGTGTATGTTTGTAATGCCGCAAGGATTACTTGACTTTTCCTTTGTGATAGTCTAACCCTGCATGTCCATCTGCCCTTGTCTATTTTTAATGTAAGGGGAAAAATAAGTTTAGTTACTTCCTTTCGAAAAAACAGTTGTTTGAGAAGTCTCAGTTGGACCCATCTCTGTGCTTTTCTTGAACATCCTAATTATGTTCCAAAAATAATAACAGCACAGAAACTTCAAAATCCAGGAGGAAATGAACCCATTGACTTAGAGATACATATATATGTGTATATGTATATATATATGTATATATATATATATATATATGTAGGTATAGATATTTGTACACACACACACATATATATGATCACTTAGAGGATCAGGGGTAGAGATAAGAAGCTGCACTATGAAGTACCACAGCAGATGGCTCATAGTACATTCTTAATAAATATTTGTTGAATTAAAAAAAGAGAGAATGAGAAAATTCAAGGGAAAATGTCGTTTCTGAAGGGGTTCTGTGTATCGTTTATTTGTTATATGGTGACCTTACAGATTAAATGAGATGTGGACAACGCAACTGTATGTTTCTTAGAATCTATTCCGTGTCTGATCTTGGTGAGTCACGTTTGTGATGTTTACAGCATCTACATTTTGATGATTTCAAGGGTATTAATTGACAGCACAGGCAGTAGGCTTTTATTACCATTTACAATTTCATTATTGTCATCTGGACGGCGTATGCTGCCACTGTAGGCTGATCTTCCAGACCAGGGGCTGGAGGTGAGCCGACGAGGGACCCCACAGAGTCATCATAAAATGGAGACGTTGCAGAGACTCAAATCCATGCGTTAGTTAAAAACAAGCTAGAAATTCCCAGCATATTTTAGAGAACTTCCTAGCCGTTTGACATCACTGACTGACATATTAAGTGTCTGACAGAGACCGTTTAGGGCTTAAGGCCACCATCTTGATCTGTTAAGATGACATAGTGTTTTCCTCCTTAAATGAGATCCTTTCTTCTTATGTCAGAATAAAGAATGGATTCTTTACTGTTCGAACTGCCCTTTCACAAGGACTGTTAAAATATCAGTTTGGAACATGTAAGTCCATTGTTTAACACTGAATGGATGGCTGGGGAGTTCAACTGAGATTTTAGAGATTCTTATGCTCAAAGGATTAAAAAAATTTTGTTTGTGTGTGGTCAGAGCCTATTCTTTGTAACTGTAACTTTGATTCATCAGATTCTGAGCAGCTGAGGCAGCTCTTGCCTTTTTTCTGATGGTGGCCATCTGCTATATTCCCTTCTTATCTGTGGGACCAAGAAAGCAAAGTGAGAGACGCAGAAGAGAAAATGCTAGATTGGTAGCTGGGGCTCATCTAGCTCAGGTGTTGTCTAATTCAGTGCGTGGATTTCACTTTTTTTTATTTTAACTTTTTAAAGTTTATTTGTCTGTACCGAGACTAGCTGTGGCATGCAGGATCCAGTTCCCTGACCAGGGATCAAACCTGGCCCCCTGTATTGGGAGAGCAGAGTCTTAGCCGCTGGAGCATCAGGGAAGTCCTGGATTTGACTATTTTTTATATGGAAATATTTAAGTAACTTTAGTGCTTTCTGTCGACTTCGTTTCAGTGATGTTGGGAAACTGTGCTCTCATAGGGTGATTGAACCAAGAACTGTAACTGTTCTGCTGATATTTCAGGAGAGGAGGCCTTTGGAGAGTCCATCAGGCCTTCTTGATGCAATATGTCTGGGAAAGTGGCTCCTTAGTCATTGTTAAAATAGCAACGCTGGAGATAAGGTTTTCTCAAGAGGACAGGTTGCATGCTCTCTGCGCTCTGTCCTCCCGAGTTAATGCTGAGCCAGAGCCCGATGCTGGTGGATCCTCCCAGTTCTCCAAATCATTTAGGTCTGAAGGCATTGCAGTTCCTCACTCCAGGTGACTGGAGCACCTCGAATGTTCAAGGAAAGAACGTTTTCACTCAAGAGTGCCTATGTAAATCAGCTTCTCTGCTTCATTTCTACAGTCTTTCTACTGAAGTTGAGTGCATGTTTGATTTTTCCTGGAAGAAGCAAGAGAGTATATTCAAGCAATGGCTCGACACGCTCCCGTGTCGTTGGTCGTGCCTTTGTGTGCCTTCGAGGTCTAGGTGGACGCAGGAGGTAGAGATGGCAGTTGGATTCCAGTGCTTTCCACCCAGGCACACAGGGTATAATTCTGGAACAATGAAACGTTCCAAGAATGCCGTTTCTGTGAAGTGAGTACCTGCTTTTTAAGACCTCATTTTCTGAATAGGACTCTGAAATTGGAACCAAGAAAATCTGCACTTCAATGCCACCCATTAGCCGCCCGCTATTCTTTTGAACTGTGGGTGGTCTTCTTAAGTATACTTCAGCATACTTCTTTTCTTTTTTAATATGTGACTTTGAATTTTGTTCTGCTTCATTACATCTTTTTTTATAATCTGACCAAAATGTTACTTAATTATGTGCCAATAATGGGATTGTGTCTTCAAAACTCACATTGTTTTTGTAAGGCTTTATAATATTAGACTATATTAATGAGATGCTAGGAAATATTTTTGGGGAAAATACACTTACATCAAATTAAATTCTTAGCTTCATTATGTTAATAATCATTTAATTCTGATATTTTTTTCTCTTAAAAGTTACTTTGATTTTAACTTTTTAATTACTGTCATACTAAATTTTGCTCAGTTGTGTCCGACTCTTTGCGAACCCATGGACTGTAGCCTACCAGGCTTCTCAGTCCATGGGATTTTCCAGGCAAGAGTACTGGAGTGGGTTGCCATTTCCTTCTGCAGGGGATCTTCCAGACCCAGGGATTAAACCCGGATCTCCTACATTGTAGGCAGATGCTTTACCCTCTGAGCCACCAGGGAAGCTATACTAAATTCTTTATGCACTAAAATGGTGATTTTGTGATGAGTGAGGTCAAACTTCTCTCAAAAGTCTATAATTATTTAAAGCGTGATTTTCAGCCTTGCACTTTTGACATTTGGGGTCACATAACTCTTTTTGGGGGGTTTCCCTGGTGGCTCAGATGGTAAAGAATCTGCCTGCAATGCAGGAGACCTGGGTTCCATCCCTGGGTTAGGAAGATGCCATTGAGAAGGGAATGGCTACCCACTCTAGTATTCTTGCCTGGAGAGTCCCATGGACAGAGGAGGAGCCATTCTGTGCACTGTGTTTGGGAGCAAATTTTAATTTTCCTTCCTTTGGGAAACAGAATATTTCTAATAGTCTTGTTGGATGTTGAGTACTCCAGTCTGTAAAACATGAAGTTGGACTGATGTCTCCTTTTCTCTACTTCTCTTTGCCCTTGAATTCCTCATGCTTTCTTGGTCTTCATGCATACGACCTGCAATACTCCATGACCATAGTCTCGATGCTACATCACTGCCATTTTTCACAGAAAAGGGTATCATACCCTTTCCTCCATCAGGGACTTGTTGCAGCTCCACAGAGTGAGATTCTAGGCACTTCAACAGTTGCCCTCACGTGGCCTCATCTCTGCCCATGGATTTTGTTAACCAGAATGGGCTTTTCTGCTTCAATGAAGCACATAGGCCACTTCATGCCATGTGTTTTGACACCCTGTCCTGTTCCTTGGTTTGCTTTCTCTCCCTGAATGCCCCTTTCCTCAGAATGGTTGTCCATCATTGTCTGCTGTTTCATCTTCTCCAAATAACCTTCCGAAATGCAATGCATCACATTTTGTAGAAGGGATATGTTCCTGAAGACCTAGGAAAAATTCAAAATTCACAAAGTTCAATCCTGATTTTTCTCTTAGGAAATGATTCACATTATATAAAATTGTATGCACAAAATGACAGCCTTATTAATGTCTTATACCACAGCCTTTGACGTTAAAGTAAGGCCATTTGGGAACCCTACCAAAAGCTAACCTGAGTTCGTATTTCTATCAGCACTTTGCCTACAGTTCGTGGTTTTTACCAGCCATTTGCTCCAAAACATTCTGAAAACTTTTCAGTATATCCAACTTGTAGGCTATTTGTATTAATAATTTGATTTAAAAGATCATGGTTTTCTCGTGGCCAAGATTAAAGGCTAGTGGGAGAGTTCTGCATGGTTGAAAAGAAGCTAGTGCAGATAACAGATTATTGCCAAGTGGGAGGAACTTCAGTTGCATACCCCAAGTCCTGATACTATGAGCATCATTAAGATGCTTTTAACACACTTTGATCTGTGTGTTAGGAGAAGACATAAGGAATAGACCTAATGTCTTGGTGAGTTTGGACTGTTGTAACAAGACATGAGAGACTGGGTGACTTTAGCAGCAAACATTTATTTCTCACAGTTCTGGAGGCTGGGAAGTCTAAGATCAAGGTGCCACAAATTGAGGTGTGGTTGTTACTGTGCAGTCACTCAGTCCTGTCTGACTCTTTGTGACCCCCATGAACTGCAGCACGCCAGGCTTCCCTGTCCTTCACCATCTCCCAGAGTTTGCTCATCCTCATGTCTGTTGAGTCGTGATGCCATCCACCCATCTCATCCTCTGTCACCCCTTCTCCTCCTTCCCTCAGTCTTTCTCAGCATCAGGGTCTTTTCCAGTGCCTCAGCTATTTGTACCAGGTGGCCAAAGTACTGGAGCTTCAGCTTCAGCATCAGTCCTTGCAATGAATATTCAGGATTGATTTCTTTTAGGATTGACTGGTTTGATCTTGCTGTCCAAGGGACTCTCGAAAGTCTTCTCCAGCACCTCAGTTTGAAGGCATTAGTTCCTCTTCAATACTCAGCCATCTTTATGGTCCAACTCTCACATCTGTACATGACTGCTGGAAAAACATAGCTTTCACTATATTGACCTTTGTTGGCAAAGCAATGTCTCTGTTTTTTAATATACTGTCTAAGTTTGGCATAGATTTTTTTCCAAGGAGCAAGTGTCTTTTAATTTCATGGCTGCAGTCACCATGGGGAGCCTACTTTTTGTCTCCCAGATGTACACTTTCTCACTGTACCATCACCTGGCAGAGGTGGGAAAGCTCTGGGATCTCTTCATCATCATATTTTTGGGGCACTAATCCTATCATGGGGACTCCGCCTTTATGACCTTGTCTGAACCCAGTTACCTCCCAAAAGCTTTACCTCAACAGTAGGGATTAGGGTTTCAACATATGCACGTTGGGGAGGTGCAACGTTCAATCCATAGAACCTATTTACTAATGTACTGGTTGGTGAGAGAATCTGATGGTTATGATTTACTAAAATAATTGATCAGAGCTCATATAGTCATGGTAGAGTTTGTGGCTTTGCTAGTTCTCCATTTTTTCCCAATGTCAGGTATGTGATTATTGGCTCAAATTACAAACCAGTAATTCTGAAGGAAATCAACCCTGAATATTCATTGGGAGGACTATTGCTGAAGCCGAAGTCCCAATACTGTGGCAACTTGATGTGAAGAGCTGATTCACTGAAAAGTACCCTGATGCTGGGAGAGATTGAAGGCAAAAGGAAAGGGGGCGGCAGAGGATGAATGGTCTGATAGCATCCCTGACTCCATGGACATGAATTTGAGTAAATTCTGGGAGATCGTGAAGGACAGAGGAGCCTGGTGTGCTGCAGTTCATGGGGTCGCAAAGAGTCAGACATGACTTAGCGACGGAACAACAGCAAAATTATTGGCTGGGCCAATAACTTGATGGTATTGATTCATGGGAAAATGACATGGGTTTTGTTAAACAAATTGAGCCAACCAAGTATTAGGACTTGTTAAAGCCAACATAGAACAGGGACACATGTAACAAGATGTGTGGTCCTCCTGGTGGGGGTGTCAGGGGTGGCAGTTTGGGGAAGAGATTGCATTCCTCCAAGTGGCCCGTCTCTGTTTGCAATGCTGGCCCCGTCTGGCCCTCCTTCTACTTTCTTTCATTATACCTTGCTTGTGCCTTTAGTATAGTAATCTTTTTATTGTTATTTTTCTGTTTCTGTGTGTGTGTGTGTGTGTGTGCGCATGTGTGTGTGTGTGTGCGTGTGCGTGTGGTAATAGACTTTTTAGCTGCCAGAGAACAAGGACTGTCTGTTCATTTCTACCCTCTCCAGTGGTTGACACTTAACATTCTGAGAGTAAACATTTAGTACATTGTCTCAGTGACCCATTTCTAAGGGATTGCTGGCAAACCAGCATGCATCCAGAGGGGGACAAGCAGACTGCTGTGTTTTCTTGAATCCCTTTTACACGAGGAGCTGATGAAGCTGGAGTTGTTTAGGTTGAAAAATAATGGCGTTTGCATTTCATAGTCCAGATTGGACAACACAGAGCAAAGCATTGTGGTTAAGAATTAAAAGCAGTGCGACCTTTGGCAGGTCTCGGTGTAAATTTTGAAAAATCAGAACAGGGTGAGTCCCTCCTTGGCTGGTCGAGAAGCACTGGCAACTGGCAAGGTGCTGCTCCAAAGTGCTGAGGCAGCAGCCACTTTCTCCTTTACTCTCCTCCTTCCTCTCGCTTTCTCCCCTTCACCCCCACCTCCCGCCCTCCATAGAGGACCTTACAGGAGGATCTTACCTATCTTATAGACATGGAAGATAAGGTTAGAGGGTTAAGTGGTTTGTTTGAGATTTCTTAGGAAGATGTGAAAGAAGGAACTGGATCTGGGTGTCTGTCCATTATTCTTTTTTGGACAGGAAAATTGTCTTCAGACATTTGAGAGGGTGTCATGTAGGAGATGGAGGAGACTTAGAGAGCATCACTAAGTCTGTGTGTATTTGCTCAGTTGTGTCCGACTCTTTGCGACCCCATGGACTATATAGTCCATGGAATTCTCCAGGCCAGAATACCAGCCTTGCCCTTCTCCAGGGGATCTTCCCAGTCCAGGGATCAAACCCAGGTCTCTTTACCAGCTGAGCCCCATCGCATCACAGGGCAAAACCAGGGCTGATGGGTAGACATTAGCCATGTGAAGTAGAAACAGCAGAGGCGATCTGAACTTCTAACATTGGAGCTGCTTTTGGAATCAGCAGTTTCCCATTATTAGGAAAGTGTTCCTGCAGAAACTGAGGGATCAGAATAATAGCCAAAGGGGCTGGAACAAGGGGATTTCCTCACTGGGAGAGAGAATTGTACAAGATGTCTCTTAAGTCTCTTCCAAATTTAAAATCACATTATTCTTGTGTCTCTTTCCTTTCCTGGGTGGAGTCAGCCAATCACTGAATTAATATAATTACTGCTGACACAGGAACAGGGAGTCTTTATATTCCACCAGAGAGAACCAGGGTTTGAAAAGTTGCTCTCCCGTTAGAATATGTGGAGGGGGAGTTGTCAGGACGACATAATCAAAGTGGTGCTTGAGAGTAGAGATGGAAGGAGAATTCAGATGCTGTCGGAGCTCTTTTAGGATTCAGCAAATGACAACCCGTGTTAATTTTCAGATTTTTTTTTTTTTTTTTGAGAATTGGGCAGTCAGCAGTTTTCAGGAACTGGTTTCATCCAGTAGTGCAGACTAGGGAGGTAGAGATATTTGAAATTAAGGTGATGGTTATGAATGCGCCCATAGTTACTTGTGTAAGTTCTGCCTGTTCCAAGGAGACAAGAGAAAGGTGATATCTTTCACATTATTAACCTACTGGACTGTACACACATCATTCGGCATTTCTTTGTATAAATTTTGAACCGCACCTTTCTCTTTGTTAAAGGTCTTGTCTTCCTACACAATTTCTAATCATTCTGTTTACTCTTAAGAAGAAAGTAGTCTTATGGATTAAAAAAAAAAAGTGTAATGAAGATAAGAAATATCCTTGAAGTGAGGGGTCAATAAGACAGTCTTCACATTTATTTAATGTCTCTACTGTTCTTTGACTGTTATTCATACAGTCTCATTTAATTCCTATTAATTCTGTCCACATTTTATGGAAAAGGATGTGAGGTTCACAGGTTAAATAACTCACCCCAGGCTCTGCAGTAAGGAAATGATCCATCTAAAAAGGCAGACAAATAGATATTTTTGTAGAAATGGCTCATTCACTCTCTCTAAAATCATTTAGGAGCTCTAAATTATAAGGCAGTTGGTGGCATATGGCATATGCTTGATTTCCCAATATAGTCAGTCAGATGTAGCTTGTAAGTAATCCCTGTATTTTATTAGTTGTATCCTCATTTGTATTTTCCCTTCATTATGGTCTCCTATCTATTACTCCCTACACGAGAAACATGTGATATTCAGGAAGCCGTAGTAGTAACATTAAAAGAACTAATGGAAATGAACCTGGCAAACAGACCTACTTGTCTTACACAGGAATAAAATCAATAGAATTCTGCTTGTGAATTGGAAGGAATTTACACTTGGCAGATGATTCTAAAAAATATTCTTCACCTTCAAGAACAAATCTATGTTTTAAAAACACAAGTTTTTGATGCTAGTCCTCCTTAGAATCTGAAAAAAGATACAATTCACCACCCTTTCACAGAAAGATGCAGAGGACGAGAGATAATTCAGTGTACTTTAAAAATGCGTTTTCTTCCTTGAACATTTAAAAATCAAATATTTGCACCACATCCCTGGCAGGAATTCAGTAGCAATGATAAGAATAGAGTCACCTTCTGTGTCTAACGTAGCCTTTATAGTGGCTTTGTTTCATAGTTTCATAAATTGGGCTTTCTGGTTTCCTTGGCAACCCAGTTGTCGACATTGGTTGCTAAGGAGCAGCTTCGGCTGCACAAAGCAGAAGGAGCTGAGTCTGCTACCGGGTGACTTCATCCCTGGCAGTGACAGGCGGTGGGGATCTTAGTGCTTGTTCAAGTGAGGCCTCCATCTTGAGTTTCCTCCTGAAGGATTCCGATGGATTTTCATCACTTGTGTTATTCTGACAGTTACGAGGAGGTAGAGGTGCTCATGGGAACTGAGAGTCGTGCAGCCTGCATAGCGTCTAAGTTCTCAGCTCTGTTTCATCAATCACCTGATGTCAGTGACTTATTCAGCAAAAGAGAATCTATTGCTGTAGTTACAAGATACCAAATAAGCCATCCTATCTTCTTTCTTAAATGCAGCAGAGGACACTTGAGAAAGGAAGCCAACTGTTCATCTTTGCAAATCAATGTGAGAGCAGGACACTGATGTTGGATTTCAGCTAAAAGAAGTAGAGATTTTCATGAACTTGAACCATGACCAAATGGTCAGTCCAGTTAAAAATAACCCACCGTCTTGGCTATTGTAAACGGTGCTGCAGTGAACATGGGGTGCACGTATCCTTCTGGACTATGGTTTTCTCCGGATATATGCAGAAGTGGGATTGCAGGATGATATGGTAGCTCTATTTTTAGTTTTTTATGGAACCTCCATTCTGCTCTCCACAGTGGCTGATTGTCAGGCCCAGTGAAGTCAGAAAAAGGGAAATATTGTATGATACCACTTATAATGTGGAATCTAAAAAAGTGATACAAATGATCTTATTTACAAAACAGAAACAGACTCACAAACTTGGAGCAAGAACTTTTGGTTACCTGACAGGGGAAGGAAAGTTAAGGAGTTTATATGTACACCCTGCTATATTTAACATAAATAACCAACACGAACCTACTGTTCAAAAAATAAATAAATGAATAACATTGGCTGTCAAAAAAAATAACCCCCAAACTGTAAACAAATTTTTCTTTATCGACAGGTAAGAGATATTGCAGCTCTTACAGAAATACTTTGCTAATTTGGTGTATGCATATTTTTGAATGTGACTTTATCAGCTGTGATCAGCATAGTAATTTGTCCATAACTCTCTGTCGTGGTCAACGTGCCCATGTTTTGGGTGCATGTTGCATGAGGACATGAGTGATGTGTGAATCTTCGAGGTCAGAGGTAGAAGGTCCTTGTGTTCAAAACAGGTGCTCAGGAAGAGTATAAGTGCCACTTCCACAGCTCAGGTGTGAGCTTGGCGTCTCTCCTTCAAACTGTCAAGCCCGGGGGGCTGATGAGGGTTATGGGGAGTGTTAATGGAGTGAGGGAGTACCACTTCTCCTCCTTGCTTGGTTTTGGATGGCCGCATTCTACAAGTTGGTCATCTGGTATTAATTATCTTTTGGAGATCTTCAAATACAGACAGTTTAGTTTTGGAAGCCCACGTAATTAAGTAGGCTGGTGATCCTCTTTGGACACATGCGTTATGCTCTCTGAGCCTCACATTCATTATCTGTAAAGTGAGTTGGTAATAATACCACAGGCTCCTCTGTCCATGTGGATTCTCCAGGCAAAATACTGGAGTGTATTGCCATGCACTTCTCCAGGGGATCTTCCCAACCCAGGGATCAAACTGGAGTCTTCTCCATCTCCTCCATTGAAGGCACATTCTTTACCTCTGAGCTCTCCGAGGAGCCTGATAACCCGATTCAGACCAAACCCTTTATGAGAAGTTAGAGCTGATACTTAGAGTGTAAAGCACTGTGATTCTGTTTTAAGACTCATGTTCCTCTGAAAGGGCACTCACTTGATTCAGTTCAGCCATTTTATTGAGCATCTAGTACGTTAGTGATTTTTCTGGATGTTGGGGTTAGGTCTGTGAAGAAGGTAGGAGTTCAGTTTCAGGTGCGCTAGGTGTGAGATCTCTGTCAGATGCTGACAAGGCAGTCGATTCAAGTCTGGAATTCAGATGAGAAATCTGGGTTGAAGATATAAATTAGGAGGACATTTGCATAGAGTGATAGTATTTAAAGCCACGAAACTGGATGCACTCACCAAGGAAATGAGTGTCAGTAGAGGAGAGTTCCGTGAACTGACCTTAATTTTGGGGTGCTCCGAAAAAAAAACAGAGCAAGGGAATGAAAAGGCACCACGTGGAGAAGGCAGTGGCAACCCACTCCAGTACTCTTGCCTGGAAAATCCCATGGACAGAGGAGCCTGGTAGGCTGCAGTCCATGGGGTCACTGAGGGTCAGACACGACTGAGCAACTTCACTTTCACTTTTCACTTTCACGCACTGGAGAAGGAAATGGCAACCCACTCCAGTGTTCTTGCCTGGAGAATCCAAAGGATGGGGGAGCCTGGTGGGCTGCCATCTATGGGGTTGCAAGGAGTCGGACACGACTGAAGCGACTTAGCAGCAGCAGCAGCAGCAGAGAGGACTGAGAAGGGATAACTGGCTTTGAGGGAAAGCCAGCAGCTTGGGATATCCTGTAAGCCAAGAGAAGGCAGAGCCAAGAGGACTGAGTGACACCTGGGCGCGCACTAAGGGAGGATATGTCCCGAGGACTGATCAAATGCACTGACCTAGAGGCCATAGGCAATCTTGACAAGAGCAGCTCAGTGGAAAAGCGGAGTCAAAACCTGATGTAGGTTTGGGCCTTTAGGGAAATAATGTGAGGGGAGAGATTGGAGCAAACATAGCCAACCCTTTCAGGAAGAAATGGGGAGGAAGCTGGTGAAAGAAGTAGGATGATAAGGATGGATGGCTTTCATCAGATATTTGAATCTGCAAACATTGGGCCTTTGGTCTATGTCCACAGATTTAATTTCTTTAGTTTCTTTGCTGTGCCTGTCATGATAGCCCATAATCATTAGTATTTTGTTTTTTGAGTTTTGATTTGCAAGTTCTCAGTTTCTACAACAAAATTAAGATATTGTGTTCTATATGGATTATTTAACATAAATATTTCCCCTGCAATGCCAAAGCAATATAGTCTAGTGGTTAACACCAGGTACTTGATGTCATTCAGCTGAAATCTGAGTCTCAGTTCTCCTTCTTAACCATGTGAGTTGTGAAATTAATTTAGTTTTCCTTAGCCTTGGTTTTGATTTTTTTTTTCACTTAGCAAATTGTTGTTGTTCAGTTGTAATTTGTGTCTGATTCTTTGCCACCCCATGGACTGTAGCGCTCCAGGCTCCTCTGTCCTTCACTATCTCCTGGAGTTTGCTCAGACTCATGTCCATTGAGTCGGTGATGCCATCCAACCATCTCATCCTCTGTGGTCCCCTTCTCCTCCTGACCTCGGTCTTTCCCAGCATCAGGGGCTTCTCCAATGAGTCAGCTCTTCGCATCAGGTAGCCACAATATTGGAGCTTCAGCATTAGTTCTTCCAGTGAATATTCAGGGTTGATTTCCTTTAGGATTGACTGGTTTGATTTCCTTACTGTCCAAGGGACTCTTAAGAGTCTTCTCCAGCACCACAGTTCTGGTAGCAATTCTTCCCTCGTAGAGATGCCATGAGTCTTAAATGAGCTGTACTTGCTCATGCATGCTCAGTCATGTCTGGCTCTTTTGGACCCCATGGATTGTAGCCCACCAGACTCCTCTGTCCATGGGATTTTCTGGGTAAGAATACTAGAGTGGGTTGCCACTGCTTGCTCCATTAAATGAAGTAATACAGTTAGAACTTTTAGGTCAGCACTAATGCCTATGTAAACTTCCCAGTAAAGGTTAGCTATTATTGTAGCTAGTAAGTTATATTCTGACGTGAAGTGACATAAGGTAGGACAAGGTGATGGCACCCTACTCCAGTATTCTTGCCTGGAAAATCCCATGGGTGGAGGAGCCTGGTAGGCTACAGTCCATGGGGTCACAAAGAGTCAGACATGACTGAGCACCTTGACTTTTACTTTTCACTTTCATGCACTGGAGAAGGAAATGGCAACCCACTCCAGTGTTCTTGCCTGGAGGGAGGATGGTGGGCTGCCATCTACGGGGTCACACAGAGTCGGACACGACTGAAGTGACTTAACAGCAACATAAGGTAGGAAAAAATAAGAGGTTGGGAATTGACCATACTTGGGTTTCTACTCCATTTCATTACTGTCTATACATCTTACTTAACACTGCTAAATTTGTTTCCTTATATCTAAAATGAAGTTAATAATCCTTAACACAAAGAAAATTAAATGCTATATTTATAAAATTACATTGTACCTTAAAAAGTACCATACAAATATTCATTTCATTTATTTAAAAAGAAATTCTTTTTTTAAATATATTTGATCTCTTCCATTAAATTTGTGTACTAAGAAAGAAAAAATCTTAATCCATCTTTGCAGTTTTTACTTTGTAATTTCAGGCAAAGTTTGGGTTCCAAGGAGAATGAGGGTGTCCAGTGGCAATATAAGAAGATGTGTTACCATTATTATTTTTCATAAAAAGTTTTGAAGTGTGGAAGATACTACAAAATAGAAGAATAGAAATGGGATTCTGTTACACATATATGCAATTATTAAATTTTTCTCCCATATGGACTGGCTCAAGTGAACTAACTTACTTGGTGCCAAGCAGGTGTCTTTTTATCTTTCTGCCAGAATACTGTGTCCTTTAGGTGTTTCCATTAAAGTGGAGAAAAATGATCTATATAACAGCTGGTAAAAAAAAAAAAAAAAAGACGAAGGGGAATGAGGTCAGCTAATCATCTAAGGAAGCTTCCAAGTAAGAATAACCTAATGGGGAAAAAATGAGGTTAGTATGACCTTGTTTGATAAAAATCCCACCTGACCTCTCACAAATTCCCTGACCATAACCGAAGTAACTCCAATCCCTTTTGAGTCTCCTTGGTCATCCCTTGGGGCTTACCTGATAGCTCAGTTGGTAAAGAATCCGCCTGCAATGCAGGAGACCCGGTTCCATTCCTGGGTCGGGAGATCCCCTGGAGAAGGGATAGGCTACCCACTCCAGTATCGTAGAATGCCTTAAGGATGTGGAGGAGCTGTAGTAACTAGTGCTGTTACTGCTAGTTTATATGTATATACTTCTCAGATCTTTAAAAACAACAAAAACAACAACACTTCCTTGAGCTTTGTTGCCTATAATTTTTAAAACAATCCCATGAGATCGGTTTTAGAACTAGGGTTACATCCACTTTAAGAAGAAACAACTGGTTTCTGTGATTGCATAATTACCTTTGGGTCAAAGCTGGAACTGAGCCACTTTAGAAAGTTGTTGGACGAAGTATGTTTCCCCCCTCCTGCCCCCCCCACCCCACCTTTCAGACACTGTGCAACAAATGTGAATTGTAGCGTTCTGAGCTTCTTTTGGGTCTATTTTAGTTTTTAAATAATACATGTGTCTTGAATCAAAATTACATCTAAACTCACTCTTTCCACCAGACACACAGTTGGTCCTTAAGAACTCTCTGTTGGCTAACCAATCACAGTATTCTGTTGGAGCATGTGGTCATCGTCTAATTTATTGTTGCTGTTGCTAAACAGAATGCGCGGCAGTTATTTTAAAGGAGTGAGAAGAAATTCTGGCATTTAGAGTTTTTCAGTTGTATGCACGGAAGGCCACTATGGAACACACATAACGTTGCTCTGAGAGCGATGGGGAAAAGATTCTAGAGGATGTCCAAGAGACAGCTAGGAGATGATCCCGCAGCGACATAAAAATAAGCATTGAGGTTGTGTGTGACATAGCCCGAGTGAATGAAAGATCGTGGTGGGTAAAGGCGGCTGGAGCTCCTTCAGGGAGAGGCTGGACCCGACTTTTGGAGTGGGAGTCCAGGTCGATGGGTGGAGCGGCGGAAGGGCGTTTCCTGGACGGGAGCAGGGAGGATGGTATAGGGCCGGTGGAACTGGCAAGGGGAGGTGATGCCAACCTGGTGAAGGTTACACTGAAGTCATTTTCTGTCACTTGGTGATCAGATGTCACCTTAGAACAAGCTTTGTTGCTTTCACGTGGCCTAATTCTTAGAGCCTTGGGGTAAAAACCATAACAATTTAACAGATTGAGTCCTGTTCTCATTGAAGCAAGAGTGATAACTAGTAGACGTCTTAATTTCCCCATTCCTTGTCTTTATTCGTGTTGCTTGTTGGCAAAGCTATTTAGCTTAATTTGAATTTAATCTAATACTTGGATTCAGGAAGAGGCTGGTGTTTTAAAAGAATCAAGATTTCTTAAAGCCTCTTTCTCCATTTAAAATATAATCCAGAATATTTCCCAAGCATTCTTTTCTGAACTCTTTTCCAACAAAACCTTTTGCTTGGTTTCTTTTTCCATCGGTGCTCAACTCCTACTCTATCTTCAGTTTCTTCATCTGGCAAATGGAAATTAATACTAAGCATCTCGTGTGATTTTCTTGAGTTAGCCAAAAAATTTGGGTTTTCCCCTAACATCTTACAGAAAAACCCAGAGGAACTTTTTTTTTGCCAACCCTGTTAGGAACGTTAAATTACTGTGATATAATGTGAAAACTCTATACATTGAAAGGTGCAGAAGCTACTCTAAAGTGATCTTATATTATTAATTATGCAACTCTATAATTTGTATTTGACTAAAAAGCATAGCTTTTATCTGATGACTGTATTTGGAAATTTTAACATACATTTTATTATTTTTCCTTTTGTCTTCCCTTGTCTTCACATTATCCAGGAGTTTTCAATTCATCCAAATTAGTTTAGTGTGATTTGAAAGACCTAGTACTTCACAGCATTCATCACTCATGCTTTTGGAAAGAAGATTTGAAATGTCTTATTTTGAAACTAGTGAAATGGATTCTTTTTTCCCTGCGGCTTTTAAAAAGCATTTCAGAAGGTTGTTATGTTTAATTTGAATCACTGTGTCTTAGGACCAGTTACAAGAAGTTTTCTTTTAAAACTTTTTCTGTTGCTCAAGTTTGCTAGTTATTAAATATTAGAGATTTCTTTGTAAAAGAATTATGAAAATTTTCATGAGAGACTGCACTCTACCAAGATGCAGACAGATAAAAAGAGTAAAAATAAGAGTAAAATAAATAATAAGTAAATTTTAAAAAAATCTGAGGATTTAATTTTTGGCCTGTAAAAACCGTATCATATGAATTTTACAGAGAAGTCATTCAAAGCTGAGTCTTAAGGTTTATTTAGAGAGGCTTATATTCACTGACTACCAAGCAGTTCTTTTCACTGTGGCTTTGTTTAAAGAGTTTAGGATTGATTTATGTGGCCTCTTATTTATAACCTGAGACCAAGACAGTGTAGCCAGCCAAAACAATGTACAGTGTCAAAAGCATTTTAACTAAACACTGAGAAATTCATCTTTGTTGCCAGCGTGAGACTAGCCAGGTCATCCACTGCCAAAATAATAAGAACAGCATGCTTTTACAGGCTTAGCACATTTGGCTCTGTTTGTAGCCATGAATTTTTAGGAATCACAGTATAAAATGCTGGAATCCAAAGCTGTATTGTGGATTTTAAAAATGTTCATCACTTTGATCATGTTTTCTAATTACATTCTTCTGAATACTTAGTTTTCTCTTCCTGTACTTTAAAAATAAGAACACTTTATGGAAGCAGTTCTTTTTGGCTCCCTAACGTCTCAACTGGTGATTTTTGTTTTCCACCTAAAGCAGATGTCCAGCACCCCTGCAGCGCATCTGGTTTAAAGAACAAAACTGATTTATTTTCTTTGTTGGGAAGGAGTGCTTCCCATTAAGATAGCGGTTTTAGAGGTGGGCTTCCCTGGTGGCTCAGATGGTAAAGAATCCGCCTGCAGTGCAGGAGACCCAGGTTTAGTCTTCTGGGTCGGGACGATCTCCTGGAGGAGGAGATGATAACCCACTCCAGTATTCTTGCCTGGAGAGTTCCATGAACAGAGGAGCCCGGTGGGTTACAGTCCATGGGGTCGCAAAGAATCAGAATAACACTTTAGAGGTGAGAGTCCACGTCCTTTTGTGTCCCAGGGCAGATGGGACGGCCCTCAGGCAGCAGATAGGAAGCCCCTTGGGAGGACAGAGCCCTGGCATCTTAGTTGCCCCACGACTACCCTGAAGGACGCTGTGTGGTACCTGGATCCACGTTCCTCAGAGCTGTTGAGTGCGTTAATTTCTGAATTAGGATGCAAACAAAAAAGGAAAAAAGGAAGGAGGCAGGAAGAAAGGGAGGAAAAAAAGGATGGAAGGAACAAAAGAGAGGATGTGAAGACGGAAAAGAAGAGGAAAGCAGGGAGGGAGGAAGACAGAAAATACTAACAGATTCACTATTGCACAGACCTCCCAGTTTACAGTAGAGGGGTAGCTGCCTGGTTCATTTGGCCCATGCTCAGTTCATTACAGCACTTCTAAGCAAAATGGAAACTTCCAAGAGGAATGTGCTGGAAGTTACTTCAAAGGCTAGTGTGATATCTTGTTTCCTATTTTGACAAGATCCGTTTGGGAAAGTGGTGTCATTTAAACTCATCTTACAGCGCAGGAAAATAGTGTTGTTCCCAGTGATTAACACGGCAGTTACAGCCTTGGAGCCTCAAATTCCGGGTCCCGTCTCATCCGTAGCGCCGTCTGGGAAATAACTGTGAGCCGTGTCCTGGGTGGCAAAGCTCTGGGTTGGTCTTAGACGCCTCTCCTTACCTTCCACGTTATTGTGGAAAAGAACTTGACCTTTCTGACATCCAGGTGCCTGGTGTGCCAGGAATGTCTTGGGTTGAACACATTTCACGAGGTTATTTGAGGTGCAGACGAGGCCATGTATGTTGGGACCGTTAAAGTGAAAGTGAAAGTGAAGTCGCTCAGTTGTGTCCGACTCTCTGCGACCCTGTGGACTGTAGCCCTCCAGGCTCCTCCGTCCACAGGATTCTCCAGGCAAGAATACTGGAGTGAGTTGCCATTTCCTTCTCCAGGGGACCTTCCCGACCCAGGGATCGAACCCAGGTCTCCCGCATTGCAGGCAGACTCTTTAATCTCTGAGCCACCTTAACCCTTGGCAAATTGTAAAATTCAAATTTATGACTGAACAACAAATTCAAATCAGGGGTGATAAGTTGTGCTTATTCTGATATCTGGGACGTGTCTTTTATATTGTGTGGGGTTTTTTTTTTCCCTATGCAAACACAGCATTTGCTACAAAGAGGGGGAAAAAAAACCCAGCCATAATTGCACACCTCAAATCTTTACTATTTCTGTTAGCATTTTGATAAAATATTCATATATAAATGATTCAGAATACTTATGGATATTCTTCTATATATTCAATCTGGCATCCTCTATTCCTTTTCCTTAATATATTGGCATATATATTTTTCCATTTTACAGTGTAATTTAAGTGATTATTTAATTGTTGGCAGTTTAGGCTTTGCAAAATTTTTTTAAATGTATTGTATTATCCAGCAGAGTCTTTGTTCTGCCTAATTGTCTTAAGTCTTAAAGATAGGTTCTTAGAAGCTGAAGGGCCTTAAGTTTCCACATCAGTCATTGGAAAGTTGTCTTTCCAAACCATCCTTCCAGTCCCGTTTTTCATCCTTATATAGGAAGAACAACTGAAATTCTGGGTTGTAGGACTATTTGCTAACATTTACTGAGAGCTTATTCTGTGCCCACTATATGCTTAATATCTAATATCTATAATTGTAACAACAACCCTAATTTAGCTGCCATTATTCCTATTATATAGGTGAGTACACTGGGGTACACAGAGGTTAAGTAACTTACTTAAGATCACACAGTGAGTGAGTGGGGAAGCGCTGGAGTTTGGGGCTAATTTCTTAGGAAGTCCTAAGTGCTACGTGACACAGGAAGCTGAGAGACCATTTATTAGCCTGTCATGATCTGCATATTTTGTTTAACTCTTTGTATTTACAGTCTGTCAGAAGTCAAGAATTCCAGAGAATGACTTGTTTTTTTTTTTTTTTTTAACGGAAGATGCGAGTGTTTGCAGAACTTTTCCAGCGTTGTTTAGGAGTCTGGTGAATCATTAGCACACTACTGCCCTTGCTTATGTAATTACGTGTGAGAAGAGAGAATGAGCTTAGAGTAATGGCATTGCAATCCTTTTTCTACTTGAGAATAAGTTCTGATGGAAGGAGATCGGTACCATTATTATGAAATAGATATGATGGTGTTATGCGGCATTGTCATGCTCCACTTCCCTTTTCTGGTGTAATAGCCTCTGTAAAGAGTAAAGGTGAGGTTACCCTTTTCCTTCTTTGTTTCTTACGTTCTTATAAACTAGAATTCAGTGGAGCTTTGTCTTACCTGTAGCTTAGTGACATCAGTGTTGAACAAAAGCGCATATACGATAAATTGCTATATATTTCCTTCTAGCCACTTGCTCTTCTGCAGTACACTCAATGATGCTTAAAGCTTTGTGGATTTTCAGATTAGCAGACGCATCATTTTACCTTATTTGTTAAATCCAGATAGTGCCTCTAGTCAGAGTCCCGTTTATGGCAGGAATGTGATATATGAGCCATGTTCATCAGATTTGGTGGGACTCTTCCCCAGTGTTCTGTCTCTCTCTCTCTCTCTTTTTTTTTTTTTTTTTGTGAGAGCTGTTTGGACTACATTTATGACTTTCGTTTTAGTTGATTATTACAGATTAGTTATACCTGTCAATGTGCCCAAAGCTACCCTGTAAGTCATGTTTTTAAAAATGTAATAATCTCTTTAATGGATTTATGAAACTCTTGGTAGGGATTGCTTGTCACAATATCAACTCATTGTTTCACTTAATCGTGCAGTAAATATTTACTGCCCATATTTTATGACTGTGATTTGAAAGCCCTTTTAAAAAGGTTGAATTCATAAGTAGATACTCTGAAAAATGCATATAGATATTGTTGTTCAAGGGCACAGTTGTATTTGGCTCTTTCCACAGGTAGAGAACAGTTCTGTTAGGTTCTATTCATTTTTTTAAAACGGAGTAGCCATGATCTTCCCTCTTAAGGTGAAAAGTGAGAAATTCCCCCACACTGACCCTGTTTCCCTAATTCCTGTCTAGCAGGGGGTGAGTGCTCTGACTGGTGTAGTAGCTTCTGAAATATTGGGCATGCCTGACTCTTCTTAGGCCTCTTTGCCTTTTTCTCAAGTGATGGATGCCGCCGCTTCTCTAAAAATAAGAATCTGAGGGCATTGAAGTTGCTGGGAAGCAGTGTGCATATTTTTTCCTTTCGTATGTTTCAAAAATGGCCAAAGTCTAACTGAAGCCATGATCCAATGACCTAACTTCCTACTGAGGCAGAGAAGTCATTTGAAGGACAGACGATACCAAATGCCCTCTGGTTTCTCCTGTCTCGTCTAGCCTTTGGGATGTCCCTGTGAACGTCTGGGTGCGCTGAGTCTCTAGCTTGAGAAGGTGACATCTAGAACCTTCCAGGCTGAGTCAGATCCTAAGGCACTTCACCGTATCCAGTGACACTGCAAACCTTTCTGTTTAATTATTTTCATTATGGCTTAGATGATGGAAATCTCAATCAGTAGCAAAATCGGTTTGTTTCCACGTGCACACGTGGTACTGTATTGGCTCCAGGCAAGTCAGATGAAACAGACCAGGCCCTGTTCTCACGGGACCTCGGGCAGCCAGATGGGCAGCCAGAGGACATCAGATGCAAACGTCAGCCAACAAGTGCAGCAAGGCCTCACGTTGCTTGTGGCCATCGGAGGAAATAGCCTCATTAAGTCTTCAGCTGACGGCTGGGTCAAGGTCATTGACCTTTTGATTTTAGCTGTCAGTGTGACCTGAACATATGAAATTGGGATATCAAATTTGAATGAGGGTTTGTATCCTCAATTTTTATTTAAGATGAATCAAGTGTAATCTCAAAGAACTTTGTGCATTGACTCCTATCTGTGGTCAGTTTTCTTCCCTGCTCTTTTTTTCTTTTTAATCAGCACCACCAGAGTTTGCATTTACTGTTTATTGCTATCAACATTATCATCTTAACTGTTCCTTGGGTATCTTTGTATGTCAGGCAGGAGCTTTATACAACTATCTTTAAAGTTTTACAAATGCTCTGCTGTCAGGTCTCATTATTTCCATTTTAAGAATCAACCCACAGGCTTAACTTTCAAAGGGGCATATTAAGTAAAGTTGAGGCTCAGAACGTCTGGACCCAGCACCAGGGCTTCCCGGTATTATTCTCCGCTTGTTGGGTTGTGAACCTTGACTGCTCCTCTGGGAGGTTAGAGGTGATTCCTTTATTCAGTCATTTAGCAGCAGTTTACTGGGCCCTGTTCTCAGCACTGGCGATAGAGACGTAACCAAGATAGCCGGTCTCTGACACCATTATGGTTTTGCACATTCTAGTGGATTCCAGGCAATAGCCAGTAGGTCGTAGGAAGGCTTGGGAAAGAGGACATGGTTTAGGGCTGTCTCAGTCTTCCTGCGTAGAACCGTTGACGTTGTTGTTGAGTCACAAAGTTGTGTCCGACTCTTTGTGACCCCATGGACTACAGCCCACCAGGCTCCTCTGCCCGTGGGATTTCCCAGACAGGAATACTGGAGTGGGTTGCCATGTCCTTCTCCATGGAATCTTCCCATCCCAGGGATCAAACCCTTATCTCCTGCTTTGGCAGGCAAATTCTTTACTACTGAGCTGTCTAGGAAGCCCAGACCTTAGGTGAGTGAAATCAGGAAACAGTTCTGTAATCCTTGGGCTTCTCAGAATTGCGTGCAGTGTTTCTTAAACTTCAAAGTCATTATATAAATAAATGAGGATGAAAGAACCGGTGTGTTCCCAGACAAGAATGATGTTTTATAGTGACAGGGAGCTCCACTGAAGCGTGAATCACAGCCAGAACGCCAGCAGAGCTGTACCTGACAGAAGCGTTCCAGATTTACAGAGTTCTCAGCGAGCTCTTAATAGATGAGAACATCTGAAAAATAGGACTTTGGGGCTTCCCAGGTGCTGTGGTGACTGACGTGGTATTTTATGGAAGATGACACTTGGGTGAGGGCATGTTGAAATTTACTACAGTATGATTCAGTGTCAGGAAAATCTCTGGCTGCTGCTTAGTTTTGAGTAGACGCTAGATAACTTGATTAAATGTTTGGTTGTTTGCGATATCAATGTGTTAGGATCGCCGGAAAGCGCTGAATGGAGCCAACATACATTCACACGTCGTCAGTCACTCCTGTCTGGGTTGTGGTATTTCATTTAAACAAGAAACCGTTTCTGCCAATTTTTTCAGATATACTATTAATCTTATTAAGCATCTGTGGACTGCTTTACCCTACTAGAATTATTTGGAAGGCATTGTTAGTGAAAGAAGAGACGGTAGCTTAAAAAAAATTCCAAGTGGAAATTTGGGGAAAATTGGGCTTTTAAAAGGTTTTAATGATAGTTTTAGTGCGCTGTTAGGTGCCAGAAGAGAAAAAGTATACGGTGCGAACAGCTGCCTATCTGCTATCCTAATTTCAAAAGAGAGTATGTGTTTGCTTTTCGATGTCTGTCGACTTTAACAAAAAGACATGTATAACAGCGTACTTGTTTTTTAATGTGCAAGGACCTGTTTCAAGATTGGATCTCACACCTGGCTGGACATAGGCGAGGAGAAATTTCAGTTCTCAGTTGAGGAAAGTTGGGGTGGGATTAATTAGTTCTCCACGGCTCTGAATTCACTGTTGCTGTGAGCTGGTGACCTCAGTTTTAAGAATTCTTTCCCTCCCATTGCCTCACATACCTTCCGTCAACACCACCACGGTTACCACGCATGCAGGCTTTCTCTTGGTCTTCTGGAAGATTCCCTTTCTGAAATGTTGATTGTGTTATAATCTATCCTACATGTGGCCTTGTGCAACTTTATACACGTCATTCCTAAGCAGATGTTGCATTCTTTATGACTGGCATGAAGATTGCTTCCTCATCTGGCCTAGGGACCATTTCTGCAGGTTCCTGCAGTCTCTGCTGCATCCGGGTATTTGGGGCACAGGATGCATTCTTGTGCATCTTCCTTCCTGCAATCTCGGTTGCCTGAGTTGTGACTCAGTTCAGTTCAGTTGCTCAGTCATGTCCAACTCTTTGTGACCCCGTGGACTGCAGCACCCCAGGCCTCCCTGTCTACCAACCCAACTCCAGAGTTTACTCAAACTCATGTCCATTGAGTTGGTGATGCCATCCAACCATCTTATCCTCTGTTGTCCTCTTCTCCTCCTGCCTTCAATCTTTCCCAGCATCAGGGTCTTTTCCAATGAGTCACTTCTTCACATCAGGTGGCCAAAGTATTGGAGTTTTAGCTTCAGCATCAGTCCTTCTGATGAACACTCAGGACTGATTTCCTTTAGGATGGATTGGTTGGATCTCCTTGCAGTCCAAGGGACTCTCAAGAGTCTTCTCCAGCACCACAGTTCAAAAGCATCAATTCTTTGGTGCTCAGCTTTCTTTATAGCCCAACTCTCACATCCGTACATGACCACAGGAAAAACCATAGCTTTAATTAGACGGACATTTGTTGGCAAAGTACTATCTCTGCTTTACTGAAGAGGCATAATTCTCTGACTGACATTCTGTCTTTACTAGAGTATGTTACTCATTTTGAGGGAGAAAGATGTTTGTGGCCATCTAGTTATAAAACTAGAAATGGAAACCCACTCCAGTATTCTTGCCTGGAGAATCCCAGGGACAGAGGAGCCTGGTGGGCTTCCATCTACAGGGTCGCACAGAGTCGGACATGACTGATGCGACTTAGCAGCAGTTACGAAACAGACATCTTTTTAAATCTTTCAGTATTAACTATCTTTTTGGTAATTTTGTTGCTGTATGCACTTACTGAGTGTAAACTTAAGAATAAGCAACAGGGTTCTTAGATATCTCTGCCAATCAACGCATACACACCCCTATAGTATGGCTTTGGCCAGAAAGTTCGTTCAGGTTTTTCCATATCATCTTTATGGAAAGCATCCCAATAGTATGTAAATCACAGTTAATGATTACATGTATTTGTTGTTGTCGTCTAAGTCACTAAGTTGTGTCTGATTCTTTGTGACCCCATGGACTGTAGCCTGCCAGGCTTCTCTGTCCATGGAATTTTCCAGGCAAGAATACCATTTCCTTCTTCCGGGAATCTTTCTGACCCAGGGATCAAACCCTATAATGGCAAGTGGATTCTTTACCACTGAGCCACCTGGGAAGCCTGATTACATGTATGCCAGCCAAGTAACATATGAAGCGCCCTCCGTGTTTGGTGAACATCTAGAACTCTATATCTGCATATTCAGGTAGGGCACGGGGATTAATTGATCTGATTATGAGGAAGATATAACAGGAAAAAGTGTACTTTCTGGCCATTATACCACTGAAAGTGAGAATTTGGTATTTAAAAGGCAGACAGTCAACTGTAGGTCTATGACAGAGTAATCTGATCTGAGGAGATGATAAATAGCTGAATAAATTGTTGATTAATAGGCACTTTATTATATTAAAAATAGAATTCACCAGAAACATGTTAACACACAGATACCCCATGTGAATTGAATATTAATAATCTTTAAAAAGAGGGAATTTTGAAAAAAAAATTATTGACATGTAGTTGATTTATAATACTGCTCATATTTCAGGTGTACAACAGTGTGATGCACAGTTGGTCACGGTTATACTCCATTTGTAGTTATCACACACACTGGCTCTATTCCCTGTGCTTTAAATCTGTCCGTGTGGCTTATTTGTTTTATACACAGTGTACCTCTTAATCCACTACTCTCAATTTTTAAGTCATCTTTATTATGGAAATCATTATGTACTACTGTGGAACACTTCTTTGTGTGGCGTTCTACAAGTCAGAAGGGAGTAACTGGTTTTGAACGATGGATAGTTTTTCCCTTATTCCAACTCCTTGAAGTCCATCTGTTTGCTGAACCTGTGGTGAGCGGGGTTAAGATTGCACTGGTTAACCTGTCAAAACCCACCTTCAGTTCTTCCTTCACACTCAACAGTTCTTCAGGCTGTCTGTATTCTAGAGTTAAATCCCTCCAACAAAGATGAGTGGTTATTTTTTGTGTTTCAGTCTCTTTTCCCTGAAGCTGGCAGCTAGCCACTGGGGTCTAGTGGAGCAAACAGTTGCTTGGAGGAACGAAGCCATTGATTTTATTTCCAGGCCCACTGTGATGATTTCACTGAATGCTGGCTTAGAAAACACTCTTGACTTCTTGGGAGAAAGGTATTATTTAAATGCCAAGTTTCTAACACGAAGATTTCTCTGTGCAGGAATAAACAGTGTGTTTGTGTTACTGTGCAAAGGGGGAGTTGGATGACAAAGGGGTGCAGTGCTGTTGGGAACTGGAAGGAGAAAGGGTTCCCAGCTTTCATCTTCATCTGACCTAAAGAATATTTCTGTACAAGTGAACCCAAGCGTGGTCCACGGGCAAAGCCCCTAATTTTATTTCCCTCATCAGGAAATGAAACTGGATGGCTGCACCTCCATGACTGATGGAGTTTCATGGTAGGCTTTGCAAGATGTGAGTGTGATTTGCTGTCTGGTTTGGACAGGTCAGTCCAGCCATTCTAAATCTATGGGGTGGTCTTCTTATGAAGGCAGAGATTTAGGGGTGGGAAATTTTTTTTTTTTTTTTTTGAGAAAAGTAGAGGAATCAAATGGATCTGCCAGCCATGCAGGAGACCTGGATTTGATCCCTGGGTTGGGAAGATCCCCTGGAGGAGGAAATGGCAACCCACTCCAGTAGTCTTGCCTGGAGAACCCCATGGGCAAAGGAGTCTGGCAGGCTACAGTCCATGGAGTCACAAAGAGTCGGACTAACTGAGTGACTAACACTTTCACTTTCAGAGGAACCGAATACCGGGTCCCTTAGTACCTGCTTTGACCATGGGTGCTAATTGAGAAAATGAGATTTCCTAATCATGAGTAACCTATTCCTGAGAATAATAATAGAGACCTGGGCCTTATTCCTAATCTCTCCAGAGAGGTATAGCCTTGTATCTGTGACTGACTGAATTAAATCTTGGCTTGGAGGTCAAGTGCAACATAAACGAAAAGGCTCGCCCAGGTTCTCTTAGTGGCCTTCCTTGTTGGTGAGGCTCTCGTTCTTGTAAGCCTCAAGTCCTTGGAATGATTCTTGCTGCTTCTCGTTCTCCAGACGGCTGCTGAAATGCTCAAATCTCTGCCCAGTTTTATGCTCTTAAGCCTCTCCTGGCTGCAGGAACCTTGTTTTAGGCATTTCTTACACCCGTGGACCCCTAACATCCTCAGCTTGTTCTCAACTTACGTCTAGAGTTGCTCCACCTACCGCAATTAGTGCTTCACCCCCAGACGAATTTTGGATAGTAGCTTCACATTTCTTAATTTGCCTTCTGGTTGTAGTGCTCTCTCTCAGCCCTCGGTTTTGGTACTGTTTTGGCACTGATCTCTGGTTTCATCTTTTGCTAAAATTCATTCTTGCTCCTCACACAGCCCTGCCCTTGGTTACTCTGGGAAAAGTTCCCTTTTTTCGGTCCCTCAGGCTCCCAGAACCGGGTCCTGGCTCAGACACTGTAGCCAGTGTTACAGGGAGCTTGGCTCTGTGCTGTGAAGGGAGCTGGACTTTATTCCCCTCCACAGAGATGCCGCCACCCTATGTGTGCTTGTGTAAATTCCACCCTTCTTTTCAATCTACTTCAAAGCCCATTTGCTCCATTAAGCTTCTCAGTACTGCCAACCCACAGATTTTCTCTCTCTTCTGAATACCTTCTAGAACACTTATGAGCTGTCCTGTTTTCTTGATATGTACTGTTATTGTTTAGGATATGTCTAGGCACAAGGGTGATCAGTGGTAAAGAATCTGCCTTCAGTGCAGGAGATGCAGGTTCGATCCCTGGGTCAAGAAGATCCCCTGGAGAAGGAAGTGGCAACCTACTCCAGCGTTCTTGCCTGGAGAATACCATGGACAGAGGAGTCTGGTGGGCCACGGTCCACGGGGTTACCAGGGTTGGACACAATAACGACAAAACAACAAGGTATAAGGGTGAAATGAAATTACTATTTATATATATTCATGCCTCCCCCCAAATCTATAAGCATCTGAAGGACAGCAGTCACACTATGCATTTTAGCACAGAGCTGGACATTTAACAGACAGGTATCTCTAAACCTTTCTCAAAGCCAAGAGGTCATAGGAAGAAAGATAAACTGACCCTGAACACTGAGTTTTAAAATTCTTCCCTTCTCCCCTCACCTCGCCCCAGTACTTTAGTCTGTAAACTAAAAGTCTACACTGGCTGACGAGCATGGCTGTAATCCATTGCATGAATTCAGTATCCTGAATATGGTCCTCATATGAACTCTGCACAGGCTAAAAAGTGCAAATAATTTTTTTTCACAAGTGCATCACATAAAGCAAGGCTTGAGCAGATTTTGATCACTAAGGCAGAAAATCTTACAGCTCATTTTCCCTGTCTCAGGAATTTTTAGAAGTGAAATTTATACTCCTTACTTGCCAACTTGACTTAATAATTGATGTTTGCCTTATATATTGCCCATTCCCAATATAAATCGTATACATACATAAGTGTATGGTATATGTACATTTGAGTAAGCAGTTGTAGCTTCTATTTCAGGATTTGTCAAGAGGAGCCTGGTAGGCTGCAGTCCATGGAGTCGCTAAAGGTCGGACATGACTGAGCGACTTCACTTTCACTTTTCACTTTCACGCATTGGGGAAGGAAATGGCAACCCACTCCAGTGTTCTTGTCTGGGGAATCCCAGGGACGGGGAGCCTGGTGGGGCTGACGTCTCTGGGGTTGCACAGAGTCGGACACGACTGAAGCGACTTAGCAACAGTCCTTGCTTGCTTGCTAAGTCACTTCAGTCATGTCCGACTCTGTGTGGCCGCATAGATGGCAGGCCACCAGGCTCCCCGTCCCTGGGATTCTCCAGGCAAGAACACTGGAGTGGGTTGCCATTTCCTTCTCCAATGCGTGAAAATGAAAGGTGAAAGTGAAGTCACTCAGTCGTGTCCAACTCTTAGCGACCCCGTGGACTGCAGCCTACCAGGCTCCTCTATCCATGGGATTTTCCAGGCAAGAGTACTGGAGTGAGCTGCCATTGCCTTCTCCTTAGGTGTTTTAAAAACTTTCCCTATTCCTATGCCTGCAGGGTTTCATTTTGTTTTGTCCTTTTAGGAAAGTGGAGATTGGAGTGAAGTTACTTGTTTGGAAGATTAAATCCTTTTGAAGTGGAGAATAAGTGGGGAAAGTTGTGTTGCTGTCCGTGGTTCTGATTTATGTTGCTGCTGGAAAAGACAGATTTATTTGGCAAACACACCATGATTGTGGTTTACAAAGGGATGATGATAAAAGATAACAAGAAACTACTTTAAAACAATGTTAAATTTTTAAATATTGACCATGTTTCACATGTGTGTGTGTGTGAAAGAGTGAGTCCATGGAAGTGGTTCTTAAGTAGCATATTTTGCTGAACGGATAATATGCCTCAAGGATAATATGCTGCCATTTATGTAGAAAAGGAGAACATAAGCACACACTTAACATATACATACACATCCATACACATATGTAAATATATACACATAATTTTATTACATACTTTCAAATACATTTGAGCGTTTGAATGATGTAACTTTATTACCTATTAAACCGTTAATTTTTTAAAGTTCATACTTTCTGTTTTTAGTATTTCCTATTTTAAAAATTCTGCAAGAAACTAGAATTGTTTCAAAATAGAAATGAAAGACCTCTTACTTGGCCTTTACCCCAGTGTGGTCTGGCAAGCTCTCAAGAAGTTAGAATGAAGTTAGGTAGTCCTACAAATGACAAAAAGGGATGAAATGTGACATGGATATATGACATTGTGGTGTCTGAATTTGTTATACCTAATGTAAGTAGGGAAGATAAATCGAATACCAGTGTATTGGGATTCTTTAAAGACCCATTGAGAGTGAAGCACTGGGGAAATGATGCATTTTTTCTCTTATTATTATACAGTTCAAAAAAGAAAGAAAAATGTAAAATATATTAAGAAGAAATAGACATTGATTTCACATCTCAATTCATTCAAAGAAAGGAAGCCAGTTGATTAGCATCAACCAGCACGGCATGGTCAGTTTCCTTCTGCTGGTTTTCTAATAGGGTTCAGTGGCTGCGATACAACTAGAGTCTGAAGAAGATAAAAGTAGAAATAGGGGGCCCTGGTGGCTTAGAAGGTAAAGCGTCTGCCTGCAAGGCAGGAGAACCAGGTTCGATCCCTGAGTCGGGAAGATCCCCTGGAGAAGGAAATGGCAACCCACTCCAGTACTCTTGCCTGGAAAATCCCATGGATGGAAGAGCCTGGTGGGCTACAGTCCATGGGGTCGCAAAGAGTCAGATACGACTGAGTGACTTCACCTTCACCTTCACAGGGCAGAAGAGCAAAGTCCACGATATCTCAAAGCTGACATGAAATTTCAAAGCCAGTTCAGCTAATGCATCAAGCTTGCTGTGCAGAAATCAAATAATTATTTCTCCGTCTACCCATCCTCCCTCCAGCCTGGCCCTCCTCGTTGATCCCGTTTCTGGTAATAGTTGTTCTCCCAGCCATCCAAGCTCAAAAGCTTTAATTTCTTTCTGACCTTTCTTAGTCTTTCAGGTGAACCCAGTAGTCAGTTTCCTGAGATCTTGTCTCTCGTCATCTTTCTTATCTTCCCTATCTCTCAATCCTGCTGCACTCCCCATGGCTCTGACCCTTACCTCTTACAGACGTGGGTAGCCTCTCACCCGGCTGCCACACCAGGTAGTAGAGTGCAGCAGTTGCAATCAGATTCCTGGGTCTGTCTCTCCACCCCACTACTCATTAGTAAGGACAGGATCTCAGTAAGATAGAGTCTCTCTAGCTTCAGTGTCCTCAGCTCTTAAATAGACATCATAGTGGTAGTCACCTTATTTTTCCTCAGGTCTCTGCTTGCATTCACCTCCTTAGAGAGGTTTTACTTGACTTCCTTCTCTGAAATAGCATCCATATCACCTTGCTTTACTTTTCTTTAAAACATTTGTGATCACCTGACATTCTATTAAATGGTTGGTTGGTTGGTTGGTTGTCTGTATTCCCTCCTCGAATGTGAGTTCCATAGACATAGTAACCTACTTGTGATTTTGTTCATGGGAATATCTCAGTGCTAAAAAGTTCTTGGAGGATTATGAGATTGGCCAAAAAGTTTATTCTGGCTTTTTGCCCCATCTTCTAGAGAAACTCAAACAGACTTTTTGGTCAAACCAATAGTAGGTGCCCGATAAGTGTATGCTGAATGAACCAATAGATAAACATACAGTCTCTTGTGAGGATTAAATGATATCTTGCATCCAAGTGCCTGCCCAGGGTGTGAACTTTCACAGTCACCATCACCATTTTCTCCTCCAGTTGATCCTAAGTCCCCACTGATAACTTGACCTTGCCAAAAATTGCTCTGCTTCAAACCCAACACTGACTTCCTGTTGCCCCTCCCTGGTTGGGTGACAGGTTCTAGCTCAGTGCCCGGCTCTCACTATAATGAAGACCCAGCTATGCTGTGAGAGTCTGAGATTTCACTCTCCTTACCCCAGATTTCATGAGAGGGCTGCTACCAAATCCTTGTCCTAGAGAGAGTTACTACGTTTATTACCTGGACCGTGAGACAGATATGCCCTGTACCTCGTAAGAGACATCACCTGTATCGTCCACGGCTATTTTGCTGTACACGCATCTTTGTAAAGAGAGTTTAGGACTCACTCCGTCACAAGTAGAAACTTCATGGGGAACTGCTCCTTAATTCTGTCTTTCTACGCTTATCTTTCTGACTCTTGCATTTTCCCTGTATTACCCCAAACTGAAGCACATGTCAGTTCCCTTTGTATCATGAGCTTTCCTTGCTATGTGCTGCATGTATGCTTTTCCTTCTAAGCACCCCCAGGTAAGACCTACTCTCATCTTTCAGATCCATCTTTTTCTTCATGAGATATCTGCACAGTCTCCCCATTTGCTTCCTTGGGGCCTGCGCACTTCTTAGTGAAACCTCTCTGATCTAAGTAGGAGCCTGGCCCCGCCCGGGAGTGCCCGCCCCTTTGTCATTATCACTGAAACTTGCAGGTACTGGTTTATGGTCTGTCTGCCCCTTCTCGTATCTAAGCTCCTCGGGAGTAAAGACTGATTGTTTGATGTTCTGCTGCAGCCTCAGCCCCCCTAATCAGGACCTGCCACAAAGTGTATGGTAAATCACTACTGGTTGATCTTGTGAGTTAGTTTTGTATTAGAGCCCAGCCCTCGCCCAGAAAAGTCTGAGTATCTCCATTAAACGATTCTGTTGAGGAATCATTTTTATTAAAAAATTTAATGTTATAAATTTATTTTCTTTTTTCAACTGTATTGGCTTATAATTGACAAATAAAATTATATATGTATATGTATGAAGGGTTCCTCCCATCTAATGTACACATTCATCACCTCAAATACTTTTCTTCTTTTCCTCCTTTCCAATGAGAACATTCAAGTTCTGTTCTCTTAACGAATTTCAATTATACTATATGGTGTTATCAACCATATAATACCATGCTGTACATTATATATAATGACTATACAACTATAGTTGTATATAATGTATACAGCTGTAGTTGTGTATGACTATAGTTGTGACTGTATAGCTATGGAGTCACCGTGGTGTACATTAGATCCTCAGATCTTATTTATCTCATATAATTGTATTTATTTTGGAGTCAGTTTATGAAGTATTTCACTTACTCCATGGCTCTGTCCAGGCTCTCTGAGGGGAATATGGTCTTTCCATCTGCTGAACCTTAATCCTGTTTTTCTTGTCCTCTGTGATGATGCTCCTGTTCTGCCTTTTATTATAGATGTTTATTCCCGATGAGACTGTGATTTTGAGGAGGACAGAGCCTTTCTCTTCCCCTGGGTAGCTTCTTGCACAGTCCCTTTAATGCAGTGGACACTGAATGTGGGTGCTCTGTATTTCGTGGTGAGTGAAGACCAACTAGCCTGGAATCCAGCACTCGTTTTGATAGTGGTTTACTTAGTTCTGCATCTTGGGTAATTGGAAGGCACTCTTCATTAGAATTTGGAGGAAATAACTGGTGCCAATTGGTAGAAACTGAGAGAAGAGAGATTTTGGCTAAATATAAGGGAAAACAAGGGCTTCCTAGGTGGCTCCGTGGTAAAGAACCCACCTGTAGCGCAAGAGATGCAGATTTGATCTGTGGGTCAGGAAGATCCCCTGGAGAAGGAAATGGCAACGCAGTCCAGGATTCTTGCCTGGAGAATCCCATGGACACAGGAGCCTGGCAGGTTATAGCCCATGGAGTCGAAAAAGTCAGACACAACTGAGAGCCTAACAGCAACAAGGGGAAACTAGTGGAGTTTCACAGAGGCAGTGGCCGCCTCAGAGACCGTGCACGCACTCTCTGTGAATAAACTCAGTCCCAGTACTCAGGCTGGGTGATTAATTAGCAGAAGCTTGGCAGCAGGTTCAAGTACACACAGGGTGTGGGGAGTGTGGTGTGGTTTGACTAGGGGTTCACGGAAGTCCCTTTCACAGTATGGATTTTATGACTTTTTTAAATAAATACTTTTATTTATTTGGCTTCCTGGGTCTTAGTTGTGGCGTGCAAACTCTTAGCTGCGGCATGTGGGATCTAGTTCCTTGACCAGGGATCAATCCTAGGCCCTCTGCATTGGGATCTCAGAATCCTAGCCATTCGACCATCAGGGAGGTCCCCTCTGACTTTGATGTGCATGTAATCTACGCATCAACCACATAATGACATCAGGCAACATATCCTGAGCCTAAAGGTACCGTGGTTTCTTTTCCATCCTTTAAGGTAGGGCGTTAGTTCTTTTGTCCTTTAAACCCCACAACATTTGGAAACTTTTCTCCTTTTATTTCAGTATTGATTTAAAATGCCTGTCTTTCTAGGAAACTGTGTACCCGTTAAGAATGGGAAGGAAGTCCAAAAGGAAGGAGATACATGTATATGCGCGGCGGATTGATTTTGCCGCACAGCAGCAACTAGCACAACGTCGTAGAGCAGCTGTACTCCAATAGAAAGTAATTCAACCTTTTTTTATAGAGGCCATATCTTGTTTAGACTCCCATTCCCAGTACCTGACCTGGAGTCTTAGTTGAAGTTCACTGGATTTTTGTAGAGTGAGTGAATTATCAGTCTGAGGTTGATCTTTTCTATATCATGGTCAGCTTGTTTGGCTCGTGTGTGTGTGTGTGTGTGTGTGTGTGTGCTGTCTGTACCCTTCTGAGTGGCCCAGAAATACTGCCTTTCTTTCTCACTTGTTATCCCTACTACCTTGCCCCTTCTAAAACAAATCCACCCTTGAACCCCTGATAATGGTCTGCTGCTGCTGCTAATATCAGTGCCTATCGAAGAGAAGGTCAGTTCTTCTCAGAACAAGCAAGGATGTTCAGGAAAAAAGCATCTCAAAGTCTATGCATGGTGGGGGGGTATTTTAAAAATTAAATAGCAGTTAACTTTGGCTCTCTCTAAAGTGATAGGAATGGAGCAGCAGGTGGAATTAATTAATTTTTAATTGCAGGATAATTGGTTTACAGTATCATGTTGATTTCTATCAAACATCAACATGAATCAGCTATAGGTTTACCCGTCCCCTCCGACTTGAACATCCCTCTCACTTCCCTCCCCACCCCACCCCTCTAGGTTGTTACCGAGCCCTGGGTTGAGTTCCCTGAGTCATACAGCAATTTCACGTTGGCTATCTGGTAATGTATGTTTCCGTGTTACTCTCTTCATTTATCCCACCCGCTCTCTCCTCCCCCCAGCCATGTCCATAAGTCTATTCTCAATATGTGTCTCCATTGCTGCTCTGCAAATTAGTTCATCAGTACCATCTTTCTAGATTCCATATATATATGCGTGAGTATACGATATTTGTTTCTCTCTTTCTGATTCACTTCACTCTGTATAATAGGCTTTAGGTTCATCAGCGTCATTAAGTGAAAGTGAAAGTGAAGTCGCTCAGTCGTGTCCGACTCTTTGCGACCTGTGGATTATAGCCCACCAAGCTCCTCCATCCATGGGGTTCTCCAGGCAAGAATACTGGAGTGGGTTGCCATTTCCTTCTCCAGGGGATCTTCCTGACCCAGGGATCGAACCCAGGTCTCCCACATTGCAGGCAGACGCTTTAACCTCTGCACCACCAGGGAAGCCCTTTCCACATCATTAGGACTGACTCAAATGTGGAATTGTGTTTCAAACCACTGGGAGCCTCAGGTTTCCTGAGAATGACACCTTTGAATTCCATGGAGGTAATGAAACTTTCCTTAAAGGTCTTTTCCCTCTTCTGTAAGATGGAGCCGCTTTTGAACAGAATTCCCTTCTAAGGTTCATTTTTGTATTTTTTTAATTAATCAGTAAACATAGCTCTTAGATAGCTATCGCTGTAATAGGAAAAGTATTGAAATTCAGAAAGCTGCTTTTGAGAAAAAAGAAGGCATTGTACTTGTAGTCTCAAGAAGCATGAAGGTGAATAGTACCTTAGTGTTGTTCAATCTCAACTTGATTTTTCACTTCTTTAAAGCAAGCTTACTTTTCTTCTGCTTAAATCTGAGCAATTTCAGAGGAAAAACCAGTGTTGTGTGCTTGGTTGAGATTTAGTGAATGAATGAATAGAATTAGAAGAACAGTGGATTTCAGGAAATTCTCATGATTATTGACAAATTAGAGTGCAGGTGGGTTTGGGGATGGAGGTTAATAGACTCTACAAAGGCTTTTATGATCTAAACTGACAGGGATCAAGTGAGACAAATGGTGTTAAAAAGAACAAACATTAGTTTATCCATAAATGGAAATAATCCTTTGCCACTTAAAGATGTGAATACGGTTGAGCACTAAGATGATTCGAGGCTAGTAATTCAGTTGGAATGATTGGTGAGTTTGGCAGTTAAAGATTCATTATTGCTTTTCTTTCTGGTGTGTTGAAGAACTGAGAATTCTCCAGAGATGTTGATAACCAAGAAAGGCCCAAAATGAATCCACAAAGATTATGCAAACATGAGCTGGAGGGATTAGTGTAGAAGGAGAGGATATTACCTTCATTTTCTAAATTTCTTAAATAGCTATTGCTTTGTTTTATAGTAAAGAATATGAAAGGAAATAGCTGGACTGTCCCATTATTTTATTTTATTTTATTTTATTTTATAGTAAAGAATATGGAAGGAAATAGCTTAACTATCCCATTAAGCACGTTTAGCTTTTGGGTGGAGGGAAATGTGTTTCTGCTTCTAGAGCCCCTTCCAGGCATCATGGTTGGAGACACCTTGTGAAGTGTTGCTGTACCAAGTCTGGGGTTTTAACTTCCTGTTTTCTTAAGTGATCCTCCTCATTCAGATGGGCTCCTTACCCAGTCCACTAGAGTTCCAGAGAGAAGGGTATCTGTTCCCATCATCTTTGAATCTTCAGAGTCTGACATAGTTCCTGACAGGCAGAAGACACTCAGTAAATGTGGAAATGAACTGAACTGGTTTAATCATAAGGGACAGTGGTCAAGATGGTGTGCTCCCATGCAAATCCCATAATTTGAAGGAAAATGCAAACCTCATGCATAATGGAGGAACGGATTAACTTAATCCTTGGGTGGAAAGGGAACGTTCATTAAAAAAACAAATGAAATAATGGACTCTAACGCTCACATGTCAAGATTGCCTGAATGGGTAGATTTCATGGCAGATAAAGGAATTGGTACTGGGATTCTTAAAGGCTGTGAACAAGATTATTATTTTGTCATCCTCTGAGGTGGGTCAGTCAGTACTTGATGGGTTAGAAGCAGTATTAAAATTAAAATCAATTTTTTCTTGATTCTTACTCAAATTTAATTTCTGCTACATCATTGCTGGTATTTAAGTCCACCAATAATGTAATAAATCCATCGGTGAACATTAGACTTAAACGCTACGCCTGTGTTGAGACTTCTGTTCTTGGATGTGCTTATTTTCCTTGTGTCTGCTCTCCAGTAGTTTTTTTTAGTAAATCAAGATATTTAAGGTTGACTAAGAAATCCTATTTTTCTCTATTCCACGGACTTAATAGTAAATGGTCAACTGTTCATGGGCCAGAAGAGTTTAATGATGACATGGGATATATGGTAAATTTTATTCAATTATATTATGAAAGTTTAACAATGCATTAAACATAGTAAGTACCAGTTATGTGCTGGAGCTGGCTTAAACCAGCTTGTTAGAACTGACTTAAAATTTCAAGAGTTTTCTGAGTCAGTTGTTCAATAGATGGTAGCTTGAGATTGGTCATAGATATCATGCTGGGAATATTTATACCACAGACATCAGCAGTTGCTTCAAATCAGGACTTCCTCACAGTCCCCACCCTGAAAGCCAGTTGTTCAGTGTTCCCGCTGTTCAGTGGCAGTGAGTCTTATTTTTATTAAATGATTTTTAAGTCAAGTATAATACTTCGGGGGACTTCCCAAGTGGCTCACTGCTAAAGAATCTGCCTGCAGCGCAGGAGACATGGGTTTGATCCCTGGGTCAGGAAGATCCCCTGGAGAAGGAAGTGGTAACCCACTCAGTATCCTCACCTGGAGAACCCCATGGACGGAGGAGCCTGCCAGGCTGTAGTCCATGGGGGTCTCAAAAGAGTTGGGCACAACTGAGTGACTAAACAACAAAAATAATATGTTCAGTCAGTTCAGTCGCTCAGTCGTGTCTGACTCTGCAGCCCCATGGACAGGAGCACACCAGTGATGTCCAAAATAGTATGTTCAGTTCAGTTCAGTTGCTCAGTCGTGTCCGACTCTTTGTGACCCCAAGAATTGCAGCACGCCAGGTCTCCCTGTCCAACACCAACTCCTGGAGTTCACTCAGACTCCCGTCCATCGAGTCCATGATGCCATCCAGCCATCTCATCCTCTGTTGTCCCCTTCTCTTCCTGCCCTATCTTTCCCAGCATCAGAGTCTTTTCCAATGATTCAACTCTTCACATGAGGTGGCCAAAGTACTAGAGTTTCAGCTTTAGCATCATTCCTTCCAAAGAACACCCAGGACTGATCTCTTTTAGAATGGACTCGTTGGATCTCCTTGCAGTTCAAGGGACTCTCAAGAGTCTTCTCCAACACCACAGTACAAAAGCATCAATTCTTCGGCGCTCAGCTTTCTTCACAGTCCAACTCTCACATCCGTACATGACTATGCCAAAGCCTTTGACTGTGTGGATCACAAGAAACTGTGGAAAATTCTGAAAGAGATGGGAATACAGACCACCTGACCTGCCTCTTGAGAAATCTGTATGCAGGTCAGGAAGCAACAGTTAGAACTGGACATGGAACAACAGACTGGTTCCAAATAGGAAAAGGAATACATCAAGGCTGTATATTGTCACCCTGCTTATTTAACTTCTATGCAGAGTACGTCATGAGAAACGCTGGACTGGAAGAAACACAAGCTGGAATCAAGATTGCTGGGAGAAATATCAATCACGTCACATATGCAGATGACACCACCGTTATGGCAGAAAGTGAAGAGGAACTAAAAAGCCTCTTGATGAAAGTGAAAAGGAGAGTGAAAAAGTTGGCTTAAAGCTCAACATTTAGAAAACAAAGATCATGGCATCTGGTCCCATCACTTCATGGGAAATAGATGGGGAAACGGTAGAAACAGTGTCAGACTTTATTTTTGGGGGCTCCGAAATCACTGCAGATGGTGACTGCAGCCATGAAGTTAAAAGACGCTTACTCCTTGGAAGGAAAGTTATGACCAACCTAGATAGCATATTCAAAAGCAGAGACATTACTTTGCCAACAAAGGTCTGTCTAGTCAAGCCTATGGTTTTTCCTGTGGTCATGTGTGGATGTGAGAGTTGGACTGTGAAGAAAGTAGTTTGTTAGAGTGATTCTTTTCCATTTTCATTATAACAGTTCTATGATTATTGCTACTTTTACTGTCTTTCCATAGGATAAAGATCTATACCTTTTTTTTTTGAAAAATACTTATTAAAAACTGCAAGATTTTCTTCCCATCTTTAACTTTAGATACAATTTTCATGAAATGAAATCTGTTACACACAAAAATAATGTAAAAGGTTGATAGATGATTAAGATAGGAAGACAAGAATTTTCATTTAATCTTTAAAATAGTAGCTAGCTCAGAGTTCTGGTAGGCCACATGGGATAGCCAGGGAGCTGTGTTAAAGGACTTGGAGCATTAAAAAGTAGCCTGGACAAAGAATTGGAAAGTTTATTTTAGAAAGTAATACTTTAATGGAAGGGCTCTAGCAACAGCCAGACTCTCACAGTGCATTCAGTGTCTCCTGAAAGTTTGCTGTAAGTGTTCAGATAATCATCTCCCCTGTCAGGTCATTAGGGCTTGGGGATAGATTGGTGAATTCTCAGAAAATAATCAGAATACACTCATGTTTCTTAGGAGACCATACTTGCCTGAAATGCTCAGGTGCACTACCAAACAATGGAAAATAATACGCTCAGCCTCTTCAAACCAGCATCTTGTAATCAGCCAGCCCAGACGACAAAGGCTTTCTTTTTTCTTCAGTGCTTTGTTACATTTTCTTGGGCTTACCATTGTCTTTGGAAAGTGGTGTGCAGGAGGATAAGATCCAACGTGAATGGAAGTTATGAGATAGAGCTTAAAGGGAGAGGGAAGAAGCAGGGGTAAGAGGAGATAAACATCGAGGGGCAGGAAGTACATGAAACTGCTCCCAGGGCCCCTTGCTTCCAGCCCAGCAGGCCTGCTGAGTAGTTTATGAAACCGGGGCGTTTCCCCAGCAGAAGGAGGCAGAGAACTGAGTCTTGCCTACAGGTACTGTGACCCCTGGCTGATAAATACTGGAGAATATTCCAGTCATAAATTTGAATGCCGTGGGCTTTTGACCCGACACAGAAAAAGAGTTGATTTCCCCCAGAGCTCACAGTTGATTCTTAGTAAAACTGAAACGAATGCTGAGACGTCTTTTATCTCCTGACTTGGTGCTACTTCTAGTGTCTGGTGCCTTGTGCTTATAGGGCACTGAACTGAGCGTATAACCTCGTTTTAAATCTACAGATACCCTGGGGATTGAGTTGAGTGAGACATTCTACCTCATGTCTCTAGTGGGCTCAGAGCCCCACCCTTGTGAGGGAAATACAAGACTGAGAACATACATACAATCCTTACCGTCAGGGGAATATTCTGAGATCAGATAGCTGAAACCGGAAACATGCAGAGGGAAGTATGAGCAGAATCATTCCATGTAATTGACAGCTACCCGCTACTATGTGCGTATGTTCTCAGTCACTTCAGTCCCAATAAGATGAAAATGTTATTCGCTCAGTCATGTCCAACTCTTTGTGAACCCCTGGGGGCTAGAACTGTAGCCCACCAGGCTCCTAGGTCTATGGGATTCTCCAGGCAAGCATACTAAAGTGGTTTGCCATGCCTTCCTCCAGGGGATCTTCCCCGCCTCTCTTACGTCTCCTGCATTGGCAGGCAGGTTCTTACCACTAACGCCACCTGGGAAGCCCCATCCAGAGCTATGTAGGTTTTCTTGGTGACTCAGATGGTACCTCAGTTTAAAATAGATAACTAATAAGGACTTCCGTATCACACAGGGAACTCAACTCAATATTCTGTAATGGCCATATGGGAAAAGAATCTAAAAAAGAGTAAATATATGTGTCACTGATTCACTTTGCTGTGAAACTAACATTGTAAATGAACTATACGCCAGTAAAAATTTTAAAAAATAAAGATTTACTCCACATAAAGTAAAATATTGTCTTCAGGTACTTATTAGGATGTATAATAGTTGTTGGCTCCCCAAACAGTATGAAAAGAGTATTTTATCATTTTTTTTTAGTGGTTTATTTCGTGGACCAAGATGTAAACTATTCTGGAGAACTTTGGCAGTAAAGACTTCTTCCCTGGTTAATGGTTTCCAGTTTTAGCCCATATCCAGTGCTGACTATATCAGTTGGCTCCGTGTTGGCTACCACGGAATATTTAGCCAGAGAAAGCCATGATTTCAGCCGCGGAACGTGGGGTTTAGCTGCCTTGCAGAAATGTCTGTGGTTCTGGCAGTCCCTTCTGTGGGTAGATGCAGCTGTCTTTTCATTCTGACAGCTGATTTTCATGCATGTGAGCTTTGATTTTGTTTTACTCACTAACCACCACTGCTGGCCTTTTGGTGCTGTATTTATGGGTTTGGAATTTCCAATTTCAATTTCATTCTGATGGTCTGGTCTCATTAGTCCCAGTCCTTCTCCCTGAAGTTAGTTATTGCATATAATTCAAGTCAGGCATTTCTAAAAATAGGAAGTGAAGAATCATTAACTTGAAAGGAATGGGGTCATCACACACTCCCTCGAGGGCCCTGAGTCTTGGATTTCTCTGTTAAGAAAATTTGATGCAGCCACTTTGTAGAAATGTCCCACTTAATTTTCTTTGCCATCACCTGTTCCTCACATGCTCTATGCTGGAACGGCCATCCGATTTCAGAGCAGAGGGTTAATGAAGTTTCAAGCTGCCGATTTACTTTTTGGCTTCTTTGGGGATGTGATTTATGGATCTGGGCAGTGCCACAAAGTCATGGGAGTATTTTAAGGAATGTGCCAGATTTAGCATTGTCTGTTAAACCACAGTCATAAAATTACCACTGTTCAGGCACTCTGGCTTTGTATGTTATAATTTGCATTAATTTAGGTGCTGTTGAATGATTAGAGAACCATAAAGTGCCATTAAAATTACTTAGCAATTTGCATTGTGACATTCAAGTTAGTCACATGTTTCTAGCTAAATGTTAGGCCACAGTAAAGTATGTGTTTGCTTCTGCAAGCTTACCAGGCAAGGAGGGGAAATCATTAGAAAAGAAAGTAAATATTCATCCCAACCAGTTCTAATAACTTCTTTTATCAAGCCGGCCTTTAGAATTTTGTAATGATATTTGAGGAATCTTATTTAATTACAAACTTAAGATTCATTTTTAAAAGGCCACACTGCAAATGGACACTAGTCATCTCTTTTAGAATTGGGGTGTGTAAAGAACCAAATAGACATTTCTCCAAAGAAGACATACAGATGGCTAACAAACACATGAAAAGATGCTCAACATCACTTATTATCAGAGAAATGCAAATCAAAACCACAATGAGGTACCACTTCACACCAGTCAGAATGGCTGCGATCCAAAAATCTGCAAGCAATAAATGCTGGAGAGGGTGTGGAGAAAGGGAACCCTCCTACACTGTTGGTGGGAATGCAAACTAGCACAGCCACTATGGAGAACAGTGTGGAGATTCCTTAAAAAATTGCAAATAGAACTACCTTATGACCCAGTAATCCCACTGCTGGGCATACACACCGAGGAAACCAGAATTGAAAGAGACACATGTACCCCAATGTTCATCGCAGCACTGTTTATAATAGCCAGGACATGGAAACAACCTAGATGTCCATCAGCAGATGAATGGATAAGCAAGCTGTGGTACATATACACAATGGAGTATTACTCAGCCGTTAAAAAGAATTCATTTGAATCAGTTCTGATGAGATGGATGAAACTGGAGCCGATTATACAGAGTGAAGTAAGCCAGAAAGAAAAACACCAATACAGTATACTAACACACATATATGGAATTTAGGAAGATGGCAATGACGACCCTGTATGCAAGACAGGAAAAAAGACACAGATGTGTATAACGGACTTTTGGACTCAGAGGGAGAGGGAGAGGGTGGGATGATTTGGGAGAATGGCATTCTAACATGTATACTATCATGTAAGAATTGAATCGCCAGTCTATGTCTGACGCAGGATACAGCATGCTTGGGGCTGGTGCATGGGGATGACCCAGAGAGATGTTATGGGGAGGGAGGTAGGAGGGGGGTTCATGTTTGGGAACACATGTGAGAATTAAAGATTTTAAAATTAAAAAAATTAAAAACTAAAAAAAAAAAAAAGAATTGGGGTGTGTTAACCTAAACTGCTAAAAAAGAAGTTTCCATTTATTTTAATATGCATTTCCTAGGCTCCTTTTTTGGGCAAGGAACTTGTCTCTGAGGAACAATTATTTGATAAGTTTTAAAACTGAAATGTGCAGAGTCATATATTGACTGGGGAGATTCATACTGTTTGAAATGTTTTAAACTTACGTTTTAGCCATTAATTTGCCTGATTTTTATTTCTTTTTTTTTTTTTTCCTAAAAAAAAGTATATGTCTACTAAAGTACTTGTACTGGTACCTGCAATCTACTTGGAAATGCATCAAAAAAGAAGATGGATCTTGGGAAGATAGAGCAATGGCTAGGTAGATAGATCTTCATGAGACAAAATATGGTGAAACATCAGTGGCAGAACCTCAGTGCTGAGTATGCAGATTTCTTTCTTTCAACTTGACTTATATTTGAAGTTTTCCAAAATGAAATTTTAGAAAAAATAATACCCCCATTCAGTTTAGAAATAGAATACTATTTCTTTCTCTGAAGCCAGTTTAATTTTAATGTAAGGAAGATATTTCTTTTTATTTGTAACAAAGTTATAAATATAGGTGCTTAGGAATCAAATAGTAATGTAAGATTTATTACAAAGCAGAGGGTTTGTCGATCCTGCCTTTCTATGCAAGTCCTCTTCCCTAGGCTTTCATTTTTTAAAAGCTATTTACCTCCATAAACTTTAAAAATGTGCTGATTCTTCTGTTTCTTGACTTATCTTCCTTATCGTTCGCTCAATTTTCTCCCTCGTCCTGAGACATCCTTATCACAAATATTTATTAAGTCAGTAGTTAACTTGTGAATTTTATTGCTGAATCAATTAGTACACGATCGTTGTTTCACTTATTATACAATCTGCTGTTTTTGCTTAGCGTTATTAATTGTTGCATTTAAAAAAATGCTTTAGTTTTCTATGTATATATCCAGATGCTTCTGGGATATGTGAAACACTAATCAAATGATTTTCCATCAGAGTATGTACTAATTCTATTTCTTTTGGAAACCTTTCTTAGAAACCTCCATTCTCCTGCTCATTAGATTGGGTTGAGCTATTGTTGGCCTTCTACACGACTATCATTCCCTTCACAGTTTCCTTGGGACCCTCCTTCTGACCTTTTAACTTCTCTATGGTGAAAATTGGATGCAAAACCAACTTAACTACTTAAATATTAAGTGTGGGTTGCTATCCCATTTAATTTTTCTTAAAAATTTTGATCGTGCTTTGAGGCACATGGGATCTTAGTTCTGACCAGGAATAGAACCCTTGCCCCCTGCAGTGGAAGCTCAGAATCACCACCCCTGGACCACCAGGGAAGTCCTTCCATTTGATTTTTAAATTGATCACAATGTAATATGAGTAACCAAATAATATGCTTCTTTGGAAGAAAGTAACTCATCTTAGTAATTGAATATTAGATGTATGTTAAATGCATTTGAATGTCTTCTCACCAGAACTAATTTACCTCATTTACCGAAGAAGCTGATGAAAATGGAGTAGTATAAACAAAACATTTTTCCTTTTTACTTCATGCTTTGACTTCATTTGAAGTGAATGAATCTGAGTTCTATTATGATCTCCTTTGCTTCTTCCAGATACAGAATGCATCAGCACAACTTGTATGAGAGGCTTCACTAGATGCCTCCTTGAGGGTTGATCCACAAGGGAATTCATCCCTCTTTCACAAGGGAAGCCCCTGACTTGGCAGTGTCGTCCTTAACATTTAGTTGTGTTTTATGGGTTCCTGGCTGGTTATGCCCTTTGGTTAGCCCTGTGCACAGCATCGTTATTTGAAGGTTCTCTCTCCTCAGTGATTTACAGTCACTCTCACTGTCAGTTCTTTTCACAAGTAAAAGTTCATGCACAGAAGAGCAATAGCTAGTGCTTGCATGGGACACAGAGAGAGAGGTCACTGAGGCTGGGTAATCGTGATTTTCTAAGGCCAGTGGTGGTTACGGACCTGGCCACTAGTTTCTCAACTGAGTTAATAGGCAAATATCCTTTCTCTTTTTGGAGGGGTGGGGCTGGGGGTGGGGGGAACTCCCCTGATAGCTCAGTTGGTAAAGAATCCGCCTGCAATGCAGGAGACCCCGGTTTGATTCCTGGGCCAGGAAGATCCCCTGGAAAAGGGATAGGCTACCCACTCCAGTATTCTTGGGCTTCCCTCGTGGCTCAGGTGGTAAAGAATCCACCCACAATGCGGGAGACCTGGGTTCGATCCCTGGGTCAGGAAGATCCCCTGGAGAAGGGAAAGACCACCCACTCCAGTAGTCTGGCCTGGAGAATCCCATGGACTGTATAGCCCATGGGGTGGCAAAGAGTCAGACATAACTGACCAACTTTCACTTTGATTTCCTGATGGCTGAGACAGTAAAGAATCTGCGTGCAATACAGGCGACCCAGGTTCAATCCCTGGGTCGGGAAGATCCCCTGGAGAAGGAAATGGCAACCCACTCCAGTGTTCTTGCCTGGAGAATTCCACAGACCAGAGGAGCATGGATCGCAGAGTCGGACAGGACTGAGTGATTATTACTTTTACTATCCTTTCTTTAAATCAGGTTGCAACAAAAACAAAGGAAATGTGAAAATTATTTTATCCTCACTTTATGTTGTGAGACATAATACACGTTTCTGCAGCTATCCAGAAGTTGTTTTTGTTTAGTCACTAAAGAGGGTTTGGATGAAACCTTCCGTAAGCCAAAGCAGCAGTTAACTTTGGAATGCGTGTTGCTCATGGGTACACAGAGTAAATCCAACAGAAGGCGCAGATGCTCACAGACACAGTTCAAAGCTACGGCGACTTGAGGCTGAGACACCGAGTGTAGTTTCCAGGAGGGAGTCTGGCGGGGCCACTGTCTTACTGCTTCAGGTGTGCACTGCCTCTGAGAGAGCTCGCTGCAGGACGAATGCAGGGACTTCCTGGCAGTCCAGTGGCTAAGACTCTGTACTCCCAATTCAGGGGTCCTGGGTTCGATCCCTGGTCAGGAAACTAGATCCCACATGCCACAATTAAGGGTTTGCATGCCCCAGTGAAAGCAACGAAAGATCCTGCATACTGCAACTAAAAAATGGTCCCGTGTGCCACAACTTGCAACTAAGATCTGGCACAGCCAAATAAATAAATGCTGAATATCAGCAACAGCAACAAACGCTGAAAACTACTTTACCCTTTACGTTTTCTTCATATACGTGAAAATCCTTTATGGATTTCGCTCACTTAGTGGAAACAGAAGCTACTGTATTTCTTTTGTAAAAGCAAAGTGACGTAAAGTGAACTTTGGAGAAAAGCAGAGCATACCTGTGGTGATTGCAGCCATGAAATTAAGAGACACTTGCTCCTTGGAAGAAAAGTTATGACCAACCTAGACAGCATATTAAAAAGCAGAGACATCACTTTGCCAACAAAGGTCAGTCTAGTAGTCAAAGCTATGGTTTTTCCAGTAGTCATGTATGGATGTGAGAGTTGGACTATAAAGCTGAGTGCCACAGAATTGATGCTTTTGAACTATGGTGTTGGAGAAGACTCTTGAGAATCCCTTGGACTATAAGGAGATCCAACCAGTCCATCCTAAAGAAAATCAGTCCTGATTGGAAGGACTGATGCTAAAGCTGAAACTCCAATAGTTTGGCCACCTGATATGAAGAAGTGACTCATTTGAAAAGACCCTGATGCTGGGAAAGAGTGAAGGCAGCGGGAGAAGGGGACGACAGAGGATGAGATGGCTGGATGGCATCACTGACTCAATGGACATGAGTTTGAGTAAACTCCAGGAGTTGGTGATGGACAGAGAGGCCTGGTGTGCTGCAGTCCATGGGGTCACAAAGAGTCAGCCATGACTGAGTCAACTGAACTGAACTGAACCTGTACAGACATCCGTGTTTGAGAAATTTTGACTATGCTTGGAACTAGCTTGTGACACTGCCACATAGTAACTCTCTTCAGTAAGTATATACAACTGGTAGTCGTGGTGGTGGTGGTGGTGGTTTAGTCTCTAAGTCATGTTCAACTCTTTTGCAGCCCCGTCAACTCTTTGGCAATCCCAGGGACTGTGGTCTACCAGGCTTCACTAGGCTCCTCTGTACATGGGATTTCCCAGGCAAGACTACTGGAGTGGGTGGCCATTTTCCTCTCCAGAGGATCTTCCTGATGCAGGGATCTAACCCATGTCTCCTACATTGTGGATGGATTCTTACCACTGAGCCACCAGGGAAGCTCCATACACACCTGGAGAGAATACCAAATGACCCATCACAAGTGACTTATACTTGTTTTGTATGTTACTAGCCCTTTAAGGACTAAAGATCTGAGCCACTGAACCAGAGCTGTGGCTTTACCCTTTGTTCACAGCCCCCATCTGTCCAGTCATTAATTTGAAGTGGAAGAAGCAGAGTAGCCAAGGTAATATTACCCTTGCTTCCATTTTAGGAAGTAGCGAAAGAAGAGGAGAGAAAATAATTAAAATCCTTATAGTTGCAATCATTTTTGAGAGAGTACATTTTATATTTATAGCGTTTCTAAAGCTTAATGCTTAAAGCTACAGTTTATCCTGCTAGAAGTTAAACTATAAGATGTTTCCACAGGTGGATTTATAGGAACGTTCATTATAGGGGTTGGATTTAAGTATAGGTGTGTGGAGGGGGCAAGGTAGGAGAAGCATGGTGGAAAAACTCCATGACCACAGAGACTAAATACAGTCTTCAAAATATTTGCACATCTAGAATAAAATATAATTCTGTTTTAAATATTCTGGAATTTAGATTAAGATAAAGCAGCTTGCTACATTTAATTTTCCTTTCTTTTTAAAGTTCAATGGATTGACAAAATGATTATTACCTGTGAAACAACCTCCCTAATAGAGAGGGGGAAACAGTATTTCCGTAAGTGACTTAGGAAGTTAGTGGAGTCTGTAAGCTTCAAAGCAGAGGAATCTGTCCGTAAGCACTGGGTGTAGTTGATGAAGTTGTTTCCCATGGGGTAGAGGTCAACAGTTCTGATGCACCTACACATATATTCCAGAACTGAACAGTAGGGCAAATGGATGGCCAATGATAGGAGCAAGCTTTCTCACTTGTTGGGCTGGAATTTTACAGATTAAACAAGTGAAGAAGACAACCCACATGTTTATAAATTAGAGTTGGAGACATCAGTATAACTCATGCTGAACTTAATATAGATTCAGTGTGTGTGTGTGTGTGTGTGTCTGTGTGTGTGTGTGTGTGTGTGTGTTAAGTCGCATAGTTGTGTCTGACTCTTTGCAACCCCGTGGACTGTAGCCTGCCAGGCTCCTCTGTCCATGGAATTTTCCAGGCAAGAATACTGGAGTGGGTTGCCATTTCTTTCTCCAATAGATGCAGATGGTTACATATATTTATAGATATGTGTATATAGATGGGTTAGCACACATATACATATTTCCTTGCTCTATCAGATGAGAAGGTTGGAAGCAACAGCAACCCTGTAGCAATGATGCCTCTAGTGCTCAGATCTTGTTTTCCCATTCTCTGATAAAAGGAAATAGTGATCCTTGGAGAAATGGCTGATTTTAAGACTGGAGCAGGAAATATATATATCATGAGTCTGGGGCATACCTTCTATTGCCAGAAAGTAAGGAAGTGCTCCAAAAAAATAAAACAAACCCAGAGCCCATGGAAAGAACTCCCAGTGACCAAGTGACATCAATTTGAGCAATACATTGAGTAAAGTGATACTGGGTTATAATCCAGGGTACAAAGTGAATGAATCCATAGTGATATAAGTAATTAATTGCAATAAATAAATAATTGTGAGAGAAAGGGCAAATTTTCCATGCAAAAGAATTCTGAAAAATTTGCGTAGATACTCTCAAGGATATGGAGCACCAGTCCCAGGTTCTTTCGTGTGTGTGGGCAGCACGTAGTGACTTCCTTCCACAGGGGGCAGCATGGAAAGGAGAATAAAAGCTGAACTTTGTGGTTGAGAAGCCCAACACACACCACCTCAGCCAGGTGATCCAGGGCAGCATCAACCGTGATGAATCACCTTGATAGTATACACTTGTGATATGATGTGGTGAGAATGGCACATTACCTCTGCAGTCTTCCTCCCTCAAACCCAGAGCCCCAGTCTACTGAGAGGACCATCAGTCAATAAATACCTAGGCAGTACCCATCAGAAATGTCAAAGTCATCAAAAGCAAAGATGAAGTCTAAGGAACTACCATACCCAAGAGAATCCTAAGGAGGTGAAGACTAAATCGCATGTGATATCATGGGTGAGATCTTGGAAGAGAAAAAGTAGTTAAAGTTAAGAAGAAGAAAAAAAGAGACTCTGAATAAAGTATGGACTTGAGTTAAAAATATTGGCTCATTCATTGTTATATAAGGCAGGGCAAAATACTATAATAATAATAATAACATGGATGGGTGGGTGGGTTAGTCACCTAGTCGTGTCCAACTCTTTGTGACCCCATGAACTGTAGCCGGTCAGGCTCCTCTATCCGTGGAATTCTCCAGGCAAGAATACTGAAGTGGATTGCCAGTCCCTTCTCCAGAGGATCTTCCTGACCCAGGGATTGAATCCAGGTCTCCTGCATTGCAGGCAGATTCTTTACCCTCTGAGCTACAGGGACGATCTCCTTGGAGATTTGGAGAAATGGCTGATTTTAAGATTCTTTACTATCTGAGCTACAGGGAAGATAATAACATGAGATATTAATAATCAGGCAAACTGGCAGTGGAATATATAGGAACTCTGTGTACTATTTTTGCATTATTTTCCGCAAATCTAAAACTATTCAAAAAATGAAGTTTATTTTATTAAAGGTAGATGATTAGATATTCATAGCAAAAATCCAACCAATCGATAATAGATGTATAGGTTTAATTTACATCTGAGGCTTTTTCTCTCTCATTTAAAACTAGAAAAAAACTAAAAGAATATTGGGGAGTCCGGCTGCTTGCCACTCAAAAGCTAATAAAGAAGCCAGGTTGGTGGAAAGAAAAGGAAAAGAAAAGAAAAAAAAGAATTTTGAGGAAACCCCACCTAGAAATATCCCATAGATTCCAATAGGTAGGGATCCATTCTAGGTTTCTAACTGGTAGGCTGAAAGTTTTTCGTGTTATATAAATGTCTGCTACTTGGTGGGACTATCTCAGTTTTAAATTTAGGGCAAGTAATGTATGCATTGTCAGACATTATTAGATACTGAGTTCAGAAGACATTGAGTGCATGGTTCAGTCCGTGCAGCACTGTATTTATGGCGCTTAGTCATACCTTCCGGATTTTGTGATAAAATTAGGTCTTTGTCTAATGGAATCAAAGAGTGATTTTTGGCTCTGTAACTTGTTTTGAAGCTGGAAGGGCAGTGCGTTTGTGTGTATACATATGTTTGTACACACATACATGCTAACCATTTCTATACAACACTGTAAACAAAACATTTTACCAAGAAAATTGACAGACATTTTAAATTAAAAAGGCATTTTGAAAGACAGTGTTTGCCCTCCTGGTTGAGCTTTAGAAGAAACCAGTGCTTGGGGAAAAAAAAAATCACCAATGTTCGCACATTTTTGAAGAGTGTGAATTTTATTCACCAATTTGCTTTTTATACCAGAGGCCAGCTGCTGCCTTTGGACGGGTGCAGCGTTTCCACCAGAATTGTCTGCAGCTCAGTATAGCTCTAATGCCAGAAGAAATCCAACCAGATTATGTCCTTTGATTTTCACAGGTTTTCTTTGGAAGATCTGGCGATGGGTTGTATTTTCACACTTCAGAAATACACGGTTGGCCAGGAGTTATTTCTGGAGTTTTCTTTTAAAGCCTTATGTGTTTGTGAGATTGTCTGTGTTCCTAAATCAATTTCCTAGTCATTCTTTACCTGAAGTGAGAAGTTTATAAATATATATGTGGGTTTTTTTTAACTAAGTCACTTTTAAGGTTGAAAACTGCATTTTCTAGAACATCTGAAAAAGTTCTCTCCTCTAGGCATCCTGACTAATGAATGCTAAGTCATGTAAACTACCTTCTTCCTTCATAGACTATGGTGCTGCCAATCAAAATGCTGGAAATAAATTCTGCCCCCAGGGGGTTACTTCCTAAAACAGTCGACCGAGATTTTCCGAGATTTTTTGCTCTGGAGCCAGAGGAGCTTCATTCAAGTCTCAGACCTGCCACATCCTGGTTATGTGAACTCGGGCATCTTTCCCTTAACTTCTCTTTGCCTCAGTTGCCTTATCTGCAGAGTGAGAGGAAAGAAGAGTGTCTAATGCACAGAGTTGTCTTTAGTGTTAAGCAAGATAACTTTGTACCGTATTGTCATAGCACATAGTAAAAATGAAGTAAATGTCAGCTATGTTCATTATCATGACATTGACATCAAGAGAAAACACGCCAGGACCTCCCTGAATAGTGCCGCCAAGTGTCTGACTTCTGAACGATCAACTGTGCATCCGTTGCTTAGGAACACAGTGGAGGAAAGCCTCTGAGACTCTGATTAAAAGAAAGAGTGTGTGTCCCAAGAAATGCCAGTGCTTCTTTGGATCTTGACGTACAAGAAAGCTGTGTCCCATGAGCCCTCAGTATTCCATTTCTTCCCTCTCTTCTCTGACCAGAGCTGGGCTCTAGAACTCTTGTCAGCGGACTTGGATCTTGGGGTTCTCTGCCTCCTTTCTTTGCCCACTTAGCACACAGGATGGAAGATTCAACCACCCCAGAGCCCCAGAGTCAGCCTCGGGAGCAGGAGTGAAGCCGTGGCATGCCATCCGTCCCCTTGACTCTGGTCCCTCAGGGCACGGAGCCCTCCTCCGCCTCTCTGAGCCACGCCTAAGGGCCACAAGCTCAGCAAGCAGGGTAACCTCAGTCAAGCACTGAGCTTTTCTGGGACCAGGCTTCCTCCTTTGTAAGATGACAAAGCTGCAAGAGAGGATGTGGTGATCTCTTCCTACTCCATCATCCTCTCAGATTCAGTAAATTATTGGACTTACATTAAATAAAAATAAATTAACGTCAGCTACATTCAAAAGGCTTTTTTTGTCCATGAGAACTTCCTTTCTCTGCTGCCTCAGACTGCAGGTCACTCTGTCTTATAACTCAGTGTATCTGTGATACACAATTTTGTACTTTCAGTCTGTATTTCAGTTCTCTAGTTGTTTCACAGATATAAGCCATAGTTCCTCAGTAACACTGGACCTTCTTTAAAAGTGGGGGTAATACTCTTTTTTTTTTTACTCCCGTAAGGAAACTTAAGATCCCCCAGAGAAGGAAATGGCAACCCCTGCCAGTATTCTTGCCTGGAGAATTCCATGAACAGAGGAGCTTGGCAGGCTACATTCCATGGGGTTGCAAAGAGTTGGATATGAGTCAGTGAGTAACAGGTTTAAGGAAACTTAACTGAAATTATGTTCAAAATGAACTTACTGTTCACTAAAATATTAACTCTGTATGTAATATTTAACATGTATGAAGTCTGGTAGCTTAACATGTATATGAAATGTGATTTTATACACACACACAGACATACCCTTTTTGGTTCAAAAGCATATATAAAATATAAGGAATAATTGTTATAATCTGCAGCAGATGGTGAGGTAATGTTATGGAGAAAATGAAGGTATTAGATTTACCATTCAAGAATTCCAACAAAAAGTATATCCATGGAAAATAGTGTATATTTTATAATCTTGATATTTTTATATATGTTAGCATATGGCCAAGGAAAGAGAAGTTCCATAGCTTTTCTGTGCTGAAAATATTTGTTTATTTGTCTGTTCTGGGTTAGTTGTGGCATGTGGGATCTAGTTCCCTGATCAGGGATCAAGCTCGGGTCCCCTACTTTGAGAGTGCGGAGCCTTAGCCCCTAGACCACCAGAGAAGTCCCCGATCTATAGCTTTTCTATGCCACTTTCATATAGCACTTAACTCAGGTTTTCCTGGAATCTATATTTACTGTAACCCAACACTGCTTTTGTAGGAGTTAAAAGGATTACATTAAAAAAAAAAAGTCAGTGGCATAGCTACCAATTTCCTTTTGCAACCAAAATATAAAAGCACAGGTTGAATATTTGATGAACAACTAGATTCAGTCTTTAATTGCTTGGACCCCCAGTACGACTTAATAGCCATATCAATGGAAAATGCTGGGAGAGAAAGAACAGGAGAATTTAAAAGAAGCCAGTTATCAAGAGTTTCATGTATGGTTATGGTGAGCAGAGTAAGATTGAAGTTTCTCTCTAAGTTAAATTTTCCATCTTGGGAGGTCAATAGAGACCTGCAAAGCTTATTCAGAATATGACTTTAAAAACAGTGTCAACTCGATGTTATTAGAAAAGAAGGGAGGGATGGAGATCTAGGGGGATGTGGGTAGAAAGGAAGATTGGAAAGGAAGAGACAGAAGGAAACCTAGCGAGAGGGAGACAGGCATAGGGACAGAGACAGAGGCTGAGAGAAAGAGAGGTAGAAAGGGAGATAAGAGTCCAGAGGTGGACAGAGGGAGAGAAAAAGGACGGATGGATGGGGAAAGAACAGGAGAGAAGGAGGGAACTGGATTCATACAGCGAGGAACACCATGAAGACAGGCAGAGATGCGGTGGGCAGATGTGGTTGAAGGTGGCAGGGTTTCACACTGCTCTGTGACATTTGGCTGATATTTTCATGGTCAAAAAGGGGAGTAGGCTTCAGCTAAAGATGAAGCTGCATGGTGTTTATATTTTAAAGTAGAACCTACAGTAATTGACTGCCAACTCTCACAGGCTCTTATATATTTATCTTGCTAATACTTCACAGCAATCCATATAGTAGGTGTTATTTACCTCCTCTCCCATTCCCTGAAGAGTTAAGTTACTTGCTCAGAGTTACTTCAGTAGTTAAGAATAAGTGGTCTAAACTGTTTCATTGCAAAGCTTAAGTTCTTAAGCCTGCCATACATTATGTGATTTTGACCTTCTTGTTACCTTGGGAAGAATGCAAAGCAGGTATTATCACTGCTTTACAGGCTAGGTTTTATAAAAGGCTTAGGGGGGCACAAGTGACTTAAAATCTGACAGCTCGAACGGTCTTCTGGCTTCCTTTCCAGAGCTCCTCCCCGGATGACTACAATTATAAGCACAGTAACAAAATTAAAATGAGGTCATCGTGTCTGACTTCCTGTGAAACTTTAGTAGGACATTATTGGAAATTCATAACAGCTTCTTCTGGATTTAATACAAACTGTGTATAAATGTTTTTAAGTGGTTCCTATTTCAAAAGCAAGAGCGTGACTCGAGAAAGAAATCTTCAGTTGCTGTTTCCCTGCTTCAGTCATAATGGGCTCGGCACAGAAGGTGTTCTCTTCACCAGTCCTTTTGCTTCTGGGGAATACCCAGGTTTCAGCCATCCACCCTTCTTCCGTTCCTGGGCCCCGGACTCAGGGAAAAGGTGATATTTCATTTCTGTTTGTTCATTTGTTCTTATTATTAGGAAATTATTATTAATGACTTAAAAAGTGTTTTATCTCACTCAAGGAACTTTTAGTTGCCCAAGCTGACATCTTGTATTTGCAGTGAAAGGCAGCAAGAAAGTGGAAAAGGGGCAAAAATGCGTAAGAAGACATCGAAAGGGCATTTGCCAAGAGGGTGTCCATTGATTGATATGGCTATGATCCTTGAATTTCCAGGATCTCTTGCCCCACTTTCCTTTCCTGGGGCACTTCAAGGGATCACTAGAAAGGGGGATTCTCCCTCCCTGGGGGCTTGCCAAGGCCAAGTTGGAGTCCAGTTGGCCTTTCCCCATCAAAACTGGCCAGCTAATGAAAGGGTTTAGTTAAAACAACCATTTAGAGAGTCATACTGAATGTCATGCTGTGAATCTTCAGATTTTTTTTTTTTTTTTTTTCTGATGATCAGAGTTGCAGTGAATGCTGGGGCTTAAAAGCTGATTTTTAGAAACATAACACCTCATTTCCAGTTGACAGCCCACTGTTGGCTTCTGAGCCACCGAGGGCAGTGGGAGGAAGTCTCATCAGTGGGGTGGAAGGGGTTGAGCCCAACCCCCGCAGACCTGTCCCTGCCTTTTGTTTTCTGCATCTGCCTCTCCTGCTGGCTGCAGGCATAGCCTCCTGACTGACCCTTCAGTCTAACAGGTGGAGCAGGAGCTGAGGTTCTGTCAGCAGGGGAGCGCAGCCAGGCTAGGCAGAAGCAGCATGCTGTGACAGTCACAAATTCTAACCACAACAAAAGATTGCTCTGCAGTCTCACAGCACCCAGTCACCAGCACCTCCCCCTTAACTAGCATCTGTTTGTGTCACTGTAAATAAGGCTATGGTGACAGTATTCATCTTTACAACTTAACCAGTGATATCCTTAAATTGTCTAATAAGAATAAGGAGCCTCTTTATGTTATCAAATGTATTACCGAGAAATAATGTAGGGCTTAGTGGCAATTGAATCACAGGACTGATATTTTAAAAACAAATTTGATGACATATAGATAAAATACATAATCTGTATACATGTGGTTCATAGATATAAGTGAACGTGTTAGTCCCTCAGTCGTGTCTTAGACTCTTTGTGACCCCATGGACTTTTGTACCCTGCCAGGCTCCTCTGTCTGTGGCTTTGTTCAGGGAAGAATGCTGGAGTGGGTAGCCATTCCCTTCTCCAGGAAATCTTCCTGACCCAGGGATCGAATCCCGGTCTCCCACATTGTAGGCAGATTCTTTACTGTTGAGCCACCAGGGAAGCCCCAATATACATGTGTGCACACACATAAATCTGAGTGAGCCTGATCCCTTTGAAACCATCGCTACTGCAGAATTCAAGCTTCTTGCAGCCACATTGTAGAAAAGCAAAGCATTTTTGAAGCCCTTCCTTTTTTTTGTGGTTGGCATTGGAGCCAGTCCATGAGCCTCATAAGAAAATTACTCTTGTATACTTTTATTCTTTTAGTCTTAATGGAATTATCCAGTTCAGTCAGACATATTATTTGCTAATCCGATTTTGGCTAGTTTCCAAAGTCAAACCCCAGTTCAGAGAATGATGAGTCAGCACTGTGCAGGGCTTTAAGGAAATGATCCTGGACTGTGAAGGCCTAGGACTCCAGAGATGGGGTCTGAGCATTGGTGGTGGCCTTGGGGATAGTGTGGAGGTGAGGGTTTTGTATAGAAGATAGAATGTTCATGCTCAAAAGTTCTTTAGAAATAAGTTCTATGGCTTTTGCAGAGCATAGAGTACCAGTTTTTCTTCTAGGTGCTAAGAGAATAGAACCTCCAAAGACATCGAGGTCCGAAATACCAAGGCACTGGTGGTGTTATAGGAAGTTCGGTGTGGTGATAGCAGATGAATGGTGAATTGATTGAGCTGATTAGGTGGTGAGGTGCCCTGAGACCTGCTCCCTTCCACAAGCAGAAGGGACCTGCGCCCTTCCACAAGCAGAAAATCTGAGAAAAGAGACATAAAGATTGTCACTCAGGATAGTAACTTTCTGTAAGTCTGATCTACAGCAGACTGGCTGCCTGGGCTATTTTCTGCAAAAAAGGGCTTGGTTTCCTAGGCAGTTTGCTGCAGGTAGTGGGTCAGAGTTCAGTTTAGATATTCAGTTTGGCCATTGTCTGTGTATTCAGTCTTTCAGTGGAACTGTCTTACTTTTTCTCTTTTCTTTTCCAGTGTCTTGCCCTGAACCAGGCGATATTTGTTGAATGAATGTGTATATCTAATATCCCATTACCTTAAAAATTTTATCACCATTATGCCAAGGTAAATGACATGCTCATTTAAGGTAAATGTTAGGTCCTACTAAAATAGAAAGCGTGTATTACTTTGGAGAGATAGAATCCAAATTATCTCATAGGAAAAATATAGGATAATCGGATTGAGAAGGAGCTGTTAGGAGGCCCTGGCTCTGTTTAGTGAAGTCGCTTAGTCATGTCCTACTCTTTACCCCATGGACTGTAGCCTACCAGGCTCCTCAGTCCATGAAATTTCTCCAGGCAAGAGTACTGGAGTGGGTTGCCATTTCCTTCTCCAGGGGATCTTCCCAACCCAGGGATCAAACCCAGGTCTCCTGCACTGCAGGCAGATGCTTTACTGTCTGAGCAACCAGGGAAGCTGTGAGGCCACTATATTTTGGCCTTAAGTTTATTTCCATTGTTTAAACCAATGGAAGAACAAGAGTTGCTAGATGGAATTTGCATTTCAAGTAGCATTTTAGACACATGTGTTTAGTGATCGCTCCATTACGTTTTCTTTTTGGGGAAATATTACCTGAGTGCCTCCTCCATGCAGGCATCGCCATGTTCTAACCCAAATCGTTAAATTTCTTCCTGTCCCCACAATAACCTGAGAGATGAAAATGATTAAGCTAGTTTTACAGATGTGATCCAGAAAGGTTAAGCAACTTGCCCAAGATAACACAGCTAGGTCTCTGTTGAACTATGGCATTGACCCAGATCTACAAATGCAGAGGCCAAGAACTCTTTCATTGAGTTGTAGGTACTTGAAAATGGAATACATTCAAAGGAGGCTTCGCCCATTCAAAATCTGGCAAATGTTAACTGAAGCAAAGGGTTATGGCCTACATTTGTCATTATTAATCTTAATGTAGAACAATAGGATGTGCTTGTCTGAACCATACTGTCTCTCTCTGAGTTCATGTTCAAGCATTTAAGAGTTAGTAAGTAGCCCACAGTCTCCTGCTTTGTTTCTGTTTCCCATTTCTTTCAAGTGAACTGAGTGGATAGTACTTAAGTAATAGGCGCCAGTATGTTCGGTTGTTTACATTTAGGGGAAAGTACCTCTTGGGCCCAGCAATCCCACTGCTGGGCATATACCCTGAGAAAATTATAATGCAAACAGACACATATACCCCAGTGCCCATTGCCGCAGTATTAATAATAGCCAGGACGTGGCGCCAACGTAAATGTCCACTGACAAATTAATAAAGATGTGGTTCATATATATATGTGTGTGTGTGTGTATATCAGTTCAGTTCAGTTCAGTTGCTCAGTCGTGTCCGACTCTTTGCGACCCCATGAACCGCAGCATGCCAGGCCTCCCTGTCCATCACCATCTCCTATATGAATATTACTCAGCCATGTAAAGGAACAGAATTGGGTCATTTGTAGAGACATGGATGGACCTAGAGTCTGTCATACAGAGTGTAGTATGTCAGAAAGAGAAAAAATATCATATAACATGTGTATGTGGAATCTGGAAAATTGGTAAAGATTAACCTATTTGCAGGGCAGGAATAGAGACACAGGCATAGAGAATGGACGTGTGGCCATGGGGTAGGAAGAAGGGGAGGATGGGACGAATTGGGAGATTAGGAGTGATATATATATATATATCCTTATGTGCATATACACACACAGACACCTTTATATATACTACCATGTGTAAAAGAGGTAGCTAGTGGGAACCTGCTGTAAAGCGCAGGAAGCTTAGCTCGGTGCCCTGTGCTGACCTAGATGGGTGGGATGGGGAGGGCTGGAGGTGCAGGAAGGAGGGGATACATGCATACATATGGCTGATTCACTTCATTGTACACAGAAAATAATGCAACATTGTAAAGCAATTATACTCCAATAGAAAAGTAAATATCCAACTCCAAAGCTACCTTGTTTATCAGAGAAAACCTTTCCTTTTTTAAAAATCCTAAAACTGTCCCATTCCTCAGCCTGCCTTTAAGTTTCTGCCAAACCACAAGCGACTGTCGCTGACTCCCTTTCTAGGTAGTAAACTCAGAATAAATCAGGCTGACTTCTCATTTGTTGGTCCTCTTCTGGATTCACACCAGACTCTGCTGTCATGGCGCTGGTAATCCCTTGGGGAAAACAGTCACCCATGAAATAGTACAGATACATGCATAACTGTCTCTGTGATGGATGTTATGAAGGTAATATACCTGGTGCTGTCAGAATGGGCAACAGAGATTTGTGACCTGACCAAGGAGGTTGGGAAGCAATCCTTGAACTGAGGATTGAAGAAAGGCTAGGAGTGCCCTGAGTGAAGAGAAGGTGAAGGCTTCCTAGGACAAGGGAGAAGCATGTCCCCAGGCAGGAGAAAGCCAGGCAAATGGAGGAAGCAGTGAAGTGGCACAGCATGAGTGAAGCAGGACGAGCAGGTGGCCCCCTTGTGAAACTGGCGAGGCTGACAGAGATAGGACAGTGCGGGGCCCTGAGAAGGAGCAAAGGGAAACCAGTGAGCGTTTAGGCCCATGAGTGATGTGTCGTGTCAGCATTTCAGAGGACTTAAGTTGGAGTCCCCACTAAGTCTGTTCGGAAAATCATGGTAGAGTATCTGCCTTGAACTTAGCCAAACATTAAATAATCATTCCACCATGCGGTTGAATTTTAGAGAAATCAAACCTGAATTGCATGTGGTTTATCGATTACAAATAGCCACCTAGCTGCTATTTCTGTAGTCAGGTAAGTCCGCAAGAAATGTAAATTTCATCTTACAATAATTTAAGAAAACCTGGAGGACTGAAAGATGAGTCTTTAAAAGCATCAACTTAATTAACTTAAAAATCAGATATGAATCCATATTACCACCATTGTCAATAGGAAGTAGGTCATTGATTGCCCCTGCCGTTGTACTAGGTAAAGAGATATTTTTCTTCACATATAGAAATGTGTGGCACTCTAAATACTTATGCACCTGTTTTCTCAATACATGGACCCCAGAACGCAGTCATCATCTTGGAGGGTCAGCAGCTGACACATTCTTTCCAAATAGGCACCTATTGAAGCTATAAAATTTACCCACTCATCCGAAACTCTGTAATATTTTCAAGGTCATGTCTTAGCGATGCATGTCCCATTTCATTACCTTTAATATTAACATGGAGAATAATGTTACACGGCAAATCTCACTATGTGAAAATAGTTTGGAGCCTTAGATATTAGCTGCTATTTAAAATTAGAAAGCCAATAAATATTTTTAATGCATCTTAAATTTTTTAATAAGTAGATTTTATATTGTTATCCTAAGAATAGATAAGTCTCTATATAAATATACCTTATTTATGGTCAGTGGAGCATGCTAGTATATTTTCTGTTATGTTATATTAATATATTATAAAGTAATGTTATTTCTAACAATCAAGTAAATTATCCTAGTTCATGATAGTAATGCCTGCAAAGCTGTTGACTAAGGAGAGTCCTGCTCATATTGAATTTTGAGGAGTTTTGTTTCCAAGGAAACTAGTTCATTGTCAGCAAAAGATGCACCTAAAGCAGTGCAAATATTTCAGGTATTTGCTGAAAATAATCAGTATATTATAAAATGGGATTTCATGTGTCTCCCACAGCCATAAAGCAACAATTAGAAGAGACTTACGTTTCCTGCAGAAATGACTGCATTTGATAAACTCATCATAAAAATGTATTTCAAACATCGACAGGATACAAAGCAAATGATTCACCTTTAGGATCTCTCCACAGTTTTGCAAATTAACATCTGAGATGTAGTGTGGATTTGCTAATAAAGAATTGATTACACTTTTGCTTTTTCTACAGATAAATTTATAATTGTATGTCGTGAAATTCATGGAATTGGATGTGGGTTATCATTTATTTTTGTATAATCTATGAAGAAAGTCTGTTGATGCAAATTTCTTGACATATTTAAATACTCTTTTGCATGACTGGAATTCAATATTCGCTACTCAAGGCAAATTTATAAAAGGTTAAAAAAGAGCTAACAAGTGTTGGGTCATTTCCATCTTGGACAGTGCAGAGCCAACACATTATTTCCTGATCAGTGTTAAAGTCATCAAAGAAAACTCAAATTACCTAGTTCACACACTCGATAGGCTTCATATTTTATCTGTTATCATATCTGTATTATGAACAGGTAACATGATAGTTTCATTTAAAAATGCTTAAATATAGGTAAATTAACCGATCAAATAGAATTGGTGGGAGTTTTCAAAAAGAAGATGGCATATTCCAATTCATTTCTTTTACTCTCTCCTCTCTTGACACCCTAGCTCACACCTGAATCATCTCTGACTTTTAAATTTTGACAGTTTTGCTCCATTCTCCTCCATGTTGCTGCCAGAATAATATTTTGGAAACACAGATTAGATCTCCTTAGCTTCTGACTTTTTACAAACATTTTAAAACTTTTTAGTTCTTTAGAGTAACATAGACAATGATGGTGTTTAAAGCGTACCCCTACCTGTCTTTCCCATGCCACTCCCTTCATCATCCTTGGCATGTTCTGCTCTAGCTAACGTAGACCAAAGATGCCAAACATTTGCCTCTTTTCTGGGTTCCTACACTTAACATATTTCCACCATTTTCTTCGTGTTATATTCTCTATCTGTACTTCATGCCTTTTTAAGGCTGGATAATATTCCATTGAATTAATTTACCTCATCTCTTTATCCATTACTGACTTGATGGACATTTGGGAATTCCACATTTTGTCTATTAGAAATTATGCTCTGATGAACATTCATGTACACATTTTTGTAGGGCCATAGATTTTTCAGTGGGAATATACCATCATTGGTATATGCCATCGTTCTTTTGCATGTGGATATCCTGTTGTCCCAGAACCATTTGTTGAAAAGATTGTTATTTACTCCATTGAATTGTCTCAGCAGCCATTTGAAGATCAACTGACCATAAATGTATTTCTTTACTCTCAATTCTATTCCATTGATTTGTATGTCTTTCCTATGTACTATTCTATCCTGATTGATGCAGCTTTGTAGTAAGTTCTGAAATTGAGAAGTTTGAGTCTCTACTTTTATTCTCATTTTCCAAGATTGTTTTGGCTGTTCTAGGTTCCTTGCATTTCCATAAGAATTTTAGAATTAGTTTGGAATTTCTCCAAAATGAAGCTAGTTTTCTGGATATTGCATTGAATCTATAAATTGATTTGAGGGATCCCTGGGTTGGGAAGATCCCCTGGAGTAGGAAATGGCAACCCACTCCAGTATTCTTGCTTGGAAAATCCCATGGACAGAGTAGCCTGGCGGGCTATAGTCCATGGGGTTGCAAAAAGTCTGACACGCCTGAGCACACATACAGTCATCCTAACAATATTAAGAATTAAAATCCATGAACACAAGATGTTGTTTCACTTATTGACGTATCCTTTAATTTCCTTCACTGATGTTTTGAAGTAGTTTTCATTGTACAAGTCTTACACTTGTACAGTTCATTTACACTTCTATGTAAAAGTATTTTCTTTTTTTCATGTTATTATAAATTGTTTCCATAGATTCATTTCTGGATTGTCTGTTGCTAGTTGAGGGAAAGACAATTGGTTTCTGATTTATAATTTTATGTAGAATATATAAATGCATGTCATCTACAGATGGAGGTGGTTTTATTTCTTCCTTTCCAATCTGAATGGCCATCATATCTTTTTGTTGTCTAGTTGGCTACTTAGAACCTCTAGTCCAGCGCTGAATAGAAATGGCAATAGCAGTTGTCTTTGTCATGTTCCTGAGCTTAGTGGGAAGCCTTTCAGTCTTTCAGAAATAAGTATAGTGTTTCCAGTGGTTTCTTGGTAGATGGTTTTTTAGCAGGTTGTGAAAAAAAGTCTAATCCTATTATTATTATTTTTTTCTACAGATATTTTGAGATGGTTAGGTAGGTTTGTTTCCTTTATTCTCTTAATGTGGTGTCTTATCATTTATGATATAATATGGTATTTATTGATATTTGGACATCAAATCAATCTTGCATTCCTTGACGTAATCCCAGTGGGTCATGGTGTATAATCTTTTTTATATGTTGCTGGATTTAGTTTGCTAGTATTTTTGTGAGTAGTAGTATATCTATATTCACAAAGGATATTAGCCCGTAGTTTTCTTTTCTTGTGATATCTGTGCCAGTTACACTTTTTCAGGCCTGGCATTTGAGACTATAAGGATATATTTCAGTAGAAAGGTTCATGGCTTAAGATCTCCGTGGCCAAGATATTTGAAAATTGAGTTCTCTTTTCTAAATGGGTCTGAATGTTAACAGTACAGAATGGTTTGTTTTTAATCATTGGAATCATCTTATTAGTTCCTATGATAGCTAAAAGAACACAATCTGAGAAGATATTAAGGTTTTGGAGAAAATGGCAGAAATAAATTAATTCAGAGGATGTCTTTGACGTCAGTCATGGGAAAAATGCAGCTCATTTTGATGGAGTACTTAGAAAACACAAAATGAGAATAAATTTGCACACTAATTTGATAAGAAGATACGACATAGACCTAAAGATAAATCTAAAATCCAGAAATAAGGAATTGAGTCTGCAGTGTTCTATGATGTATCCATTTGCGTATATGCTAACTGAAGTTTTACTGAAAGGAAATGCGTTCAATCAAGGTCCATATGGAAAGTTCTATAAACTATATTCTCGTTACTAAACTGAACTTGGGGAAAATTATTCAAGTTCACTTAGAATTTGGGTAATGTATATGAAAGTAAACTACATAGGAACAAGAAAAAACATTTGAATGGGAAAAGAGTAAGACTTTAATTGTTTAATATTTTATAATTGTTGATAGCTTACTTTTTTTCAGCTATTCTTTCATACATTATACCACATGGGAAAACTTTCACATATGGTCATAAGAAAATGTAGTAAATTAGCATGTTTGAAACCAAAATTGAAAACAGTTGGTTGTGTATCAAAGGAACATGTAAATTTTGATTCATGAAATTTTGTTCAGTTGTGCAGGTATCTAAAAAATAATTATAAACCTTTGACAGACTCCACTGGAGATGGCTAAAATATAATTAATAATTTTTAAATAGTCTTAGGAAAATATTTTAAACTGATTTCTTCAGAATGCTTAAAATAATGATTAGTTAAGAGTTATAGTCTCTACAAGAAAAGGATTATAAATTTTAAGCCATAAATCAATTTTTTTCCCTTAAGAGAGAAAGTTTGTATCTATATTTAATTAAAGGAAAATAGTATAGAATCAATAGAATAGTTACATATTGAAGGTGGTTTCCGTGTAGGGGATGTGTATAAACTCAATTCTCAGGCATACATGACAAGTTAGTTGTAATTTTCTAGTCATAATTGTCTAGTGTAATCACTGGACTGGAAGAAGTGCCCTAAGGCTTTGGAGTACTTGCTCAAATGCAAGAGTTTCTCCTGTTGAATAACATAATTTCAAAACCTTTGAATAGCTGGAAACGTTGTTAGGTTTTTCTGGCAATGGCAGAACTAGTGACCAAAGATGAACCAGGCACTTCCATTATCAGTGGCAGAAAGAAAAAAAGTTGCCCAAATCCTAGAGTCGACCTAGTGAACTTGGGAAACTGAATCTCCCAGTTACTAATGACTCTCCCAAGTTAGAGATACCCCTAGCAGTGGGTCCGTGTTTCAAATCTTTTCTTATGACAAAGGTGTGCGAGTGTGTGTGTGAGCTCTGGTACCTGGCATGGTGATCTCTTGTGATTAGTGAAAATTTGCCATGAGTATACTGTAGCAGTAGTTTCAGGGATGGAGAATACAGTTAAATAAGTACCATAAAATGATAGGGAACAACATTTAATATTTTCATGATTCTGAGGTCATCTTTGGCTCATGGAGTACCTCAGAGTAGTCGCGCACATCAGTTATTGAGTTATATATTTTTATAGCGGCCTTAAAGAGAATTCCAGTTTACCTGAATGTTGGATATTAAACTATACACTGAACAGGATTGTATTTAATTCCAAAGGTTGTGGACTTTTCTGATTGTGTTCCATTCTGTCTTTATCCGTGCAAAATGACATTCCATTCCTGATATTCCATTTTCCTATGTCTAGCCTTGGAGTTTCATCTTTTGGTTCTCTAAGGATGTGATTCTTCTTCTGAAATGTGGAAATCCTGACTCCATGTGTAGAACTCGTAGTTTGGAGATAGTTATAGCAAGTGGCTCCAACTTTGTATTAAAAACTACTATGACCTATTCCAGAGACTGATAATTCAGTTAAATTCTTATAATTAGTAGTTGTCTTCCTCCTTTTTTATTATTCCTAAAATTTGTGTTACGTTTTCAAAAGAATATATCTTTGTTTTGACCCACATTCACATGTTACTTTATCAAACTTCTCCGTATTCGCTTCCTTAAGGTAACATGCAGTTGCTGGTGTTTTTCTGTAAGGCAAAAAGAACAATCTTTCTCATTTGGTTGGATGTTTTGTTTAGCGCTGCTCTGTCTGATGTGGTAGCCAGTAGCTACATGTGGCTCTTAAACACTTAGACTGTGGCTAGTCTGAATTGAAATGTTAAGTGTGAAGTAGACACTTGATGTCAAAAGCCTCACACAAAAGAATATCAAATATTTCATTAATTTTATATTGATTACATGTTAGAATGATAACATATTAGATATATGGGGTTCAATAAAATATATGATCAAAATTGATCTCATCAGTTTCTTTTTTATCTTTTTAATGTGGCTGCCAGAGGCTCATGGGACTTCCCTGTAGCTCAGACGGTAAAGAATCTGCCTGCAATGCAGGAGATCTGGGTTCGATCCCTGGGTCGGGAAGATCCCCGGGAGTAGGAAATGGCAACCCACTCCAGTATTCTTGCCTGGAGAATCCTGTGGACAAAGGACACTGGCAGGCTACAGTCCGTGGGGTCGCAAAGAGGTGGACATGACTGAGCGACTAACACTACTGCTCGAGGCTCAGTGGTAAAGAACCCACCTGCCAGTGCAAGAGACGCTTGCTCAACCCCTGGGTCCGGACGATCCCCTGGAGGAAATGGCAACACACCCAGTACTCTTGCCTGGGAAATCCCATGGACATAGGAGCCTGGTGCGCTACTGTCTGTGGGGTCGCACAGAGTCAGACATGACTTAGTGACTAAACAACGACTAGAAATAGCTTACAGCATGTTTCTAAGAGTATCTCTGGTTTAGGAATAATGCAAACTCATGTACTCAGGTTTTGGGGGGGACCATGATAAAACCCATGGGTTTACCTCAATGCAGCGCACTCCCCCTGACAGGCTTCTTTGGAGAGATGAATGGTAGGGAAGGGGGAGTCCTGATAAAAACATGACTTGGGTAATCATCGGTCGTGCTCTCCTTTTCTATCATTGTGCATGTGTTCAGTTGGTTGGCCTGATCTGGCTTGTGTAATTACTGGGTTGGGGGCGCTGCTTAATAGAGGAGGGAATGGAATCATTGGGCCCTTTAGGGCCACTCTTAATGACGAACTCTTGATCTTTTAATCATTGTTAGTTGACTCGTGACTCTGGGAAGCATGATGACAAAGAGGGATACAGAGGTTAGTATTAAAATATGGCTCAGTCAACTCTGAAATGCACTGCATTTTAATGTAGTATGTATAGCTTCAATTTGTAAACCTTTTCTTCAGACCCTAGGTTCCAACACAAATGCAGGTATCCATGAGTCTGAATTATATGTATGAAAGAATAGGTTGACCAGATCAGTAGTTTCCTCTATTTTAACAATGACATATGTTTAATGTGTTTTAACGTGAAATATGTTAACATCAATTATATCAGTTAACATCAATTATATCAGTATATAATTGGTCTGGTTGTTTACATTAATATCTTTTGGGAAGGCATCTGAAAGAAGTAAATTGTCCATGCTTCAGGCTAACAGCTGCTATGTAGATATTACCCAATAAATATATGAAAGCTATTCAGTGTCCTAGCTACTGAGTGATTTTCTGGTTAAATGAGCATTCTGACTTCTAAACCCAGTTATATAGAGATTTTCAGAAGCATGGTGGAATTTATATGGCTGTGAGGGACCATCTTCTAAACAATTGATATTTTTCATTTCTAGTCTGAATAAATACACTGAAGGCCTGACTAGGCAGCGAGGGAGATGGAAATAGCAGTTGCATCAAAAAACACTTGGAAAGTAAACTCACAGCCTTTGGGGATGAGTAACCGGGTGTGGATGAAAGACGGTTGGTAGCGTTGGCTAAAGGCTGAATGCTGGTGCCTTTTCAGACTAAATGCTGCTTTAAGGCAAGTGGGATTAGAGAACGATTTGGGACAATCTCAGATTTAGGAATGTTGAGATCATAACATCACAGAAGCTCTGAATTGGAAGAATACTTAAAGCTCGTTGAGTCCGATAATTTGTGATCATACTGGTAGTTTACTATTATATTAAATCCCTTCTGTTTCCAGAGTTCTGTGCCAAGCACTGGAATCCACCATTGGGGGGAAAAATAAATTAAAATGTCTCATTTGAAGGTTCTATTTATTCCAGTACTAGCTTACTGAGGTTTTATTGTACAGCGACCTAGGATAGTCCCTCTTTTCTTCCTTCAGCACTAAGACTTGTCAGTAAGGAAGAAGTCATACCCAGGGGGCCATTCGCCCTCCAGCTAAACAGGAAGCCTTCAGAAAACACAGGCTGCAAACACACTGCAGATGAGAGGTGGCACTTCATATGTCTAAAGAGATTTGGAGGATGTTGGAGTAATTAATCTTCATTAATGTATTGAGTCACTGTTAGATGCCAAAGACTGGGAGTGTGTTGCTGAATGAAACAGACATCACTGGTCCATGGATCACATACAGTCAAATAAAGAAGTGGGTATATGTGGGTGTGTGTGAGTGAGAGAGAGAGAAAGAGGGAGAGAGAATAGTTGGACATTAGAACATTAGAATGTGGTAGGAAGAGGCGATGTTTGAGCCAAGATCTGAAGGATGAGAAGCTGTTCACAGATCTGTGTGATAATCTGTGGGTTACTGAAAAGGGATAAGGTTGAAAATGTGAGTTTTACTTGAAAGAAGCATCCTGATGAGTCTGCAGTTTAAATTTAAACATCCACTTAAAAAAATTAAAATCTAAACATGCCATTATATTGAATAATTTGATTCTTTTCCTCAATAGTGTTTGTTCTTTCTGGAAGACTAAAATTTTTGCAGGGTAGTAAAATGATTGAGAATTACGATCAGTTTATACCCGACTTACCTGCTGCTTTTTTTTTTTTTTTCTGACAACTCCAGGAGGATTGCAGATGCTTTACTAACATTTCTCCTACAGAGAAATTTTCTGAAAACTATTTGTCAGGATTAGGTTTTCATCTATATTAAATTTATTAGTCATTCACAGATTGTTAAGTTACAGCCCTAGGTTACAAGTATTTCAAGTGTGACAAAACAAGATAAATGGCTTTTTAAAAATTATAAGTGCAGCAAAATAGTTGCTTTCTGAAGTATAGCTCTGAAGAATGCAAAATAAGCTTTATTTGAATTGTGAAGTCTTGCAAATGGCAAAAATTAAATTTGTTCATTCTTTTAAGCATGCATTTTTGTTATATGATCTTTAGCTGTCTATAAATGTTGGGGAGATAATTGATGTTAAAAATAGTGTCCTGTTTGTTATTAGTTAGTTGATTGGAATTGATCAAAACTGCAATTAAGTATAATCGGAAATATTTTCATTGTCAGAAGGAACCTAAACATACAGTTTTCACAAAATAATGATTTTATTAATTACTCATGAAGGATCACTTCTATAGTATAGAAGATGCAATATTTATAAATGACAGTCAAAATAATTATTTCTGATTTCTTAGAAGTCAACTGAAAGTGAAAGTTGCTCAGTCGTGTCCGACTCTTTGTGACTCCATGGACTATTCAGTCCATGGAATTCTCCTGGCCAGAATACTGGAGCGGGTAGCCTTTCCCTTCTCCAGGGAATCTTCCCAACCCAGGGATCAAACCCAGGTCTCCTGCAGTGCAGGCGGATTCTTTACCAGCTGAGCTACCAAGACAGACAAAAATACACTGAATATGACATAGCTAAGTATTTTATGGAGAAGGAAATGGCAACCCACTCCAGTACTCTTGCCTGAAGAATCCTTTGGACAGAGGAGCCTGGTGGGCTACAGCCCATGGGGTCACAGAGTCGGACACGACTGAGCAACTAGCGCATACACACGAGAATTTTATTAAATTTTCTCTAATGCCAAAGTGATTGGATACGCGTGCTGTTCAGAAAAAAATCCGTTTCATTAGTTATTTGAAGGCAGTAATTGCTTCTAGTTTTATTTATTTATTTATTTATTGCTTCTAGTTTTAAGTGTCAGTGAGTTTTTGTTGTTGTTGTTGCTTTTTCTCTCTTCAAGCATTTCTTTATCCACGAATAGTATGAGATTTGGAGAATATTCTACAGGAAACCTTATTTTAGAGAGTAGAGTATACTCAGTGCTCTTCCAATATGGAATATACTCTAGTTCCCTTTGTGTAGCTCACCTGCCTTCATTTGCCGCCAGTAAGACTGTTTAGATACTTCGAGTATCAGTGTTCATCTCTATTCACAGCCCCATCATGTTACGAAGATTCGCAGAAGAAATATGGTGGGATTTTGCTGGGAACGTAGAACACGTGAATAGAGATATTGCAAATACAAGGTTGGATGATTCTACCTTCAAATATGTGTTAATGCAGCCTTGTAGCCCATGAATCATATTCTAGAATATAGAAATTACATCTGCTGGCTGAAGCTTCTGCCTGTGAAATAATAGTAAGTCTCCATTAAGATTTAGTGATAAGAAGGCACTCTTGGCATTTATGGATTTGATAGTCATGATTTCATTGTTTGGGCCTGTTCCTAAAGGTTCGTGGTATATGGTAATGTGAAATTTCTTTGAGGCCCAGCTGGAATAGTGGGCAGTCAATCTGTGCTTTTACAGGGCAGCCACATGCCACAGGGTTGACAGAGGGTGCTAGCTGGATACCAGGCATCACTGTTTTCTCGATTCTCAGGTGCCCTTACTTTCCCTAAGTGGTAAAAATTTGATTTCTTTGTGTTAACTTTTCATCGAGTACTAAACTACTATGGAAGTTGAAAACAGTTGTTATGAATCTGAGCATAGGGACCAGCAACTCAGACATTTCCATATTTACAAGTAGTTAAATTTAAGAGGCGCTGAAATGTATTCTTTAAATATATACAGTCTTATCTAATTCTCAGAGTATTATCATTATTCCACTTTACAGATGGAGACGTAGCTCAGACTATAGATGACTTGATGGGGTCAGCTAACTGTGTGCACCCAACCCAGGTCCCCTGGCTTTAAAACTTACACTTTTTTATCTCCCTTTATACTCCTGGATCCAGGTCACTTCAGACAGAACGTTCTTTGCCCGAGAGGTTGAAAGTCAGTTTCTCAGATGACAAACTGAAGGAGTTTTTTCTCCTCGTAGGTGTCTGCTTTCGAGGCTCTGACCTTTCCTTTGCCATCTCCTGGGAAGCTCTGCCCTCCTGGGCCTTTTTCTTCCCAGGAAGCTGCAAAATGGTTTTTGCACAGCAGGAAAAAGAAATGTGTGGAGGGCCACACATTGTTTAAAAAGTGAATGTAAGTGTATATGCAAATCCGCTAACCTGCAAATCTGCTAATGTCAGATACAATGTGTTTCTGGCTTTATTTGATAGAGTCTCACAAGTAGATGTGGCTCTTTGCGGTCCTTCCCTGTTTCATTTCTCAGTTTAAAAGAGGTTCCCATAGGATTTCTCTAAACTGAGTTTTTATCAGTTTGGCCCCCTTATCACTCCCACCCCTGCCTTTACTGTGCTTCCCATCCTTGTTACAGCTTCCTAGACAGTGTGCTTGCCTTTGGGCATCCTTCCTGTTTCTTTGTTGTTGTTCAGTTGCTAAATCCCGAGCGACTCTTTGCAACCCCATGGACTGCAGCATGTCAGGCTTCCCTGTCCTTCACCATCTCCCAGAGTTTTCTTAAACTCATGTCTATTGAGGTGGTGATGCCATCCAACATCTCATGCTCTGCTGCCCCTTTCTCTTCTCACCCTCAGTCTTTCCCAGCATCAGGGTCTCTTCCAATGAGTTGGCTCTTCACATCAGGTGGTCAAAGTATTGGATCTTCAGCTTCAGCATCAGTCCTTCCAATGAATATTGAGGGTTGATTTCCTTTACAATTGACTGGTTTGATCTCCTTACAGTCCAGGACTGTAAGAGTCTCAAGAGTCTTCTCTAGTACCACAGTTCAAAAGCATCCATTCTTCAGTGCTCAGCCTTCATGGTCCAACTCTCACATCTGTATGTGACTGTTTCTTTAACCCATAATTTCTCTAAGCATTTCTAGATCATCCAAACTTCCTTCCCCTCCTGCAGCCACACAAGAGTGCTGCTGTGTCGTGAGGGCATTTCTGCTGTTTGTTATAACTTAGCCTGTAGCACTTAACCCTTTTGTAGTTGAATTGCATGTTTTCTTGGATTCTTCTGTAACGTTTCCAAAAGGTACTTAAACAAGTGATAGTGGATATCTTTATAAAACACCTGGCCATCTTTTTTTTTTTTTTTAGTTGAGGCAACATTGGTTTATGACATTATAGGTTTCGTGTGTAAGCACTGCAATTCCATTTCTGTATACACTACAGTGTGCTCAAATTCAAAGTTGAATTTCCATCCATCACCATGCAGTTGACCTAGCTTTACCCATTTTGCCCCCACCCCTGAGCCTTCCCCTTGGTAACCACTGCTCTGTTCTCAGTACCTGCCTGTTTGTTTAGCACTCTGACATAGTTTTAAAAAGAGGATTTGATCTTTGACCTTTAAGAAGTTAGTTGACATATGCTTCTTGTGCTGCAAAGTTATGTAATGAGTTTCTTGTTTGTTCTTGTCATTATGTCGGTATCTCCTGGCCTCTTTGATAGTTGCCTTTGGGAATTGCTTTTGGGAGTTCTATTCATAAAGTTTTATACGTTATTTTTAAAATTCAGAACAAATCTCCTTTATCACAATATTCATTTATCCTTTCATATACTTACTCTTTGCCAGTACTTTTAAATTATCATCTATTAAAATCAGCAAGCACTTAAAAAAAAATCAGCAAGCACTCCAGCATCTTGCATGGATTTTATGACACATATGAAAATTATTTGGTTTAGGGTTTCTAAATAAATGTAGATCTTGAAATTTATATTCTGTTCTTCTGTTGGAAGGACCCTACGTGATGGTATTTCACTTCAGTCCCGTTGGATTTAACAATCTCTTTGTATTAGTTTTATGCTAGCTTTCAATAATTCAGTGCCACAGTTTTGTCTATAAAGATACTAATACTTAAAAGAGTTGTTGTGACCATTATATTAGATAAACCCAGTACCTGGTATGCAGAAGACAATAAATGATAATGTTATTACTATTAGTATTTAAAATTTATGAACAGTTTTGTCCCTCTGTATTTTCTCTTTAAGAAAACAGAAAATTTTTTCGTATCTCTTACCTTCATCTTCTGTCACACCCTTTAGCCCTTCTTTTTTTTTCAGCAAATATTTATTGAGCCCCAACTCTGTGAAAAGCCCTATTTTAGGATATGGAGATTTGGCAGTGAATGATAAAGCCCCTAATTTCATAGAGCTGATATTCTAGGACCAATGTGTGTAATGTTTTCATCTTTGTAGTTTTAAAAAGTTATTTGTATAATGTACTAGAAGCTATTTTGTTAAGTAGTTTGTGGAAGCCCAAAGACAATGGAAGACTTTTGTAACCATGTATGAAGTATTAGAATCAGTTCAGAAAGTGATCTTGCTTTTTAAAAGATCAGGTAATACTGAATCTCTTGCAATAATCAAGGAAAGACACATTATTAAGGCAAAACATCAGAGTAATGTATTACTTTGTTGTTCTTGTCAGTTACATGATTTTTCTTAGTTAAATCTTTAAATTTTTGCTGTTGTTTCTTTTCAGAACCAATAGTATCATTTTTTAAAACTTTATTGAAGCATAGTTCGGGAACTTGGTTTTTAGAGCATACAAAGCAAGCTAATAAAGTTAACACAAAGACTTAAATTTGATTACTCACTACTTTCTAATGAGGAAACTTTCATTTTTAATTTCAAAAGCAATTGTGCTCTACTAGAAAAAAAAACTAGAAGCTTTAGAAACTGCAGATAGTTAAATCTTAAAACTCATAACTACTTACATAAAATATGTTACATACTTTCAAAGTTTGCAATGCATTCTATATCTCATTTTTTAAAAAGAGTAGTGTTCACATGATTTTGTAACTTTTTCATTTATTAATGTATTATGCAGTTTTTCATGCCAACAGTCAATATTCTTAGCACAATTTTTATATGCTTTATATTTTTTATTTCAGTTCAGTTCAGTTGCTCAGTCGTGTCTGACTCTTTGCAACCCCATGTACTGCAGCACGTCAGGCTTCCCTGTCCATGTCCAAGTCCTGGAGCTTGCTCAAACTCATGTTCATTGAGTTGGTGATGCCATCCATCTATTTTTTATATAGATCTAACTTAGTTTATCAATGCCCTATCTTTATTTCCAGGTTTTTCTTTCTTATAAGCAATCTTGCCATGAATTCTAGTCTCCTTGCAAATATTTTGTGTATCTCCAGACACTTGCTTTTGACAAATTATTAGAGGTTAAATGATAAGCTTCTGTGGTTCTTGTTTTGTATCATAAAATTGCTCTCCATAGAGATTTAAAAATTTTGCATTTCTCCAGCAATGTCTGAGAATATGTTTCTCCAAACCCTTACTAATTGGAGCAATGGCCAATACACACACAGAGAGAAAACTGGGAACGCAGCTCTCATCATCCCCTTCCTAGTTCCATCCTTTCCTCATGGCTGTCTGTGGCAGAGCAAAAGTCTTCACGGGCGTTTTCTCCTCCCCTGGTCTCCAGGGCTTAGCTCTGGGAACAGAGCTTGAAAAATTGATCTCATAGTCACCAAAGTCACCTGGCACTGATTGGAATCAGTTTGGCATTAGAAAGTTCATTCAAACATCAAATGAGATCAGATTGTTTAGACAATCTGGGCAGATGGCTGAGGACACAGAGCTAGCCTGCCCAGCTCCCTGGACCACACCTACCTGCTTTGGTCATGGGGTCATGGGGTCATGTGATCACGAGGCAAGGCAATGAGTGAGCAGAGGCCAGAGCAGTTTTCAGGGGTCTCTCCTGATAACTTATCCTCTACCCCTGAAGCTAGAGCTTTCCTTACACTTCGAATTGTTCCTTTCTTGATTTCTTAAGAACTGTGGATCTTTTAGAATATGTAATGTATCCAGTTCATCTTCCACAGGATTTAAAACAATGGATGGTGAAATCAGGCAGTTAGTTGCTACAGGGATGTTGGATTGTTGATCAGTAAATCCTGGAAGAAAACATATGCGTGGGCATGCAGACATGCACACAAACACACATACACATGTCTGCATACATACACACGCATTTGCAGATGAGCTAAAATACAGCATTTTTCTGCTGATCTCAGTATTTGTTTTGTAATTCTTGATTCTCCAGTGAAGGATAATTTTCCTTGTGTGGCCCATAAAACTGCACTCAAATTTTTCATTTCTGTTTATTGCTTAAAATGTTTCATTGGAAGAAAAAAATTTTGTGTAGCTTTAGCACTTGAATAACTTTTCAAATATTGAAAAAAAAATTTATACTCTCATCTTTCAACAAGATGTTGTTGGTACTTTGAAGAATAAGCGTACCTCTACGATTATTTTAGAATGTGTTTCAAATTCATTTTATTTCCTAGCACATGTTATTCTAGCAAATATTTTTCTCTAGGCCTTACTAAAGAAATGCTGTGACTTACATTGGATGGTACCAAGTTGAAACTCAAAACTATTTAAAACATTTAAAAGTTGTTATCTCATTTGCTAAATAAAGGACAGATCTTGAAAAGACCAAAAAGCCTATGTTTTTATATCTTGATTTTTGCCTAAAGGAAGCTTTCGGCTGATCATTGCCAAGAATGAAAATTGGATTTTTTTTCCCACACATTATACTCGGCCTTGTGAGTACCCCTGTTGTCTTTCAAGAGAGTTTTCCCCCAGCCAACCTCATCATACTTCTTTCTAAAAGGGGATAAGGTAGATAATCAAAGCTAAACTGGTTCTTTGTACAACAAAAAGGCAAGAATGCATCCAACCTTCATCTAGCTGATCCTGAAAAGAAATGAAGCAAAGCTTCCAATTAGCTTGATTTATACAATGATGTGCTTTCTTTCCCAGTTAATTAAGAGGGATTCAATAAGATCCAGACCATGGGTTCTGACCTTTCGTCTTCTAAGAAAAAAAGTAAAAATTACCCCACCAAATGAAAACAAACTAAAAGGAGAGCTTTGTTTAGAAATTTTCCAGGGTGATGAATCTTATATATGTATTTTTATCTTGTTTTTCTTAAAACAGTCCTTCTCTGTCTCATAACTTGGGCATTTGTAGAATACACAGCCTTTTTCATGCCTCACATCTTTTCCATTAAAAACCCCCAGTTAATGAGATGTCCCCTGGCAAACAAGGGATGTTTGCTAGAGGATCCATACAATCTAGAATGTGAGGTTGGAGAGAACCAGAAGGGGATACTGAGTCTTAGAGAAGTGACATGACCAGCACAAGATCGTTGGTACTGGAGCCTGATCTGATTCCTGTCACAGCTAGTTCTTTCCACTAAACTCTGTTGCTTTGATGTTGCTGGAAGAATTGATGTCCGTTCAAAAAGGTGGCACTGTGCTTTGCTGTTGGGTGTTTCTTTCAGGTTGTGTGTTGTTCTTCTACTAAAGCATCACTTACATGTGTTTATACTTTTATAGCTATGTGTAGGGTGCATAGTTAATGCATTGAAAATATGGGTTATGTGAATAAAATTCATATTCATTCAGTTAACTAACATATATTGAATGTCAGCTGTGTGCTAACAGCTGGTAACACACACACACACACACACACACACACACACACACACACACGAAAAAGATCCTGAGGGCTTTTTGTTCTGTTTTCTATGATAAAACATAATTTGATTAACAAGATGTGATTATTCTAGATGGCTTCATTTTATTTATGACCTCTGAATTCCTCCATAATATATTTCAGATGACCTTTAAAGACTTTGAAGTTAGCATGCTTCCAAATATAATAATTTCAGCAATGGCATACAATGGTGTGTAAATGGAGTATAATGCCAATTTACATAATGATATTTAAAGATGAGTTCTTTTTGGATATCCAGCTTGGGCGTCCTTGTCTTCATGCAGCTTTGCAAACTAGAGTTTCTACAAGCAGACGGCAGTGCTGCAGTGTTGGCAGCTACGGATGTCTGGCTTAGTCAGATCAAGCCAGAGCAGAAGCCTGGATTCCTTCATCCCCACCCTTAGGGCCACCACCACCTGGGACGGCCAGAGTCTGGGCTAGGAGCTTGGGATCCGAAGAGAGCTGACTTGTTTCTTCTCTTAAGTTGTGAAGCTTTAGGACTCCCTGGCAAAAAGAAAAGACAGTCTGTAGACATTCAGTCCAAGGAAGGCTCTCAGAGGAGGGCATCCTCCTGAGTGGGGAGAGTGGGATCCTTAATTTGGCCCTTTGGGGTGTGGGTGGCTTAAGATTCACCTTGAGGATTAAATGAAAGAACTGAGGCAGGCCAGACACTTCAAATAGAGGGATAGTAGTCAAGATTAGGTGTTTCCCTGGTGACTGAACGGTAAAGAATCCACCTGCATTGCAGGTTGGGAAGATCCACTGGAGGCAGCAATAGCAACCCATTTCCAGTATTCTTGCCTGGAAAATCCCACGGACAGAGGAGCCTAATGGGCTGCGGTCCATGTGATGGCAAAAGAGTCAGACACAACTTAGCAACTAGACAACAACAGCAGCAACAGGTCAAGGTTAGGAGTGAAGTGGGGACAGACCTTGTTCCACGTGAGGTTAACAATTACCTAGTTTCCTTCCTCTCCCAGCCCCTTTAGGTAACTTACTTCTCTTCCCGAGATCGCTGTCTCAAATGCGAAAGCTTTGCTCCCTGGAGTTTAAGGCTGTGGTAGATGGGGAGATTTCAGCAATTAGTTGTTATTTGTGTACAGCCAGTAGCTCTGTAATCAGCAGTCTAGGACTAGCTGACTGGAGGCCCCGGCTCCCTGAGCATCACTGTTCCAGGCCACCTCCCAAGCAGAGGTCTGCTTTTACCAGTTTTCTCAGAGAAGGGTTAAGTACCCAGGCATAATAACACACCAGGTGTCCATCACAAGGAGAAAGGAATGCAGTTTATTTTCATACTTCTGTTTTTACATTCCAACCTCATATGGGCTCTCTGTTTATGATGAGAAAATCAAAGCCAGAGAGAATGGAAGCCCAAGGCCTCAGGATAAAGGCTGTGTCTCCTTGGCAGTGGGCAGGAGGCCCCGCTCGGTCTGGTGGAAAGAAGGCAGTTTCGTGCTGGGCCTGAGATGAAAGGGCATGTTTTTCTGTTTCAAAATGTCCTTGAAGGGAGAGACACAAAGGAAGAGAAGGGCGAAAGGCTGTGGCCACTGATATCCCACTGACTTTCACCTTAAGAATCAGTGTTGGTGATGTTTGGGAGACGTGGGAGGCCCGGGTGCAGCTCCCGGGTCGAGCCCTGGTGGCTCTGTGGTGACAGCTGTGGCCACGAGGGCCGTGGGTCGTGCTCAGAGAATGTGGTGTCCTCCAACAGTGCTAGTGTTGGTAGCAGAGATCTAGTGGGGAGATTTAAAAATCATACCAGGAAGTCAAAATCCTTTATCACCCTTAAAATGAATAGAAATCCAACTTGGGCGTCCTTGTCTTAATGTCTCACTTCCATCTATTTTGGATTTGCTGCCTACAACATTATAAATATTCAGTACGTTTTAGTAGTAAAACCTTGGGTGATGGCGGCTTCCTTGGGTGACTGCACCTCTTTCTATAAGACACATTTGTCTCTCCTCTGGAAATAGTTTAAAAGATAAGGATACTTTTTCTTTTGAAGCATAAGCACAAGGCCATTATCTAATGAAAATTTAATAGTAATCTCTCAGTTTGGGCACTGCACCTTTAATAAAAATATTAATGATTTTAAAAAAGACTTATGAAAGATTTTCTTATAAAGCTAGTTTGGTAATGTTTCATTCATTCTTTCATTCATTCAGACCCTGCTCTGTATGACTGGGTGCAGGCAGGGAGTCCCCTCATGGTATAGTCATTGGGTTGTGACAGAGCACACTGTAGTTCTCAAAACCTCTAGGTACTATTCTATCACCATTTTTAACGTTCATAATTTGATGTATGCCTCACAGGGCCTTTAATCCACATCCCCAACATACACTTATTGTGACTTTATTTCAGTAGATATTTATTGACTGTCTGCCACATGCTTGGCTGGATTCTGTTGGAGGGAAATGGTAGCCTAAAGGATAAAGAGAGAAGAAAGAACTGTCTGTGTCTGTGGAAGAGAAAGGAGGATGAGGGGTGGTGAGATGTCTCTTCCTTGACCCCCCAGATTTTCAGGAAAACCTTGGATTATCACAAGAAGCTGTTGAGAAGCCAGGCAAGGAGCAGACACATCCTCTGTAGGCACCAGGAATGCGGGGTGAGGTGTGGGAAGAAATGAGGGCAGGGGACACTTGAGCCTGTCACATGTTAGGGCCCTAGACTCAGCCCCGGAGCAGCTAGCTCGGGTGTTCGGCTCCTGGTTGATGAGGGTGACGAAGAAGTGTTGGGGAAGCAGATTTTCAGAGGTTGAGAGGTGGAGGTGGACAGGTGGAACGGACTTGTGTGCTCTGCAGGTGTGCTGGAGAAATGGAAGGAGCTCGAGGGGCAGGGAAGTTTGAGAGGAGAGTTCTTTCTCAAAGTAAGAGAGATGTAGGCCAGTTCACTGGCCGAGGAAGAGAGAAAAGAGAAAGAGGACTCCTGATGGGAGACACCATGAATGAACATTGACGCTTTCACTTTTGGAAGGTGAAGGACAGGCCGTTTTCCAAATTCAGAAAGAAGGAGAAAAGCAAGTCCAGGAAATAAACAACTCTAGCAGATTCTAGAGGGAGAGGAGGTGAGCTTGAGAAGACGGTGCTGAATGTTTATAATGGTGTCGTAGGTAGGCAATAGCTGCTGAAGAGTGATTTGTTGTCGCCCAGAGACAACGCCCAAGGGGGCCCAGCCGACATGCTGTTTGGTTCCCAGATGTGCATAAGAGACCAGATCCAATTTTGGCTTGTTCCTGTAAAAATTTTTTCCAACCAAAATTTTAAGATGATGCCATTTACCTTTAACTAGAGATTAGGAAAAATAATAGGTGAGAGATTCTCTGGCTGCTATGGAAAATAGGACAGAAACGGCCAGTCATGGGCCAAACAGAAACTGTGATGAAGCCATTATTATAAGGGTAGAGGACCAGTGAAGGTCAGGACTGAGGGGGGAGGAAATACGGAAGCCTGTGGACAGCGAGGATCTTGGAGCTCAGTATCTAATACGTGCGATGATTCTGAGTGATTGAAGTGGAGTGAAAGGAAGAGAGGTGGAATTAAGGAGGGTGGAGAACTGGGACCCAAGAGGTAGGAAGGCTATCCACGTGGATGCTGACCTGCTGTCATGTCAGGTGATGAGTAGGGAGGAGGGCCGGCCACTTCCAAAACCCTTTTTTTAGGCTGTTGTCGGTCATTCTATTCAAAAATGCTCTCATTTGAATGGCTATTAAAGTTTTTAGTATTTTATCATGGTAGGAGTATATTGGGCCTTATTTTTCTACTTTATCTTAAAGAACATTTGTAGCCAACTTTTTTCCTAAGACTCCTACAATTTCATACAAATTTTAATTTTATTAAAAGATTTTTTGTAACTTTAATTCACGTAACTGCATACAAAATGTCAAAAGAGGATCAGTAACTAAAGTCACTAAGGAAGGTTCAGATGAGAGGACAGTATATCAAAAGAATTTATTGAGTGATACTTCCAGAACAATGGTCTGAAACAGTGATTGAAATAAGAGAAACTATTGACTGTACTCAGCAAGAAAATACACTGGTCATATTTTAGATACATTTTCAGTAATAAAGCTCTTGACACAAAAAATGGTTAATGTTGGACCAGTGCACCAAACTAATGAAAACACCTTTAACCTGTGCATTTGATTAGTTGAGGCGTTTCTGTATCCTGGAACAGAATAACTTTTAGTAATTAGTTCAAAAGAAGTTTCGGTTTTTGGTTTGTTTTGCCTCTGAATTATAACCTTATTTGAAATTTTCTGGATGAGAAAGGATATTTTTACTCCAAATGACTCATTTTTAATTTAGTCACAAAACCTAATGAGGCCAACGCCCTCCCATGACCATTGGTATTGAAAACTACTGATAGATGTAAACATGTGATTGGCTGTTGAGCTGTTTTCTTTTGCCAGAATGAAATCAGCCCTTGAAATCAGATCCGTGTGTGTTCCATTCACCCTGGAAAAAGCCAGGACAGTGAAAAATGTCCTTTGGCCCCAAAGCAAGTTTTCAGCCTTCTGCTCTGTTATGATTTCCCAGCACCTACCCACCTGTCGCCTTTAAAAAGAGAGATGAAGGAAGAGATTAGAGGTGATCGTATTTGTCTAGGTTTTGGTCGGATTGGGGCCTATCTTCATCAATAATGTAGCTCCTATTTCCTCATCATTAAAGGGACTTGATCCAGATAATGTGTGTTCCTCTTCAGTGGAGAGGATCATGAGGTCATTGAAAATGGACTATCCTTGGCTTTGCATTTGTATATGGATGCATCTGATCTTGGAATTAATTATGATTTAAAAATTTTAAATTTAAAAGCCCCCAGAGAGAGAAGCCACTCTGGAAACCAGCTGGCATTTTCCATCCCACCTTTTAATCAAAGTTCCACTAGACTCCTTTCCTAGGGAGGAGGAGATCATTTTCCCTTGTGCAAATGCAAAGAAGTGGTTACTGAGCTGTAAAGGACTTTAAATGCATGCAAAATATATAGCACAAGAATAAGTGTTCCAAAAAAATTAAAAAGCTCAAATTAAATACCTATATAACTTTGTGGTCAAGAGATTAAATGCTTACTCTCAGTATTAAGTGTGCAAAAATAAAGTTCTGCTGTCCATATTGATGAAAGCAAGATGTGGACAGAGGATGATGCAGAGTGGATAGTAACCCTTCAGGTAATCGGTGTGTTAGAGTTCCCCAGAGAACAGAACCCATCGGATGGGTATGTATAAAGAGAAAGAGATTTATTTTAAGGAATTGGCTCATGTGATTATGGATGCTGGTAAATCCAACGTCTTCAGGATGGACTAGCAGGTTGGAAGCCCAGGGAAGTACCAATGGTGCAGGTCAGGTGTGGAGGCCATCTGCTTGCAGAATTCTCGCTTGCTCGGTCTTTTGTTCTATTCAGACCTTCAGCTGACTGGACGAGGCCCACCTGCATTATAGAGGGCAATCTGCTTTATTCTAAGTTACTGATCTAAATGTTCATTCACCCAAAACACCCTCACAGAAACATCCAGAAGAGTCGTTGACCACATATCTGGCTACTGTGGCCCAGCCAAGCTGACTCAGAAAATTAACCTTCGCAGGTAGGACTAGATGGCATTGCACGCGGTACTGTTTGCACTTCTGGCACAACGGAGTGAATGCCGAGGCAGGGACGTCTTCACCTGTTTCTTCCACTTAGAGCATTGATGACTTTCCTTAAAATCAAAGTAGATGAAAAATACCGGTAGCCTTAAATTCAGGAAAGTCAATTTAGAAGATATTTTAGGCCATCTGTTTTAATCTGGTCGCTCATGTCTGAAACATTTCTGCTAGGTTTGCATTTACAACACCAATGAGGACACACAGATTTATGGAAAATATGTATGATCTCATATACCTGGATTAATTAGTATTTTTTCAGGTTGTAGCTCACCACTAAGAATAAGTAATCTTCTTCTGTTATTTGCCCACCTGGGATTTAGTCAGAAACGCTGATGTATTCTGTCTAATGATTTAGAAGGAGGAAAAGTTTTTGTTCTGAATGATAATTTCCTGTTAATCATTGCTGACCTTGAAGAGCCTGCCAGACTGTTCTTCAAGGTTTAAATTGGTCTCGGTGAAAGTGAAGGAAGATAAAGAAACCTATAAAAATTACAAGGTTCTTATTCACTCCAGTTTTGCTCATAAAATTACCAGAATTGGTTTCTTCCTCATCTCTCCCTGAATTCTTTTCATTATCTTGTTATATTTTGGTATGTGTCTATCTCATTAAAAAAGATTATCAGCAGAAATTAACACAACATTATAAACCAACTATACTTCAATAAAAAAGATTGTCATATATTAAAAAATTTTAAATGTATATTAGATTTAGTATAAAATGAACTTAGTTCACTCAAACATTGAGTTATTTCCCCCACTAAATCGTTTTAGACACAGGAAGCTAGGTCTTATCTTTCCAATATGATATTGGAAGAAAATGAGGGAGTATTGGCAAGTTACTGTGAGAAGGGTAATCCTTAGTAGTTGCAATTGAATGTAGAAGCTTTGTTTTCATGGTCTCATTCTTCTAGGGCAAAGGTTTAAGGAAGAAACCCTATGACGACCACGCTACCTCTGAAAACACTTGGGGAGGAAATTGCTCACAACATGTGCTATTTGATAAAAAGTCACAAATCGCTCTTCATGCTTTCTGAATTTGTAGCATATCTGCCTTTTCAAACCGAATATGCTATAGCAGCTGTAACCTGTATGCTTTTGAATGGATCTTAAAGTCAGGCTGTTTCTTCCTGCCGTCTTTGTCTTTCTTTTTGCTAATTTATGTCACTTGCCTTTAGCTGCATTGTGGTTTGGGGCAGTGGATGAGATCGCAATGCCATCACATGCGGCTGCTTAATGAAGCAACTGCTTGAACATTTTAAAGCCCATTATAGCTTCAGGTCAGGTTCAGAAGTTCACATACAGTTCCAGGCATTTGAAGACTGAATCAGAGCCTGAGCTCTGCCAAAATAATGCCACATTTGTCCAGCCTGGACTTGGGCAAAAGCTGCTGGTTGCCTCTTATTCATCCAAGCCAATCATTGATAATGAAGCTTGAAGAAACGTGAAATACTTTTTTCTAAAGAAACAGACAACTCCACCAGTTGGCTGCCTTCTTTTATTTTTAGTATAATTACCAGGGACAAGCTGTCTTGAAAAATTGGTACCTTATATTAGCTGAGAGTCTGTATCCTTGTGAGCTGACACAGGGGTGTTTTATTAGTTAAGACTATGCGGCTTGAGGTCAGTTGAGCATTATTCTTGCAAGACTTTTCTTGTGGGCTATAATGCGATTGATGATTCTGCAGTGTGGGGCACTGACAGAGAGAGAGGCAGCTTCAGAAGAACCACTTCCCTGCTTTTACACTTGCAGTATGTCTGACTAATACATGTATCAACACACAGATTTCTGCTACATGGAAAGTTCTAGAACAGCTTGGTAGCTGAAATACCTCACCCAAGCATGCAGCTGAAATTGGAAAATGTGGGTCATTCCAAAATCACCATACCCTCCATCTACCCCCACTAAGTAGCTTAGTTTGGGGGTTGTTTTTTTTTCCTTTTTTTGGAGGTGACATGCTTTTTCCCACCTCATTCCTTATTCAAAGGGCTCATAATACTGGTTCCAGTATCTCAAAGAAATGTTTTGCAGGTGAGAGAGAAGGACGTGTAAGTAGTCTAAAATGTTGTAAGAACTTAGACCCTTTAGTGGGGTCCGTCTCTACCTCCCTGATCTCCCTGTTTTTCATACTCAGTCAGCTGTTAAAAGACATCAGTGGTGAAAGAGGGAAGTGAAATATGGTGGCCTGAACACCCACCCAGTGCCTGGCTCCTGTTTCGTGAGTATTCAGAGAAGGCAACTGAATGTGCATCCTGTGGTCCCTGCCCAGGTGTAGTCAGCCCGGGTCCTCATGCTGAGTCGGAAGCATCATGTGATGTGTAGTTCTGACTAGACTGTGGCTAGACAGAGTTGTTGTTGTTGTTGTTGTTGTTGTTGTTGTTGTTGTTCAGTTGCTAAGTCGTATCCGAATCTTTGGACAGCACGCCAGGCTTTCCTGTCCTTTGCTCTCTCCTGGAGTTTGCTCAGACTCATGTCTGCTGAGTCGGTGATGTCATCAACCATCTCATCCTCTGTCGTCCCCTTCTCCTCCCCCCTTCAATCTTTCCCAGCATCAGGGTCTTTTCCAGTGAGTCGGCTCTTTGCATCAGGTGGCCAAAGTATTGGAGCTTCACCTTCAGCATCAGTCCTTCCAATGAATATTCAGGGTTTATTTCCTTTAGAAGTGACTGGTTATTATTATCATTGTCAAAAGTGTTGATTAACTCTCTATGTTGTAGGACTTTGTAATTTATAACAGATTCACTTATCTACTCCTCACAACAACCTGGTCATGAAGCAAAGGCAGGTGCTATTATCATCCTCAACCCCGTTTTACAGATGTGGAATCTAGGGATGGTAGGCTCCACTCCTTCCCTGAGGTTTCACAGTCAGCAAGTGATGAATCTGAGACAAGCCGTGCTAGGTCCCTACTTTTCCTGTATTTCTTGTTGCCTCCTGCCTGCTGTGAGCAGACTTCGGTGACTGTTGAGGACAGAGAGAATTCTGAGGTTAGGTCCTTGGTGAATGGAAGGTCACCTTGGAGAGACTGAATAGAGGCACAAAAGTGATGAAGACTGTCAGGTGGACCCTGTGAGGTGTAAATCACTGGCCCAGAGGATGCCTGCAGCGGGGCCGTCCTGTAAAAGTGGTGACTACAGGCAGGGGACAGCAGAGAAAGCTTTAAGGAGGGAGTAGAACTTGAGCTGGGTCTTGAAAGAAGGGTAGGTCTTAGATAAGAGAATGCAGGGGTCTTCCCTGGTAGCTCAGCTGGTAAAGAATCCGCCTGCAGTGTGGGAGACTCTAGTTCGATTCCTGGGTTGGGAAGATCCCCTGGAGGTACGCATGGTAACCCACTCCAATATTCTTGCCTGGAGAATCCCCATGGACAGAGGAGCCTGGCAGGCTACAGTCCATGGAGTCACAAAGAGTGGGACACAACTGAGCGACTAAGCACGCACACAAGAGAGTGCAGGAGGCACCTGGGCAAAGAGGTCACAAAACCAGGTGCGGGCATGGGGGCAGGCTGAGTGAGCCATTTGTGGGACTTATATGTCCTGTAAGGAACTCATTGGAAATAAGGTTGAAAACACAACAGAAGGGCCAGAATGTTGAAGATCCTGGATGCCTGAATTTGCACTTTATCCATTAAATTACTCAAGGACATTAAGAGTTTTAGAGCAGTAGATTCGGGTGTGTTAGTAATAAGCGCCTGGAGATCACAGGAGAGGGCATATCCCATCGGTACAGTCGATAAAAATGGGGGAGTTGAGATTAGGGAGTGGATGACCAAGTACCACAAAGAAAAAAGCAACGAGATTTGGTGGTGAGGGTAAAAACACTCATTATATAGTTTATTGTCTGGCTTCCAGTGGCTCCATGGTGAAGAACCCACCTGCAGTGCAGAAGATGCAGGTTTGATCCCTGGGTCAGGAAGATCCCCTGGAGAAAGACATGGCAACCCACTCCAGTATTCTTGCCTGGGAAATTCCATGGACAGAGGAGCCTGGTGGGCTACAGTCCATGGGGTCACAAGAATCAGACATGACTGAGCGACTAAACCACGACTGATTTAGTGTCCAATCAGGAGCTCTTCCCAGGACAGATACTAAACTGGTCAGGATGCTGAGAAAATGGGCACAAACTGGGACCATCCCAGGCCACACTGGACCTGTGATCATACTGGTCTAGAGAGGAGATGCTGAGGTTCTGAGACTATGGCCATGGTGTCGCTGGTAAGGGAAGGAAAGCCAATAAGGAAACTTGATTTCCTTGAATATTTTAGAAACTTCATCCCAGATGGACTGTAAGGAACTCATCATCAGTGTCTTTGGCTTGCTGAAGCACAGCTGTGCGCATTTTTCCTACATCAAAAATGTGCAGGGGATTATTTGTCTCCTAAGTGGATTCAGCCTGCTTTGAGTTTCCAGAAAAGCAGAATTGAATGTTGGCTATCACTGAGGCTTTTAGGAGAAAGAAGTGTGGACTGAGAAGTATAAACTTGGGAACCAAATGATTATCTGTGATTCTGTTGCGCATTAGAAAGAATTTGGCCATTTGTTATCAGTAGCCTTGAGATGTCTCAGAGTGACAATTAAACCAAAATTAATTCAAGCAAGTGATATCCTGGCACAAAATTTTCATGATTAGAGATGTGATTTAGGTTTTTATTTGACATTTTAGGTGATCTGTGCGGTGCTTTTGGGCATTTATAAAAGCTTTATCCATGTTATGTTTAAGATCTTCTTAGCTTTCATTCCAAATAGATGAATAGCCTATTTACATGAGCTTAGCATGGGGCAAGCAGTTTGAAGCAGTTTGAAGCAGTTTGAAGCTCACAGAAGGTTCTTGAACCAGAACTTTTTTCAAGGAGGAGACAGCCCGCTTGTCCATTCCAGACCTAGTTCATGAGGGAAACAGAGGTGATCACTGCCCTTCACAGAAATTTGAAAATGTCATGCTCCATAGTCAGATTTTTATTCTCCAGGCCATGATGTCTAAGAGAAGCCATCAGCTTCTAAATAGATTGAAATGTTCAGAAATAGCTCCCTAAAAATTATTTCCCAGTGTTGGTTGTCTGTTTAAATACCAACAAAACCCACTAACATGTGAAGTCTTCACTTGGAATTCACAACAAGCTTGGAAACCATCTGCCCTGACTTAATCAGGGGTGGTCAGTGAGTGTAGACAACTCCACCCAGAAGCTGGGATAAATCCAAAGTTTTTCTTTTCTTTTTTTTTGTTAAAGGAATCCTGGGTTTCCACACCCAGCCTAACGTAAAACACATTTGTTGCTGTTTAATCACTAAGTTGTGTCCAACTCTTTGCAACCCCATGGACTGTAGCCTGCCAGGCTCCTCTGCCCATGGGATTCTCCAGGCAAGAATGCTGGAGTGGGTTGCCATTTCCTTCTCCAGGGGATCTTCCCGACCCAGAGATCGAACCCACGTCTCCTACATTGACAGGCGGGTTCTTTATCGCTGAGCTACCAGGGAATACACGTTCACCTGAGACTATAGATTTTGTGTCTAGGAACTGGTGGTGGGTGGAAGGGAAGTGTCTGTTACCATGAGAGCCACTGTCTGAAGTGTGAGATTAAGTTCCAACAAGGGCAGAAATGTGTGGTGGGGAAGGGCCAGGAAGAGCCTGGGGTGGAGACAGAGGCTGGGGGCCTTGTGGCTGGTGAACAGAGGGACCCTGAGAAGCCCTCCAGGCAGAGTGGCTTGCAGGGGCCAAGGAGCCAGATGCTGTTGATGTTAGGAGCACCAGAGAGTGTCCTGTCTGTGGGAGGTGGTATATTCCCAAATCCTGGGAACTACGGAGGCTTTCTGAGGATGCTGGCTTGCCTTCCTGCCCGGGCCAGGTGTGAAAGGTGCTTTCTGTCTCTGTAGGAAACAAGGTCCATTTCCTTTCCTACCTGTTGCCACATGTCTTGGGTTTCTTTCAGTACTTTCAAAGGACGTTGCTGCAGTCTAAACCCCTTTCCTACCCGGAAATGGTCTCTAGCCTTGATTTATTGGCAAAACTGCTAGCTCTGGAAAATCTTAGACTGCCTATAAAAACCTAGCAGCCTTTAGCACTCTCCAGGGCAGAATGTGGAAAGAATGGTTCCACGATATGAAGAGTAGGGGCTGTTGAGCTCTGATGTTTAAAAATATAGGTAATAAACTGATACCTTAATATTCTGGTAATCAGAAAATATATTACACACAGATATTAGCTCTTTAAAAGCTTATATTTTGGTATTTAATATTAGTACGGATTGTATTCTGATGTTAAGTCTGTTTTTATATTCTTGAGGACAGTTGAAACATGATTTTGAAAGAGAGACATTATTGGGAACTAGGACCATAAATGTATTTTCTATGCTTATTACAGTCTCTTTTTCAAGAGTACTGCCCTCGGATACAATTTTCGTATTTTTATTAGACGTATAGAAAAGGACATAATTAAGATGGGCTACTCAAGAGTTGTGGTTTCTTTTTTTATTTTTTAAGTAATTTCTGACTTAGACAATCCCCTTTCCTACTACAATTATTATATCTGGTGCCTATCAATTCTCACTTGCTCAAACAGTAAAGCATCCACCTGCAATGCCGGGAGACCTGGGTTCCATACCTGGGTGGGAAGATCCCCTGGGGGAGGGCGTGGCACCCCACTCCAGTATTCTTGCCTGGAGAATCCCATGGACAGAGCAGCCTGGCGGGCTACGGGCCATGGGGTCGCAGGGAGTCGGCCATGGCTGAGTGACTGACTCTGGTTATCATGTATCGGTTGTTTGTTTATTTATTTGGCTGCACCCAGGTCTTAGTTGCAGCATGTGGGATCTAGTTCCCTGACCAGGGATCAAAACCTGGGCCTCCTGCACTGGGAGCACCGTCTTAGCCACTGGAACCTCAGGGAAATCACTATCGGTTATTTTGTTAAGATTAAAGATTATTTTCTTCAAAGGTGAAGAATGTGAAAAAGTCCCTATAGGGTCACATTTTAAAATTTAAAAACACGTTTCTTTTACAGAAATTAAAACTCACAAACTTTTCCAGTATGCATGTACTGTAAGGGAGTCGTCATTGAGAAGAGCAGGGGAAGTCAACTCAGAGAAGAGCAGTACTTAGTGGGCTTTGGAGGGGGCGAAGATACTGTACCCCATTATCCTCTAAATCAGTCGTCTGCAACCTCCTGTTCATGGACCATGAAACCAGTCCCCGGTACCATAAAGGTTGGGGGCCGCTGCTCTTAAGTCATGGGATAACTTGTGAAGTTCCTAACTTACGTTGAAAATCCAGATTTTCATTGTGGAAGACATGCCAGCAGGAGAGAGCCAGTGCGGAATTTCCGACAGCTCTTTAATTCCCAGAGCTGGCGTCCCTCCCAGCCGGGTGCTGGTGATGCCCCGTGTGCTGTCCTGGGCGGCTGTGCTGACGCAGGCCTCCTGAAATGTTCTGGGCTGCAGCCACTTCCTCACTGCAGATGAATAATGAATGAGCTGTGGGTGAAAGCCGATGGCTCAGGATGCAATCGGAAGCTCGCTGCAGCATGGGTAATGTTCCTTTGTCATCTCCATGACAACTGCTATTTATCAAGACACACTAGTACTTCAGAAGACAGCGAAGAGTAACCAGTTTCGGTCACTTAGGGCCAGTTGGTGAAAAAAAAAATCCACAGATTGAGACAGAACAAGCAGAGAGAAGGCCCTCTGTGGGTGGCAGGGGAAACCCTGTTAGACCATTCCTGAGGATTTTCATTAATGGTAAAAGAAACAGGAAGCTGTGAGATGTAGGTTGAAAAATGAGTTAATAACTTTTTCCCCAAAAAACCTCTGACTTGTCATCTGGGAGGATGGCGTGGGGACGCAGTACTCAGGCATCTCCCAGGTGTCCTTCCTGGGATGCAGGAGCAGGGCTGGCATTGGGTACCAGGATGCTGAGAGCAGCTGGCTGCACAGCACTGGTACCACACGGGCTCCTGGCCTCCTGCGTGAGCGACACACCTCGCCTGCTGCCTGGGCACCTTGTCCCCACCACGGGTGCTGATGTTAGCCTGCTGCCATCACACTCAGGGGCCAGTTCTGTGCTACTGCTTAGATAGCACACTGAGCCAGCTGGTCTACCCATGCCCGGAGGACAGTGATGCCCCAGTCCCTGGTAGATGGAGGGAGAAACACAGGGGCTGGCTGAGCTGGGAGGTGCGGGGAGAAAGGAGAAATGATGAGAAGGGGCAGGGAGTCCCTAAAAAGTGGAGCCTGGAAGTCAGTCCAGCAGAGATTGGACCTCGAGTCACCAACACAGCCAGGCCCACCTGCCTGGGGACCCCCGAGGATGGGGGATGCACTTGGCCCTAGTGGAAGAGAAGTGGGAAGCAGTGAGGGGACCATACCATAAAAGCTCTAGACATGTTGGGACATGGGAAATACATTAGAAAAGTAACTCCAGACAGTCAGCTTTTGGCCTTGGAAGCGTATAGTATTGGGTTACCTAAAATCTGCAGGAGAAGCCAGTTTTATAGACTTGGATTCCCCACTCAGCTCCCCTCCTGTGGCTTCATCACTCAGGGCCGATGAAGCATCTCCTTTCAGCCTCTTTCCACTTCATCTCTTAAGTGCTGGGCAGCGATCCTCCTCAGGGTCGTTTTTACTATGAAATGAGACGTGTAGAAGAAGATGAAGCCCAGTGTCTAGCACCTCACCGCTGTGAATAAAAACAGAAAGGCATTTCTCTTCACCGAGACTGTCTCGTAAGTCTTTCCCCTCTGCCTCCTCGGAGAAGGGGGCCAAGAGATAGAACCTCGGCTTGCTGCAGGAGGCAGACGGACCAAACTGATCCTGCGGGAATGTACTTGGCGGAGGAAGGACCGTTTGGTCTGGTGCCTTAGCGCCTGCATGACTGTGTTGCCCCTGGGCTCTGGGTGACCCGCCTAAGTCCTTCTGGGGACCTTGGCCCAGCCGCCTGGGGGCACGGGCACCTGGGAGACGCCTGTCTTCTGTGCTCAAGTGAGAGGCCATTGGTTGGCGGTCTGTGAGCACGTCCCCGGCTGACAGAGAAGTCACCATCAGTATTTTATCTTGAGCCAGCCTCAAGGTCTGACTCACCTCGTCTCTCACCCTGCTCAGTCAGTGAAAGCACAGGGGAGGGGGCAAGTCACTTTGAGATCTTTCTTTGCAAAATATGATTAGGAAAATGGAGCTTTCTTAAAAACATTAAACCTTCTCCATGCAAACATCAATGACTTAAAACATAATTACCGTCCAGACTTTCTTTAGGCAACAGAGCCTGCCTCCCTCCCAAGTTTCCCCGTCTTCTGTAAGGCCCCCTCTACACGCCCTGTGCCTGCACATTCGAACTTGCCATCAGTGGCTAGTTTTTGTTGTTGTTGTTAAGCCGCTAAGTCGTGTCCTGCTCTTTTGCAACCCCATGGACTATAGCCTGCCAGCTCCATTCTGGAAAATGAAGGGGTGGGTTCCTTACCAGGGTAGCCTGCTGCCTCCAGAAGGATATTGGTCTGTCTCTTAAGATCAGGAAGGTCCCAGTGGTATCTGCATTTTTCCTCCCGCTCCCTCCCACATCATTTACTTCCAGAAAGGTGGTTGGTACAGAAAGCTGCTAGTGATCCACACAAGAAACCATCCCGAGAGGTGGTCTCAGATGAACAATGAAAGCTGCAGTTTTTTTTATGAAAGAGGTGATTGGTTCTGCATCCGTCCTCAGCTGTTACCGTTCAGTCACTCGGTCGTGTCCCACTCTTTGTGACCCCATGGACTGACTGCAGCACGCCAGGCTTCGCTGTCCTTCACCGTCTCCCAGAGCTTGCTCAAACTCGTGTCCATTGCATTGGCAGTGCCATCCGATCATCTCATCGTCCCCTTCTCCTGCCTTCAGTCTTTCCCAACATCAGGGTCTTTCCCAATGAGTTGGCTCTTTGCATCAGGTGGCCAAAGTATTGGAGCTTCAGCATCAGTCCTTCCACTGAACATTCAGGACTGATTTCCTTTAGGACCATTTGATTTTAGCTGGCCATTCAGATGTGATTAAAAGAGTGTGTGAAGACCGAGATATAACAATGAATGCCTACCAGATAGCTCTAAGAAAGTGTGAGGGAAATAGACTACACTAGGACTTAAGGGGTTGCTTGCTAGACTGAGTTCAGGACTAAATCCCCAACTTCTCGGCCCTCCCTCACTTCTTGTAAAATAAGGATAATGTACTTTATCAGTTTTCCAAGTGCAGCTAGACCTTATGAACTCTTGGCATCTCCGATTATATTTGCATTTCTTCATGTCTTCTGAAGTCTGGAGATACACAGGAAGCGTGATACTGCTGTGCTGAGGTTGTGAAGTTTCTGCACTAAAGTATCTCTTTCTTCCATGAGAATATATTTTTATTTGAGGCAAGTATATATTTTAGAAAACGAGCCTTTAAGGTTCTGCTAGTTGGCGTTACCACCTGGCCAGAGAGGAGGAAGGTTCTGGAAAGGGAAGACTGCAGGCCCTGTAGGAGGCAGCATGGGCTTGGTGGCCCAACCCTAGCCCCTCCTCGGCCTGCAGGCCCCAAGCCCCTCTCCCAGGGGCCAGGCTGCCCACCGCCCTCTCTTTGGATAGGTGGGCAGGGCCTTAACTGGGAGATACCAGGCAGGCCAGTAACCAGTTCTAGTCCCTCCAGAGCTGTCAGTTACCTTTCAGCCACGTCCCACTTCACTGATTGCCAACTAAGGGGACCCTGCAGCTTTGCTGTCTCTCTCAGCTTCCTCTCCTTTCCTGGTATTTATATTTTAGTTCCTTTTAAATTGCATTTCACTTACGGGTTTCTAAATACTCCCTCTTCTCCCCTTTTGTATTTTAAGTGTCCTATTTTTTTTTTTTTTAAGCAGAGAACAGGGATCAGTGTCAGATTTTCTAAAAGTGCCAGTGCCACACCTGCTATTGTTGATCCTCAGAACCTCAGAATCCCTAAGGATGGCTAATCCCCCTTGCAGGAGCCATTGTTTCCAGGGAGAACTGGCTTATTGGCTTTCCGCACCCTGGTTAGGAACGACGGTGGAGAAAGGGTGGAAGGGAAGTCAGCTGGCAGCAGGGCTCCACGAGTAGGTAGTCAGAAAGGTTTCCAGATCTCCCTAATTGCTGTTTTTATTTGCAGAACTTCTATTTTAAGCGTGCACACTCACACGTGGATTGACGGGCACTAGCCACAGTAATGGCTGTGTCTGTCTGTAGTGCCTGCAAACGTTCGTTGCCATGGTGATGGGAGGCACTGCAGAGACAGGGTTATGGTTCTGCTGGGACCAGGGTGCTGACACGCAGGAGCCTTCTCGAGTGTGTGTGTGTGTGTCTATGTGTGTTTGGGGTCCATTGGCAGACACAGAAGGAAGGAGCCGGGAGGTAGGATAGGTGGGCGAGGCATTAACTAGGAGAGATGCCTGGGGGAGACCAGAAAGGTGATACCTGAATCAGGGGAATTCTAGAAAACCAAAGAGGAAAGCGAGTGCAGATGGGAAAAGGGAGGGCTGCATGGAGAATTTGTCTCTTTCCCTTGAAAGGTTTATGGTGGCAGGATTATCCCACGTGGATGGGAAAGGGAGAAATCGAATTTAGCAAGCAGAGACAGAGGGCCCAGGTGGTTTGAGTGTCAGTGTTTCTGAAACTGCGGGGTCAAGGGTCTGCTGTCTCCAGTGGTCAAGACCTCCTTGATTGTGGGCAAAGGGCACAACCTCTTTGAGCCTCAACATCCTCAACTGTAAAATGGGGTGGATGCAGATCTCTGCACCATTCCTGGCATTCCGGTGATGGCTCAGATGCTCAAAATCATCGATTTTTAACAACCAGAGACTGACAGAATAATCCCAGAAAGTTCCCTTTCAGTCGCTGACCCCAAGGGTGGGCATCTCAGAGCATCAGGGAGAGGAGCTGAACTTCTCTGTCTCACCCTTGCAGGATTGGGGTGTTCTGTGAAGCCATGACTTGGTCTCCCCAACACTGAGGGGGAAACAGCCCCTAAGGCAGTACACACCCAAAGCAGCCTCATCCTGGTTACAGCGAAGGACATGAAGCAAAGGATGCTTCACGTGGGTCTCACAGGGGCATGACCCTCTGCCAGAGACTTTGAGAGGAAGTCCAAAGAATCTAGAATATTAGCATCTGTTTTGTGGACACTGACTGGCCATCCCCTCAGCTAAAAGAGACGCCCACCCTTGAGGTCAGCAACCAAAAAGGAACTTTCTGAGATTATTCTGTCAGTCTCTGGTTGTAAAAGTCAACTATTTTGAGCATTTGAGCAACAACCGGTATGCCCGAGGGGTGCAGAGGTCTGTATCCATCTCATTTTACAGCTGAGAATGTGGAGGCTCAGCGAGGTTATGCCATTTGCCCACAGTCTAGCAGCTCAAGCCAAACCCAGATTTCTGGGCTGCAGTTCCCTGCAGTTCCCTGCACTGCCTCCTTCCACTTGCAGGCAAACCCTTAACTTCCTGATGGAAGGATTCTGGGCTAGGGAATCTTCACGGAACTTGGCTCTACTCCTGGGCTTGGTCATGGAGGGTCAAAGGTTAACAGAAAGACCAAGAGGTGGTGACCAGGCCCAGCATGAGTTTGACCATGGTTGGCTCTTTGGCTGAAGTTAACCAGAGATAAACTCTCAACCACCTTTGAAAAAGAGACTCTTGGAGAGAGATCTTCCTGGGTATCCCTTAACATGTTGATGTTTGGCAGAAACCAACACAACTCTGTAAAGCAATGATCCCTCAATTAAAAAAAAAAAAAAGTTCTGGACCCTACAGGAAGCTTGGTAGGTAAAGCACACAAAAAGGCCATTCACTCTAATGAATGGTTTTGGGAAATCAGACACTCCTAGGGTCATTTGTCTTTCCCTTCAAGAATGTGACTTAGCAGTCTGGATTTAGACCTAGAAACACCATGTTCCTGATCTGAAGACTTACGGAAAAGCATTCAGTTGTGGTATTTATAGTCATTTTTGGTTTGTTCTTTTGCTCTTCACATTGTACTCTCATCGTGGGCCTGCTCTCGATTTAGCAATTAGTGGAACTTTATGAATTCTGACGTCACTAAGCTGGAATTCATTTGAGTTGGTTGCCCTCACATTGGTGGTCAGATTCCCAGTTCCTCCTTTTCCTCGTGGAAAGAGCTGGCCAGAGCGGGCTAGGACCCCATCAGACGGGTGCACTGCCAGTCTGACCCAGCTTCCTCCCAGAGGCCGGAGGCAGTAGCTGATTTCAATCTGGAGGAGGAAATTGCAATGTGCTCCAGTGTTCTTGCCTGGAAAATCCCATGGGCAGAGGAGCCTGGTGGGCTACAGTCCATGGGGTTGCAAAGAGTCAGACACGACTGAGGGAGCACACGCATTCCTCATAGTGTACGTTTCTTTTTGAATATTTATTTACTTATTTGGCTGTGCCGGGCCTTAGTTGCAGTACGCAGGATCTTTCGTTGTGGCGCGTGGACTCCCTAGTTGTGTCATGCAGGCTTAGTTCCTCTGCAATGTGTGGGATCTTAGTTCCCGAACCCAGGATTGAACCCACGTCTCCAGCACTGCAAGAACTACTGGACCCCCAGGGAAGTCCCCAAGATACATTTCTATAACCATTCAGTATTACCACAATGCTTTATTAATTAGGGCCTTTTCATACAGATTCAACCTTGGAAAGAGGTTTAAAAGGTTCACCTCACAGCGGCTAGGATAACTAATACTAAAAAAAAAAAAAAAAAAAAAAAAGCCACACATACACACAAAACTCAACAATGGAAAATAACAAGTGTTGGCGAGAATGTGGAGAAATTGGAACCCTTGTGCACCATTGGTGGGATTGTAAAATGGTGCAGCTGTTATGGAAAACAGTATGGTAATTACTCAAAAAATTAAAAATAGATTTACCATGTGAGTCAGCAATTACACTTCTGAATGTACACCCAGAAGAACTGAAAGCAAGGTCTCAAAGAAATATGTGCACACCAGCATTATTTCACAATAGCCCAAAGGTGAGAGCAACCCACGTGTCAATCAGCGGAAGAATGAATAAACAAACGGGGCATATGCGTACAGTGGAATGTTCTTCAGCCTCCTAAAGGAAGGAAATTCTGACACAGGCTGCGCTCAGGGTGAACCTTGAAGGCTTTTTGTTAACGAACTAGTTCAGCTCAGTCGCTCAGTCGTGTCCAACTCTTTGCAACCCCATGAACCACAGCGCACCAGGCCTCCCTGTCTAAACCAGTCACAAAAAGACAAAGATTTTCCCCCTGACTTGTATGAAGTATCTGGAAGATTCAAATTTCTCAAGACAGAGAATAAGATGATGGTTGCCAGGAGGAGCAGAGAACAGGGAGTTAAGAGTCCAGGGTTTCAGTTTTTCATGACAAAAAGTTTTGGAGATGGATACACACTAATATGAATGTATTTAACACACCCGACTGCTTGACAAAGGTTAAGATGGTAAATTTTGTGTTACCGTATTTTGCCAGAAAACGGGCTTCCCAGGTGGCTCAGTGGTAAAGAATCCACCTGCCAATGCGGGAGACGCAGGTTTGATCCTTAGGTTGGGAAGATCCCCTGGAGGAGGAAATGGCACCCCACTTCAATATTCTTGCCTGGGAAATCCTATGGACAGAGGAACCTGGTGGGCTACGACCCATGGTGTTGCAAAGAGTTGGCCACAACTTAGCAACTAAACAACAAAATTTTTTTTTACCAGAATTAAAGAAAATAATACAGTGAAAGTTTTCTGCTGATAGTCCCAAGTATATGAAACCCCATTATATTTCCGATAGCAAGCTTTCAGTTGTGATGGGGTTGCGCCAGCCTGACAAAAGGACCAGTGTGCTCTGATCCAGCTGACTTGATGCCAGAGTCGCTCAGAGTATCCTCCACGTCTGGGAGAAGGGGGCCCGACCGCCCGCACACGGAGGCCTCTGTGGAGACAAAGATCATTTTCTGCAATCCAGCAGGGAAATGCATTGCAGACACCCTCTGCTCTCCAGCTGTTAAGACTCAATGAGGTAAATGGCCATGATCGGCCTTTCACCACCAGGATTTGTTCCCGATGAATCATCATCATTTGACCAAGAAGCCAACTCAGCATCTTTTGAAAAGAAGAAAAAAAAAAATCTAGTCTGTTCCCTTTTAGCCCCAAAGGCTGTGAGTCAGAGCTTTGGCACTGGGAGTGGAAAGCAGTGAGAAACGGGCGGGCCCTTAGGGATCTAACGGGAAAGGCGAACTCTGAGAACAGTGTCACTTGTGGGCTGTCTCTGACGCATCAGCCAGGCGAGGGCAGGGCCTCTTTTCAGGCTCTCTGCCCCCTCACCCGTTGGCACGTTCTCTTTCTGGATGTCCCCACTCTGAGCCCACTGTGAGGATCAGCTGGCATCCCTGTCTTCCAGGAAGCCTCAGTGATTAGCCTCGGGTCCCCTGGTGCAGGGGCTTCTCTGGTGGCTCAGGTGGTAAAGAATCTGCTCTCAGTGCGGGAGACTGGGGTTCGATCCCTGGGTCTGGAAGATCCCCTGGAGGAGAAAATGGCACCCCACCCCAGCATTGTTGCCTGGAGAATCCCATGAATGCAGGATCCTGGTAGGCTAGAGTCCATAGGGTTGCAAAGAGCTGGACACGACTGAAGCGACTTAGCACACATGCTCCTGGTTCATGGGCTGTATATTACATGGCCTGTAACAGTCGTTGGACAGCTGCTTGACAGTTTTCAGCCCTTGCACTACTGCCTTTCCATGGATGAAGCCCGTCTCCCGCTGGACCTTAGTCCTCCAGAGATCATGGCTACTACCCCCTGCCCGCCCCGCGACCCCCCACGCCCCTGGAGCCTCAGTGCTGAGTGGAGGTTGGGCACTGTGACAACTTGGGACGTTACTGAATTCTGGAGGACTCAGATTCCTCATTTTAAAAACAAGCAGATATAACTACCATTCAAGTAAGCTAGTGCAGTAAAGCTTAGATAAGACAATATGTGTAAAGCATTTAGCATGGTATCTTGCATTCGGTAAATGCTGGTTAGTAGTTTATGCCATAGTTATATATGGTGTTTGGAAGTTAACTTGAGTTTATGACCCTTTTAGAAAACAATCCCATTATTCTTCTACTTCATGCTGTTCTCATTTTGTAATATTTTTGTATGAAATGGGGGCACTGAAAGGAAAAAAAAGATGCAGGAGTCTGATGTAATCGCGCATGCTGAATGATTTTTTTCCTGACGTTCTAGTGACACCTAGTGGACACATTTGTTATTGCAAATTTGGCTATTTTGTGTTTTCTCTGTCTACTGCGTAGTTAACAATGGCAAATTATTCTGCTATGTATCATTTCCGAGGTTCTCCCCCTTAATTATAATCTTGTTTCAAGGAGTAAGGTTAAAGAATGGAAAACTGATTATAAAAGTAGTAGTGCATGTCATCTTATTGAATCAAGGGAGTGCTGAATTGCACAGAGCAGAAGATTAGTTCTTAAATGGGCGAGTGTTTTCTTCATGTATTATTTATATCACGTCAGTACAGTGATGCATTTGAAATTGACACCAATTTATACTGAATCACTGGTAACAAGACACTAAGATTTCATTAAAAGCCAATGCCACTCTGTTTCACATTACGTGCCCCAGTCTGTCAATGGGGCCAGCATTTGAACACAAACAGAATTGCGGGCCATACGGCATAGACTAATTCTGTTCCCAAAATTGTTTCTGAACTTTCTTCCCACCTTGGCTTTCCTCAGAAAAGAAATGAATGCACCTCCACCATTTTTTGCACTGCTGGGGCGACCTCTGGGTGTGGTTAGTCCTTGGGGATGGATTGTACATGTGGCTTTATTGTTACTTTATTTAAAAATATTTATCTATTTGGCTGTGTTGGGTCTTAGTTGCGCCGTGTGGGATCTTCACTATGTCATGCAGGATCTTTTGTTGCTCTAGAGCCTGCAGGCTCAGTTGTTCTGAGAAATGTGGGATCTTCGTTCACCAACCAGGGATTAAACCCATGTCCCCTGCATTGCAAGGCAGATTCTTAACCACTGGACCACAGGGTAGTCCCTATTACTGCTATAGCTGCTGAGGAGCAGGCCAGTATTGGTGAACCGGGATTGTCCGAACCCAGTCATTCGTTGTTCTCAGCCTCTTTCCTCATCATGGCAACACCCATCTCTGGCTGTGTTCTGACCTCATAGGGATTTCCTCACTCTTGTTATCCAAGGTGTCCTGGGGCAACGCAACAGACGTAGATCATCAGAACACAGCTGGTGATCAGTATTAAATGCACAGATTTCTAGACTTTAATCAGCAACTATTTAAAAGTGGGACAGATTAGAAAAATAGCCTCAAATAGTAAGTGCTTTGCAGCACTTAAACTCCTGAGTTTTAGCAAACTCCAGGAAATGGTGATGGACAAGGAAGCCTGGCATGCTGCAGTCCATGGGGTCGTGAAGAGTCAGACACGACTTAGCAACTGAACAGCAACAAACAGTTGAGAGTTGTGTTTTATTCAGCAAAAATTTTTAGGAGTTAGGCCCAGGAAGCAGCATCTCAAGAAGCCCAGAGAGAACTGCTCTG